>NC_086447.1:729558864-730241007 GCF_028390025.1 Pseudophryne corroboree
TCTGGCACTGGGGGCATTTATGTATCTGGCCCTGTGGGGGCATATCTGGCACTGTGGGGGCAATTTTATATATGGCACTGTGGGGACAATTTTATATATGGCACTGTGGGGACATATCTGGCACTGTGTGGGCATTTTTATATCTGGCACTGTGTGGGCACTTATGTATCTGGCACTCTGTGGCCATTTATGTAGCTGGCACTGCTGGGGGGGGCATGTCGCGTGTAGCTGGCACTGCTGGGGGGCATGTCGCGTGTAGCTGGCACTGCTGGGGGGCATGTCGCGTGTAGCTGGCACTGCTGGGGGGCATGTCGCGTGTAGCTGGCACTGCTGGGGGGCATGTCGCGTGTAGCTGGCACTGCTGGGGGGGCATGTCGCGTGTAGCTGGCACTGCTGGGGGGCATGTCGCGTGTAGCTGGCACTGCTGGGGGGCATGTCGCGTGTAGCTGGCACTGCTGGGGGGCATGTCGCGTGTAGCTGGCACTGCTGGGGGGCATGTCGCGTGTAGCTGGCACTGCTGGGGGGCATGTCGCGTGTAGCTGGCACTGCTGGGGGGCATGTCGCGTGTAGCTGGCACTGCTGGGGGGCATGTCGCGTGTAGCTGGCACTGCTGGGGGGCATGTCGCGTGTAGCTGGCACTGCTGGGGGGCATGTCGCGTGTAGCTGGCACTGCTGGGGGGCATGTCGCGTGTAGCTGGCACTGCTGGGGGGCATGTCGCGTGTAGCTGGCACTGCTGGGGGGCATGTCGCGTGTAGCTGGCACTGCTGGGGGGCATGTCGCGTGTAGCTGGCACTGCTGGGGGGCTTGTCGCGTGTAGCTGGCACTGCTGGGGGGCTTGTCGCGTGTAGCTGGCACTGCTGGGGGGCTTGTCGCGTGTAGCTGGCACTGCTGGGGGCCGTGTCATGTAGTGTTCCCGCTAGGCGTCTGTGGCTAGGCAATGTGTCTCAGTGCTGTGCCTGGCGCAAAGTGTATAGGAGGTTCTACCTGGTGCAGTGTGTATTAGCTGCACTACTGTGTGGTGTAATGCAAATTGCCACTATTATGTGGCCACGTACCTTCCCCACGAAGTAACTCCCCTTAATTTTTGCTGCGCGCCTTCGGCGCGCACTGTCCATTCTTTGACATATAGGTATGGGAACAACAAGCAGTATGTACATCATTTTGCCCTCCTAACTTAAAAATGTGCCCTCCCTGTGATCAGCACCATGCCCTAAAAAGTGAACACTATCATGTGTAGCTGGCACTGCTGCGGGGCATGTCATGTGTAGCTGGCACTGCTGCGGGGCATGTCATGTGTAGCTAGCACTGCTGCGGGGCATGTCGTGTATCTGGCACTATACTGGAGACATTGTGTGTAAGGAACACTACTGTGGCTATGTGTAAGGCTGCTAATTGTGTGAAAATATGTTTATAGTTTGATGATATGAAGTTATGAGACCACGCCCACTTTTCCAGAGGCCACACCCACTTTTCCGGAAGCGCGCGCGCCTTCGGCGCGCGCATGGGGGGGGGGGGGGGGGGGGCGCTTTTACATTTTCTCGCTCAGGGTGCTAGTAGGCCTGGAGCCGGCCCTGCAGTATACTTAAAGCAGAGAACAGACCTATTTGCAGAAATCAGGGCTTTTCACTGCTAAATGCTGTACTTGGATAGGGTTCACTTGGAGAAGTCCTGGACTCCTCCAGCTGCTGCCCCCCTGCCCCCCCCCCCCCCCTCCCACTCCATGGCTGAATCACATAGCCACAAATCAGTCTGGTGAGTGTGATTCTTAAAGGAGCAGAAAACTCAGCCCTCTCAGGATGGCGCAACCTGTCCCATGGGGCGCTAACTTCAGGAAATCTCTTTGCTTCCAATGATGTCTATCCACACCCGGTGCTGGCACCGCTCTCCAGATCTCCCATGGGCCTTTGCGGTCTTCCGGTACAACTGGTTCAGTGCCTGAGAATAAGACTTGACAGAAATCCTTCAGGAGGTCAAAGAGGCCAGCCAAAAGTTATGCACATCTACAACTAGTCTGGTGAGGTTCTAAATGAAATATGTAAGAAAAAAAAGGTGATTTATGAAAAATAATTAGATACGGTCACTTTCATACAAACACCAGCCTAAGAGATATTAGCCACACTGGGCCTCTTGCCATTTTGCAGTTAGAAAAGTATATAATAAAAGATTTTAAAAGAGGCAGCATCTAGAAAACATACGGAAGAATTGGCATAAATATTATTTTAATTACCTACCAGTAAATACTTTTCTCATAGTCCATAAGGGATATTGGGGAGACTTAGTACGATGGGGTATAGACGGGGTCCAAAGGAGCCAGTGCACTTTAAATTTCTTCAGCTGGGTGTGCAGCCTCTATGCCCTCTCCCACATGCAGCTATAGGTAAAAAGGTGCACGAAGGAGAAAGGACATACATGAGATAAGGAACATAACAATGAGTGGTGAGATTTATATACACCAGCACACCACTAATATAAAACAACCAGCAACTGATGGTAACCAAACAGCAACAGCTGAACAGGTAACCATAGAAAAGACAACCTGCAGAATAGTCAACGCACGGAAGCGGGCGCCCAATATCCCTTATGGACTATGAGAAAAGGATTTACCGGTAGGTAATTAATATCCTATTTTCTCTAGCATCCATACGCGATACTGGGGTTCACTTCGTATGATGGGGATGTCCCAAAGCTTCCAGAATGGGCAGGAATGTGCGGAGACGTCTGCAGCAGTGCCTGCCCAAACTGGGTATCCTCTCTGGCCAGGGTATCAAACCTGTAGAACTTCACAACAGTGTTCTTCCCCGACCAGGTATCAGCTCGGCATATTTGCAAGGCCATACTCCACGGGCAGCCGCCCAGGAAGAGCCCACCAATCTTGTAGAGTGGGCCTTCAGAGACTATGGAACAGGTAGGGCTGCCGACACATAGGCCTGTTGGATAGTCAGCCTAATCCAATGAGCAATGGACTGCTTAGAAGCAGGGCAACCCTTTTTCTTTGCATTATAAGCACAAACGGGTAATCAGTCTTTCGGAACCGATCCGTCCTCTTGACGTAGATCTTCAAGGCTTGCACAGCATCCAACGCCTCCGGAGGGGCAGAGATGCCAGAACCTGACAACCTCAATAGGTTGGTTCAGAAGGAATGCAGAGACAACCTACGACAGGAGCTGCTGCCGAGTCCTGAGCTCTACTCTGTCCTCATAAAAGACCAAGTATGGACTATTACATGATAAGGCCCCCAAATCTGAGACACGCCTAGCAGAAGCCAGGGCCGGTAACATCAGTCTTCCACGTGAGGTACTTGTCTTCTACTGTCCTTAATGGTAGAAACCAGGAGGACTGTAGAAATTTCAATACCACATTCAGATGCCAGGGTGCTGTCGACGGCACAAAGGGAGGCTTTATGCGAAGAATCCCTTGCAAGAAGGTATGAACTTCTGGCTACATTGCCAGCTTCTTGAGAAGAAAATTGAGAGGGCTAAAATCTGGACCTTATGAGAATCCAGACGCAAGCCCATATCCACTCCAGCCTGGTGGAAACATAAGAAACGCCTCAAGTGAAAATCCGCCGGAGGATACTTGCGCTCCTCAAAGCAAGGGGCCTATTCATGAAGCAGAGAAATGCACCCCAGCTCTGTGGCTGAATCGCATAACAATAGTTTTGTATGGTGAGTGCAATTCATGTAGAACAGAAAGCCCAGCTTTCTGTTCCCCTTTGCAAAACCCCAGGCGTAGGGAGGCTTGTACAGGAGAAGAGCAGTGAAGACGTCTGTCTCCTGCCTTCTCCCCGCCCACTTCTGTGACAGGAGATAATCAGAGGAGCCCAGGGCATAAGCATTTGTGGTAGGAGGCGTGAAGACAGGATCATGATGGGTCAAGATACCGCATCGCATCAGGAAGCCAGCAAAGGATCATGAATTGTGGTAAGTATATGAATAAATGCCGCCCGTAAGAATGCAATGTTTGGTAATAAGTAAAACCAAACCATAGCATTCTTCCATGAATAGAACCCCAAGAGACATATCTCTTCCAGATATGATGATAGTGCTTTGACATCACAAGTTTCCTGGCCTGAACCATGGTTGCAATAACCTTTTCGGAAAGGCCTTTTCAAGCGAGGATGTCCCGCACAACCAACATGCCGCCAAACAAAGCCGTCGTAAGTCCGGTTAGACAAACAGTCCTTGTTGCAAAAAATCTCTTCTCATTGGTAGAGGCCAAAGGACTTCAACGGACAAGTCTTAAAGAAACGCATACCAAGCACTACGAGGCCAGTCTGGGGCAATAAGAATTGCCTGGACTCTTTGATACTTAGTTCTCTTTAGCACCCTCGGGAGCAACGGAATCAGAGGAAACAGGTAGACCAACCTGTAAGGCCACAGTGTCATCAGTGCATCCACTGCTACCGCCTGCGGATCTCTGGTCCTCGAACAATACTGGTGAAGCTACTTAGTGAGCTACTTATTGAGCGGAGATGCCATTAAGTCGATCTACGGGCAGCCCCACAGATCGGTGATCTGCCGAAATACCTGTGGGAGGAGGCTCCACTCCCCCGGGTGTTAGTCGTGATGACTTAGGAAATCCGCTTCCGGAATAAAGATGTCCGACATTGCTCTTGTGTTTCTTTCAGCCCATTGGAGTATCCTTGACACCTCTTGAAGTCAGGCTCTGCTCTTTGTTCCTCCTTGTCGATTGATGTATGCCATGGCATTGTCCGATTGAACTCGAAGGGCCTGATCCTGGAGCAGAGTAGAGGCCTGAAGCAGAGCATTGTAGATCACCCGGAGATCCAGAATGTTCATCTGGAGTAGGGCTTCGTGGGCTGACCACATGCTGTGGGACTGAGCACCTCTGGTGACAGCTCCCCATCTTCTCAGACTTGCATCCGTTGTGAGAAGAATCCAATCTTGAATCCCGAAACTTCGACCTTTCATCAGTTTGAAGGACTGTAGCCATCACAGGAGGGAAATTCTGGCCTGAGGTGACTTCCGTATTATCCGGGGCATCTGAAGATGTGATCCGGACCACTTGCTCGGGAGATCCAATTGATATGTTCGTGCATGGAACCTTCCATACTGGATCGCCTCGAAGGAGGCTACCATATTTCTCAAAAATCATATGTAAAGATGGATGAAGATCCGATTCAGATGAAGAACCACTCTCCTGGAGCGTCCTTGCCTTGTCCTCAGGGAGGAATACTTACTGAGCCACTGTATCCAGAAACATTCCCATGAAAAGGAGCCGCTGAGTAGGCTCCAGGCAGTACTTCTGCAAATTTATATTCCAACCATGATGTGACAGAAGGTGAACAGTGCAGTCTATATTGATCAATAGAAGCTGCTTGGATTTCACCTTTATCAAGAGATCGTAAAGGGACAATATTGGACCCCTGGACGCTGAGCTGGAACATCATCTCCACCATCACTTTCGTGAAGACCCTCGGAGCTGTGGACAGTATGAAGGGAAGTGTCTGATACTGGTAGTGATTGTTCAACAGGACTTACCGTAGGTGAGCCTTGTGAAGCGCCCAAATCGGGATAGGGAGTTAAGCCTTCTTTATATCCAGCGAGACCATGAACTCCTGTTCTTCCAAACCCACACTCACTGCTCGCAAGGATTCCATATTGAACTGAAAAATCAACAAAAATTAGCTAACGATTGTAGGCTCAAAATGGGCCGCATGGAACTATCCGGTTTTGGTACTACAAACAGGTTGGAGTGATAACCCACATCACCTCACTCAAACCAGGTGGTAGCACCTTTTGGAGCCTTCATTTTTTTTTGTTTACCACATACATTTGAAAACTCCCAAAATTAGGGTTTGATTGGATATAGTAAAAGGCATCCCAACTCTGTAATGAAAACTGTTATCAATTTATCTTGGTGCGGGTTACCCCCCAGTATCTGGCAGGATTGTCTTGCCTGACCAGCACTGGAACTATTGGAGTGATAACCCGTTACCTGTTGTTGAAGTGGTACTGGAATAAGGACTTGGGGCTGGACCAATTTCAGGATGACCTGTTGCAGTGTAACTCGAGTATCCTCCTAAACTGGTGAGCTTGATTTGATAAATCGGTGGAGAGGAGCACTGTCGAACTCCAGCTTGTTGATCTGAGAAATTAGCTACTTTACCCATGCATCCTGGCAGGAGCTTTCCCAGAAGCTTTTCCCAGTGACACAACTGAGCTCCCACCTCGAGATTTCCTCGGGGTGGGGAAACACCATCATGCTGAGGCCTTGGTGGAAGCAGAGCTGGTGCTTTGTTGCGTAGTGAATCCAGAGCACCAGAACGTGACGCTGAAATAAGGTGTGGTGTGGAAATAGCCCCTAGCACCATACCTCCATTGTTTCACCCGTGTGGTCAGTTCATGCCTGAGTGACTATGGTTTCTTGGGCCCACGGCAGCCGCGTTTGAAGGGCGGATTAGGTCTGCCCAACTCCGATGCCCCCAGGTCTTAGAGTGAGACAAGGCGTGAACCGAGACAGGATAATAACAAGGGGACCTCTAACTAAAGCAAACAGAAGGCTAGGGGCTACTAACAACCCTAAAACTAAATATATGTGCGGCACGCCGCCAAAGGAAAAGAACAACAAAGGAAATGCTGTCCACACGCCGACACAATACTGTTGTGTACCGGCGGTGACAGCATAAGCAGAACCCTCTGCAAAACACCAGTAACAAATAAAACCAAAGAATACTGCGGCCTAGGCCGACGGACGCGGCAAAGCCGCTACTCACGGAACCGGTACAAATACTGGCAAACGGACAGGAACCCCCAATGTAGCCGACACAGACTCTCAGAACCGGAGGACAGGCAGAATCCCAAACGACAGACCGGTGGACACCAAGAAGCCAGATACTCGACCAGGCACAGACAAAGCCACAGGACTTCTGGACAGGAACGCTTCACGGCAGGACACGGGATCAGACACTGGAACCGACACTGGAACCGACACTGGAAGCAGCTAGACAGACACTGCTAGACAGGAGCTCAGGAACTGGCAGGGACTAGCTCAGAACTCAAGAACTCAGGAACTCTGGAAATATCACCAGCGTCTGTGAATTGCACTGAGCCAGAATATAACAGAGTCTTAATTAATTATGTCGTGCAGCTGCCCTGCTGCACAACTGAGAGGTGCAATCAACAGACAGGTGAGGCTGAACACACGGGAACAAGCTGCAATCACACAGACTCACCACCGGCAGCAAACAAGAGTCTTCTAAAACCAGAGCAACTGTAAATCCTGGCCTGCAAGACAACTATAAACATAGAATAGGAATGAACCACTACCTGTGGTTCATAACACACTTTTAGTCAAATAACCCTAAAGCTGTATACCCCTAGTGCAGGGGGTGTTCTGGGGCAGAATAGAGAACACACTGCCCTACATCAGAAACCTGACAGGCAATGGGGTGGCGTAAATAAAACCTACGAAAAGCTTGAGGCACGAATTAAGAGACCACTCAGCAGAGATGTTCAGCAGATGCACCTTATGTAATCGCACATGTAGACGACCGAGAGCAAGTGGAATGCATCCATAAACTGTGGAATACAGACATAAATGAAGAGTTAGCAATAGACAGCATGACTAAATGTGGCAGTTCCTGTGTAGAGGTAATTAAAAAAAATTGGAGATTTTGCCTCCATAGAGGATAGAACAGCAGTGAGGGGAGTATTTATGTTGAATAGGTAATCTGAATTATTACTTAACCATATACCGCGCATCACTTCTTTGCAATATATAGCTTAGATATGTTGCACATTTTGCATATTTACCATCCCACAGAGGCAAAACAGCATCACAATTGGTTAAGTAGTATACCAAAGAGCCAATTTCAGCGTATAAGGCGCAATTGTACAGAAATAGAAATGTACCATCATCATGCCCAGTATACATATCATTTTTACTGGTGTTTGCTGAGATGTGAATGAGTCTTCACTTATATTCTAAAAGCTGTGGAGTCCGGATTAAAGATACCCTTATGTGAACATAGGGCACTGATTTAAGGTGAGCCATACACTAATGGGACAAGTAATGTGTTCTGATTGAAAGAGGTTGAACAGTGAAAAAGAAACCTTTATGTGAATATAGGGCCTGAATTACAGGTCAGTGGTGGACTCGTATTTACCTGAGAATATTGGATAAATTGAAAACTGATGTAGCTGTATTATCCCTTTCTTTTTGAGGATACTTGTGGTCGAATTTCGTCAGATGGAAGTTTTTATCAATAGAGAATAACGCTCTGGAACCGTTCTTTGGCCCTCATTCCGAGTTGTTCGCTCGGTAAATTTCATCGCATCGCAGCGATTTTCCGCTTAGTGCGCATGCGCAATGTTCGCACTGCGACTGCGCCAAGTAAATTTGCTATGCACTTAGTAATTTTACTCATGGCTTTTTCATCGTTCTGGCGATCGTAATGTGATTGACAGGAAATGGGTGTTACTGGGCGGAAACAGGCCGTTTTATGGGCGTGTGGGAAAAAACGCTACCGTTTCCGGAAAAAACGCAGGAGTGGCCGGAGAAACGGAGGAGTGTCTGGGCGAACGCTGGGTGTGTTTGTGACGTCAAACCAGGAACGACAAGCACTGAACTGATCGCAGATGCCGAGTAAGTCTGGAGCTACTCAGAAACTGCTACGAGGTGTGTAATCGCAATATTGCGATTACTTCGGTCGCAATTTTAAGATGCTAAGATTCACTCCCAGTAGGCGGCGGCTTAGCGTGAGCAACTCTGCTAAAATCGCCTTGCGAGCGATCAACTCGGAATGAGGGCCATAGTTCTGTGTGCCCCATTATCATTTATGAAATAAGAGCAGATAATAACTTTTAGAAAAGCTACAATGGGGGAATTCAAATGTTTGAAAAGTCGGTTGGGTGTCTGTTTTTTTTCGTGTCTATTAGATAGGAAAAAACAGACACCCAACTGACTTTTCAAACAATTGAATGAGTCCAAACATGTTAAACTTTTAGTAATTGTCATAATTCAACAACACGTTTTGCTGAATATATTTGCTAAACAGCTCTAATGTCCTGTGTTCAAATAAATAGATATTGATGTTATATTAATGTTATTGCCAGTGGCGGTAAATCTTTGTATTTATATTGCAATAAAAGCCATGTTCACCAACAATATGGCTCTTTAACCTTTGAAAAATAGGTAATGTGTTATTGAAACCACTGCATATCGCCATACATCATTGTCAATTTGCATTAGAAACTACAGGATTATTATTTATCCAATGGTTTGTTGGGTAAAAACTGAAACTGCCTGTAATGTGCAGGGGTTCAAAACTGTCCAAACCATTCAAACTACCAGTGGTGGATCAAAAAGAAAACTGACTGGCAGAGATTTCATTAGGTCCTAAAGTAGCAGAGAAGGGTGGAGATGGTCAAAGCAAGGTGATTACTTCATACAGTATTTCATGGCAAAATCTGTCTGAAATTGCAGATTTACTCATGAGGAAAAATCGTGTAGGGCTGTTACAAGGGGTGTGTGAGTGATCCGTCATCCAAGGTGCAGGGCCCTGGGGCAGTACCATTGCTACCCCACAGCCCCTACATTTGGTTAGCCTGGTGCCAGAATCAGCACAGTGCAGCCATTATTGCTGCTGCAGAGCCACCCAGAGCGTCCTTTGGACACTCCAGTCACGCACCCTGCAGCCTGTATAGTTGCCTGTGTACTTCTCGATGCCAGCGACTCTGCTCCTGTGATATCATTCACTAGTCATGCTCTCAGGACACAGAGCCAGCACAGGGCTCACTACCACCTGGTTACTACACTGAAATGGTCTCATAATCTTGTGACTATGAATTTTGGTCAATCTAGAAATGAGAACATCTATTGCCAGAAACTGTAACTGTGGGCAGGTGTATGTGGAACTGACAATGCAGTGAATATTTTATACAGGTGTGTGACAACTGCAGAAAGATTTTCTGGCATTATAAGCGGGTGAAAGAAGAAATGTCTGCGGAGAGGAGAGCAGCGTCTGGCACTGGAGTTAGTCACTTCTGGTGACTGTGTGGAAAAAGAATAAAAGTGACTTGCGCCCTCAGAACAGCAGCTCGGGCTCCGATCACAAGAGCACTACTCCTGAATTACACCAAACACAAACAATGGCCCTCATTCCGAGTTGTTCGCTCGGTATTTTTCATCGCATCGCAGTGAAAATCCGCTTAGTACGCATGCGCAATGTTCGCACTGCGACTGCGCCAAGTAACTTTACTATGAAGATAGTATTTTTACTCACGGCTTTTTCTTCGCTCCGGCGATCGTAATGTGATTGACAGGAAATGGGTGTTACTGGGCGGAAACACGGCGTTTCAGGGGCGTGTGGCTGAAAACGCTACCGTTTCCGGAAAAAACGCAGGAGTGGCCGGGGAAACGGTGGGAGTGCCTGGGCGAACGCTGGGTGTGTTTGTGACATCAACCAGGAACGACAAGCACTGAACTGATCGCACAGGCAGAGTAAGTCTGGAGCTACTCTGAAACTGCTAAGTAGTTAGTAATCGCAATATTGCGAATACATCGGTCGCAATTTTAAGAAGCTAAGATTCACTCCCAGTAGGCGGCGGCTTAGCGTGTGTAACTCTGCTAAATTCGCCTTGCGACCGATCAACTCGGAATGAGGGCCTAAGTTGTCTGGGTTTGCTTTTGACAGTAATTGATGTGACTGGTCATTTTCAAGTTATCCAGAGCCTGCATGCGAAGGTGTCATGTACCATAACCTGACTGTTGTCCTGACATATGAGGTAGTCAGGAAGACAACAAAGGATGAATAATAATTTAGGAAAACTACATCCTTGAAAAACTAGTAATATTGTTTACAAACAATTATACATTTCTAATATGAACCAGCCACTAATAATCATTTATAAAACTTTGTATAGTCTTTTGAGCAGTTTTGTATAGTATTCTGGTGTCAGTATATCACTATCATATCTTCAGCGTACTGTGTATCCTTAAAATACACAAGCTGTATAATATATGTATTGTACAGTGCTAATACACCTACTCTTCATTTCTTCTACTAGAATGCAGATTTTTTAGGACTAGATCTATAGAGATGTAAATTTGAGATGTCTTAATGTAAGTAAATATTAATCCATGGTTCTTGGCATTACCCGAGGAGCAACCGTACAGGATACGGTAAAAAGTGGCAAGGCCATTTTTGTCGTTTATTAAATTCTACACACTGGAGGTACAATCCAAATTTTGATCCGATAGTCCATTTGGCCATTATTGTTCACGCAACGTAAGTCACGCTTTGGTAACGACATCATTATGTCAACATCCTTTTCATCCCCTTAGGGAAGGTTTATTAAAATTCTAATTACGTGGTTGTCCTATTTCTCAACTAAAGAATACCTATGTTACATTTCATCTTTCTAACATATCGGGAAGTGAGAGAATTAGTGATGAGTGAGTGCATTTATATGTATATATATATTATATATAGATTTCTGTCTTTATAAGTCATGCAATATATTATTGTATAGCACTGTGGAATAGCTTAGTACACTGTCTACATTAGCACATAATTATATACATGAATCTGACATTAGACACGTTTTTTCTAAGATATGACTAATGCTGACATCTGACTTTACTGCTTGCATGATGCAAGGACAGAACTTATGAAAAGAGGTTTTCCCAGCAAAGCATTTTCTTCATTGTTCCCTATTCTAAAGGCCCATACACACTTGACGATGCACACGTCATTAACGACCGTCGTTAACGACTTCCCTTGAACAGCTGAGCAAACGACATGAGCATACACACTACCAACGACCAACGACCAAAGACCAAAGACCATTCATCGTTGAAGCATCCAAGCTGAAGAGTTTATTAAAATAATGAGCTGGGAACAGGGCTGGTGAACAGTGGCTTGGTCGTTGGTCGTTCACACCATACACATTCAACGACGTCTCTGGTCGGTAACGACCATAGTGGAAATTGAGCATACATGCTCCACAGATAAGCGAGGGTCATTAACGTCCCGCGGGGCCGCGCATCGGTGGTCGTTGGATGCATACACACTTGACGATATAATGAGCGACGTCGTTGATGAGGGCTGAAATGAACGACGTCGCTCATTTTATCGTCAAGTGTATATGGGCCTTTAGATGCCTGCATCTACCAGAGAAAGATCACAAGATCCTTGTCCAGCGATACTGTAGCCAACAGTCTACAATGGCGAACGCAATCTGCAGATGGCTTAAGAGATCAAACTCTAATATGCGTAGCTTTTCTGAGTTTTTCTTGAGGTCTTCTGTTTTACCATTATACAGAACTTGCTGCGGAATGAATGAGTATAGCTGAAACCGTGATGACTCTCGGTCCTGCTGTGATGATTGGTTGAGGTGGGACCTAAAACATTTCAAATTCTGCCAGCAAGATATAATATTACACAGGACAATTTTGAACCAATCAGAAATTATCCTTTCTATCATGCTAGTGTAGGCTAGACATATGAAAACCTAAACTAATCCCATGTGTTCTCATCCTCATTTCCTCCTGACCTGCTTTTCCCACTGCCTACTTCCTTCCTTGCTTCTTCTTATTGTTGTTATGCCACTCCTGCTGCCTTCGACATTGCCATTTGCTGTCTTCAGTTTTCTTGGTGGTAGACAATTATTAGCTACAGTATATACTCCCTTACTGCGTGGGGTAACTAAGTGATGAAAGGAGCATTATGGCTACTGGAATAGTGGCTTGTGCTCAGCTTCCCAGGCACTTTTATGATAATAGGTAACTATTTATTTATTTATTTAAAATACTTTATTGGACATTTGCATAAAACATATATTGCAATATGTAGCATAAAGTCATGACAACAAAGAAATAATCTGGTATGATACAGAAATATACAGTACTGGTTAGGCAAGGATAGTGAATGTTTCCTGACAATTCTCAAAAATTCCTAAAAAGGAGGTTGACCCGTGGCAAGCGTTTCAAGAGTGTACCAAGTAGTGTGTGATATGGCTTGTCAAAGAGGGTTCCTAATGACTTCCGCCTGCGTCTGTACATAAGGGAGCCAAATATCGAAGAACTTTTTTATTTTACTTTCTTTGTTGATCAACATTTCAAGCCACTCCATGTGAAATAAATATGATAACCTTGGAATAAAGCTAGGGACAATGACTCAGCTATCCATTGTGATAGGATGTTTTTTTTGCCTGCAGCCGCTATTTTAATTAATAGCATGCGCTGGCCAAGTGGTGGTTTAGGCGTGGGAGACGTGTTTTGCATGTCCCAGATAGCCCAATCTGGAGAAGCCACTATATCAATGTGTAGTTTATCTTTAATATAGGCTTGTATTAAACCCCAGAACTTATTAACATCAGGACAGCTCCACAGGCAATGATAGATATCTGCCCCGGGTGCACCACATTTAAAGTACTTAGAATCAGAGGCCATGCCCATTTGGAATCTTAATTTCGGTGTAATGTAAGAGCGGTGTAGGATTTGGTAATTCATCTCAGCGTACAACACTGATATGAGAATTTTGTTGATTCTGTTAAATGCAGCGAGCATGGCGGAGGTAGTGATAGTCGGGAAGTCTAACGACCATTTAGTCATTCCCGATAGGGTGTTCTCCCAGTCTATGGTTTTCTTAAGGAATGTGTAAAGGAATGCTGTAGAGTGGTGCACCCTAGGCGTTGATTGTAAAATAATGTCTATACTATTAGACTTATCCTCCGCTGTCATTGTGGTCAGTGACTTATTGAGATAGCTACGGATTTGAAAATATACGAATAGTGGAATAGTAAGTTGTGGTAATTCCTCACAGAGGTTCGTGTACGTGCGCACCTGATAGGTGTCTCGACAAATCAGCTGATATGACAGTCTTATACCCTGGGCTGACAAGGCTGCCAACGTGGTTCGCACTGTTGTCCCACAGAAATTTGGATTGTGAGATAAGGGGGGGGGAAGTTGTGTTGTGGATAGAGATGCCCAACCTAGAGCGTGCTTGTCTCCATGCCATGCAAGTAGATGTTAGTAAGATGTTGTTTGTTATCTGAGGGGGAAAAGAGGACGGGCGTGTGTGTAGTAAACTGACTAGCGGGGTCTCTGGACAGAAAGCCTGCTCCAAGCCGGTGTTGGCAAAGACCTCCGTCTCTTGTATCCAATCAACAGCATAACGATAATTTGCGGCTAGCATGTAGCTTCTAATGCAAGGCAGATTAACACCGCCTAATGATTGTGATTGGCACAGCTTAAATAGTGAAATTCTGGGTTTTTATCCACCCAGATAAATTTAGTGAAGGCCCTGTTAAGAATCATTCAAGTCTGCGTCAGTCAACAGTAAGGGTAACATTTGTATAGGATATAATAGTCTCGGGAAGGTGATTATTTTGATTAATTGATATCTTCCCAGATAGGAGAGAGGTAGGTGTTTCCATGCCTGTAAGTCAGCTAAAGTGCGCGCGATGACTCGTGGAAAGTTACAGCTATATAAATCGGCCGGGTTAATGGGTATTTGAAGCCCTAAGTACGTAATCGTCTGGCTTGCCCAACGAAAGGGAAACTGATCATTCCAATTGTGGGTCGCACGAGGATGCAGGGCTAAAGCCTCGGTTTTTGATTTATTGACTTTGAATCCAGATATTGATCCAAAGGTCGTTAGTAGGGATAAGAAGCTGGGAAATGCCTCCTGGGGGTTTGAGAAGTACAGTAATAGATCGTCAGCATAAGCCGTGACCTTAAGGTCATGGTTACCGACTTTGACCCCCCTCCAGGTGGTATTTAGGTAACAGTGTCTGATGAGCGGGTCTAAGGCAAGGTCAAAAAAGAAGCGGGGAGAGTGGGTACCCCTGCCTCCTGCCTCTATGTAATGTGAAAGTGTCGGTATTCATTCCATTCACTGTGAGGAATGCAGCCGGGGAAGCATATATAGTGTGAAAGAATCTAACAAAATCAGCTTCAAATCTTTGCCAATGAAGTACCCTCAGCAGGTGCGACCATGATACGTGGTCAAATGCTTTATCAGCATCACAGCTCACCAGCAGAGACGTCCCCCCAGCAACTGGGCCGATGTGGTCAGTGCTGCTATTAATTGCCTAATGTTATGTACTGACGATCTCCCCTTTACGAAGCCTGTTTGAGATGGATGTAATAACTTGGGCAGTACTAGTTGTAGTCTATTCGCCATAAGAGCAGTTAGGAGTTTAAAGTCCTGGTTCAGGAGGGATATTGGGCGATACGATTGAACTAGGGCGGGGTCTTTCCCCGGTTTCGGCAGCACTATCACACGAGCCTGATTAAAGGCAGTAGGGGCAACATTCCGAGATATAATAGAATTAAATAATGACAGGAGGTGGGGCGTGACATGGGGTAGTAACAATTTATAGTATTCTGCACTTAAGCCGTCTGGGCCTGGGGATTTACCGTTAGCTAGTTGCTTTATTACCGTCAAGAGTTCCAGATCAGTGATTGGTTCCATAAGGGAACTCCGGTCAGCCTCAGTCAATGTAGGTGAGCCAGCCGAGTGAAGAAAAGTCATGCCTCCAATGGGGTCGTCCGGTGGGGCCGTGTTCAGCTCCTTATAATAATTTAAAAAGGAGTCAGCAATGACTGCCGGATCAGAGGACAGGTGGGAACTGGTATGAAGGGACAAGATATAGGAGGCGGGGCGTTGGCTACGAACCACATTCGCCAGGAGTTTGCCTGCTCTATTACCCTATTTAAAGTATCTGTGTTTTTGAAAATCCAAGGCGTATTGGGCCCTTTCTGTACAAAGAGTGTCGAAAAGGTGTTTTGTTTCAGTGTAAATTCTACGGTTATCGTCTGTCGGGGAGGACAGTAACTCTGCATAGGATTCAGTGAGTGCCAGGCCCAAATCACGGTATCGTTGATTAAGATTCTTACGTTTATTCGCGACATATGCAATGACATAGACCCTCATCACCGGCTTAGAGGCAGACCAGAAGAGGTTTATATCATCTGTATGTTGTGCATTGTGCTTAGTGTAGTGTATGAAGTTAGTCTCCAAGTAAGATTTAAATTTGGGGGATGTATACAGGTAAGAAGGGAATCTCCAATTAAAGGAGGTTATTGTGGGAGACTGTAGCTTCAGTGTAAACCACGTGGGTGCGTGATCAGAGATGGCTATATTTTCCACCTTAGAGTAACCCACCCTAGGGAGCAGCGTATTAGAGAGTAGCCAATAGTCTATCCGAGTGAAAGTGGCGTGTGGATGTGAATAGAACGTGTATTCCCGTCCGACAGGGTGTTGGTGTCGCCAAGGGTCTACCAAATTGAGCGAGGTCGTAAGTAATTGCAATGAGGCTGGCACAGAATAACTCCGTCTACTAGATGCGTCTGATCTGTCTAGGGTCAGATGAAGTGTGGAGTTAAAGTCACCCCCAATTATCAGCCTGCCCTCTGCCCAATCCTGAAGTTGGACATAAACATCTGAGAAGAAGGCATTATGTTCTGAATTGGGCGCGTATAGGGTCACTAAAGTATAGAGCTCCCCTTCTAACTGTAGTTTTATGAACAGAAACCGGCCTTCTTCATCAGCATAAGTATCTAATATGGAATACCTGAGAGATTTGTGAAATATAACTACCACACCCCGTTTCTTAGAAGTAAATGAGGCCGATCTGTAGTCGTGAATCCAACTATCCCTTAGGACATTAGGATCCCCCGACCTCCAGTGGGTCTCCTGTAACATTGCTACGTCTGGTCGTAAGCATTTAAGGTGTTGTAATATTTTCCTACGCTTTATCGGGGTATTTAAGCCTTCTACGTTCCAAGGGAGAAACTTTAGGTTTGTCTTATTTATCGAGAATACAACCATATCAAACTAAAACCTAACCGATACCCGTCCTGATGGACACATGAGATATTAAAGAAATAAACCGTGTGGCTCCCCCATCCCAGCGAGTAGGGAGACCCAACTTTGAATAAGAAAAACAATCCTGTACCATGCAGTCAGTAATAAAAGCTGTCGTAACCGATTTGTTGCAACATGTCCATTTTTCTGAAATTTTTTTGAACCCAAAACGGTGGTCTATATGACCCACCGTAAACCCTGAACATAACTCCAATCTGATAGAAGGGAAGAGGGGGAAGAAGGGAGGGGAGTAAGGAAAAGGGTTGAACTACCCAGGAACAATTAGTTTCAAAAATATGCAATGCAATTATATATATAACAATAGAATAACTTGTAGTTAACCATACATTACCAATCATGGTATCAATAAGAGGGATGAATTATAAGGAATTATAATATTAGTCCTTGTCTCTGGAGGCAGGCAAGGAAGGACATCGTAGTGATTCTTCAAAGGTCTTGGCCGCCAAAGACGTGTTAAACAGGTACGTTTTTCCATTATGTTGAGCACAAAGTTTTGCCGGATAAAGCAGGGCGAAATGGACACCCTTTTTTGAACAGGATCTTACAGGCAGGGGAGAATTCCCTTCTTCTCATGGCCACATTGTACGAAAAGTCTTGGAACAGGAGTAGCTTATTGCCGTGATAGTCGAGACCCTGCGCTTTGCGGTATGCTTCCATCACCTTGACCTTATCCGTGTAGTTAAGGAATTTGAATATAACTGGTCGGGTCTGTGGCGGTCTGCTTGAAAGTCAGGGCCAATACGATGTGCTCGCTCAATCATTATGGAGTCACCATCCACCAGACAGCCCAGTTCCATCGGCAGCCAAGTGGAGACCAGGGATAACAGCTCTCTAGGCTTAACAGATTCCGGTAGGCCGATCAAACGGAGATTGTTTCGACGATTACGATTTTGTAAGTCCTCAAGCTTTTCTTGCATCGCAGAAATAGCGGACGCTTGAGAATCGACTGCGGAACGGGCTGCAGTTAGATCGTCTTCCAGGTTCGAGACTCGTTGTTCGGCTTCATCTAGCCGGGAGCCATGTTCCTTTAGCTGTGTCATGGTGGAATCTATGTCGTCTTTTAATCCAGCGAGTTTCTTGTCCAACAGTGGTGAGAGTATATCAGAGATTTCCTGCGCTCTGGCCACCGCGTCCAATGTGTATCTGGATGGATCTATCACGCCATCCAAAACATTAGCGTTAGGTGAGGAGGGCGGAGAGTTAGCTTGTGCGGCGGCCGATGCCCTGGTGTCCTTGGTCTTCGCTGGTGCAGTTCCGCGACCGCCTCGTTGGGACTTCGCCACATATTTATCCATAATAATGAAAAGGAAAGGTGCCACGTCACAGTAAAGAAGTAGGTGCTATCAGGTATCCTGCCCTGCAGGGAGTAGTGAATCAGTTGAGTTATGAGCACACAGTCACAGCAGATGTTAGTGGAGCACTATGGAATATGTTCTGGCGGTGTCAGCGTACAACAGCCCCCAGAAGATAGGCGAGAATCAACGGTCCCTCACCTCTCCCCGTTGGTGAAAGTGTCGACACAGGTGGCAGGGAGGCGTCTACCGGTAACTATTTTAATAGTGGCCTTACCCTAGGTCTTCCTGGTCAGTATAGGGATCCTCATAAATGTAGTTAGTTGTGTGGTTCCTGTTCAGTGGCAGGAGGTGTAACTGCTCCAGAGATGCTTCCCCAGGGGTATTGGGTCACAAGAATCCTTTTGATTTCTTTGGTTGTGCAATAGTTGCATTTGTCCTTGTTTATTTTTGACCATATCACTGGGACAAACCTGTTCTTCCAGCAAGCTCCTCTCTTACCTGGGGGTCTATTCATATGAAATGACCAGGGGGTCTATTCATGAAGCAGTGAAAAGTGTGGAGAAGTGAGCCAGTGGAGAAGTTGCTCATGGCAACCAATCAGCATTGAGGTAACATTTATAATTGTCACGATCTTGGTAACTGGACACCATTATTTACCTTCCAAGTGTCTCCGGAGGCTGTCTGAGCGTTCCAGGGCCGGATCCCAGCTGCGTTGCTGATGTCCTCACTTCACATCTCCTCCCTGTGATCCCGCAGCACTGTCACAGCCGCTTCATAAGTCTAACTTGTTAAATCCTAAAATGGCGTCTCCAGCCCTCCGCGGCCTTTGCCGCCATCCCTGTGGTTCCAGTATGCAAATAAACAAGTATGGCGTCTCCTGTCCTCCACGGCCTCCGCCGCCATTACTGTCATTTCTCCACATGGTTTCACAAACTGACTTTCCGTCCAAATACTAACATGAGTGCAGCCATGTTTTTTCCAGTCACATGCTATCACTTCACCTATCCGCTGCACTGCTGGACTCTGCATAATTGATCAGCCAATGCCTGCCACCCAGCAGATATAAATATCCTGTTCCTGGACTAGGAAAGTGTCAGTGCTTTGGTTGTCAAACCCAGTGTTTCCAGTCTCTCCTCCTTGTGGCTGTTTGGCTAGCTCCAGGTATTTCCAGCTCCTGTCTTCAACTCCACTAGCGACCAGCACCGGTTACCACCTTGCGGTGCAGCCTGACTCTTCAGTGCCCTATCACTGCACCCTGCATCTGGCAGTTTTCCTAACACCGGCTTCCAGCTTCTAGCTTCCAGCGGTGTCCTGTCTCCTGTTACCATCGGTGCTCCGCCATCGACTTCCAGATACCATCGGTGCTCCGACATCGACTTCCAGATACCATCTGTGCTTCGCCATCGGTTTCCAGATACCATCGGTGTTCCACCATCGATCCCCAATAACCATAGATCCCCAGCATCACCAGTGTTGCTCATCTGTTCTTCTGCTACATTGGTACACCAGCACTCCCACACAGTTCATCATCTGGTCGGGTTCTATCTGGCACACCCGGCAGTTCATTTGTGCTTACCCAGAACCAGTGATTCTACAGTACTTACAGCTTCCAGTGTAACATCAGCTGGTCAGTTCCTATTCTCATTCCATTACTCAGCGGATGGGTGTTGGTTAAGGACTTTCCACCTCCTGGTCTCTCAAGACTATCTTGTTACTGTATATTACCGCACCCAAAGGCATCCTAACCACTGCTGCATTTCTAGGAACTGTGTACTGTTTATATTCGTTTATTATATATGAATACTGCAACTGCCGATGTACCACCTGAACTGTGCTTAAAAAAAACTCATTAACTTTTCTTCTGTTGTCGTGGTCACGCCTTCGGGCATTGGTACTGCAAGCTCATCTGCATGTCAAAGAATCCCATATGGCGTCCCAGGTTCACGTACACCTCAGCCCCTACAACTGAGGCTTCCCCTGGTCAGCACCAGCCCTCAGTTGTGACAATCATTTGCATACTATACAATCGTACAATCGTACGGAGCAGCTGATTGGTTGCCATGGCCAACTTCTCCACAGGCTCACTTCTCCACTCTTTTTATTGCTTCATGAATAGACCCCCTGGTCATTTCATATCGGTGCACTGGGATTGGACTGCAAGGGTGTGAGAACTAAGGCTAGCACCAGGAGGAAACAAAGAGAAAAAAGGATGTAAAAAAACAATAGCATGGAAAGAACAGAACGCAAATCTAGAAAAGAAGCCATGGATGGCATAAAATAATAAGTAACATATGATTATTTAATAAGAATATAATAATAGGTTCACGTCGCATTGACTAGGTGAAGGTTCCTCCTAATGGGTATCGTTTCAAAACAAAGACATAGATGAGAGAAAATGTAACACTAATTTGTGTAATTTCTTTTTTATGTACTCCGTCTTCATTTCATCTTGGAATGGTACAGAAAGCATATTTTATTAAATCTTTACATGAAACATAAAAACTTTGATTATTTCAAACTGTAGATATTTTTATTCCATGGAATACTGTACATTTCGGTGAATATTTCAGTAATGAGTGTAAATAACTCAGCATACAATACTTTTTATTATTTAAAAATGCATACAGTATACAAGATTCTTGGAAAGCAAAGCATTTTTTTCATCTTACTACATCCCATGCTATTCCAATGTACATCGGAATTCTTATAAAAATACTTGGAAAGGCAGTGACATATCATCATCCAATTGTGCAGACCTGCCAGTTATGAATATACATGAACAGATTTTCAAAGTGGCTGAAAAACACATAATATTATATTTCCCAGCCTGTGTCTTGGATTGTGGTTTAGCTGGTTATGGCATATTGAGAACTGAGGACCTACAGATAGATCCACGGTTATCTTGGCTTCCTTGCTTCACCTAGGCACACCATGAGCAGGGGATTAAGTCATTACAGCAGAGGATTAAGTCCGAGTTCCCAGTCTCAGTTAATCCTATTACAGGCCAAGATATAAACATGGACCCATCTGTACTTCATGTTTGTACGCACATGCTTTACCGGTCTGCCAATACTTGCTCAATTGAGTGAACATCGACCATAGCGTACAAACATGAATTAGGTCCTGAGACCAGTTTAAGAATAAGGGGTCTATTTATAAAAAAAGTGATTGAAAATATTTGCAGGTTATGGTGGCACATCGCATTACAAGTTTCAATGCATATTCTGTATTTATTTATCATCAAAGGAATTTGTTTGCATATTTTACATATGAAAATCTTTTTTTAAATACTGCACATGCACAGAGCCATCTCTCAACAGCAGTGTAGGTCCTAGACAAAGCAATGCACTGGGGCCCCGGTTCTACTGAGTCCAGGGCTGCCCGGAACCCCCTGCAAGCCTCTCTGCATCCATCCATCCATCTCCCTGGAGCATCTCCTAGTGCATTGTTGCAGGTTTCACTTAGCACTAGGTAGTTTTGCTATGATTATTATTGGACCAATACTGGGCTGCAATATTAGGGAAGCAGCCATCACTTTTTGTAGAACCATTGAGAGGCTGCATGTGGAAGCTTCGACCAGCTGCTTGCTGGGCTGCTGTGGACTGTGCAGGAAGCTTGGGAAAAGCTTCGCAAATCACTGCAGGAAAAGCTCTTCCCAGCTTTCCTACACCTCAGAAGGGGAAAAAAACGCATAACACCATCCAGATATGGTGTTTCGCTTCTCTCAGGTATATAAATATTTTTAATTTTTTTTATTAAAAATATAAAGAGAAATGATGAGATATTATAAATAAATTATAAGACTGAATAAAAGCTGTTTCTCATACGTCCTAGAGGATGCTGGGGACACTTCAAGAACCATGGGGTATAGACGGGATCCGCAGCAGACATGGGCACTTTAAGACTTTGAAGGGGTGTGAACTGGCTCCTCCCTCTATGCCCCTCCTCCAGACTCCAGTTTTAGAATTGTGCCCAGGGAGACTGGTCACACACAGGGGAGCTCTACTGAGTTTCCCTGAAAAGACTTTATGTTAGGTTTTTTATTTTCAGGGAGGTTGCTGGCAACGGCCTCCCTGCATCGTGGGACTTAGGGGAGAGAAGTTAGACCTACTTCTAATGAGTTTAAAGCCTCTGCTTCTTGGCTACAGGACACCTTTAGCTCCTGAGGGTTTGGAACACTAGGTACGCCTAGGGGTTCACTCTCAGAGCCGGCCGTCACCCCCTTTGCAGAGCCAGAAGTCAGAAGACAGGTGAGTAGAAGACTTCAGTGATGGCTTTCTGAGGTACCGCATAGAGATCGTGCTGCGCGCCATGCTCCCACACACAGCGGCACTGCAGGGTGCAGGGCGCGGGAGGGGGGGGGGGGCGCCCTGGGCAGCATAAAATCCTCTTTTTAAGGCTGGCAAGAGTGGATTGGAGTGCCTGGGCACAAGATCCGAACCCCCGCCGGTAATATATATTAAGAAAATTGTGGGGCTGAAGCGCGTCATTAAGGGTGCGGGGCTTAGCCCTAACAGCTCTCACCAGCGCCATTTTCTCTTCACAGAAGCTGCAGAGACGCTGGTCCTCTCCTCCAAACACTGCTGTACAAGTATAGCAGGGTGCAAAACGGGGGGGCACATAATTTGGTGCAAATATAAAAGCGCTACTGGTCTGGGGCTTTATATTAGAGTTTCAGATCTGGGATTGAGCGCTGGGTTGTGAGCTGGCAAACTCCCTCTGTGTTCGTCTGACAGGCTTTACTGTGGGTCTGTCCCCTATTTGCCCAGTGTGTCTGTGGATGTCGGTACACGTGTGTCGGCATGTCTGAGGCTGAGTGCTCTTCCCAGGAGGAGACTGTGGTAGGGACAGAAATGGCTGTGGTAGTGACCCTGTCGGCACCGCCGACTCCTGATTGGGTAAATGTGTTGAATGCCTTGAATGCTAATGTGGCTCTTATTAATAAGAGATTAGATAAATCTGAATCTCAGAACCAGACATGGAAGAAATCTGTGGAGGATGTGTTATCACAGGTCCAGACCCCTTCGGGGTCACATAAACATACATTTGCTCAGTCGGCGGAGACAGATACCGACACAGACACTGACTCCAGTGTCGACTATAGTGATACCAAATTAGACCCAAAATTGGCAAAGAACATCCAGTACATGATTGTGGCAATAAAAGACGTGTTACATATCACGGAGGACCCTGCTGTTCCTGATACTAGGGTCTGTATGTTTAAGGGAAAGAAACCTGAGGTAACATTTCCGCCCTCTCATGAACTGAATACCTTTTTTGAAAAAATGTGGGAAAATCCTGACAAAAAGTTTCTGATTCCCAAAAGAATTCAGGTGGCGTATCCGTTCCCCTCTGGGGATAGAAATAAGTGGGAATCATCTCCCATTGTGGACAAGGCTCTATCACGGTTGTCTAAAATAGTGGCTTTACCGTCTCCTGACACGGCAGCCTTAAGGATCTTGCGTATCGTAGACAGGAGACTACGTTAAAATCCATTTACGTCGCCACAGGTATGCTGCTCAGACAACCATTGCATCGGCGTGGGTGAGTACTGCTATTGAAAAATGGGCAGATAACTTGTCATCTGATATAGATAGGGATAGCATCCTGTTAACACTGGGTTATATCAGGGACGCTGTGGCCTACCTAAAGGAGGCGGCGAGAGATATTGGCATTTTGGGATCAAGAGTCAATGCCTTGGCAATTTCAGCTAGAAGAGCATTGTGGATTCATCAATGGAATGCTGATGCTGACTCTAAGAAAGCTATGGAGTCTCTCCCATATAAAGGTAGTGTCTTGTTTGGTGAGGGTCTCACTGATTTGGTATCTACTGCTACCGCGGGTAAGTCGTCATTTTTGCCTTATGTTCCTCCACAACAAAAGAAAGCTCACCACTTTCAGATGCAGTCCTTTCGGACAAATAAATACAAAAAAGGCCGAGGTTATTCCTTCCTTGCCAATAGAGGAAGAGGAAAAGGTAAAAGATCTCCGGCCGTGGCAGGTTCCCAGGAGCAGAAGTCCTCCCCGACTTCTGCCAAATGCACTGCGTGACGCTGGGGCTCCTCTGCGGGAGTCCGCACCGGTGGGGGCATGTCTCAAGCTCTTCAGTCAATTCTGGGCTCGTTCGGCCCTGGACCCATGGGTTTTAGAAATAGTGTCCCAGGGGTACAAACTGGAGTTTCAAGACGTTTCCCCTCACCGATTTTTCAAATCGTCCTTACCAGTTTCTCTTCTGGACAGGAAGGTTGTATGCGATGCAATACGGAAGTTGTGTCTAAATCAAGTCATTATCAGGGTTCCCCCGTTACAACAGGGAGAAGGCTTTTATTCAAGCCTGTTTGTGGTCCCGAAACCGGACGGCTCGGTCAGACCAATTCTGAACCTAAAGTCTCTCAATCTTTACCTAAGAAAATTCAAATTCAAGATGGAATCTCTCCGAGCAGTGATCTCCAGTCTGGAGGAAGGGTATTTCATGGTGTCGGTCGACATAAAGGATGCCTACTTACACGTCCCCATATATCCTCCGGATCAGGCTTACCTGAGGTGTGCTATTCAGGATTTTCATTACCAATTTCAGACTTTGCCATTTGGTCTGTCCACGGCTCCGAGGATTTTCACCAAGGTAATGGCGGAAATTATGGTTCTCCTTCGCAAACAAGGAGTCACAATTATCCCTTACTTGGACGATCTCCTGATAAAGGCGAGATCCAAAGACAAGCTGGAGCAGGACATTGTGCTCTCCCTGACAGTTCTGCAGCAACATGGTTGGCTCCTAAACTTGCGGAAGTCACAGTTGAATCCGACGAAACGGCTGTCGTTTTTGGGAATGATTCTGGACACGGAATTACAGAGAGTTTTTCTTCCAGAAGAGAAGGCTCTGGAAATTCAGGTTTTGGTCAAACAAATTCTGAAACCAGCGAGAGTATCAGTCCATCAATGCACTCGATTGCTGGGGAAGATGGTGGCGGCCTACGAGGCCATTCAATTTGGCAGATTCCATGCCAGAGTGTTTCAGTGGGACCTATTGGACAAGTGGTCCGGATCCCATCTGCACATGCACCGGAAAATAATCCTGTCCTCCAAGACCAGAATCTCACTCCTGTGGTGGCTGCACAGCTCTCACCTCCTAAAGGGACGCAGGTTCGGGATCCAGGACTGGATCCTAGTAACCACGGATGCGAGTCTCCAAGGCTGGGGAGCAGTCACACAGGGGGAAACCTTCCAGGGAAAATGGTCAAGCCAGGAAGTTTGTTTACACATAAATGTTCTAGAGTTAAGGGCCATTTACAATGGCCTTCTTCAAGCGGAACGTCTTCTTCGCAACCTGCCCATCCTAATATAGTCGGACAACATAACAGCAGTAGCGCACATAAAACTGCCAGGGCGGAACGAAGAGCAGGGTGGCAATGGCAGAGGCCACAAAAGTTCTCAGCTGGGCGGAAAGACATACAAGCGCTCTGTCAGCAATCTTCATTCCAGGAGTGGACAACTGGGAAGCAGACTTCCTCAGCAAACACGATCTCCATCCAGGAGAGTGGGGTCTTCATCAAGAGGTCTTCACAGAAGTGACAAGTCTTTGGGGAATTCCTAAAATAGACATGATGGCGTCTCGCCTCAACAATAAACTTCAGAGATATTGTTCCAGGTCGAGGGACCCTCAAGCAATAGCAGTGGGCGCATTGGTGACACCATGGGTGTTTCAGTCGGTGTACGTGTTCCCTTCACTCATTCCAAAGGTGCTAAAGATCATAAGAAGAACAAAGGTTCAGGCGATCCTCATTGTTCCGGACTGGCCAAGGAGGGCTTGGTATCCAGATCTTCAGGAATTACTCATAAGAGATCCCTGGCCTCTTCCTTTACGAGAGGATCTGTTACAGCAGGGGCCGTGCGTATATCACGACTTACCGCGGCTACGTTTGACGGCTTGGTGGTTGAACGCCGGATCCTAGCCCGAAAGGGTATTCCCAGTGAAGTCATTCCCACGCTTCTTCAGGCTAGAAAAAGAGTACCGTCTATCCATTATCACCGTATTTGGAGAAAATATGTGTCTTGGTGTGAATCCAAGAAGGCTCCTACGGATGAATTTCAACTAGGGCGTTTTCTCCATTTCCTGCAAGCAGGTGTGGATGCGGGCCTAAAGTTAGGCTCAATTAAAGTACAAATTTCAGCCTTATCGGTTTTCTTTCATAAACAATTGGCCTTCCTTCCAGAAGTTCAGACTTTCGTGAAAGGAGTTTTGCACATCCAACCTCCATTTGTGCCCCCAGTGGCACCATGGGATCTTAACGTGTTGCATTTTCTTCAATCACATTGGTTTGAACCTTTACAGAAGGTTGAGTTGAAATTTCTCACTTGGAAAGTGGTCATGCTATTGGCCTTAGCTTCCGCAAGGCAGGTGTCTGAGTAAGCGGCTTTGTCTCACAAGAGCCCTTATTTAATCTTCCATGAGGATAGAGCAGAGTTGAGGGCTTGTCAACAATTTCTGCCGAAGGTGGTTTCATCGTTCCACATGAACCAGCCTATTGTGGTACCAGTGGCTACTGACGCCTTCGTGGAGTCAAAATCTCTCGATGTTGTCAGGGCCTTGAAGATTTATGTCGCCAGAACGGCTCAACTTAGGAAAACGGAAACTCTGTTTATCCTGTATGCTGCCAACAAGATTGGAATGCCTGCTTCAAAGCAGACTATTGCGCGCTGGATCTGCAATACAATTCAGCATGCTCATTCTACGGCTGGATTGCCGTTACCGAAATCAGTGAAGGCCCACTCTACCAGGAAAGTGGGCTCATCCTGGCCGGCTGCCCGTGGAGTCCCGGCATTACAACTCTGCCGAACAGCTACTTGGTCGGGTTCAAACACTTTTGCGAAATTTTATAAGTTTGATACCCTGGCTGATGAGGACCTCATGTTTGATCAATCGGTGCTGCAGAGTCATCCGCACTCTCCCGCCCATTCTAGAGCTTTGGTATAAACCCCATGGTTATTGAAGTGTCCCCAGCATCCTCTAGGACGTATGAGAAAATAGGATTTTAATACCTACCGGTAAATCCTTTTCTCTTACTCCGTAGAGGATGCTGGGCGCCCGTCCCAGTGCGGACTCTATCTGCAGTTATTAGTTATTAATTATGTTTACACACAGGTTGTGTTTCTGTTATCGTCAGCCTGTTGCTGACATGGTTCATGCCGTTAATTGGAGTTTCTGTTAAATGCCATAGAAACATAGGCCCTCATTCCGAGTTGTTCGCTCGCAAGTGAATTTTAGCAGATTTGCTCATGCTAAGCCGCCGCCTACTGGGAGTGAATCTTAGCATCTTAAAATTGCGAACGATGTATTCGCAATATTGCGATTACACACCTCGTAGCAGTTTCTGAGTAGCTTCTGACTTACTCGGCATCTGCGATCATTTCACTGCTTGTCGTTCCTGGTTTGACGTCACAAACACACCCAGCGTTCGCCCAGACACTCCCCCGTTTCTCCGGCCACTCCTGCGTTTTTTCCGGAAACGGTAGCGTTTTTTCCCACACGCCCATAAAACGGCCTGTTTCCGCCCAGTAACACCCATTTCCTGTCAATCACATTACGATCGCCAGAACGATGAAAAAGCCGTGAGTAAAATTCCTAACTGCATAGCAAATTTACTTGGCGCAGTCGCAGTGCGGACATTGCGCATGCGCATTAAGCGGAAAATCGCTGCGATGCGAAGATTTTTACCGAGCGAACAACTCGGAATGAGGGCCATAGAAACATAGAATTTGACGGCAGATAAGAACCACTTGGCCCATCTAGTCTGCCCCTTTTTTTTATCCTTTAGGTAATCTCAACCCTTTTTGAACCTTCATTCTTTTTAAGGATATTGATATGCCTATCCCAAGCATGTTTAAATTGCTCTACAGTCTTAGCCTCTACCACCTCTGATGGGAGGCTATTCCACTTATCCACTACCCTTTCTGTGAAGTAATTTTTCCTTAAATTTCCCCTGTACCTGCCTCCCTCCAGTTTCAGTGTATGTCCTCGAGTTCTAATACTTCTCTTCCTTTGAAGAATGTTTCCCTCCTGAACTTTGTTAAAACCTTTGGTATATTTGAAAGTTTCTATCATGTCTCCCCTTTCCCTTCTCTCCTCCATACTATACATGTTAAGATCTTTTAGCCTTTCTGGGTAAGTTTTGTGATGTTAGGCCATGCACCATTTTAGTTGCCCTTCTTTGTACACTCTCTAATGTATTTATATCCTTCTGGAGATATGGTCTCCAGAACTGGACACAGTATACCAGATGAGGCCGCACCAATGACCTATACAGTGGCATTATTACTTCTTTTCCTGCTACTGATTCCTCTTCCTATGCAACCAAGCATCTGACTTGCTTTCTCATTGCTTTGTTGCATTGCTTTCCTGCCTTTAAGTCACTTGAAATAGTGACTCCTAAATCCCTTTCCTCCTCAGTAGTTTCCATTATAGTACCCTTGATAC
This sequence comes from Pseudophryne corroboree, assembly GCF_028390025.1. Taxonomy (NCBI): domain Eukaryota; kingdom Metazoa; phylum Chordata; class Amphibia; order Anura; family Myobatrachidae; genus Pseudophryne; species Pseudophryne corroboree. Next base: position 729,587,490 of record NC_086447.1, read on the forward strand.
TATATTTAGCCTTTGGGTTTTTGAGACCCAAGTGCATGATTTTGCATTTTTTAGCACTAAACTGTAGTTGACATACCAGCTCACACCACAAACACGCCATGTTGTATGGCGTGTTTGTGGTGTGAGCTGGTATGTATCTCACCTTAGTTCAACAATAAATCCTTTTCCTCGAAATGTCCGTCTCCCTGGGCACAGTTCCTATAACTGGAGTCTGGAGGAGGGGCATAGAGGGAGGAGCCAGTTCACACCCCTTCAAAGTCTTAAAGTGCCCATGTCTCCTGCGGATCCCGTCTATACCCCATGGTTCTTGCAGTGTCCCCAGCATCCTCTACGGACTAAGAGAAAAGGATTTACCGGTAGGTATTAAAATCCTATTTTTAAGTTTATTTAACAGACAACTAAGTAATTTCTAATTTATGCTGTACAAATGTCAGTAGTTCTGCTTTGGCACTTTTACTGATATCAAGTATCATCAAATCATTCCAGAAAACATAAAAAGGGAACAAAATACTTATATAGCATAAACAATTAGAATAACAATAAATCATCCTATCTGTGCATGATGAAAGAAAGAAATAAACTAGTGCAACACTGTGCAACTAAAAGCTTAATATTACATATCACAATTAATTAACATGTGAAAAATATTATATAACAGCATATCACAGATCACCATAGCATCCCTTATTAATGAGATTCCTACATACTTACCTGCTTTTTTTATTTCTCTCCAGGAGAAGCCTGGAGAGGAGACGCAGCAGGCCACTTCCAGGGGGTGGGGCCGGACTGTCACGTCATTAGGCCCCACCCCCAAGATTGGAAAATGCTGCACTTTGTGGTTTCGCGGGTAGGGGGCAGAACTAAATGACACAATTCATGTCTTTTAGCATCGCCCCCTTCACACCATCATGATTTTATCCCCAACCTGCCAGCTTCATTACCCTTCTAGGGCTGTGGGAGACTATCCGGAAAATTGGAAGTCTCCCACACCTTCCGGTGTGTGTATTCTTACCAGATGCATACCTCCCCACTGTTTTGGCGGGACAGTCCCGTTTTTCATGCTCTGTCCCGCTGTCCTTCCCGTGGGTCACAGTGTCCTGTGTGTGTGTGGGGGGGGGGGCAGTTGGGAGATCAGAGCAGCGGTGAATAGATGCTGTGCGCATTCCCCGACAGAGAGGGACAGGGGGCATGGCCAGCAACTCACTGAGTGCTGTCCATACCCCCATAGTGACAAAAACGGGTGTGTGGTTTGCGATCACGGCGCTTGCCATGAGGCCACGCCCCCTTGCCATGAGATCACGCCCCTTTCTGTGAGGCCACGTCCCCCAAATGTGGGCGTGCGCCTCAGGCACGTGTTACTGTCCCTCCTTCAGTGGAATAAAAGTTGGGAGGTATGCAGATGTGTTACAGTTTCATAAAGCTCATAAAGAATGTAATATAGCGGTAGCGTGCAGTCACAGGTAGGTAACAACTCCTCAGGCGGCTTAGATGTAAACTGATACTGCTGCAGATAATGCAATCCCTAAATTCTGCTTTTATGTTGTTTGGATTGATTTGATGAAACTTGGTATCAGGAAAAGCACAAGGCTGATCTACTGACATTTTGTACTACTGTACATGTACGTATGTTCTTAGAAGTTAAGGTGAAGCTTTTACCATTCTCATACTGTTCATTTCTAATCTAAATAATCATATTAGATAGGCCATTTCAGGTTTATCTGCTTTAGCTGATCGGTATTAGAATCAGAGTTTCCCTGCAGTGCCTTTGGCTTCTGTTAATTATGCAAGCTATGGTAGCAAAGTATGATGTGCACTTACTAAGCGACAAAAAGCAGAGCTTTTCATTGCTTGCCTACTAAGCCATAGCGCCATCTGATGATGGTTACTTGTCAGTTCCACCAACAGACGTCCTTGTCCATGTGTCCTCGTGGTTCTTCAGGATCTCACACATATGCAATAATGCCATACAAGAGCCATTCTATAGCATATCAGTACTAGGCTGAATCCGATGCTATACAGAGGAACAGAGATCGCTGGATAGGTGAGTTACTGTTAAAGTTCTCTGGTGATTCTCTTTTAATATATTTCAGTGCGAGGACATCCCGTATTGCAGTTTAGCCAAACCCTGGCTCTATTTGTGTTATACAAATTGAGTATCCCATATCCAAATATTCCGAAATACAGAATTTTTTGAGTGAGAGTGAGATAGTGAAACCTTTGTTTTCTGATGGCTCAATGTACACAAACTTTGTTTAATACACAAAGTTATTAAAAAATGTATATTAAATGACCTTCAGGCTGTGTGTATAAGGTGTATATGAAACATAAATGAATTGTGTGAATGTGCACAACATGTTTCGACGTTTAGTTAAGTCTTTTTCAACGGCCGTGTTTTGCCATTCAGATATACCCAATTTTTTCCATCATATGTCACAATCCCATGTTTGTTTTAATTTTTTCTGTATTACATTTTTAAGTATTCTAAAGTCCTTTTCTGGTCCTTTTTATTTTTGTGTGCATCAGTCCTGGAGTGTGAGTGTTAAATCACCACTCCAATAAATAGCACACAGTTGGAGGACGCAGTAAAGAAACCGCTATGAGAGTAAAACTGCTATGTGCTATGTGAGTACGGTACGTCCCATAAGAGGGATCATTGTGCGAAGGTGTGTGTATGGTTTGCTTATCCACATATCTGACGATTGGTGGTCAAAGATACCTTTATGGGAGTTATTCACTGTTTCATAGTGTGAGTTTGGTACGCAGATCTTCTATCACACTGACCCTTTCCCAGTTCACATTGGTGTAATCGCTTAATTACAAACATACTACACTATGCATTATGTATTTGGTTTTCTTTAAGGTATATTCCCTACTGAAGGAACCATATGGTGATATGAACAGAAGTTAACAAGTTCTTCACAAGCTGTGCATCGATTGCAAAGGATATGTCCTGAAAAGGTCATATTTGGACATTCATTTATGTTGGAACGGGACTGAGCCCTATCTATACTCCATTTGATTTTTTTTTTGTCTGCATTTCTAGGGATTTGGTGGTCCCTTTTTGTCTAAAGAGCTGCATAGAGCCTTTTTTTGCGCCTTGCGACTGTTCATTTTTTGTATCTCTAGTAAACATATAGGGGCATGGCAGTATGGACGGTGTAATGGTTATTAGCATTACTGCCTCACAACAGTGAGGGTGGGCAGAACTCCGCTATGTGCCGGCTGTCAGTGTCTCCTGCTGTCATCTCTGGTCTGCCCTGTTCTCTCCCTAGTCTCCGAGTCAGTGTGCTTCTCCTCCTCCTGCTCTGTGGCTGCCAGTACAGTGGCCCGCGGGAATGTGAGTGGCGGGCAGCAGCGCGCCCTCTAAATTTTTCAGCGCCCAGAGCTCGCGCTCCACCGGAGCCACCCTCGCTACACCCCTGGGGATACTCAACCTGTACCATATAGCACACCATACCTCCCAACTTTCTTATTATAGAAAGAGGGACACAAGTGCGGCGAAGCCGCGCTCCCCAAAAAGGGCGTGGCCTATGAAAAATGCATGGCCTCGTGGGAGGGCCCACGATTGTGAGCCACGCTCCCATTTTCGTCACTGAGGGGGCATGCCCTCCGCTCTGTGAGCTGCTGGCATGCCCCCTCTCCTTCTGTTTTCACTGAATAGACGCAGCCTATTCAGTTGGGAATTAGGAGCCTCCCAACTGCCCCCCCCCCACCACCACCACCACGGGACACTGCGGCCCGCAGGTGGGACAGCGGGACTGTCCCCCAAAAAATTTGACTGTCCCACAAAAATTGGGACAGTTGGGAGGTATTAGTACAAAAGGGTGCAAGGATGCGGTATCAGACAATGGTGGTCATTTCGAGTTGTTCGCTCGCTGCCGTTTTTCGTAGCGCAGCGGTCAAGTGAAAAAACGGCAATTCTGCGCATGCGCATGGTACGCAGCATGCTTGCGCTAAGTACTTTCACACAAAACTTTGTAGTTTTACCCAAGCTCGAGCGACGTTTTTCAACTCGGAATGAGGGCCCATATAGTTAAAGTTGCTAAGTACAGTATAAACTAATGGTCTCTTTTTAGTATCACAGTAGCTGACTGTAGTATAATATAAACTAGAGATGAGCGGGTTCGGTTCTCAGAGAACCGAACCCTACCAGACTTCACGTTCCGAGCCCGGATCCAAGTCAGGACATGTTTCCATTCTCTCAGTGTCCTCAGTGTACTCAGTGTCCGTGTCTTGTGCTGCATCTGTCCAGTCACAGTGGTTGTGTCCTCTGCTGCCATATGTCCAGTGCTGCTGTATAGGGTGCTGTGTTGTGCTGCATCAGTTAAGTGGTGCTGTGTTGTGCTGCATCAGTTAAGTGGTGGTGTATTGTGCTGCATCAGTCCAGTCACAGTGGTGGTGTCCTCTGCTGCCATATGTCCAGTGCTGCTGTATAATAACAAGTCCCTTACAGTGTTGCTGTGTTGTCCTGCATCAGACCAGTGGTAGTGTCCTGTGCTGTATATTATTTAATACAAATTAAAGGGTTATATGCATTACTTATATTATTATCCAAATAATTTTTACAGGGATTGCCCTGTGTGGTGTATATTATTATAATAGCTTCAAATAAAAGGGTTATTATTACCCAAATTAATTTTAAAGGCTTTGCCGTGTGTGTGTTTGTTTTAGGGGTACGCTATCCTGTGCCACCAATATTGTGCGTGTATTGAATGTAGCTGCGAGGCTAATCTTCCTCGCTAGACGTTCATCGTCTGCAGATCCACTCTGTCAGTCCCTCCATTGGTTACCTGTATTCTACCGTATTAATTATAAAATACTTTTACTCACACATATAGAGATGAGCGGGTTCGGTTTCTTTGAATCCGAACCCGCACGAACTTCACTTTTTTTTTCACGGGTCCGAGCGACTCGGATCTTCCCGCCTTGCTCGGTTAACCCGAGCGCGCCCGAACGTCATCATGACGCTGTCGGATTCTCGCGAGGCTCGGATTCTATCGCGAGACTCGGATTCTATATAAGGAGCCGCGCGTCGCCGCCATTTTCACACGTGCATTGAGATTGATAGGGAGAGGACGTGGCTGGCGTCCTCTCCATTTAGATTAGATTTAGAAGAGAGAGAGAGAGAGAGAGATTGCTGTGATACTGTAGATTAGAAGAGAGTGCAGAGTGCAGACAGAGTTTAGTGACTGACGACCACAGTGACCAGTGACCACCAGAGACAGTGCAGTTGTTTGTTTTATTTAATATATCCGTTCTCTGCCTGAAAAAAACGATACACAGTCACACAGTGACTCAGTCTGTGTGCACTGCTCAGCCCAGTGTGCTGCACATCAATGTATTGTATATAAAGCTTATAATTGTGGGGGAGACTGGGGAGCACTGCAGGTTGTTATAGCAGGAGCCAGGAGTACATGATAAATAATATTATATTAAAATTAAACAGTGCACACTTTTGCTGCAGGAGTGCCACTGCCAGTGTGACTAGTGGTGACCAGTGCCTGACCACCAGTATATTAGTAGTATTGTATACTATCTCTTTATCAACCAGTCTATATTAGCAGCAGACACAGTACAGTGCGGTAGTTCACGGCTGTGGCTACCTCTGTGTCGGCACTCGGCAGGCAGTCCGTCCATCCATAATTGTATTATATACCACCTAACCGTGTTTTTTTTTTTCTTTCTTTATACCGTCGTCATAGTCATACTAGTTGTTACGAGTATACTACTATCTCTTTATCAACCAGTGTACAGTGCGGTAGTTCACGGCTGTGGCTACCTCTGTGTCGGAACTCGGCAGGCAGTCCGTCCATCCATAATTGTATTATAATATATACCACCTAACCGTGGTTTTTTTTTCGTTCTTTATACCGTCGTCATACTAGTTGTTACGAGTATACTACTATCTCTTTATCAACCAGTGTACAGTGCGGTAGTTCACGGCTGTGGCTACCTCTGTGTCGGAACTCGGCAGGCAGTCCGTCCATCCATAATTGTATTATAATATATACCACCTAACCGTGGTTTTTTTTTCGTTCTTTATACCGTCGTCATACTAGTTGTTACGAGTATACTACTATCTCTTTATCAACCAGTGTACAGTGCGGTAGTTCACGGCTGTGGCTACCTCTGTGTCGGCACTCGGCAGGCAGTCCGTCCAACCATAATTGTATTATATACCACCTAACCGTGGTTTTTTTTTCATTCTTTATACCGTCGTCATACTAGTTGTTACGAGTATACTACTATCTCTTTATCAACCAGTGTACAGTGCGGTAGTTCACGGCTGTGGCTACCTCTGTGTCGGCACTCGGCAGGCAGTCCGTCCAACCATAATTGTATTATATACCACCTAACCGTGGTTTTTTTTTCATTCTTTATACCGTCGTCATACTAGTTGTTACGAGTATACTACTATCTCTTTATCAACCAGTGTACAGTGCGGTAGTTCACGGCTGTGGCTACCTCTGTGTCGGCACTCGGCAGCCCGTCCATAATTGTATATACCAGTGACCTAACCGTGGTTTTTTTTTCTTTCTTTATACATACATACTAGTTACGAGTATACTATCTCTTTATCAACCAGTCTATATATTAGCAGCAGACACAGTACAGTGCGGTAGTTCACGGCTGTGGCTACCTCTGTGTCGGCACTCGGCAGCCCGTCCATAATTGTATATACCACCTAACCGTGGTTTTTTTTTCTTTCTTTATACATACATACTAGTTACGAGTATACTATCTCTTTATCAACCAGTCTATATATTAGCAGCAGACACAGTACAGTGCGGTAGTTCACGGCTGTGGCTACCTCTGTGTCGGCACTCCGCAGCCCGTCCATAATTGTATATACCAGTGACCTAACCGTGGTTTTTTTTTCTTTCTTTATACATACATACTAGTTACGAGTATACTATCTCTTTATCAACCAGTCTATATATTAGCAGCAGACACAGTACAGTGCGGTAGTTCACGGCTGTGGCTACCTCTGTGTCGGCACTCGGCAGCCCGTCCATAATTGTATATACCAGTGACCTAACCGTGGTTTTTTTTTCTTTCTTTATACATACATACTAGTTACGAGTATACTATCTCTTTATCAACCAGTCTATATATTAGCAGCAGACACAGTACAGTGCGGTAGTTCACGGCTGTGGCTACCTCTGTGTCGGCACTCCGCAGCCCGTCCATAATTGTATATACCAGTGACCTAACCGTGGTTTTTTTTTCTTTCTTTATACATACATACTAGTTACGAGTATACTATCTCTTTATCAACCAGTCTATATATTAGCAGCAGACACAGTACAGTGCGGTAGTTCACGGCTGTGGCTACCTCTGTGTCGGCACTCGGCAGCCCATCCATAATTGTATATACCAGTGACCTAACCGTGGTTTTTTTTTCTTTCTTTATACATACATACTAGTTACGAGTATACTATCTCTTTATCAACCAGTCTATATATTAGCAGCAGACACAGTACAGTGCGGTAGTTCACGGCTGTGGCTACCTCTGTGTCAGCACTCGGCAGCCCGTCCATAATTGTATATACCAGTGACCTAACCGTGGTTTTTTTTTCTTTCTTTATACATACATACTAGTTACGAGTATACTATCTCTTTATCAACCAGTCTATATATTAGCAGCAGACACAGTACAGTGCGGTAGTTCACGGCTGTGGCTACCTCTGTGTCGGCACTCGGCAGCCCGTCCATAATTGTATACTAGTATCCAATCCATCCATCTGCATTGTTTACCTGAGGTGCCTTTTAGTTGTGCCTATTAAAATATGGAGAACAAAAATGTTGAGGTTCCAAAATTAGGGAAAGATCAAGATCCACTTCCACCTCGTGCTGAAGCTGCTGCCACTAGTCATGGCCGAGACGATGAAATGCCAGCAACGTCGTCTGCCAAGGCCGATGCCCAATGGCATAGTACAGAGCATGTCAAAACCAAAGCACCAAATATCAGTAAAAAAAGGACTCCAAAACCTAAAATAAAATTGTCTTAATCTTACTCACACAGTCAGCTACCTCATTGCGCCTCTTTTTTTCTTTGCGTCATGTGCTGTTTGGGGAGGGTTTTTTGGAAGGGACATCCTGCGTGACACTGCAGTGCCACTCCTAGATGGGCCCGGTGTTTGTGTCGGCCACTAGGGTCGCTAATCTTACTCACACAGCTACCTCATTGCGCCTCTTTTTTTCTTTGCGTCATGTGCTGTTTGGGGAGGGTTTTTTGGAAGGGACATCCTGCGTGACACTGCAGTGCCACTCCTAGATGGGCCCGGTGTTTGTGTCGGCCACTAGGGTCGCTAATCTTACTCACACAGTCAGCTACCTCATTGCGCCTCTTTTTTTCTTTGCGTCATGTGCTGTTTGGGGAGGGTTTTTTGGAAGGGCCATCCTGCGTGACACTGCAGTGCCACTCCTAGATGGGCCCGGTGTTTGTGTCGGCCACTAGGGTCGCTAATCTTACTCACACAGTCAGCTACCTCATTGCGCCTCTTTTTTTCTTTGCGTCATGTGCTGTTTGGGGAGGGTTTTTTGGAAGGGCCATCCTGCGTGACACTGCAGTGCCACTCCTAGATGGGCCCGGTGTTTGTGTCGGCCACTAGGGTCGCTAATCTTACTCACACAGCTACCTCATTGCGCCTCTTTTTTTCTTTGCGTCATGTGCTGTTTGGGGAGGGTTTTTTGGAAGGGACATCCTGCGTGACACTGCAGTGCCACTCCTAGATGGGCCTGGTGTTTGTGTCGGCCACTAGGGTCGCTTATCTTACTCACACAGCGACCTCGGTGCAAATTTTAGGACTAAAAATAATATTGTGAGGTGTGAGGTATTCAGAATAGACTGAAAATGAGTGTAAATTATGGTTTTTGAGGTTAATAATACTTTGGGATCAAAATGACCCCCAAATTCTATGATTTAAGCTGTTTTTTAGTGTTTTTGGAAAAAAACACCCGAATCCAAAACACACCCGAATCCGACAAAAATAATTCGGTGAGGTTTTGCCAAAACGCGTTCGAACCCAAAACACGGCCGCGGAACCGAACCCAAAACCAAAACACAAAACCCGAAAAATTTCAGGCGCTCATCTCTAACATAAGGCCATTAACCATACTACACCAATGTACATCTCTTCGCTCATCTCAAAATATCTCCCAACCCGACCTCTCTGATCTTCACAAGATCTACGTCTCTCATCCACACTCATTACTTGCTCCCAGGCACAACTGCAGGACTTCCTTTGGGCTGCACCCACTCTGTGGAACGCCCTACCATGCACAGTAAGACTCTCCCCTAGTCTCCAAACCTTCAAACGTTCCCTGAAAACTCACCTCTTCAGGCTAGCTTATCACATTCCAGAACTGCTCGCTCAACCTGCATAAGCTTTCCTATCCGATTATATCCCCATTGTACAGTCCGCACATATCCTCCACATATTTTCTCTTTCTTCACTTTCCCTTCTTTCTGACCAGGGTTCTTCATTGCTGTGATGTGATATCATGCAACCCACCTAGAAACTTTGCAATCCGGTGGACATATATGCAATAGATAATGCCTTTCCTTGTGTATCAATGCCTATTTCCCTATAGATTGTAAGCTTGCGAGCAGGGCCTTCCTACCTCTGACTGTTTGTTTATTCCATTTGTAAAGTGCAACGGAATTTGCTGCGCTATATAAGAAACTGTTAATAATAATAATAATAATAATAATATTACATCTGGGCAAATTCCAGCACGTTTGTGCCACACACTTGTGTCGTTTAGCTTAGTCATACAGCTACCTCATTGTACCTCTTTTACTTCTTTGCATGATGTGCTGATTGGGGCCTAGTTTTTAAAGTGCCATCCTGTCTGACACTGCAGTGCCACTCCTAGATGGGCCAGGTGTTTGTGCCGCACACTTGTGTCGCTTAGCTTAGTAATACAGCTACCTCACTGCACCTCTTTTACTTCTTTGCATGATGTGCTGTTTGGAGCCTAGTTATTTTAAGTTCCATCCTGTCCGCAACTGCAGTGCCACTCCTAGATGGGCCAGGTGTTTGTGCCGCAGACTTGTGTCGCTTAGCTTAGTCATCCAGCTACCTCATTGCACCTCTTTTTCTTCTTTGCATCATGTGCTGTTTGGGGCCTATTTTTTAAATCTGCCATCCTGTCTGCCACTGCAGTGCCACTCCTAGATGGGCCAGGTGTTTGTGCCACACACTTGTGTCGCTTAGCTTAGTCATACAGCCACCTCGGTGCAACTTTTAGGCCTAAAAACAATATTGTGAGGTGTGAGGTGTTCAGAATAGACTGGAAATGAGTGGAAGTGAATGTTATTGAGGTTAATAATACTGTAGGATCAAAATTACCCCCAAATTATGTGATTTTAGCTGTTTTTATGTTTTTTTTCCAAAAATCATCCAGATCCAAAACCAAAACACGAAAGGGTGGTTTTGGCAAAACCAAGCCAAAACCAAAACACGAGCGGGGAAATTTAGAACCAAAACACAAAACACGAAAAGTGCTCACCGCACATCTCTACAAACAGGAAATGCAATCCACAGGGATAATATCTTCACTTTTTATTAACTTTAAACTTTTACACCTACACAGTATTTGCAAATTTGATAAATAGCTATGTTGCAGTGGTTACCAGCCTAGTATACTAGTAGCCCCGGGGTACTCGCTGTGACATTCAGGTCTACGTGAACATTTTCTGTAATGGTGGGCAGGGGTGGGTTATCCATAATGATAATTAGACACAAAGGGAAAGCAGTATCCAAGGGATCACAGTTAGTCCCTGATTACAAAATGAAAAAGTATATTCCTGTATAAGAAAGTATATGAGAACTATAGTTTTATTGCCAATTAAAATATTTTTATAAAGTGTAATATATGAGAAATATATATGTATAATTCATTCTATTCTGTGCACTTTTAAAAAACATCTTGTGTATAGCACCTTTACTGTATTGCTATTAATATACAGTAGCTGTGCCTACAATAGCTGTGCCTAAACATTTTAGGCACAGCAATTATATTCATTATGGCCCTCATTCCGAGTTGTTCGCTCTGTAATTTTCTTCACATCGCAGCGATTTTCCGCTAATTGCGCATGCGCAATGTTCACACTGCAACTGCGCCAAGTAAATTTGCTAAGAAGTTTGGTATTTTACTCACGGCATTACGAGGTTTTTTCTTCGTTCTGGTGATCGTAATGTGATTGACAGGAAGTGGGTGTTTCTGGGCGGAAACTGGCCGTTTTATGCGAGTCAGAAAATACACTAAGCGCTTAGGTGAGTGAGACTGCAATATGATCGTCAGCCGCCTCTTGTATAAAGGGATTGCCAATCCCTTAATCCACAAAAGTACCAAAAAAAACCAAGTGGCGCTTAACAATCATATAGTATAAAATATTTAATAAAAATACACATTAAATACAATGCAACAACCTCCCGGGGGTGTAAGACAATTATTAAAACATCACAATAATGTTGTGCAGCAGTGTGATAGATCAAAACACCTGATATTTGGTTAGAATACAGGTTGCAAACATGAAAAATAGCCACTGTTGACACAAGAGTCTCGGGATTACACAAAAAACAATATGTACACACTTGAAGGTGCAGCTGCAGAATAATTTCCAACTGTGTGACTCACGGTGGCATGCCCACAGGGTGGTACCCGTGACCCGGGCTGGAGTAGATTTGTTCAACAGATATTAGCAATGTACACAGATAGTTGAAAAAAATATATAGAAATATAAATATGGTAAGTGAACCTGTTACCGCTGGGCAGGAGCTTTCGATTCCTGCTCCCTGGTGTTGTCCCGTTAGCCAGGGAGATGATGTACACCAGAGCCTCAGCGGGATGAAGCAGTGTTGTAATATGTGGGAGACTTGATTCGGGCGTCCTCACCGAGACGCTGCTGCATGCGGGAGCTCCGTGTCCCCTTTCACATTGGTCGTTTGCCGATGGAGCCGGAGTGGCAGGGGCCCGGCCAGAAGCACCGATCAACAGCCCGTCTGACGCTCGTATCACCCGTCAGTGTGGTAGCGGCTGTGGCTGAGGGCCGCGCGGGGTTGAAGCTGCGGGCTGGGGCGCTTGTACTGCAGCCGTCGGTCTGGTTTCCCGTGCACGGCTCAGATGGAGATGGAAGTACACAGCGGTACCGGTCCTTATGAAATTTCCTGTATTCCTTTTTTTTTTTTTTTTTTTTCTATTTTCTAAATAGAAGAAACGCGTTTCAACGCCAGCAGGGCGTCTTCCTCAAAAGGCAGGTATACCTGGGAGTAGGAGTGCTCATTACTTATACCTGCTCCACAGGTGAGGCTAATTATTGTTGATTAATTACAGCCATTCTCACTCCTCAAACAGGGTGGAATACTCTGACCTCCTACATTTTAAAGCAGGCACACATATTAGAGAGTAAGATAAACCAAAGGAATTGTTATATTAATAAAATGCAACAGTATCCATTAGTACCAATCCTATAGATAAACCATAAATGCCGTTTAATAAACAGTACACAATAATTAAAAAAATATATATGAGACTGGGAATAGAAGGCACTACCACCAGGAATATGTATATATACACACATGCTTGTTATAATAATAATCACTAGTGGCAAGAAGCTATAGCCTCTTATAAGTGCATGGGAATGGATGTGTACACCCAGTCCCATGTTTTCTAAACAATAATCTTAGAGGAGGCCAATGGTAGCAGGCAACTTTTTCTGTGTAGGTCTAGATCACTACACTTATAATATTTGGAAAAAATAGAGATAAACTCGAGATAAACTCCCCGTTCCTGTTGATACTTCAAACCATAAAAATGGTGATGTGTAAGGGGAAAAGAAAAATAAGAGTCAATATGCACGAGGAAAGGGGAAAAAAGAGGGAGGGGGAAAGATCAGTGAAATGGGGGCAGGGAGGGGAAAAAACAAGAAATGGAGAAATATGTACTGAGAGAAAAAATAAAAAATACAACCCACATAGGTGGGAACAACCTGTGGGAATGTATAGGACAGTTGATGGATAATAAGATGACAAGGACCCTCATGGGAGCGATGGAATACTGCGGCACTCCTAAAAGTGCTGCAATGAAAAACAGGGAAAAGAGGCCCCTAAATGAACTCCAAATCAATGGTTTCATTAAGACCCTGCGGATTAAGTGTCTGTAATTTTAAGATCCATGCTGCCTCCTGTCTGCACAGGTTTCTAAAACGGTCGCCTCCTCTGCTGGTTGCTGGGATATGTTCCAGCCCAACCAAGAGGAGCCCAGTGGGGTCGCCCCCATGAAACTCAGAAAAATGGCGTGGAACACTATGGTTCAAGCATTTATTTAGAATGTTTCTTCTATGTTCCATAAATCTGAGTTTCAGGGGGCGTATGGTTCGACCCACATAGTGTAATTGGCATGGACATGTTAGTAAGTATATCACATAGTGACTGTTACAGTTGATAAAAGTGTTGATTTTATACTCCTTTTTGGAGATGTTTGAAACAACACTTTTAGCCTTATTCAAAACAAAAGAGCAGGTAGTGCACTTTCCATGATTGCACCTGTAAAAGCCTATAACCTCAGGTCCAATGAGAGTTCTCTGTACACTTTTTGATGTCGGATTCGCATGACCTTTAAAAAAACTCGGCGCTAGAATGTTTTTCAGGTTCCTAGCCTTTTTGAAAACTATCGCTGGTGTTTTGTCTAGATGGTTCTTTAAAACAGGATCAGTAAATAATAATCTATAGTTTTTATTCATTATGCTCTTAATTTTATTAGCAGCTACATTAAATTTAGATTTAAATACTAAACTGTACTTATCTTTGTTTTTAAATGTATTATTTTTATTCTTATTTTTATTTTGGTTTATAGTTATATTTTTATTTTCACCTTTATCATTATTGGTTTTATTAATACCATTACTTTTAGTCTCAATAGAGCTACCAGAAGGAACTTCCTGTGTGAGGGTACTGTTATCATCAAAGTCCTCCAGGTTCACACCCCCTGGGGGGCTAGATTCCTGCATATCTATGTACCTTAAGTCATCGTCAAACCCAAGGGTGTCTTCCCGTACAAGTTTGGAGGCATATGAGAGAGCTTCATCTAATACAACTTGTGGATAATCGCAACCCTGAAATATTTCCACCAAGCCCCTAACTTCTTCCTGATATTTTGTATCGGAGGTACAGTTTCTCCTCAACCTATGTACCTGACTTTTCGGTACATTCTTGAGCCAACTCTTATTGTGGTTGCTAGAGTATGGTATATAGTTACACACATCTACTGGTTTTTTGAAAGGGGAAACTGTAACGACTTCCTCTACCACCTCCACCATTATATCCAAAAAATTAATCTGTGAAGGATGGTGAGTGCAAGTGAAGGTTAAACCATAAGTGTTATTATTAATATAATCAACAAACTCAGTAACTGAGGCGGGATCCCCTCTCCAAACAAAAAACAGGTCGTCGATATAGCGGCCATAGAGGACCAGGTTCGCAGCATAGGCACCTCCCCAGATATAAGTGTTTTCAAAATCGCCCATATAAATGTTTACAAAACTGGGTGCGAACCTGGTCCCCATCGCCGTGCCGAGGACCTGTTGATAGTGACAGTGATCAAATAGAAAATAATTGTGAGACAAAATAAAAGCAATTGCCGAAGGAATAAATTGCTGTTTCCCCTCTGAGATCCCCATATCTCCACGTAGACTTTGTGCCACGCATTCTATCCCTTTTTCATGTGGGATGTTTGTATATAGTGCTTGCACATCGCACGTGACAAACAAAAAATCTGGGTTCCATTTCAACCCTTCCACCAGATTAATAAACTCAGTGGTATCTCTGATATGGGATCTCAGAGAGGATGCACGTGGTTGTAAATAATAATCAACATAATAAGATAAATTAGAAGTGAGACCCTCAATACCTGAAATAATAGGACGGCCCGGGGGTTCGTGCAGTGTTTTGTGTACTTTGGGAAGGTGATAATAAATGGGGGTGATTGGGTGGAGGGGGTAGAGGAACTCAAACTCCTCCCGTGTAAGAACCTCATCATCGCAAGCCAATAAGAGCATGTTTTTTAATTGCCTTTGGTAGTCAGAAGTTGGGTCCTGTCCTAGAATTTTATAGAATGTGGTATCAGTTAATTGCCTTTTCGCCTCTCTAACATAATCCTCTGTGTTTTGTACCACTACACCCCCTCCTTTATCTGCTACCTTAATAGTTATGGCCTGATTATCAGAGAGTCTTTTAAGGGCCTTCCTTTCCTCGGGCTTAAGATTGTACAAGCAAGGGTGTGTTTTGTGAGCACACAACTTGCGGAATTCCTCCAAGGTTGAGTGATAAAAGGTGTCTATAGCACTAGTCATATGTTGAGTGGGGAAGAATTGGGATTTCTTCTTAAAGGTACCCCTATTTACATCAAATAGTAATGTTTGATCCTGCTTATCTAGATCCTCAGGGGGTATGTTTTCAAGAAGCAATTCATTAAGAATATTAAGACCTGAGATGTCATCCTGGTCTAATATAATATCAGGGTTACTTTGAGAATTAAGCTTCTTGCGTTTATCTATTGTCACAAAAAATCTTTTCCTGCACAATCCTCTAACATAACGATTGAGCTCAATAAAAAGCTCAAAAAAATTAGGGCGTGAGGTAGGTGCAAAGTTCATCCCCTTAGACAGAATGTTTTCTTCAGTTTTAGTTAGGGGAATGGATGAAAGGTTAAAAATACCGACTGGTTTTAGTAAAACCTTTGGTTTTTGTTGCCCCTTACCTCCTCTTCGGCCTCTTGGTCGGTATCTCTTCCTCTTTTTGGTGTTCGTGTTAGGGGATCGTATCGGTTTTGTGTCGCAAACCTGTTCCCTCTGGTATATGAGTCTATCCTTCCTCTCCTCCCTCTGCCTAAAAAATGATGGCGGCGCTCTTGAGAGAAATCTCTATTTGTCATTGTTGTAGAGGATTCTTGCTGACGGGATGTCGATCTGGGAGGTACAGTAGTCCACCCAGGTGACAGCCGTGAATTAGAAGGGTAATTAGTATTTAATGAAGAATCCCGAGTATTATACTGGGTAGATCTATATTGGGGCCTCTTTCTTTGTGGTTTGGGTTGATAATTATAATTCTCATTGGAATTAGGTTTCTCTCGAACCTCGGATCTGGATGTATCCCTTGTACTGTGCTTATTGTGATAACTTTTAATATTATTTGTGTTATAATCTCTCAAATCTCGTGAAAATTTTTTCTCCTTCCTCTCTATAATTTCCTTCTCATAATTTTCCAATCTTTTAATCATAACCATCTCTCTCTCTTTATAGTACTCTTCATCTTTAAAATTGAGGAGTATGTCTTGCGTTTGTTTAATCTCATCCTCAATCTCAATTAATTTGTTTCCCCTATAGTCAATTAACAATTGCATCAGTGCAAGAGAGCATTTATCTAGAATTTTTTCCCACTGCTCTAAAAGATCCGAATCATTAAATGATGAGTTCTTGACAATTCTAAGACCACGAGGGATTTTGTTGTGTTCCATATATTTTGATAGGGACATTTTGTCCCACCAATGTCTTGATTCAGACTTCAGTAATTCCTCAAGTCTATGCGAATTTTTCAAGAACTCATCATGAAGTGTCTCTTTAGTGGTAAAATTCCCAGTCTCATATTGTTTTAGAACCTCTTGTCTCCGTTGGACTCTATCAGCATAAAAATTCATCGTGCAGTGTTAATCACCCAGCTGCTAAAGTGAGGCAAATACGCACAAGGCGTATGAAGAAAGACAGAAAATACACTAAGCGCTTAGGTGAGTGAGACTGCAATATGATCGTCAGCCGCCTCTTGTATAAGGGGATTGCCAATCCCTTAATCCACAAAAGTACCAAAAAAAAACAAGTGGCGCTTAACAATCATATAGTATAAAATATTTAATAAAAATACACATTAAATACAATGCAACAACCTCCCGGGGGTGTAAGACAATTATTAAAACATCACAATAATGTTGTGCAGCAGTGTGATAGATCAAAACACCTGATATTTGGTTAGAATACAGGTTGCAAACATGAAAAATAGCCACTGTTGACACAAGAGTCTCGGGATTACACAAAAAACAATATGTACACACTTGAAGGTGCAGCTGCAGAATAATTTCCAACTGTGTGACTCACGGTGGCATGCCCACAGGGTGGTACCCGTGACCCGGGCTGGAGTAGATTTGTTCAACAGATATTAGCAATGTACACAGATAGTTGAAAAAAATATATAGAAATATAAATATGGTAAGTGAACCTGTTACCGCTGGGCAGGAGCTTTCGATTCCTGCTCCCTGGTGTTGTCCCATTAGCCAGGGAGATGATGTACACCAGAGCCTCAGCGGGATGAAGCAGTGTTGTAATATGTGGGAGACTTGATTCGGGCGTCCTCACCGAGACGCTGCTGCATGCGGGAGCTCCGTGTCCCCTTTCACATTGGTCGTTTGCCGATGGAGCCGGAGTGGCAGGGGCCCGGCCAGAAGCACCGATCAACAGCCCGTCTGACGCTCGTATCACCCGTCAGTGTGGTAGCGGCTGTGGCTGAGGGCCGCGCGGGGTTGAAGCTGCGGGCTGGGGCGCTTGTACTGCAGCCGTCGGTCTGGTTTCCCGTGCACGGCTCAGATAGAGATGGAAGTACACAGCGGTACCGGTCCTCATGAAATTTCCTGTATTCCTTTTTTTTTTTCTTTTTCTATTTTCTAAATAGAAGAAACGCGTTTCAACGCCAGCAGGGCGTCTTCCTCAAAAGGCAGGTATACCTGGGAGTAGGAGTGCTCAATACTTATATGTTTCATGTTTGCAACCTGTATTCTAACCAAATATCAGGTGTTTTGATCTATCACACTGCTGCACAACATTATTGTGATGTTTTAATAATTGTCTTACACCCCCGGGAGGTTGTTGCATTGTATTTAATGTGTATTTTTATTAAATATTTTATACTATATGATTGTTAAGCGCCACTTGGTTTTTTTTGGTCGTTTTATGGGAGTGTGTGAAAAAATGCTGCAGTTTCTGGGAAAAACGCGGGAGTGGCTGGAGAAACGGGGGAGTGTCTGGGCGAACGCTGGGTGTGTTTGTGACGTCAAACCAGGAACGAAACTGACTGAACTGATCGCAGTGGCAGAGTAAGTATCGAGCTACTCAGAAACTGCTAAGAATTTTCTATTCGCAATTTTGAGAATCTTTCGTTCGCAATTTTGATAAGCTAAGATTCACTCCCAGTAGGCGGCGGCTTAGCGTGTGCAATGCTTGCGAGCGAACAACTCGGAATGAGGGCCTATAAACGATTGCTTAGCAAATGTTAGGGTCTGAATACTGCAAATGGGTTGCCAGGGTGAGCCCAGGTGGAAAGTGATGTAAAAACCATTGGTGTATTGCAGAGCAGGTATATGGGTCATATTTATTCAAGGCCTAATTAACCAATAGTCTGATAAGGATGCAGCCTGGAGCGCTGGGTCCTGGGGGGGCGCGGCACCAGCACAATAGATTGCGCTGGGATGGGAGCACTTCCTGGTGCCACTGGAGTTAGGGCCGAGCAAGGTCTCATGAGATCTCCCCCGGGAACTGTGGGAGCAGCGGTGCCTGCAGGGATTGACGATGCCACCGAGGTAGGGACGCCGCGAAGAGGCAATCCTGTGAGAGCCACGGCTGGCTCCGCTGCCGAGGCTGTGATTGATGCTACTGCCGCCGTTGCCAGCACTGCTAGGGCGGTAAGTGACAATATGAATGGAGCTGAGACCCGAGCCTGTTACAGATTTTTAACTGAATGTGAGCGAAAAAATTGGTGGTGGGGAAGGTGGGGGGGGGGAATATAAAACCTTACCATCTTACCGTTGGACGCCGTGAAGCAATTACTGCTCCCAGCTGCTTCTGTCACCATCTCCCGGCTCACGGTGCTGACTGGGTTAGTACTGCTCCTGCTGGCGGAGAGGCCCTGCTCCCGCTGCTGCCGCCAGCTCCATAAGTGAAGTGCGTGGTTGACGCTGCAGCTGGCGAGGGGCGGGTGGCTGCTGCTGGCGATGAGCGGGCGGCTGCTGCTGGCGAAGAGCAGGCGGCTGCTGCTGGTGAAGAGCGGGCGGCTGCTGGCTCTAATTAATTGCCAGCGCTTATCCTCAATCCCCCCCACCCCCCACCCCTCCGGAACCTGCAGAAATATTTATAAAAACAAAACAAAACCGGTGCTGTGGTGGGTTGCGGGGGAACAGTGGCAGCAGCTCGTCCCTTATATCAATGTTGAGCTGCTGACCAAGGGCCGCCCTCCAGCAGCTGTCGCTCTAGGCAGATGCCTAATGGTAGCGCAGGTTCTGCTACTATTCATGGCAATAAGAAATGAACATTCGCCCAAACAGTGGTGCCGAGATGGGGTAGGGAGCAGCTACTATTTATCCAAGCCCCTGCTGTGTGCTGGATTGAAGTGTGGTCAGGGAGGCACTTAAAGTACTATTTTTTTTTTATATGTGCAGAGCCACGCCACCCATGATTAGGCCACACCCCCTGTAAAGTACCTGGGCACTCCATTGCCTTGTGTCCAAATGTAGTGAAAATTACTTATGAGGACAGGGGCCACAAAAGGAACCCTTCCCTGAGATATGTAAAGAAGGGAAATTATCGCAAAAGCTATCGTTTCACTTTTGCTGACCACGCATGTGCAGTGGCATATGCTAGGGGGGTTCGGAAGAAACCTGTCCAAGTGTCTTCTGCGATCTGTAGCTCGTGGGCTACAGCAGGACAACACTATCTACAGATAGCATTAAGCTGCCAGGGCCAAGCTTTGCAACCCCTATAGAAACCTATTAGGCAGGGCTGTAACTACGTGTGTTCCAGGTGTGCCTGGCACACAACGCAGTCGCCCTGAGGGCGCAACTGGCTGCATCCCCATTCCAAGGGGTCGTTAGTCAGTGGCATTGTAATGAGTCAAACTGACTTATTACAGGCCGCCTGAGTGAGGAAAGGAGCAGCAGCTCTGGGGACAGTGAAGAAGGAGGAGGGGGGAGGAGAACTCGGGAGCCGCAGCAGCGCACTGGAATGGGTTAGCGGCGCCACTGCAGCTGTCCCTCTCCTTCCACATAGGCTGGCCGCCGCCGCTGTGAATGCTGGAATGAGGGAAGCACATTGAGGAGCCTGACTGTCTGCCATAATGTGTAAAAAGGAGGACTGTCTGCCATAATGTGTAATACGGGGGACAATGTCTGCCGTAATGTGTAAAAAGGGGGAGTCTGTCTGCCATAATGTGTAAAGGTGGGACTCTCTCTGCTGTAATGTGTAAAAAGGGGGACTCTGTGTGCCGTAATATGTAAAAGGTGGTCCCCCTCCCTCCTCCTCCTTCTCCCCTGCTCGGGATATGCCTGACTGCCTGCACCGAGGAGCCTGACTGTCTGCCGCAATGTATAAAAAGGGGGACTTCTGCCGTAATATGTAAAAAGGGGGACTTTGTCTGTAATGTGTAAAAAGGTGGACTCTCTCTGCTGTAATGTGTAAAAATGGGACGCTGTGTGCCGTAATGTTTAAAAAGAGGACGCTGTCTGCCGTAATGTGTAAAAAGGGGACTCTACCTGCCGTAATGTGTAAAAAGGGGGACGCTGTCTGCTGTAATGTGTAAAAGGGGCTCTACCTGCTGTAGTGGCCCTACTGTGTGGCGTAATTTGAATAATGGAGACTATTGTGCACTGTAATATGAATTATTATTTTGTGTCCACGCCCCTATATTTTTACCACGTGCACTGACCCTATTTTACATAAGGGGGGGTTCGCTGATGCCGTTTGTTGCACACAGCGCTATAATATCTAGTTATGGCACTGCTATTAGGGTTGTGGCTGCTGTTGGAAGTGGAGGGAGGTAACAGATATTGGAGATATCTACTGCGGTCAACCTTTACACATTCAGGCAGGGCCGGTGCTAGGGTGTTCGGCGCCCCCCTGCAAACTAAATTTGCGCCCTCCCATATTCCTTTGGCGCGCGCCGGGAAAAGGGGTGTGGTCTCACAAGTAAGGGGCATGGCCACACAATAGTACCCCCATTTAAAATTACGCCACAATGTAGCACAATCTTATTAATCTTATACGTAATGCCCCACCCGTAGTAGTAGCATCCTTATATGTAATGCACCCCAGTAATAGTAGCATCCTTATACATAATGCCCCCCAGTAGTAGTAGTGTCCTTATACATAATGCCCCCCCAGTAGTAGTAGCGTCCTTATACATAATGCCCCCCAGTAGTAGTAGTGTCATTATACATAATGCCCCCCCAGTAGTAGTAGCATCCTTACACATAATCCCCCCCAGTAGTAGTAGCATCCTTATACATAATGCCCCCTCCCGTAGTAGTAGTGTCCTTATACATAATGCCCCCCAGTAGTAGTAGCATCCTTATACATAATACCCCCCAGTAGTAGTAGCGTCCTTATACGTAGTGCACCCCCAGTAGTAGACGCGTTCTTATACGTAATACCCCCCAGTAGTAGTAGCGTCCTTATACGTAGTGCACCCCCAGTAGTAGAAGCGTCCTTATACGTAATTCCCCCCTAGAAGTAGTACCGTCCTTATACATAATGCTCCGCGCAGTAGTAGCATCCTTATACGTAATGTTCTCCCCCCAGTAGTAGCATTGTTATACGTAATGCCCTCCCAGTAATAGTAGCGTCCTTATACATAATGCCCCCAAGTAGTAGTATCGTCCTTATACGTAATGCCCCCCCCAGTAGTAGTAGCGTCCTTATACGTAGTGCACCCCAGTAGTAGTATCGTCCTTATACGTAATGCCCCCCCCAGTAGTAGTAGCGTCCTTATACGTAGTGCACCCCTGTAGTAATAGCGTCCTTATACGTAATGCCCCCCCCAGTAGTAGTAGCGTCCTTATACGTAGTGCACCCCTGTAGTAATAGCGTCCTTATACGTAATGCCCCTCCCCAGTAGTAGTAGCGTCCTTATACGTAATGCCCCCCACAGTAGTAGTAGCGTCCTTATACGTAATGCCCCCCCCCAGTAGTAGTAGCGTCCTTATACGTAATGCCCCCCCAATAGTAGTAGCGTTCTTACATGTAATGCCCCCCCCCAGTAGTAGCGTCGTTATACGTAATGCCCCCCCAGGAGTAGCGTCCATAAAGCGCGCGCACAGACATACCTCACACACACACACACACACACACACACACACACACACACACACACACACACACACAATTCACACATATATACACACACATACACACCCACCATATACACACACACACTTCTCTCTCACCCTCCACTTACCTAAGCCAGTCTCCCTCTGTACAGCAGCCTGGCCCGTGTAGCTCCGCCCCTTCTGGGCCGTTTAGCCACGCCCCCTTCCGGCCCGTGTAGCTCCGCCCCCTTCTGTCCCGTACTCGGCGCTGTCACACAGCACAGGTGAGGGGAGGGGAGGGAGGAGGCTTTTCATGCTGCAGGTGCCCGCTGCCAGTGCCTGTCATACAGTGACAGACACAGCACTGGCAGCAGCAGCAGCAGGAGGGGGGACAGCAGTGCCAGATTAAGGTCCACATGGGCCTGGAGCTGAAATTTATGAAGGGCCTATTGTGTGCCTCGTTAGGAGGTGTGACAAGTGATGTGGAGATGTGACCAGTGTGGTGTGGGTGTGGTTTACTTAGTGGGTGTGGCCTGTGCTGTATGTGTCGATATTCCCATGGAGCTCATAGCTAGTGTCTACTTTCAACTACTTAAGTGAAGCTATAACAACAAAAAGTTTGTGACCATATATACAGAACCATCAATGACCGCCATATGATACAGAGAGCATCAAAGTGACCACCATATAATACAGAGACCACTGCAGCGACCGCCACATGATACAGAAAGCATTGCAGTACAGCCATATGATACAGAGAACATTGGAGTGAACACCATATAATACCGAGAGCATCACAATGACTGCCACATAAAAAAGATAGAGTTACAGTGT
This sequence comes from Pseudophryne corroboree, assembly GCF_028390025.1. NCBI lineage: Eukaryota > Metazoa > Chordata > Amphibia > Anura > Myobatrachidae > Pseudophryne > Pseudophryne corroboree. The sequence continues at coordinate 729,610,449 of NC_086447.1, forward strand.
CCAAATTAGAGAGCATCACAGTGACTAACACATAATACACAAAGTATCCAAATGACATCAACACACTAAAGAACATTGCAATAAATGCCACACAGAGAGCTCAAACCACCACCATAAAATACAAAGGGCACCACACCCGGGGGGTGTGACACAGGGCAATGTGGGGTAAAACTGAGAGGAGATGACTCTGAGGAGACAGGAGTGTGAGGATAGAAATGGAGGTCTGAAGCATAGGTAGTCTAGGAGATTGCTAGACTGGGTGTTGTTATGGGTGTGAACAGGTCTCTGGATTAAAGGACACTGTGTAGAGGTGAGTGTCTCTGGATGAAAGGATAGAGTGTACCAGGATGCACGGACAGGGTGAAAGGGTAATGGTTTCTGTATGCAGGGACCGGGTGTAGGGGTGAGGGTACCTGGATGCAAGAACAGGGTATGGGTACTGGGATGCAGGGACAGGGTGTAGGGGTGAGGTTATCGGGATGCAGAGAGAGGGTGTAAGGGTGAGGGTATCGGGATACAGGGACAGGTTGTAGGGGTAATGGTACCTGGATTGAGGGACAAGGTGTAGGAGTTATGGTATCTGGATGCATGAACAGCGTGTAGGGGTGACGGTACCTAGATGCAGGGACAGTGTGTAGAGGTGACAGTACCTGGATGTAGGGAAAGCGTGTAGGTGTGAGGCTATCAGGACATAGGGACAGGGTGCAGGGGTGATGGTACCGGAATGCAGGGACTTGATGTAGGGGTGACGGTAGCTGGAAGCAGGGACAGGGTATAGGGGTGAAATAAATGGAGGGACAATACAAAGCTCCTATAGATCACCCTGATAAGTGCCATAGGCTGCATGTGCCCAGCTGCGTGTAGTGGTTTAAATCAGAACATCATGTTAGAGGATCCCTAGACAAATGACTAGGGGGGCTGAAGCACCTCCAATAATTGGGCTCTTACCCACTCTTCCAGCAGCAGGTGGTCTTTGCAAGAGCTCGGGAATTCTTTTCCTGGGAAGATATCTCAATTCTCAGGAGGCATATTGGGTTGTCTGGGGCTGCTCCAGGGTCATCCACAGAGGTCAGTGTCAGACTGGGGCATCAAGGGCCCACAGAGGAATGCAATGGCAGGGGCCCACTGTAGGGACATAACCAGCCTTAGGTAAGTGTGGCCATCAGTTGGAGGGGTGGGGTCAACCCACATTATAATATAAATAATCTGTGCCCTTTTATTAGATTAGCATTAATCCATGCCCCTTTTACTAAAATATAATTAATCTGTTCCCCTTTAAAAAAAATATCAATAATCGGTGACCCTTTTAATAGATTAACAATAATACACATGAGGAAGGATGTAATGTAGTCCGAGTTCGCTGGACATGCGAGTTGCCGGCTGAACTCTGACATTTTTCTGAAGGGGCAATCACTTACAATGCATGGCTTTGCCTTGTAAATGAATGCTCCTTTAAAAAAAGTCCAAGTTCGGCCGGCAACCCGCACGTCCAGCGAACTCGGACGGCATTACATCCCTCCCATAGTTTACACAAAAAGGGAAGAATACAATTGCAGGTGAAATTCTCATCCCCGCAAATTAGTACTATGCCAGCTCCGAGTTGTACAATTTTGTAAGCAGCTTTATGGGTCTGCGTACAAAATTGTTCAAATTCGCGTCACACCCAGCATTTTGGTTTTATGTGCCTAAACCTGGCCTGTCTGGGTGAGATTAGTGTGATAAAAAATAAAACAATTTAATTGCACCCTGCAATCTCCCATCACTTTAGACGGGAGAACGGGTGTGCAAAACACTTGAAACTCCTCCCTAGTGTACATATACAGTATACATACGTGCATATACACAGTATGGGATGCGGTCATGTGACCGGTGCTCGGGATCCCAGCAGCCATTCACACAGCCCCAACCCCACAGTATACACGTACAGTATATATACTGCAGGGATAGGCAATGTCCAGCACGCCAGATGTTGTGGAATTAAATATCTCAGCGTATCCTTCCACAGTTATAGTTTGCTCTAACAGCAAATTTATGGCAATACATGCTGGGATTGTAAACTGTAGCTGGAGTGCTGAACATTGCCTACCCGTACACATGCTGCGGCGGCCGGCGGTGATTGACATCTGAGCTGGGCGGGCGTGTGTACACGCCCGCCCAGTTCATGACGTCAGTCCCCGACGGCTCGGGCAGTGTGTATGCACCGCACACTGCCCGATCCGTCCATAGATATATCTGCAGATCAATTGATCTGCAGATATATCTATTAGTGTGTACCCACCTTTAGGGTTAGGTCATGGGTGGAGGGGTTAGGTTTAGGAGCCACTGGGGAGGGTTAGGTTCAGGCTGCGGGAAGGGGGGGTTACGTTTACGCACCACTGGGGAGGGTTAGGGTTAGGCTGAGGGGAGGGAGGGTTAGGGTGGTTGGTGGGGAAGGTAAGTATAGTTACCGAACCCCTGTCGGCATCTTCTCCATCGGGATACCGCTGTCAGTCTTATGACTGCCGGCATCCCAAACGCCGGTAAAATGTATCACACCCAGCATATGTATGCAGTGTACATAGACATACCTACAAGTATACATACATAGAATGCATGTTTACATTTACATAGCATAAATACCAATACAAAAAATACATATACATAGTACAGTATACATACACACATATAATATACACACCTATAAATAGACTATATATACTGTACATAGTGTGCATGCAGATATAGTGTACATATATGTAGTATATTTTAATACACTTCATTATTCCTGAACTTATTGCCTCCAGTGCCGTTCTTTTTTGGAGTGGTATATATATATATTTATATATATATATGTGGCACTTGCTATGCCGGCTGTCGGGATCCCGGCGCTCAGTATACCGGTGCCGGAATCCCGATACCTATTCTCCTACTTAGGGTGTCCACGACACTACTGAAGGGAGAATAAATCCACCGTGCCCGCAGCGTGGCAAGCACAGCGAGCCCGCAAGGGGCTCTTTTGCGCTTGCCCCGCTGCCGGTATACCGTCTGTCGGGATCCCGGCGCCAGTATGCTGGGCGCCGGGATCACGAGCGCCGGCATACCGTAGTACATATATATATACATATATATATATATATATATAAATATATATACAGTATAATCCCAGGGTCGGTATGCTGACCACTGGGATCCTGGCAGCCGGCAACACATCCCCAACCGGGGAGTCGGCAACACATCCCCAACCCATATGTTAAAAAATATATTTATGCATGAAAGTGTGTCGGCACTCAATTTCACAGCTCTCCAATGTTGTCCATGTTTCCACAGCTCTCTCACGTGTTGCTCATTGAATAAAAACATATAAACCGGCTGACTTGTTTATATATACATTTACACATACAGTATAACTTACATATAAATAGCATACACGTACAATGAATACACATACAATACATATATACATAGTATATATATATATATATATATATATATATATATATATATATATATTTTAAATATATATATATATATATATATATATACACAAATACAGTAGAAAAGGCAGCTTGGAGGGAGGGAGGGGGTTACAGAAGAGGCTGCTACATCCATGGGGATAAGGATATAAGGAACATGTAGGCTTTGGGGAGAAAAGGGAGGGGGAGGGGCCAGGCTTATTACAGTGATTACTCTGTGCAGTGCTATACACATACAGTACATAGTATGTGACACACTGACACTACACTTACCATTTGTTCTGTGTAGTGTTGAACTGTTCAGCCTGCAATTTCATCACAATGAAGCCTCCTGTCTGGGAATGGTGCGGGGGTGTCTGTGCTCTGATTGGCTGGCTGACTGTGAGTGATGTGTCACTCTACCAATCGGAGCACAGCAGACACTGCTGGGGAGTTCCTGCCCTGAGCAGGAATCTCCTCGGCGTTACAACAGCAGGCAATCCACCATGTACACTGCACAGCAGCTGAAGTAGTGAAGTGACTGCTCACTGCTGTATAAAGCTTCTCCCTGCCCGGTCACTTGCTGACCCTGCATTAGCCACGCCCCCCGATGATAGTGGGAGGGGTTACAGAGCAGGGGAGTACACGGGGATTTACCACCCATCTGCACAGTCCGAGTCTGAGGTAAGCAGTAACTTCAGACGGCCGAGGGGGCGGGGATTCGGACGGGTCTGGGGGCAGACTTTCAGGTGGATTCATTTCGGGAATCGGGGGAGACCTGGCAGAGTTACAGATAGGCCTTCGGGTTGGGGTCCTGTGGGCCTATTTTCAATGGGGGGCCTGGAGCTGCAGCTCCATCCGCCCCATTGTTAATCCGGCCCTGGGGGACAGGACGGCGCAGCAGGGAAGGGATGCAGAGCAGGGGAAGCGCCTATCCGTCCCAGCGCCTCCCTGCACTGCATCCCTTCGCTGAGCGGGTAGCGCCGGGCCTGCATTCAGGGAATCCTTAATCTTTTTGGTTATTTCCTGAAAATTGGTATTTCCTGAGGATATGCCACAACTATTCAACGATAAATAGACCCCAATGCATTTTGTTTTGAGAAACAACTTCTGTTAATATTAGTAAATTGGTAAATGGACTTGCACTCAGGAGCCTTTTTCATCTGTGAATATCTTTGTTTGTGCAGGATTTCAAGCCATGCGTGTAGATTAGATCACCCACATAGCCTTAATTGTACTATACATGTACCATTAGCCAGAGAGGTAATGATGATAATCACTAAAACTGACATGCGATGACCTTGCTAATAATAGTCTTTTTAAATCTTTGCTCAAGTGCTGCTTGACCTGTAGAAAATAGTAGGTTCCATGAAATACAGGATGAGGCAAAAAAAAAACGCCCTGATTTTTTTTTTTAAATGCTATTCAAAATGTAATAAAATAAATGTGATCAAAATGACTTAGCAAATCACATCATGTGTGCCCAGTTTATCCACCAAGAACCATTGATGAACTAAAGGCTGCTATATGCCAAAAAATTATGACATCATATCCAACACCAATTGAAAATATACTGTTTTCCATGCACTTTTAGATTATGTACTAACATTTTGAATAGCATTTACCATGCCTTTTTTTAACCTTTAAAATCTGGGAGTTTTTTTGCCTCAACCTGTATCATACTTGCCTTCTTTTGAAAAAGCATTGCAGGGAGATTGTGAAAGTAACACCTATCAGCGTGGACGTATACTGCTACATCTGCGAGGCGTGTTATAAAAATGTCATACTGTAAGCCCCGTACACACGGGGGAGATGTGTGCAGAGCGATCTAGCACAGACCGCTCAACACACATCTCTCCCCCGCTAAGCACACAGCGCGAAGTGTGCTGAGCGAGGTGGGGTGGGGGGGAGGGTTCGTTTCACCCAGCGGTGAAATGAGCAATCTGCCAATCTAGTACCGGCAATAGCGACGCATGGGGCAGCGCATCGCTATCGATGTGGGGCATACACATGCAGAGATCCGTGCTTAACTTCTAAGCAATCTAGTCAGATTGCTTAGAATTTAAACATGAGCTCTCCGTGTGTACCCCCCTTAACATCCAAATGTTAATGAGCCCCACAGTTAGTAAGATCTACTTGTTGAAGAAAAGACACTGATCCATATATTGTAAGTGGCCATGAGAAACCTTATTTAAAAAATGCATGTAGCTGTGTCTTATAACCAATGCAGGGAAATGGCACTGATGATCCCATTTGAATGGATGTACTATGGGCCTAATTCTGAGTTGATCGCAGCAGCAAGTTTGTTAGCAGTTGGGCAAAACCATGGCCCTCATTCCGAGTTGTTCGCTCGGTAAAAATCTTCGCATCGCAGCGATTTTCCGCTTAATGCGCATGCGCAATGTTCGCACTGCGACTGCGCCAAGTAAATTTGCTATGCACTTAGTAATTTTACTCACGGCTTTTTCATCGTTCTGGCGATCGTAATGTGATTGACAGGAAATGGGTGTTACTGGGCGGAAACAGGCCGTTTTATGGGCGTGTGGGAAAAAACGCTACCGTTTCCGGAAAAAACGCAGGAGTGGCCGGAGAAACGGAGGAGTGTCTGGGCGAACGCTGGGTGTGTTTGTGACGTCAAACCAGGAACGACAAGCACTGAAATGATCGCAGATGCCGAGTAAGTCTGGAGCTACTCAGAAACTGCTACGAGGTGTGTAATCGCAATATTGCGAATACATCGTTCGCAATTTTAAGATGCTAAGATTCACTCCCAGTAGGCGGCGGCTTAGCATGAGCAAATCTGCTAAAATCCGCTTGCGAGCGAACAACTCGGAATGACCTCCCATGTGCACTGCAGGAGGGGCAGATATAACATGTGCAGATAGAGTTAGATTTGGGTGGGGTGTAATCAAGCTGAAATCTAAATTGCAGTGTAAAAATAAAGCAGCCAGTATTTATCCTGCATAGAAACAATATAACCCACCCAAATCTAACTCTCTCTGCACATGTTATATCTGCCTCCCCTGCAGTGCACATGGTTTTGCCCAATTGCTAACAAACTTGCTGCTGCGATCAATTCAGAATTACCCCCTATATCTCTGATTTATTTATTTTTCATCCAAGATTGTAACAACTACATAATGGGGTTAAGGTGCAATCAGGGAGATTGCTGGTCTATTCAGGGAGTCAGGGAGATTGCTTCTATTTTCAGGGAGTCTCCTGCAGAATGAGGGAGAGTAGGCAACTATGCACTAAACTGGGCAAGCATGATTTGATTTGCTAGGTCAAATTGATTTCATTTATTTAATTACATTTGTAAACTATTTTACAGTGTTGTTGACTTCATTCAGAGTTGGGCTTACACGCAAGCTGTGTGTCTTCACAATGGCATCTTTTTATTTCATGCAACTTGCATTTGGGAAGTCCTACAACAAGAGGGTCCGGACAGGGGCTAGAAGGGGCATATGCTTGTGCTGAAAGTACAGTAAGGGAGTGTTATGGGCAAGCATGCGGAGACGTGAATTGCGGCCAAGTGTGTTTGTTTGGAGAAACCGGACTTGTGGGTGCTGAAACCCTGGTGCAACTTGTGAGTTGATGATGATGGTTGCATGATGATGAAGTTAAAGTGCTACAATTCAATTGTTATTTAAAAAGCCAGATTACAATGTAATGAACACTTGTTTTACAGAAATAAAGTATATTTATTACTCTGGGAAAGAAAAAGCTGTTTATATATTTATTAAAAACAAAACGATTTCATTAGCATCATGTGCAATTAGCATTTCACATGCACAAATCAGCTAGGGTACTTATTATCTGTATTCTCTGGCCTTGTACTGAAATGTGCAGGCAATGTAACAACGATTTTTGTCATGTTTAATACTCTCGGTTAGGCCACATCTCCTATTGTATTCCAAGAACATCCGCTACTGTTACTTGCATGAAGAGGGAGTCGCAGTTGTTACCTGGTAAGAGTTGATTCGCCTCTGCGGACAGCTCAGAAAAAGGTACAAGATGCTATTTTTTTCCAGCTGCATGTAGCTGATATGTACTCTCCGACCATTCACATTTATACTTTACAGAACCTTTTAATGAGAAGGCATGTAAGGCAGACAAAAGAGGAGAACATACTGTAAATAGTCCAGAATATAATATGCACTTTATACTGTATATCCTTTAAATTACTCTACAATCACCCTTTAACCAGTTACTTTCTTTAGAGATGTGCACCGGACATTTTTCGGGTTTTGTGTTTTGGTTTTGGATTCGGTTCCGCGGCCGTGTTTTGGATTCGGACTCGTTTTGGCAAAACCTCCCTGAAATTTTTTTATCGGATTCGGGTGTGTTTTGGATTTGGGTGTTTTTTTTAAAAAAAACCCTCAAAAACAGCTTAAATCATAGAATTTGGGGGTCATTTTGATCCCATGGTATTATTAACCTCAATAACCATAATTTCAACTCATTTCCAGTCTATTCTGAACAACTCACACCTCACAATATTATTTTTAGTCCTAAAATTTGCACCGAGGTCGCTGGATGACTAAGCTAAGCGACCCAAGTGGCCGGCACAAACACCTGGCCCATCTAGGAGTGGCACTGCAGTGTCAGACAGGATGGCACTTAATAAAATAGTCCCCAAACAGCACATGATGCAAAGAAAAAAAGAGGTGCACCAAGGTCGCTGGATGGCTAAGCTAAGCGACCCAAGTGGCCGGCACAAACACCTGGCCCATCTAGGAGTGGCACTGCAGTGTCAGACAGGATGGCACTTTTAAAAACTAGGCCCCAGTATATATACTGGTGGTCAGCAAAATTCTGCACTGTCCTCCTACTATAAATACTGCGCACAACTACAATGCAGCACAGATATGGATAGTATACTTGATGACACAGAGGTAGAGCAGTGGACTACTGTACCGTACTGCTATATATATACTGGTGGTCAGCAAAATTCTGCACTGTCCTCCTACTATATACTGCGCACAACTACAATGCAGCACAGATATGGAGCATTTTCAGGCAGAGAACGTAGATATTTGCAGCACACTGAGCACAGATATTTGCAGCACACTGAACACAGAAACTGGGAGAACGCAGCCACGTCCTCTCGCTATCATCTCCAATGCACGAGTGAAAATGGCGGCGACACGCGGCCCTTTATATGCAATACGAATCTCGCGAGAATACGACAGCGGGATGATGAGGTTCGGGCGCGTTCGTGTTAACCGAGCAAGGCGGGAAGATCCGAGGCTGCCTCGGAACCGTGTAAAATGGGTGAAGTTCGGGGGGGGGGGGGGGGGGTTCGGATCTCGAGGAACCGAACCCGCTCATCTCTACTTTCTATATTTAATTTTTGAAGATGATGGCAAATCTATGGGCCACAGTATATTCTGCTGACATGATAATTGGGGTTTAATGAACGGAAATGCCAGTGACACCTAAACCAGAGCTCTTCAGCACAGGCCTAGTTTTCCCTAGAGAGGGCAGACATAAGGCGTGAGTGACAGGTAGACACAATGCCAATGCTTGTGAATCTGAGCAATGTAGTTTTGGAGTGCGCATGAATCACTGTCGTACTGCACACGCGTGGAGATTGATTAGTGACAGTGAGGATTTATCGCAAAGTGAGTGACAGTCATTGTGCATTTGTGGAAGACAGTGTGTGTGTGTGTGTGTGTGTGTGGGGGGGGGGTGGCGAGTCAAACTCTGGTGTCATGACCGGTTTGGGAGCATGTCACAGCCTACGACTGAATCATTGTACGTAAAGAATCTAACGGCTAGATGCGCATAAGGTTGCACAGGATCGATGGTACGTTCAATGTGTGACTAATGATGTATCTCTGTATGCAAGCAGCGGATCAAAGATGCTCTGCAGGTGGGTATCTGTACAGAATACAGCGGCTGCAGCATTGGCATATTTTCGCACATCCACTACATACAGGATCGCGATGGGATTTGTGTGCACCTCTGTATGAGGCCCATATCCCCCAGCAGTGGTTCTCACGCTGGTTCCTCAGGAATCCAAATAGTTTTCCATGTCACCTGTGGATCTTTGATATGTGACAGCTGGTAATACACCTGTGCACCTGCTGGGTGGTCTGGGAAATGTGAACTGTTTGGGGTCCTGAGGACCGGGGTTAAGAAACACTGAGCTAGGGAAATCAACCCTGTCTTGATTCACAAAGAACACCTGTAAATCTACTTGTTATACAGGTTGAGTATCCCTTATCCAAAATTCAAAATCCCACATTTTTGGGTCCCCTACTGAGATAATGACATATATATTATATATCATGTGTATATATAGATATATTATATAGATATATAATATAATATACGTATATTTTAGAGATGTGTGGCGGGCACTTTTCATGTTTTGTGTTTTGGTTTTGGATCTGGATCCCCGCTCGTGTTTTGGATCTGGATCCCCGCTCGTGTTTTGGATCTGGATCCCCGCTCGTGTTTTGGATCTGGATTGGGTTTTGCCAAAACCACCCTTTTGGGTTTTGGTTTTGGATCTGGATGATTTTTGAAAAAAACACAAAAACAGCTAAAATCACAAAATTTGGAGGTAATTTTGATTCTACGGTATTATTAACCTCAATAACATTCATTTCCAGTCTATTCCTCACACCTCACACCTCACAATATTGTTTTTAGGCCAAAAGGTTGCACAGAGGTCGCTGGTTGACTAAGCTAAGCGACCCAAGTGGGCGGCACAAACACCTGGCCCATCTAGGAGTGGCACTGCAGTGGCAGACAGGATGGCACTTTTAAAAACTAGGCCCCAATGAGCACATAATGTAAAGAAGAAGAAGAGGTGCAACAAGGTCGCTGGATGATTAAGTTAAGCGACACAAGTGAGCGGCACAAACACCTGGCCCATCTAGGAGTGGCTCTGCAGTGTCAGACAAGATGGCACTTTAAAAAACTAGGCCCCAAAGAGCACATAATGCAAAGAAAAAAAAAAAGAGGTGAAAGATGGAATTGTCCTTGGGCCCTCCCACCCACTCTTATGTTGTATAAACAGGATATGCACACTTTAACAAACCAATCAGAGTCTGCCACACGACTGTGGCTGAAATGATTGGTTTGTTTGGGCCCCCCCAAAAAAGAGGCAATTATTCCCCCACCTCAAAAGAAGCAATTCATCTCTACTTGCAGAAACTGGCTCTACAGAGGCAGGATGTTGTCCTCATCCTCAGATTCCTCACCCCTTTCAGTGTGTACATCCTCCTCCTCACAGAGTATTAATTTATCCCCACTGGAATCCACCATCACAGGTCCCTGTGTACTTTCTGGAGGCAATTGCTGCTAAATGTCTTCCTGGAGGAATTTAAAATTAATTTTGATGAACATCATCTTCTCCACATTTTCTGGAAGTAACCTCCTACGCCGATCGCTGACAAGGTTACCGGCTGCATCAAACACTCTTTCGGAGTACACACTGGAGGGGGGGCAACTTAGGTAAAATAAAGCCAGTTTGTGCAAGGGCCTCCAAATTGCCTCTTTATCCTGCCAGTATACATACGGACTGTCTGACATGCCTACTTGGATGCTGTCACTGATATAATCCTCCACCATTCTTTCAATGGTGACAGAATCATATGCAGTGACAGTAGACATGTCAGTAATCGTTGGCAGCTCCTTCAGTCCGGACCAGATGTCAACACTTGCTCCTGACTGCCCTGCATCACTGCCAGCAGTTTGGCTTGGAAATTTTATCCTTTTCCTCGCAGCCCTAGTTGCAGGAGAAAATCAAGGAGGAGCTGTTGATGGGTCACATACCGCTTGAGTTGACAATTTTCTCACCAGCAGGTCTATTTACCTCTGCACACTTGTGTCTGCCGGAAAGAGAGATACAACGTAGGCTTTAAACCTAGGATTGAGCATGGTGGCCAAAATGTAGTGCTCTGATTTCAACAGATTGACCACCCTTGAATCCTGGCAAAGTGAATGAAGGGCTCCATCCACAAGTCCCACATATTTAGTGGAATCGCTCCATCTTAGCTCCTCCTTCAATTTCTCCAGCTGTTTCTGCAAAATCCTGATGAGGGGAATGACCTGACTCAAGCTGGCAGTGTCTGAATTGACTTCACGTGTGGCAAGTTTGAAGGGTTGGAGAACCTTGCACAAGACGGAAATCATTCTCCACTGCGCTTGAGTCAGGTGCATTCCCCTTCCTTTGCCTATATCGTAGGTGGATGTATAGGCTTGAATGGCCTTTTGCTGCTCCTCTATGCTCTGAAGTATGGTGGCCAATCCTGGGATTGAGGGATCAGCGTTGAGCGTCCACAGGACGCTCAGATGCTGCCCGACTTCCTCGGCGCAGCATGAGGTCACGCTGTGCCGTCAGCCGTGCACTGAGGGAGTGCAGGAAGAGATCCTCACCCGCTCGCCATTCGGTATACGGTTAGTAATGTGTGCGGGGTGGGGTGGGGCGAGGGGAGCAGCCACACACTTAAAAGCCAATCCCGGGTACCCCGGGAATCCCGGGATTGAAAAAATGGCCCGGAATTGGCTTCCCTACTCTGAAGCATATAGAGTGTTGAATTCCACTTCATTTCCACCTCTTGCTTCAGGTGATGGCAGGGCAAGTTCAGGAGTGTTTGCCGGTGCTCTGGTCTTTGGCACACAGTGGCTGAAAGTCGATAGTGGCCCGCAATTTTTCGGGCCACCGACAGCAACTCCTGCACGCCCCTGTCATTTAAAAAAAAAAATCTGCACCACCAAATTAATTATATGTGCAAAACATGGGACGTGCTGGAATTTGCCCAGATGTAATGCACGCACAATATTGGTGGCGTTGTCCGATATCACAAATTCCCAGAAGAGCAAAGAGGAAATTAACCAAGAGGTTAAAAATCAGGCACTATGATATGGACTGGTTTTAAAATGAGTAGCGGCCAAAAAATAGGGTTAGTTATTAATTAAGCAAAAGAAAAAAGGAAAATAAGGCAGCGCTAAATTAATAAGATGGATTGTCTGAAATAGGTACACATGATTTAATATAAAAAATTCATAACGTACATGTATAAAGATATAAAAGCATAAATACAAGGTTTATGTCACCCAGCAATGTTAATCTTTCTCAGCCGTGCCTGTTTAAACTGGAGAGGTGGTTGTAAGGGTAGACAATTCTTTCTCCTTTAGAACTGATAGTCCAATAGTGCAAAGTGAGACTGTATAACAGCCACTGGAGGATGGTCCCGCAAGTGAATTAAATGTTCCACGAGGGTCCTCACCATAAATACGGATGTCTTCGATGTTTCAGTCCAATCAGTATTGGTAGTAGATCGTCCACGCAGATGAAATAGATAGAAATCCAGTATCAATAAGGGCACCAGTAGATAAAGCCAAAGTTATAGGGTGACAGATGGCACACCAACGCGTTTCGCTGCTGAGCCCTGCAGCTTTTTCAAGGGGACTTGTGAGCTAGACCAGCAATGTATTTATACCTTACTAATGAGACAATCAGTGACACCTGTCAGATCAATCCATCATAATTAAGAAAATACAAAACACAATAATGATGCGGACAATAAATTCACAATGAGACTCAGAACAGAATCAAGACCTATAATTTTAATAATTTTAATCTATAAAAGACTTAAAAATGACAAAAGTTAATAATTTACCGGGTCACTTCCGGGTGTTGGAACACAAGTGCGTCCACGTGACTTCCGGTCCGTGACCTCACTTCCGGATCATGACCCGCACTATGCAAGTAACCGTTCTTATTATCAACAAGGATAAACACTCCAGAGATTCACGTGTCCGCATCTCGCGGGACCTCTGGTGTCTCCCTGTAATAATAATGCACAAATAGTATGACCCGGAGTACATATACTAAAATGTACCTTTCGGTAGTAAAACATATCACGTGACCGCATGTCACCAGACTACCGGAATAGTTTTACTGTGTCTATAGCGTCATTTCACCACATATCACGTGACCCGTCTTACAATCATCCTCCGGGGTTTGGAACGCATATGGACACATGATGGCAGTAAATAAAACACACTAATATTATTTCAAAACGAAGAAAGTATAATAAAGAAATTCTTAGGGAAATAGCATACTCTAATTAGAAATATATATAAAATCACATGACAAAAAATTAAATAAAATAAAGGGAAGATCGGTAATATTAGAAAAAATGGTCCTATTAAATAATGAGACAAATCTTTAAATGTATTAAATATTAACCACCTCATATATTTCCACAAATTAAATATGAGGTCAAATCTCTTATTAGCCGGTGAGAAAGATTTAATAAATATCTAACACCTCATATAATTTGGCATATTAAATATGAGGTCAAAACTCTTATTAAATAATAATAAATAATAAGACAAATTTGTTAAGTATCAAACACCATATATATTTAAGCATGTTAAATATGAGGTAAGAACTCCCAATAGAGATCATCATTGCACAGTACAAAAAACAAATAACTGCAAATAAGGAGTACGAGACAAAAATATATATAATATCAGGAGGTACATATTAGATCACAATAGTAAGTTCTACAGATTCATTCAGACCCGAAGGAAAGATACTATTCATCTTCAACATCCAAAATACTTCTTGTTTACATAGTGGGGGTCATTCCGAGTTGTTCGCTCGTTAGCTGCTTTTAGCAGCATTGCACACGCTAAGCCTACTGGGAGTGTATCTTAGCTTAGCAGATTTGCTAACGAAAGCTTCGCTAATTTTCTCGTAACGATTATCCCGCAGTTTCTGAGTAGCTCCAGACTTTGCGACCAGCTCAGTCCTTTTCGTTCCTGGTTTGACGTCACAAACACACCCAGCGTTTGCCCAACCACTCCCCCGTTTCTCCAGCCACTCCTGCGTTTTGCAACTCGAACGCCTGCGTTTTTCCGCACACTCCCATAAAACGGCCAGGTTCCGCACAGAAACACCCACTTCCTGTCAATCACACTACGATCAGCAGAGCGATGAAAAAACTTTGTTATGCCGTGAGTAAATTACCAAACTTTTGTGCTAATTTACTTGGCGCAGGCGCTCTGCGTACATTGCGCATGTGCAGTTTGCGACTAATCGCTCTGTAGCAAAAAAAAATAACGAGCGAACAACTCGGAATGACCCCCAGTGTTCTATAGCGATCACCTCCTCGTATAGTTCTTGAGATATATTCCAATCCTAATATTTTCAAACATTTAGGATTACTATTGTGGTGATCAGGGGCGTCGGAATGGGGGGTGGGGGGCAAGGGGGCAACTTGCTCCCCCCAAAACATGAGAGAGGCGCCATCCACCCAGACCCACATCTGAATGCCTGTGCAGCCCCCACCAGCAAATTCAGCGCTGCCTGCGCTGTATTAGCACTGCAGCTGCGCATCCGGCACTGCTACTATTACTTTACACAGCCGGCAGCGTTGAAGCTGCCTTCCCCGTGTGCTCCGGCCAGCGCCGGCGTGACGCATAAGCAGGCTTTGCAGCTGTGTTGAGCGCCGGCCAGTGGAGGGCACCGCTGCTGACAGTGAGTGAGTCACCTTCACTCATTGTACAGCGCGTGGCCGCCCGCTATATTTTTGCTTACCAAAAAAATTAGGCTCAGGCCGGCCCTGGCTCCGCCAACCATACCACATTTCCTGAAGTGTATACGCTCTGCAGAGATGTGCTGCTCGTGACAGCAGAGGTAAGCAGCAGTGTAGCTGCAGGCTGTGTGGAAGGAGTAGGGAGAGGAGCAATAAGGAGGAGGAGGAGTTGCTCTATCTAGCAGATGTGTATAATGGGCTCTATCTGGCGTAATGTGTAACATGTGTAATGGGCTCTACAAGGCGTAATGTGTATAATGGGCTCTACTAGGTATAATATGTAACGTGTAATGGACTCTACCTGACGTAATGTGTAACATGTGTAATTGGCTCTGCCTGGCGTAATGTGTATAATGGGCTCTACCTGGCGTAATGTTTAATGGGCTCTGCCTGGCGTAATGTGTATAATGGGCTCTACCAGGCGTAATGTGTAACGTGTAATGGGCTTTACCAGGCATAATGTGTAACATGTGTAATGGGCTCTACCAGGCGTAATGTGTAATGGGCTCTACCAGGTGTAATGTGTAACGTGTAATGGGCTCTACCAGGCGTAATGTGTAACATGTGTAATGGGTTCTATCAGGCTTAATGTGTATAATGGGCTGTTCCAGGCATAATGTGTATAATGGGGTCTACCTGGCATAGTGTGTGTAATGGGCTCTACCAGGTGTAATGTATACAAAAGACCACTCACTCCCAGATGCTCTAGAGTTCCGTACAGGTGCGAGTGACCCATCTATGGTGGCCAGAAGCTAGGGGCGCCAAATAGAGATTTTATCTTGCCCCCCCAAGCAAAAAACGTTCTGTTGCCCCTGGTGGTGATCGTAATAATGTTTTGAGACACTATGTGTTTGTACCTTTTTCAATATATTTCTATGGTGTTCTAAAAAACGTGTTTTCAGTGGCCGGGTAGTTCTCCCTATATATTTTAGCCATAGACCAACAAGTAGATAACATATAGAGTTGTACAATTTATGTAACTTTTAATTTTATAAGGTCTATCATCATCATATTCTGTTGTTACTACCAGCGTATGATCTAAGGTGTAACTACAGGTGATGCACCTATTTTTATCTGTTTTTATGCTTTTATATCTTTATACATGTACGTTATGAATTTTTTATATTAAATCATGTGTACCTATTTCAGACAATCCATCTTATTAATTTAGCGCTGCCTTAAATCGCCAGGAGAGTCTAAGTAGGGTAAGCCATTGTGCGATGATGTCCCTCAGTTTCCGTAAGAGATTGTCAGCAGTGTGCCTCTTATAGAAACTGGTCATACACAGAGTAAACCTGCCTAGGAACGAGCTGGCGTTTGTGTGATGCTGCTACTGGTGCCGCTGGTGTTGTTTCTGCGGGAGGCAATACATCTACCCAGTGGGCTGTCACAGTCATGTAGTCCTTAGTTTGCCCTGCTCCACTTGTCCACATGTCCATGGTTAAGTGGACAGTGGGTACAACCGCATTTTCAGTATACTGAGGACACTTTTCTTAATGTTCCCTGTACAGTCCGGGAATCGCTTTACTAGTGAAGTGGAATCTAGGTGGGATTTGGTACCAGGGACACACTACCTCCATCAATTGTTGAAATCCCACTGCACTAATGGCGGATACCGGACGCACGTCTAACACCAACATAGCTGTCAAGGCCTCAGTTATCTGCTTTGCAACAGGATGACTGCTGTCATATTTCATCTTCCTCGCAAAGGACTGTTGGACAGTCAGTTGCTTAGTTGAAGTAGTACAAGTGGTCTTCTGACTTCCCCTCTGGGATGGCAATCAACTCCCAGCAGCAACAACAGCAGTGGCAGCAGTAGCAGTAGGCGTACCACTCATGGATCCTTCGGAGGAATCCCGGTTAGGAGAGGACTCGTCAGTCATACCAGTGACATGGCCTGCGGGACTACTGACGTTCCTGACTGAGGAGGAAATTGATGTTGAGGGAGTTGGTGGTGTGGCTTGCAGGAGCTTGGGTACAAGAGGAAGAAGGGATGTAGGTGTCAGTGAACTGCTTACGCTCTTACCCAAAGTTTCTGAACTTGACAATGACTTCTGATGAATGCGCTGCAGGTGACGTATAAGGGAGGATGTTCCTAGGTGATTAATGTCCTTACCTATTATGGATTGACAAAGGCAACACACGGCTTGACACCTATTGTCCGGATTTGTGGAGAAATAATTCCACACCAAAGAGGTGGCTTTTTTGGTATTTTGCCCAGGCATGACAATGGGCTTATTCATCCCATGGACAACAACTGTCTCCCCTGGTGCCTGATTTAAACAAACCACATCACCATCAGAATCCTCCTCGTCAACTTCCTCCTCAGCGCCAGCAACACCCATATCCTCATCCTGGTGTACTTCAACAGTGACATCTTCAATTTGTATATCAGAAACTGGACTGTAGGTGCTCCTTCCAGCACTTGCAGAGGGTGTGCAAATGGTGGAAGGAGCCACTTCTTCCCGTCCAGTGTAGGGAAGGTCAGGCATCACAACCGCTGACACACTTGGACTCTCCTTGGGGATTTGTGATACCATCTTAGAACGCACAGTTTGTTGCTGTACTTTTGCCAGCTTAACTCTTTTTATTTTTCTAATGGGGAAGAGATATACAGTCTCAGAATTGAACAGATACAGCTGCCCAGATACCTGGTTCACCATTTTTTCTTTTTCTTTTTCTAGCGGGAGGATGAGGGCTTCTATCGCCATATGAAGCTGAACCACTAGTCATGAACATAGGCCAGGGCCTAAGGCGTTTCTTGCCACTCTGTGTTGTAAATGGCATATTGGCAAGTTTACTTTTCTCCTCAGATAATTTAAATGTATTTTTTGGGGTCATTTTACTGAACTTTGGCTTTTTGGATTTTACATGCCCTCTACTATGACATTGGGCATCGGCCTTGGCAGACGACGTTGATGGCATTTCATCGTCTATGTCATGACTAGTGGCAGCAGCTTCAGCACTAGGAGGAAGTGGTTCTTGATCTTACCCTATTTTATCCTCCAAATTTTTGTTCTCCATTATTTTTCTAGAGGTATAAAACACAATGGGGGTCATTCCGAGTTGTTCGCTCGTTTTTTTTTCCCGCAACGGAGCGATTAGCCGCTAATGCGCATGCGCAATGTCCGCAGTGCGACTGCGCCAAGTAAATTTGCTATGCAGTTAGGTATTTTACTCACGGCATTACAAGGTTTTTTCTTCGTTCTGGTGATCGGAGTGTGATTGACAGGAAGTGGGTGTTTCTGGGCGGAAACTGGCCGTTTTATGGGAGTGTGTGAAAAACGCTACCGTTTCTGGGAAAAACGCGGGAGTGGCTGGAGAAACGGAGGAGTGTCTGGGCGAACGCTGGGTGTGTTTGTGACGTCAAACCAGGAACGACAAGCACTGAACTGATCGCACTGGCAGAGTAAGTTTCGAGCTACTCAGAAACTGCACGGAGAAGTCTTTTCGCAATATTGCGAATCTTTCGTTCGCAATTTTGATAAGCTAAGATTCACTCCCAGTAGGCGGCGGCTTAGCGTGTGCAAAGCTGCTAAAAGCAGCTTGCGAGCGAACAACTCGGAATGACCACCAATATGCAGCACAGGAGAGCGTACCCCTACACCACACAGGGCAAAGCCTGTAAAAATTATTTGGATAATAATAACCCTTTTATTTGGAGTTATTATAATAATATGCAGCACAGGAGAGCGTACCCTTACACCACACAGAGCAAACCCTGTAAAAATGATTTGGATAATAACCGTTTTATTTGGAGTTATTATAATAAATATGCAGCACAGGAGAGCGTACCCCTACACCACACAGGGCAAACCCTGTAAAAATGATTTGGATAATAATAACCCTTTTATTTGGAGTTATAATAACATGCAGCACAGGAGAGTGTACCTTAAACCACACACACACGGCAAAGCCTGTAACAAATTATTTGGATAATAACCCTTTTATTTGGAGTTATTATAATAATATGCAGCACAAGAGAGCGTACCCCTACACCACACAGGGCAAACCCTGTAAAAATCATTTGGATAATAATAACAACCCTTTTAATTGGAGTTATTATAATGATATGCAACACAGGAGAGTGTACCCCTAAACCACAAAGGGCAAACCCTGTAAAAATGATTTGGATTAAATATTAATAACCCCTTTATTTGGAGTAAATAATATACAGCACAGGACGGCACCACTGGACTTATATGGCAGTACTGCTGGACTTATACGGCAGTACCCCTGGACTTACGCGGCAGTACCCCTGGACTTACGTGGCAGTACTGCTGGACTTATATGGCAGTACCGCTGGACTTATATGGCAGCACCACTGGACTGGACTTATACAGCAGTACTGCTGGATTTATATGGCAGTACCGCTGGACGTATACGGCAGTACCCCATGACTTATATGGCAGTACCACTGGACTTATACGGGAGTACCGCTGGACTTATATGGCAGTACTGCTAGACTTATACGGCAGCACCACTGGACTGGACTTATCCAGCAGCACCACTGGATAGGACTTATAAGGCAGTACCACTGAACTTATACGGCAGTACCGCTGGACTTATACGGCAGTACCGCTGGACTTATATGGCAGCACCACTGGACTGGACTTATACAGCAGCATTACTGGACTTATGGCAGCACAGGACACCACCATTGGACTTATGGCAGCACAGGACACCACCACTGGACTGATGCAGCACACAACAGCACCACTGGACTGAATTTATACAGCAGCACCACTGGACTTATGGCAGCACAGGACACCACCACTGGAGTGACTGGACTGATGTAGCACAAGACACCACCACTGGATTGATGCAGCACAAGGCAGCACTACTGGACTGGACTTATACAGCAGCACTGGACTTATGGTAGCACAGGACACCACCACTGGACTTATGACTGGACTGGACTGATACAGCACAAGACACCACCACTGGACTGATGCAGCACAAGACAGCACCATTGGACTGTATTTATACAGCAGCACTGTATTTATACAACAGCACTGGATTTATGGCAGCACAGGACACCACCACTGGACTTATGGCAGCACAGGACACCATCACTGGACTGATGCAGCACAAGACAGCACCACTGGACTGGACTTATACAGCAGCACTGGACTTATGGCAGCACAGGACACCACCACTGGACTGATGCAGCACAAGACAGCACCACTGGACTGGACTTATACAGCAGCACTGGACTTATGGCAGCACAGGGCACCACCACTGGACTTATGGCAGCACAAGACACTACCACTGGACTGATGCAGCACAAAACAGCACCACTGGAATGATAGAAAGGAGCAGGTCGCCACACCACGCGCCACGCCACTTTCCCGCACAGACACTGAGGAGACACGTCCTCTCGCTACACTCTCCAGGACTGGAGTGAAAATGGCAGCGAAGCGCGGCTCCTTATATGGAATCCAAAATCCATGAGAATACGACAGCGGGATGATGACACTTTGCCTCATTCTGGTTTCCGAGTCTGGTGGGAAAACCCGAGCCAGACTCGGAGCGTGAAGTTCGGGGGGTTCAGTTCTCAGGGAACCGAACCCGCTCATCTCTATTATACATGTGTCATTATCTCAGTAGGGGAACCAAAAATGTGGGATTTTGAATTTTGGATAAGGGATACTCAACCTGTATTGAGACCAGCTCAGCCTGGCATACCCTGGTATTGGTTGCCACTCAGCCCATGGGTGAGTAAAGATGAGAAACCACTACTGATTAGCAGTCCATTTTTTTAAGTAGACGGGTTACCACTGCACACCATATCAAAATCATTAAAAAATAAAGATCTTGTCAAGATAGGGTTCTTTTCCCCAGCTCAGTGTTTCTTAACCCCGGTCCTCAGGACTCCAAACAGTTCACATTTCCAAGACCACCCAGCAGGTGCACAGGTGTGTTACCAACTGGTTGTGTTACCAACTGTCACATTTCCCATACCACCCAGCAGATTCCCATCTATCCTCTTCTTTCATGGGTCCTTGAACACTGACCCCCAGAAAACATGCAGATTTATTACCACTGACATTTATGGGGTAAATGTACTAAGGTGTGAGTTTTTCAGAACTGGTGATGATGCCCATAGCAATCAATCAGATTCTATCTATTATCTTCTAGAAGCAGCTAGATAAATCTTAAGTAGAATCTGATTGGTTGCTATGGGCAACATCACCAGTTCTAAAAAAAACTCTGACCTTAGTAAATTTACCTCTTAATTTGCTGCTCTTGTACCTATTAATCTAAGTAATTATTTAAACTGCTACACAACAGAAAATATTAGGGTGCAATTAGTGGCAAAATATTTTTAAAGCTCTTACTTAAAATAAGTGGGACTATAAGCTTACATTTTTCAAAACTGTTCCTTGAAACATCTGATGTTCTGCATTCTAACAGCATATATGTAGTAATTCAGACCTGATCGCTAGGTTGCCTTTTCTCACAGCCTGCAATCAGGTCCGAACTGCACATGTGCATGCCCCACAATGCGCAGGCGCGTTGGATTACTGCACCGGGCATCGGTGTATAGCGACGGGATGGTGTGAAAAAAGTGATCGCATGGGCGATCTCAAGGAGATTGACAGGAAGAGGGCGTTTGTAGGTGGCAACTGATCGTTTTCAGGGAGTGTCTGGAAAAACGCAGGCGCGTCCAAGCATTGGAAGGGAGGGTGTCTGATGTCAAATCCGGTCCTGGACAGGCTGATGTGAACGCAGCGGCTGAGTAAGTCCTGGGCTGCGCAGAGACTGCACAAAATCAGTTTGTGCAGCTCTGCTATACGTGCGTTCACACACTTGCACAGCTGAAATACACTCCCCCTGTAGGCGGCGACTATCTGATCGCAGGACAGCAAAACTCCCTACCCAGTGATCAGATCTGAATTACCCCCATAGTTGGGACAGTGATATGTAATGTATCTCTTTTGAAATCTATGTATTTCCAGCGATTTCCTATCAGTTTTCCCTTTTGTACACTGAGCCTTTCAAATCATCAAAAATGTTGATTTTCAAAAATCGCTGCTCTATACGCATCACCTAAAGTGTGTTCAGGGAAATAACTGCTTAACATTAGAGTCACTTTATTTTGTTTTCACTGTGAATTTGAACAATTTTGTATATGCTACTTACTTTAACGTGCATATTGTAAATGCTCTGTCTCTTCTTGTTTTTCTATATTAACATGAAAATAATTAAAATTGTCTCTGAACTGATGTTGCTTGTGCGTCTCTCTGCATCTAATGTATATATCACAATGCCACTGCACAGCACTAACAACTTTGCTTTAGGTTTCTGTCACTGGTTAGGATAATTAGATTGTGACAAAAACAGTTTATGTAATTTATTTTGGAACATGTTATGTGGCTTTTCTAATTCTTAGACAATTGCACTGTATCCCGGGCCTGCATTAAGCAGCATCTCTGTTTATGCTCCAGTGAAGAAGACTGCACACATTATAGCTCACAAATTATCAACTTGTTTAAAAATGATGATAGCATTTGCACAGGGATGGGATTACAGATTTGAGGGCACCATTGCAACACTCTGAACTGGCCTCAAAAAGCCTCAAAGGAAGGACACTGTCATCCACACCCCCTCATTTGCCTTACGTGGCTGTTCTGCTTTATCTGCTTAGACTGGTAGGGAACATCAGAGTTCCCCTTCCAACTGAGCAAACTCTAATTTTGATATCATGGAATGACACTAAATAGGGCTGTAACTAGTGGTTGTCCAGTATAGCAGTCACTAAGGGTGCCAGTCAGAGATGGGGGCACCAGCCACCCACAAATTTTAACCCCTTGGTGGCCCACGGCCAGGGGCGTATCTACCTATTGGCGAGGATGGCACTCGCCAGGTGCGCCAGCTGAGGAGGGGCGCTGCCCAGCGGTGCCACCCACGGCCAGTAGGAAGATTTAATTTTAATGGCAAACAATTGTCCACCCTCGAACACCACCCACCGGTAGTTGCTCACCCGTACTGACACCCAGGAAAGACCATAGCAGGCAGCAGCGGCAGCCACTGCAATTGGCGCCGGGGTCCGGCACCACGCTACAATCAAGAAACTACATACACTACACCTCACAGCAGTCCTTGCTGCCGGGAGCTCACTGCAGCAATGGCTGCTGGGAGGTGTAGTTTATGTAGTTTCTTGATTGTTGCGCGGTGTCGGACAGTGGCTGCCGCTGCTGCCTGCTATGGTCGTTCCTGCAGGTGAGGAACTAACCTGCCTGCTAAGGTATGGTCATCAGTGACAGGAGCACAGTGGGGGAGACATTTAGAGGGTAGGTGACAATAAGCAGATCATAGAACTTCAATATCCACTCCCCCAATATGCCATAAAAGAAGATCACTGGAGGCATATGGGGGGATTGTATATTCAGGAGAGGGCATAGAAGGGGATAGCCTACTGAGGTGTACAAGGGATGATCCAATTAATAATATTGTATATCTATATACGTTTATACTGGCCGGTGTGTTTATGAATTGAATACTGTTATTTTATCTAATATTATTAAAGAAAATACTTTTTTAACAGAGCCATTCTGATTGTCTGTCTGTCTGTCTATCTTGTTTCTGAAAAAATAGTATTCCCCTTGTTGTACGACAGCTGCTAATAGAGTGTAAAAATTATCATAAGCACCAAGCCTTATGTATTTTTGTGGCATATGGGCGAGCTGGCTTATTGAGGAGAAGAGCTAAGTGGGGGGTTGGCCTATTGAGGATTATATTGGGGGAGGTGGCTTATTGAGAAGGGGTCTATGAAGGGGGGAGTTGGTATGTTGAGGAGATGGCCTATTAGGAGAGCTGGCATACTAATTAGAGATGAGCGCCTGAAATTTTTCGGGTTTTGTGTTTTGGTTTTGGGTTCGGTTCCGCGGCCGTGTTTTGGGTTCGACCGCGTTTTGGCAAAACCTCACCGAATTTTTTTTGTCGGATTCGGGTGTGTTTTGGATTCGGGTGTTTTTTTAAAAAAACACTAAAAAACAGCTTAAATCATAGAATTTGGGGGTCATTTTGATCCCATATTATTATTAACCTCAAAAACCATAATTTCCACTCATTTTCAGTCTATTCTGAATACCTCACACCTCACAATATTATTTTTAGTCCTAAAATTTGCACCAAGGTCGCTGGATGACTAAGCTAAGCGACACTAGTGGCCGACACAAACACCTGGCCCATCTAGGAGTGGCACTGCAGTGTCACGCAGGATGTCCCTTCCAAAAAACCCTCCCCAATCAGCACATGACGCAAAGAAAAAAAGAGGCGCAATGAGGTAGCTGACTGTGTGAGTAAGATAAGCGACCCTAGTGGCCGACACAAACACCGGGCCCATTTAGGAGTGGCACTGCAGTGTCACGCAGGATGTCCCTTCCAAAAAACCCTCCCCAATCAGCACATGACGCAAAGAAAAAAAGAGGCGCAATGAGGTAGCTGACTGTGTGAGTAAGATTAGCGACCCTAGTGGCCGACACAAACACCGGGCCCATTTAGGAGTGGCACTGCAGTGTCACGCAGGATGTCCCTTCCAAAAAACCCTCCCCAAACAGCACATGACGCAAAGAAAAATAAAAGAAAAAAGAGGTGCAAGATGGAATTGTCCTTGGGCCCTCCCACCCACCCTTATGTTGTATAAACAAAACAGGACATGCACACTTTAACCAACCCATCATTTCAGTGACAGGGTATGCCACACGACTGTGACTGATATGACGGGTTGGTTTGGACCCCCCCCAAAAAAGAAGCAATTAATCTCTCCTTGCACAAACTGGCTCTACAGAGGCAAGATGTCCACCTCATCATCACCCTCCGATATATCACCGTGTACATCCCCCTCCTCACAGATTATCAATTCGTCCCCACTGGAATCCACTATCTCAGCTCCCTGTGTACTTTGTGGAGGCAATTGCTGCTGGTCAATGTCTCCGCGGAGGAATTGATTATAATTCATTTTAATGAACATCATCTTCTCCACATTTTCTGGATGTAACCTCGTACGCCGATTGCTGACAAGGTGAGCGGCGGCACTAAACACTCTTTCGGAGTACACACTTGTGGGAGGGCAACTTAGGTAGAATAAAGCCAGTTTGTGCAATGGCCTCCAAATTGCCTCTTTTTCCTGCCAGTATAAGTATGGACTGTGTGACGTGCCTACTTGGATGCGGTCACTCATATAATCCTCCACCATTCTTTCAATGGTGAGAGAATCATATGCAGTGACAGTAGACGACATGTCCGTAATCGTTGTCAGGTCCTTCAGTCCGGACCAGATGTCAGCATCAGCAGTCGCTCCAGACTGCCCTGCATCACCGCCAGCGGGTGGGCTCGGAATTCTGAGCCTTTTCCTCGCACCCCCAGTTGCGGGAGAATGTGAAGGAGGAGATGTTGACAGGTCGCGTTCCGCTTGACTTGACAATTTTCTCACCAGCAGGTCTTTCAACCCCAGCAGACTTGTGTCTGCCGGAAAGAGAGATCCAAGGTAGGCTTTAAATCTAGGATCGAGCACGGTGGCCAAAATGTAGTGCTCTGATTTCAACAGATTGACCACCCGTGAATCCTTGTTAAGCGAATTAAGGGCTCCATCCACAAGTCCCACATGCCTAGCGGAATCGCTCCGTGTTAGCTCCTCCTTCAATGTCTCCAGCTTCTTCTGCAAAAGCCTGATGAGGGGAATGACCTGACTCAGGCTGGCAGTGTCTGAACTGACTTCACGTGTGGCAAGTTCAAAGGGCATCAGAACCTTGCACAACGTTGAAATCATTCTCCACTGCGCTTGAGACAGGTGCATTCCACCTCCTATATCGTGCTCAATTGTATAGGCTTGAATGGCCTTTTGCTGCTCCTCCAACCTCTGAAGCATATAGAGGGTTGAATTCCACCTCGTTACCACTTCTTGCTTCAGATAATGGCAGGGCAGGTTCAGTAGTTTTTGGTGGTGCTCCAGTCTTCTGTACGTGGTGCCTGTACGCCGAAAGTGTCCCGCAATTTTTCTGGCCACCGACAGCATCTCTTGCACGCCCCTGTCGTTTTTTAAATAATTCTGCACCACCAAATTCAAGGTATGTGCAAAACATGGGACGTGCTGGAATTTGCCCATATTTAATGCACACACAATATTGCTGGCGTTGTCCGATGCCACAAATCCACAGGAGAGTCCAATTGGGGTAAGCCATTCCGCGATGATCTTCCTCAGTTGCCGTAAGAGGTTTTCAGCTGTGTGCGTATTCTGGAAACCGGTGATACAAAGCGTAGCCTGCCTAGGAAAGAGTTGGCGTTTGCGAGATGCTGCTACTGGTGCCGCCGCTGCTGTTCTTGCGGCGGGAGTCCATACATCTACCCAGTGGGCTGTCACAGTCATATAGTCCTGACCCTGCCCTGCTCCACTTGTCCACATGTCCGTGGTTAAGTGGACATTGGGTACAACTGCATTTTTTAGGACACTGGTGAGTCTTTTTCTGACGTCCGTGTACATTCTCGGTATCGCCTGCCTAGAGAAGTGGAACCTAGATGGTATTTGGTAACGGGGGCACACTGCCTCAATAAATTGTCTAGTTCCCTGTGAACTAACGGCGGATACCGGACGCACGTCTAACACCAACATAGTTGTCAAGGCCTCAGTTATCCGCTTTGCAGCAGGATGACTGCTGTGATATTTCATCTTCCTCGCAAAGGACTGTTGAACAGTCAATTGCTTACTGGAAGTAGTACAAGTGGGCTTACGACTTCCCCTCTGGGATGACCATCGACTCCCAGCAGCAACAACAGCAGCACCAGCAGCAGTAGGCGTTACACGCAAGGATGCATCGGAGGAATCCCAGGCAGGAGAGGACTCGTCAGAATTGCCAGTGACATTGCCTGCAGGACTATTGGCATTCCTGGGGAAGGAGGAAATTGACACTGAGGGAGTTGGTGGGGTGGTTTGCGTGAGCTTGGTTACAAGAGGAAGGGATTTACTGGTCAGTGGACTGCTTCCGCTGTCACCCAAAGTTTTTGAACTTGTCACTGACTTATTATGAATGCGCTGCAGGTGACGTATAAGGGAGGATGTTCCGAGGTGGTTAACGTCCTTACCCCTACTTATTACAGCTTGACAAAGGGAACACACGGCTTGACACCTGTTGTCCGCATTTCTGTTGAAATAGTTCCACACCGAAGAGCTGATTTTTTGGGTATTTTCACCAGGCATGTCAACGGCCATATTCCTCCCACGGACAACAGGTGTCTCCCCGGGTGCCTGACTTAAACAAACCACCTCACCATCAGAATCCTCCTGGTCAATTTCCTCCCCAGCGCCAGCAACACCCATATCCTCCTCATCCTGGTGTACTTCAACACTGACATCTTCAATCTGACTATCAGGAACTGGACTGCGGGTGCTCCTTCCAGCACTTGCAGGGGGCGTGCAAATGGTGGAAGGCGCATGCTCTTCACGTCCAGTGTTGGGAAGGTCAGGCATCGCAACCGACACAATTGGACTCTCCTTGTGGATTTGGGATTTCGAAGAACGCACAGTTCTTTGCGGTGCTACTGCTTTTGCCAGCTTGAGTCTTTTCATTTTTCTAGCGAGAGGCTGAGTGCCTCCATCCTCATGTGAAGCTGAACCATTAGCCATGAACATAGGCCAGGGCCTCAGCCGTTCCTTGCCACTACGTGTGGTAAATGGCATATTGGCAAGTTTACGCTTCTCCTCCGACAATTTTATTTTAGGTTTTGGAGTCCTTTTTTTACTGATATTTGGTGTTTTGGATTTGACATGCTCTGTACTATGACATTGGGCATCGGCCTTGGCAGACGACGTTGCTGGCATTTCATCGTCTCGGCCATGACTAGTGGCAGCAGCTTCAGCACGAGGTGGAAGTGGATCTTGATCTTTCCCTAATTTTGGAACCTCAACATTTTTGTTCTCCATATTTTAATAGGCACAACTAAAAGGCACCTCAGGTAAACAATGGAGATGGATGGATACTAGTATACAATTATGGACGGACTGCCGAGTGCCGACACAGAGGTAGCTACAGCCGTGAACTACCGTACTGTGTCTGCTGCTAATATAGACTGGTTGATAAAGAGATGTCGTAGTATGTATGTATGAAGAAGAAAGAAAAAAAAACCACGGTTAGGTGGTATACAATTATGGACGGACTGCCGAGTGCCGACACAGAGGTAGCCACAGCCGTGAACTACCGTACTGTACTGTGTCTGCTGCTAATATAGACTGGTTGATAAAGAGATGTCGTAGTATGTATGTATGAAGAAGAAAGAAAAAAAAACCACGGGTAGGTGGTATACAATTATGGACGGACTGCCGAGTGCCGACACAGAGGTAGCCACAGCCGTGAACTACCGTACTGTACTGTGTCTGCTGCTAATATAGACTGGTTGATAAAGAGATGTAGTAGTATGTATGTATAAAGAAGACAGAAAAAAAAACCACGGGTAGGTGGTATACAATTATGGACGGACTGCCGAGTGCCGACACAGAGGTAGCCACAGCCGTGAACTACCGTACTGTACTGTGTCTGCTGCTAATATAGACTGGTTGATAAAGAGATGTCGTAGTATGTATGTATGAAGAAGAAAGAAAAAAAAACCACGGTTAGGTGGTATACAATTATGGACGGACTGCCGAGTGCCGACACAGAGGTAGCCACAGCCGTGAACTACCGTACTGTACTGTGTCTGCTGCTAATATAGACTGGTTGATAAAGAGATGTCGTAGTATGTATGTATAAAGAAGAAAGAAAAAAAAAACCACGGTTAGGTGGTATACAATTATGGACGGACTGCCGAGTGCCGACACAGAGGTAGCCACAGCCGTGAACTACCGTACTGTACTGTGTCTGCTGCTAATATAGACTGGTTGATAAAGAGATGTCGTAGTATGTATGTATGAAGAAGAAAGAAAAAAAAACCACGGTTAGGTGGTATACAATTATGGACGGACTGCCGAGTGCCGACACAGAGGTAGCCACAGCCGTGAACTACCGTACTGTACTGTGTCTGCTGCTAATATAGACTGGTTGATAAAGAGATGTAGTAGTATGTATGTATAAAGAAGAAAGAAAAAAAACCACGGTTAGGTGGTATACAATTATGGACGGACTGCCGAGTGCCGACACAGAGGTAGCCACAGCCGTGAACTACCGTACTGTACTGTGTCTGCTGCTAATATAGACTGGTTGATAAAGAGATGTAGTAGTATGTATGTATAAAGAAGAAAGAAAAAAAAACCACGGGTAGGTGGTATACAATTATGGATGGACTGCCGAGTGCCGACACAGAGGTAGCTACAGCCGTGAACTACCGTACTGTGTCTGCTGCGACTGGATGATAAATAATGATATAAAAAATATATATATATCACTACTGCAGCCGGACAGGTATATATATTATATAATGACGGACCTGCTGGACACTGTCTGTCAGCAGAATGAGTTTTTTATAGAATAAAAAAAAAAACACCACACAAGTGAAGTCACACGACGAGTGTTTAACTTTTTCAGGCAATCACAATATAGTATACTACTAACTATACTGGTGGTCAGTGTGGTCAGGTCACTGGTCAGTCACACTGGCAGTGGCACTCCTGCAGCAAAAGTGTGCACTGTTTAATTTTAATATAATATGTACTCCTGGCTCCTGCTATAACCTATAACTGGCACTGCAGTGCTCCCCAGTCTCCCCACAATTATAAGCTGTGTGAGCTGAGCACAGTCAGATATATAATATATACATAGATGATGCAGCACACTGGGCTGAGCAGTGCACACAGATATGGTATGTGACTGTCTTGTACTCCTGGCTCCTGCTATAACCTATAACTGGCACTGCAGTGCTCCCCAGTCTCCCCCACAATTATAAGCTGTGTGAGCTGAGCACAGTCAGATATATAATATATACATAGATGATGCAGGCATGCAGCACACTGGGCTGAGCAGTGCACACAGATATGGTATGTGACTGAGTCACTGTGTGTACCGTTTTTTTCAGGCAGAGAACGGATATATTAAATAAAACAACTGCACTGCTGGTGGTCACTGTGGTCAGTCACTAAACTCTGCACTCTCTTCTACAGTATCAGCCTCAGGTCAATCTCTCTCTCTCTCTCCTAATCTAAATGGAGAGGACGCCAGCCACGTCCTCTCCCTATCAATCTCAATGCACGTGTGAAAATGGCGGCGACGCGCGGCTCCTTTTATAGAATCCGAGTCTCGCGAGAATCCGACAGCGTCATGATGACGTTCGGGCGCGCTCGGGTTAACCGAGCAAGGCGGGAAGATCCGAGTCGCTCGGACCCGTGAAAAAAAACATGAAGTTCGTGCGGGTTCGGATTCAGAGAAACCGAACCCGCTCATCTCTAATACTAATATGTATATATGGTGGGAAGCAATAGAGGGGAGAAGATATGTAGATGGCTGGAAATTGTAAGGCACGTGGGTGGAATTTGCTGGCATTTTCGAGGGGAAGCATAACTGGTATTGATGAGACGCTGGTCGTTTAGAGGAGAGCAGATATCAGGTTAGCTGGCATGCTAAGGAAAAGGAATATGAAGGGGGTGCTGGTGTACAAAGTAGATGGGATATGGATGGCAGAAAACACAGGGAATACTTAACCCTGATAAAATTGGGCGCTAGACACTTTTCAGTGTATATTTATATGAATATAAGAAATTATTAATTTCTCAAAAAGCAACTACATGTTTACAGTTGTTATATTGTTAACTAAAGCAGCTCCTAGTGGCAGTCTGGATGCCTCCTGACACAGAAAATATGTTTATAGAGCTAAACAATTAAGGAGCGCTTGTAAAATACTCAATTTTATTTTACACAGATAAAAAATAATAAATATAAACTTGTATACACATTCAGTTGATATCATATCAATCTAAACACTGGCAGTGTATAAGCATAATATTATAAATATAGTCATCTATAGTAGATGGATGTTTTTAAACCAAAATCACGGTCCGTTTGTAGAATTTTATGCTGATGTAACATGAGTCAATATGCTGGTATCTTATGCATGTCGTCCCAAATAGGGGAGATGAAATTAGAATAGTCAGTTCGTTTATGTTCACCCCTAATTGATTAGAATGACCCTCACTTCGTTAGTGGTGGATGCGCTGGTTCCCGTCAATAGCAAGGCAGAGAAGGTGCTCCATGCAGCAGTTGTAGATTCTCCTTCTTTCGATGTACCGGTGGGGAAGGGAGCACAACACGTCCTCAGTAGCGCGTCTGCTGACGGGGCTATTTTAAGCACAGTGGCAATCAGTAAAGGTGAAGTCCGAAATAATCGGTGTCAGTTGAAGGTATTCAAAAGTGATGGATAATAGGGGAGAGACCGTGCACCAGCTTTGTAAGGCAAAATTGAACTCCAGCAATGGACCGACAAATGTCCTCAACGCGTTTCTCCGCTATGGGCGTCAGCGGTTTCTTCAGGAGGAATGGATTAACATTCAACAGGTGGAGGAGTATTTAAATGTACTATAGCCAAGCGGCTTGGAACTTTATTTACACACACCTGATTATAGTAATTGCGCTCCTATTCACTGCACATGAACATAGCTAAAGACATTAAACATACATTAAAATGAGTATAAAATATTATGGATACATAGGTGCTTTTTTATTATTCTTATTATTTAAAAATAGAAATACACAATATCAATAAATATATTATAGTAAGTGTGTCTAGAGGTATGCATATTAGTACTTAGATAGAGAAGCGTCAGTGCATATTGACACTTAGATAATGGACATCTAAATTAGGTCCGAACTCAATATAAATATTAACACATATAAAATTATCAGGGCTGCCTTCTCTCCTATTTCAACACTATATTCATTCTAGGTTTTATTAGTTAGTTGGAAAGCAATTATGACCATATAGGACATCCCAAAGGAGACTCAAAGGCAATTAGACAGCATGTTTACCCCAAATGACAATAGTATGAAGAAACTTTTCATTCACTACTGAGCCATAGTGGCTCATCCAGTAAGCCGCTTCAATACAATGCAGAAGGTCACCATTTCGAGACCCCAGAGAACCTATCAGGTTCATCTACATCCCCCCCCCCAAAAAAAATAAAAAAATATTATTTGTTA
Source organism: Pseudophryne corroboree (assembly GCF_028390025.1). Lineage (NCBI taxonomy): Eukaryota > Metazoa > Chordata > Amphibia > Anura > Myobatrachidae > Pseudophryne > Pseudophryne corroboree. The sequence continues at coordinate 729,642,564 of NC_086447.1, forward strand.
TCTCTCATTTTAGAGTATAACGCCAATATAGATACAAAAAAAATTAAATCAACAAAATAGAATAGATTGTGTGCAGCATTTATAAAGGTGACTAGATTTTCAATGCATATTTAGTATTTATACTAATAGCTGCCGTTTTAAAGTGTTCAGTAAACTAGAACTACCATAGGAGACAGTGGTACAAACGGACCGTGATTTTAGTTTAAAAACATCCATGTACTATAGATGACTATATTTACTGTATAATATTGTGCTTATTCACTGCCAGTGTTAAGATTGATATAATATCAACTGAATGTGTATAAAAGTTTTTATTTGTTATTTTTTATCTGTGTAAAATAAAATTTAGTATTTTACAAGCGCTCCTTAATTGTTTAGCTCTATAAACATATTTTACTGGGATATGGATGGTGCTGTCATGGGAAGTTAACTGACAAATTGAGAAGGGCTGTGTGTTAAAGGGAAAGGGTATGCTGGGGGGGGGGGGGGGGGGGTGATGTGTATGAGTGGTGGGACATTGCTTTTTTTAAAACGAGGGAGCAGACTGGGAGGGGATGAATTGTGGGTAGGCAAGATGGAAGGAGGCCTAGATTCTTATAAAGGACAATATAACCTTAGAATGGCTGATATCATGAGACAGTAATTTGCACTCAGCTACACAGCAATTGTTCATACATACAGTATGTGATGATGGTGAGGTGTAATGGTAGCATTACTGCCTTACAGCACTGAGGTCATGGGTTCGATTTCCACCATGGCCCTGACTGTGTGGAGTTTGTATATTCTCCCCATGCGTGCGTGGGGTTCCTCCGGTTTCCTCCAATAATATACTGGTAGGTTAACTAACTCACCCCCCCAAAAAATAGACGCTAGTGGTAAATGTGTGCCTTGTGTTTACGGAAGACTAGATGGGCAAAGTGGTCCTTATTTATGCAAATTCTGCGTTTCTATGTACGTGGTGTGGCCCGGAGACTGGCACAGCAGGCAGGAGCTGCTGTTACTGGCACAGTGTCCAGCACCATACTACAGTGAACATCAAAATCAACATAAACTGCAGCTCCCAACAGCCCTTATAGTAGCACTTCTGCTGTGGGTATATGTAAGGGTCACTACTACTGTGTAGACATAATGTGTAAGAAGCACTATTACTGTGGACATAATGTGTAAGGGGCACTACTGCATGGCATAATGTGTATAAAGAGTACTACTGTGTAGTGTAATATAAATAAAGGCTCTAGTGTGTGGCGTAACATATATAAGTGGTACTACTGTGTGATATAATGTGAATAAGGGATAATAATATGTGGTGAAATGTAAATAAGGGACGTTACTATGCAGTGTAATATGAGTAAGGGCACTACTGTGTGGCATCATTTGAATTTGGGATACTATTGTCTGGCCACAAACCTTCCCCACGAACCACAACTCTGTTTCGGCACGAACGCCTTCCCTATTTCTAATATGGGGGGGGGGGGCAGACCCTTAATTTGCCAGGGGCGCTCGGACCCATAGATACACCCCTGCCCCCGGCTGCCCACAAATTACTCTATCCTTACAGTATACTGTATATTAGTCAAATTACTGGTTCTGCCCTCTGTCATGGAACCTCCATAATGTTGTGGCCCAGAAGTGTAGCATGTGTGGCATCATGAGAATATTGGGACACAGCTAGGCAGAAGTTTTAATTTCTTAACTTTGCCAAGGGCATCTGGACCCCTAAATATGGTGAGTCAAAGTGAACAGGAGAATAAAGATGAAGAACAAAAGCAGGTGTAATGTAAGTAAAATAGTTACACATGCACAATTTTTAAGTGAAGATGTGTCCCTGCTCATCCTCTTGCATGCAGCTGTATCACGATTGCAATTAGCTGCGGCAGCCTGTGACCCATTCGTTGGTGCATACACACCATGCATTCCTATGGAAGCAGGTGCATACGCACCTATCTGCGCACAGCCACAGGCACACTATTCACAACAAACCAGTCGTGGTTGCCACATATAGGATGCAACATGAGCAGGGACACATCTGTATTGGTCACAAGGTCAGGGCTGCCACCAGAAAATATGGTTTCCAGTACAAATTAAGCAGACAGAACCCATGTAGTGATATGAGACACCTGTGATGACTCCATGAGACCCATAGATACTGGTAGGGGGCTTTGCCAACTATAAACCCTGTAAAAAAGGTATTTATAGACAAATGCATAGCTAGGTGGTCTACAAGATGCTTTTTAGTATGACGGATGGTTGTAGGTCAAGTCATGAGCCAATGTCAAGCCTACTTATATACCCCACAGCCATAACAATAAAATCACCTGCCTATAATTGTGTGGACCCCCTCTTGCCACCAAACAGTTTTGACTTATTGAGGCATGAAGTCCACAAGACCTCTGAATTTGTTCTGTGGCATCCACCAAGACATTAGCAGCAGATCCTTTAAGTCCTGTAAGTTGTGAGGTGGGACACTTATGGTTCAGAACTGTTTTTCCAGCACATACTACAGATGCTCTATCAGATTGAGATTTGGAGAATTTGGAGGCCAAGTCAACACCTTTAACTTTTTGTCATGTTCTAGAAACCATTAGTGAACAATGTTTGCAGTGTTGAAGGGTGCAATGAAAGAGTTTACTTGGTCTGCAACAATGTTTGGATAGGTGTACATGTCAAAGCAACCTCTACTGTACATGAATGGCAGGACCAAAGTTTTACCAGCAGAACATTGTCCAGAGCTTCACACTGCCTCCGCCGACTTGCTTTCTTCTCGTAGTACACATGCAGTTAGCTGTTCACATAATGTAAAAGATAACATGATTCATCAGAATAGGCCATCTTCATGTGCCCATTGTATATGCTTTTGGTGGGATACAAATGTCATCCTGGACACTTTGATCAATCTGAGGCTACACAGCCCCATATGCAACAAGCTACAATGCACCATGTGTTCTGACACCTTTCTATCATAGCCAACACCTGATCCATAGGCTGCGTTTTCATACAGCGGGCAATCAGGTCTAAACTGCGCATGCATATGCACCGCAATGCGCAGGCGCGTCACATAGGTACAAAGCGGATCGCCTCTCGCGATGGGTTTGTGGGAAGAATCCATTTGCACGGGCATTCGCAAGGAGATTGACAGGAAGAAGCCGTTTGTGGGTGTCAACTGACCGTTTTCTCGGAGTGGTTGGAAAAACACAGGCGTTTCCAAGCGTTTGCAGGGAGGGTTTCTGTTGTCAATTCCAGTCCCGGACAGGCTGAAGTGTTTGCAGTGTCTGAGTAAGTCCTGGGCTACTCAGAGACTGCAAAAAATCTGTTTGTACAGCTCTGCAATACATGCGTTCGCACACTTGCAAAGCAAAAATACACTCCCCTATGGGTGGCGACTATGCAAACGCAGGACTGCAAAAAAAACCCTAGCGAGCGAACAGGTCTGAATTAGGCCCATTGACTTTTTACAATTTGTACTGCAGAAGCTCTTCTGTGGGATTGGGCCAAATGGGCTATACTTTGCTCTTCACATGTATCAGTGAGCCTTGGATGCCCATGGCCCTGTCACTGGTTTACTAGGTGTTCCGAAGTTGTCCTTCCTTGGACAACTTTTGGCAAGTACTAACCATTGTATGCTGCGAACACCCGACAAGACCTGCCATTTTGGAGATGCTCTGACCCAGCTGCCTAGCCATCACGATTTGGCATACAGATGTGTCCACTATTACCTTTCTGAAAACAGAGCTATGGTAGTAAATTTGGCATGACATATATTCCTTGTGCTTTTGTGCCGTCATATTGTGCCGTGACAATTCGTGACAATTGATAGTTTCACCACTGGGTGGCCAGTGCATCACGTAACATAGCTTTGCACTAACATTGCTGTTAAATAGACACTGTAATCAGTATGGCCAGCTTTAAAGTCTAATTGCTAATTGTGTAGGTGTGAAAATCTCAGTGTGAGAGGCCTTTGAAGTAGACTCCTTGGGGGTTAAAGATTTTATCCTGGCTGGGGGATGTTACTATCAGTGACGTGCAGTGGGCACGTCCCTGCTTACTACAGTATACAGTATGTTGCTCAAAGCACAGAGGTGAATGAAATCTAAAGTGAAATTAAATAATAAGTTAATAAAAACCTTAGTGCTATAGAGTAAAAGAACATATTATAAGATTTTGCAATGATAAAATATTTCCAAATAAAGGGCCTCATTACGAGTTGATCAGACGAAGATGCTTTTTTCAGCCCGTGCGACAAACTAACCTCCGCCTATGGGGGTTGTTTTTTTTCCCATACCAAGGCTTTGATCACTTGTTCAGGCCTGTTATGGTAAAAAATGTTGTGCAGTTTCTAAGTAGTTCTGGACTTAGGGGGTCATTATGACCCAATCGCAGCGTGTTGTCGTTCGCACAGCTGCAATCGGGTCCCTACTGCACATGTGCGACGGCCACTATGCGGACGCATGGACATCGACGGGAAACGACGCTGGAACCGAAAAAAGCGATCGCTGCAATGATTGCACGAAGATTGACAGGCGGAGGGGGTACCTGGGCATCAACTCACCGTTTGCAGCCGTTTTCGGGGGGGGGGTAAGAAAACGCGGGTGTAGTGAGAGAAACGCAGGCGTGTCCAGGACGGGTGTTTGACGTCAGAGCCAGGACCGAACAGGCTGAAAACGTTGCAGCAGGTAAGTAAGTCACCGGCACCCCTGCACTGAGGACACCGCCGGCACTGCCCACACTGCCGGCACCCCTGCACTGGGGATGCTGCCAGCACTCCTGCGCTGAGGACACCCCCTGCACTGCCGCCACTGCCGCCACTTTTGCACCGAGGACACTTCCGGCACTCCCACACTGCCTGCACCCCTGACTGCTGACACTTCTGGCACCCCTGCGCTGGGGATACTGCCAGCACTCCTGCACTGAAGACACCTCTCGCACCAAGGACTCTTCTGGCACTCCCACACTGCCGACACCCTTGAACTCCTGCACTAAGGACACCTCCAGTACTCCCGCACTGCCGACACTGCCGGTACCCCTGCACTGAGGACACCGCCGGCACTTCCCGCACTGCCCACACTCCTGCACTGGGTATACTGCTAGCATTCCTGCACTGAGGACACCTCCTGCACTGCCGACACTGCCGGCACCCCTGCACAGAGGACACTTCTGGCACTCCCACACTGCTGGCACCCCTGAACTCCTGCAATGAGGACACCGCCCTCACTGCCAGCACTCCTGCAATGAGGACACCTTTTGCACTGCCGACACCCCTGCCCTGCCGGCACACCTATTGCTAGCACTCATGGACTGAGGACACCTCCCGCACTGCCGGCACTTCTACACCGAGGACACTTCCGGCAACCCCACACTGCCGGCACCCCTGAATTCCTGCAATGAGGACACCCCTCGCACTGTCGACACTGCCGGCACACCTGCACTGGGGATACTGCCAGCACTCCTAGACTGAGGACACCTCCCGCACTGCTGGCACCCCTGCACCAAGGACACTTCCGACACTCCCACACTGCCGACACTGCCAGCACCCCTGAACTCCTGCACTGGGGACCCCTCCCACACTGCCAACACTGCTGGAACCCCTGCACCGAGGACACTTCTGGCACTCCCAAACTGCCGACACCCCTGAACTCTTGCACTAAGGACACCTCCAGTACTCCCGCACTGCCGACACTGCCGACACCCCTGCACTGAGGACACCACCGGCACTGCCTGCACTGCTGACACTCCTGCACTGGGGATACTGTCAGAATTCCTGCACTAAGGACACCTCCCGCACTGCCGACACTGCCGGCACACCTGCACTGGGGATACTGCCAGCACTCCTAGACTGAGGACACCTCCCGCACCGAGGACACTTCAGACACTCCCACACTGCCGACACTGCCAGCACCCTTGAACTCTTGCACTGAGGACACCTCCCACACTGCACCAAGGACACTTCTGGCACTCCCAAACTGCCGACACCCCTGAACTCCTGCACTAAGGACACCTCTAGTACTCCCACACTGCCGACACTGCCGACACCCCTGCACTGAGGACACCACCGGCACTGCCTGCACTGCTGACACTCCTGCACTGGGGATACTGTCAGAATTCCTGCACTAAGGACACCTCCTGCACTGCCGACACTGCCGGCACACCTGCACTGGGGATACTGCCAGCACTCCTAGACTGAGGACACCTCCCGCACTGCTGGCACCCCTGCACCGAGGACACTTCAGACACTCCCACACTGCCGACACTGCCAGCACCCTTGAACTCTTGCACTGAGGACACCTCCCACACTGCCAACACTGCTGGAACCCCTGCACCAAGGGCACTTCTGGCACTCCCAAACTGCCGACACCCCTGAACTCCTGCACTAAGGACACCTCCAGTACTCCCACACTGCCGACACTGCCGACACCCCTGCACTGAGGACACCACCGGCACTGCCTGCACTGCTGACACTCCTGCACTGGGGATACTGCCAGAATTCCTGCACTAAGGACACCTCCTGCACTGCCGACACTGCCGGCACCCCTGCACTGAGGACACTTCCGGCACTCCCACACTGCTGGCACCCCTGAACTCCTGCAATGAGGACACCGCCCTCACTGCCGGCACTCCTGCAATGAGGACACCTTTTGCACTGCCAACACCCCTGCCCTGCCGGCACACCTATTGCTAGCACTCATGGACTGAGGACACCTCCCGCACTGTAAAGCATGAAATGCCAAATATTCCATTTTTAAATTCTCTCCCTTTATTGACTTTTCACAGATCACCGGACATGAATCCTATCGAGCTAGTGTGGTCTCAAATGAAAAGTTATATTCGTTCTCAATGTAAGCCAAGGACAAAAGAGCAACTGATTGATGGCATCAATACATTTTGGAAAAATGTACTTACATTGGAGACCTGTAATAATTATGTAGACCATTTATTTTCTGTGCTGCCAGTGATTATAGAAAGAAATGGACAAGCCAGCTGCATGTAATTGGAATGGATCATATTGTCGACAAAAAGAAGGTCAACAGTCATTAGGTCGACCAATATTGGTCGACAGGCCATATGTCGACACATCAAAAAAGACAGTACGCAAACGAATAATGCATAGAATTGGCATAAAGGGCCCTTTACCTATCGTACTCATCCTTTCTGCAAATGCTTGAAATATCAAAATTAGACTACCTGCTTAAATTAATTAATTTGTTATATTTTATCTGTAACATGTACTTCACCCTAGTATTACATTTGTTATGCAATCTTGAAAATTGTTTTTAAAAAAAAGTAGTCACCTCTGCAACACTGTATACTGTAATTGTGTATGGATTGTACAAAGCATCCAAGTGATTGCATTCAGTTTTGTCTAACTTTCAGTATATTTATACTATTTAGTTGGAATTATTTTATCATTGCAAAGTCTTATAATATGTTCCGTTACCTTGTAGCACTATTAGGTTTTAATTAACTTATTCTTTAATGTCACTTTAGACTTCATTCACCTCTGTGCTCTGAGTAACAAATAACTCCAATTTTTGCATTAATAAACTGAGGCTCTGAATTGCTAAAAGTTCACTGTTTATTTCAAATTCCAGGACAGCAGCCCTTCCCCCACCCAGAATACATGTTACTGTGCTGTATCTCTATTCCTCAAGGAATCTACTTCAAAGGCCTCTCACACTGAGATTTTCACACCTACACAATTAAGAACTGGACTCTAAAGCTGGCAATACTGTACATCAGAACGACCTGAATACAATCACACACACATAGCGATTTGGGCTGCTTTTCTAATTGATTTGCTGAGTCACTTAGAAATACAGCACAAATCGCTATGTGTGTATGGACTATAGCGATAGTGATGTGCGTCCCTGCATGCTTGAAAGATCTAGTCATCACCCATGTTTTCTCTATTGCAAACACGGGCAGTGACAGATCGCTCAGCACACATCGCTGGTGCAGCTCTGTGTGCTGAGTGATCTTGCTGAGCCCGTGTGATCACCGATATCGCTGGGCAGAAAACCACTCAGCGCATACATACTGAGTGATTTTTCGCCTGCCCAGCGATGTCAGCGGGAGTGAATGGTTTTGCATAGCAGGACGCTTCCTGCTGAGGTGTCCTCAGTGCGGGAGTGCCAGAAGTGTCCACGGTACCATCAACAAAGTGCAAGGAGGACATCTCCCGCACTACTGACACTCCTGCACTGGGGATACTGCCAGCCCCCCTGCACTGATTACACCACCTACACCTCTGCACCGAGGACACTACTGGCACTCCCACATGTATTGGAGATATATTAATACTTCACAATTAGCTGCCGCTGCTGATATTCCCGTGTGCCTGATGGATAAATTGCCCTGCACATATGGATGTCCATGTTGCTGCCCACGGTGCTGTTGGTGGCTAGAGGTGGGAGGAGAAGCCACCGGCATCCTTGATTCTGCTGACCGGAAGTCTGACCCGGTCACATGCTCGTTGCCAGGGGTTACATGCTCGTTGCCAGGGGTTACATATGCTTTTTGCCATAGGGGTTATATGCTTAGAGCCAGGGAGTTACATGCTCATTCTGGGTAGCGCTGGGTAATGGTCTAGTAATACCCCTGGCATCTGTCTCCTTTAAGGGCCGTCTTCCATGCTGTCTGCATGGAATCTGCAGCTTCCAGTAGTAGGTAGAGCCTAAGCATCTATTGTGCCGGTGCCCCCCCAGGACTCAGCCATTCCGGCTGCAGGCTTATGGCTGATCAGGCCCTGGGTCTCATGTTTCTTCACCCACTTGTATGGCAGGCAGAGCACACAGTGACTTATTATGGAGCACAGCCCAAGCACAGGACTGATTTGTGGCAGACAGGCACAGCACCCACTTGTATGGCAGACAGAGCACCCAGTGATTTATTATGGCAACACAGCCTCAGCACTGGACCAATTTGTGGCAGACAGACGCAGCACCCACTTGTATGGCAGACACTGTCGATCTTCAGACCGGATCCCAGTGAAATATATGTGGTATTGAAATACCAAAAATTCTCTCTACTCGCACCTTAACCACCAAACAATTGCAAAAAATGACAAGTATCAATAGTGCCTTTTAGTTAGTATCATAATTTCTATATTGAATCTCTGTGTGGAGTTTGTATGAACTCTTCATCAGCACATTATCAATCACAAGGAAAAATATTTTTTTAAACATATAGGCAACATTGAGCCAGGTACATGTTGGAAGTTAGTATGAGAGATGTATTGGAAAAATATTAATACTTCACAATTAGCTGCTGCAGCTGATATTCCCGTGTGCATGATGGATAAATTGCCCTGCACATACGGCTCATGGGGGTCATTCTGACCCGATCGCTGCTGCTGACTAGCCGCTGCGGGCCGTGTAGTAATGAGTAGCTCCCGGCCAGCACGCTAAAGCTGCGCTGGCCGGGAGCTACTCCTGAAGTACAAAAGCATCGCCGCTGTGCAATACTTTTTCACTTCTGCAGGGGGGGGGGGCGCGTAACTGACCTGCAGGGCGGACTGGCCCTGTGCTGGGCATCCCCCACATGTCTCTGTTCCTGATCGTAGCCCTGCAAAATTTTGCAGGGCTACGATCAACTCGGAATGACCCCCTCATAGCTGCAATTTTGTTAGCAGATGGGCAAAACCATGGGGGTCAAGCAGGCCTGATTGCACGCTAGGTTGTTTTGCTGAGCTGCGATCAGGACATAACTGCGCATGTGTGTGCCCCGCAATACGCAGGCGCGTCGCACAGGTACAAAGTGGATCATTGCTGAGCAATGGATTTAATGAAGAATCCATTCGCACAGACAATCGCAAGGAGATTGACTGGAAGAAAACATTTGTGGATGTCAACTGACCGTTTTCTGGGAGTGTTTGGAAAAACGCAGGTGTGTCTATGCGTTTGCAGGGTGGGTGTCTGATGTAAATTCGGGGCAAACACTTTAGCCTGTTCGTGTCCGGAATTGACGTCAGACACCTGCCCTGCAAACGCTTGGACACGCCTGCGTTTTTCCAAACACTCCCAGAAAGCGTTCAGTTGCCACCCACAAATGCCCTCTTCCTGTCAATCTCCTTGCGATCTGCTGTGCGAATCAATTCTTCGTTAAATCCATTGCTCAGCAATGATCCACTTTGTACCTGTGCGACGCGCCTGCGTATTGCGGGGCACACACATGCGCAGTTATGTAATAGTGGACACATCTGTATGTCAAATGGCCTAATTCAGACCTGATCGCAGCAGCAAATTTGTTAGCTAATGGGCAAAACCATGTGCACTGCAGGTGGGGCTGATATAACATGCGCAGAGAGAGTTCGATTTGGTAGGCTATATTATTTCTGTGCAGGGTAAATACTGGCTGCTTTACTTTTATACTGCAATTTAGATTTCAGTTTGAACACACCCCACCCAAATCTAACTCTCTCTGCACATGTTATATCTGCCCCCCCCAGCCCCCCCCCCCCCCTCCGCAGTGCACATGGTTTTGCCCATTAACTAACAAATTTGCTGCTGCGATCAGGGTCCTAATTCAGATCTGTTCGCTCGCTAGCGTTTTTCGTTGTGCAGCGATCAGGTAACTACTGCGCATGCATATGCACCGCAATGCGCAGGCACGCCGTACTGTTACAAAGCGGATCGTTGCAGTGCACTGGTTCTAGCGAAGAACCCATTCGCACAGCCGTTCGCAAGGAGATTGACAGGAAGAGGGCGTTTGTGGGTGGCAACTGACCGTTTTCTGTGAGTGGTTGGAAAAACGCAGGCGTGTCAAAGCGTTTGCAGGGTGGGTGTCTAACGTCAATTCCGGGCTTGAATAGGCTGAAGTGATCGCACGGCTGAGTAAGGTCAGAGCTACTCAGAAACTGCACAAGCTGTTTTTGTACACGGTGGCTGCACACGCGATCGCACACTTGCAAAGCTAAAATACACTCCCCTATAGGCGGCGTCTATCTGTTCGCAGTGCTGCAAAATATAGATGGCGAGCGAACAGGTCTGAATTAGGCCCAAAGTGTCTCAGATTCTTACCCTAGCCCATTTTTACGGCTTCCAATACATCAACTGACTGTTCACTTGCTGCCTAACATATGCCATTGTAGAGAGATAATCAATGTTATATACTTCACCAGTGCTGCACTCCATGGTAAATGGTGCAAAGGGAGGACCTGGAGACGATCAGAGGAGAAATATTAAACTCTCATCTGTGACTTATCAACTTCTCAATTCTTCCAGGAGTACCAATGCCATCAAACTCACTGAAAATCTCTGAGCCTGCGGACATGAGCTAGAGAAGAGTTTCAAAGAGAAGGTGGCCAGTTGTATTAGGCCACATCCCAGGAGAAAGCAGGCTCCAAAGCAATGCCTTGGTAACAGGCTGAGAGTACACATAGCTGGTACAGTGGAACCCCAGTAAAATGCCACAGCATCAATGGCTTGCTGCTGATTACTCCAGAGCATGTTTGGGACTGGTTGCCTCAATGAAAATTGGCACCTGTGTTCAAGGGTGTCATAACGTTTTTACGTTGGGGAGGCCAAGATACCATTATGGTGCCCCTATATCACTGAAGGTAACCCCCTCAGGGGCAGCTATAGTAACCCGTCTCATACTTACCTAATGCAGGAGTTAAACAGTAGTAATGTAGGGATCTCACCAGCAGGAGCTATACACTAACAGCCTAGAACGTAGAGGGTGTGCTGAGCATTGTAGTGCGTCTGGTGCAGAATGCACCATCAGGCTCTAAAATCACTGTGGAACCAGTAGGGTGTTTGGACACCCAAGTGTTGGTGGAATATATGCTATGTATAGCGGTGGAATATATTAATGATTGTGTAAATGTATCAGGCTTCTAATAAAGTATACAAATGTAAAGCAAGATTAGTAGAAATTTTCTCAAAAATAATAAGAATTTACTCACCGGTAATTCTATTTCTCGTAGTCCGTAGTGGATGCTGGGAACTCCGTAAGGACCATGGGGAATAGCGGGCTCCGAAGGAGACTGGGCACTCTAAGAAAGAATTAGGACTACCTGGTGTGCACTGGCTCCTCCCTCTATGCCCCTCCTCCAGACATCAGTTAGGGAAACTGTGCCCGGAAGAGCTGACACAATAAGGAAGGGATTTGGAATCCCGGGTAATACTCATACCAGCCACACCAATCACACCGTACAACTCGTGATACTATATCCAGTTTACAGTATGAACAACAACTGAGCCTCACGAACAGATGGCTCATAACAATAACCCTTTAGTTAGGCAATAACTATATACAAGTATTGCAGACAATCCGCACTTGGGATGGGCGCCCAGCATCCACTACGGACTACGAGAAATAGAATTACCGGTGAGTAAATTCTTATTTTCTCTGACGTCCTAGTGGATGCTGGGAACTCCGTAAGGACCATGGGGATTATACCAAAGTTCCCAAACGGGCGGGAGAGTGCGGATGACTCTGCAGCACCGAATGAGCAAACTCAAGGTCCTCCTCAGCCAGGGTATCAAACTTGTAGAATTTGCAAATGTGTTTGAACCCGACCAAGTAGCAGCTCAGCAAAGTTGTAAAACCGAGACCCCTCGGGCAGCCGCCCAAGAAGAGCCCACTTTCCTCGTGGAATGGGCTTTTACAGATTTAGGATGCGGCAGTCCAGCCGCAGAATGTGCAAGTTGAATCGTGCTACAGATCCAGCGAGCAATAGTCTGCTTAGAAGCAGGAGCACCCAGCTTGTTGGGTGCATACAGGATAAATAGCGAGTCAGATTTCCTGACTCCAGCCGTCCTGGAAACATATATTTTCAGGGCCCTGACTACGTCCAGTAACTTGGAATCCTCCAAGTCCCGAGTAGCCGCAGGCACCACAATAGGTTGGTTCACATGAAAAGCTGAAACCACCTTAGGAAGGAATTGGGAACGAGTCCTCAATTCCGCCCTATCCATATGAAAAATCAGATAAGGGCTTTTACATGACAAAGCCGCCAATTCTGATACACGCCTGGCCGACGCCAAGGCCAACAGCATGACCACTTTCCACGTGAGGTATTTTAGCTCCACGGTTTTAAGTGGCTCAAACCAATGCGACTTTAGGAAATCCAACACCACGTTGAGATCCCACGGTGCCACTGGAGGCACAAAAGGGGGCTGAATATGCAGCACTCCTTTAACAAAAGTCTGAACTTCAGGCAGTGAAGCCAGTTCTTTTTGGAAGAAAATCGACAGAGCCGAGATCTGGACCTTAATGGAACCCAATTTTAGGCCCATAGTCACTCCTGACTGTAGGAAGTGCAGAAATCGACCGAGCTGAAATTCCTCCGTTGGGGCCTTCCTGGCCTCACACCAAGCAACATATTTTCGCCATATGCGGTGATAATGTCTTACGGTCACATCTTTCCTAGCTTTAATCAGCGTAGGAATGACTTCCTCCGGAATGCCCTTTTCTTTTAGGATCCGGTGTTCAACCGCCATGCCGTCAAACGCAGCCGCGGTATGTCTTGGAACAGACAGGGCCCCTGCTGCAGCAGGTCCTGTCTGAGCGGCAGAGGCCATGGGTCCTCTGAGATCATTTCTTGAAGTTCTGGGTACCAAGCTCTTCTTGGCCAATCCGGAACCACAAGTATAGTTCTTACTCCTCTCCTTCTTATTATTCTCAGTACCTTGGGTATGAGAGGCAGAGGAGGGAACACATAAACTGACTGGTACACCCACGGTGTCACTAGAGCGTCCACAGCTATCGCCTGAAGGTCCCTTGACCTGGCGCAATATCTTTTTAGCTTTTTGTTGAGGCGGGACGCCATCATGTCCACCTGTGGCCTTTCCCAACGGTGTACAATCATTTGGAAGACTTCTGGATGAAGTCCCCACTCTCCCGGGTGGAGGTCGTGCCTGCTGAGGAAGTCTGCTTCCCAGTTGTCCACTCCCGGAATGAACACTGCTGACAGTGCTAACACATGATTTTCCGCCCATCGGAGAATCCTTGTGGCTTCTGCCATCGCCATCCTGCTTCTTGTGCCGCCCTGACGGTTTACATGGGCGACCGCCGTGATGTTGTCTGACTGGATCAGCACCGGCTGGTGTTGAAGCAGGGGTCTTGCCTGACTTAGGGCATTGTAAATGGCCCTCAGTTCCAGAATATTTATGTGTAGGGAAGTCTCCTGACTCGTCCATAGTCCTTGGAAGTTTCTTCCCTGTGTGACTGCCCCCCAACCTCGAAGGCTGGCATCCGTGGTCACCAGGACCCAGTCCTGTATGCCGAATCTGCGGCCCTCTAGAAGATGAGCACTCTGCAGCCACCACAACAGCGACACCCTGGTCCTTGGAGACAGGGTTATCAGCCGATGCATCTGAAGATGCGATCCGGACCACTTGTCCAACAGATCCCACTGAAAGATCCTTGCATGGAACCTTCCAAATGGAATTGCTTCGTAAGAAGCTACCATCTTTCCCAGGACTCGCGTGCAGTGGTGCACCGACACCTGTTTTGGTTTTAGGAGGTCTCTGACTAGAGATGACAACTCCTTGGCCTTCTCCTCCGGGAGAAACACCTTTTTCTGTTCTGTGTCCAGAACCATCCCCAGGAACAGTAGACGCGTTGTAGGAACCAGCTGCGACTTTGGAATATTCAGGATCCAGCCGTGCTGTTGTAGCACTTCCCGAGCTAGTGCTACTCTGATCAACAACTGTTCCCTGGACCTCGCCTTTATAAGGAGATCGTCCAAGTACGGGATAATTATAACTCCCTTTTTTCGAAGGAGTATCATCATTTCGGCCATTACCTTGGTAAATACCCTCGGTGCCGTGGACAGACCAAACGGCAACGTCTGGAATTGGTAATGACAGTCCTGTACCACAAATCTGAGGTACTCCTGGTGAGGAGGGTAAATGGGGACATGCAGGTAAGCATCCTTGATGTCCAGTGATACCATGTAATCCCCTTCGTCCAGGCTTGCAATAACTGCCCTGAGCGATTCCATTTTGAACTTGAACCTTCTTATATAAGTGTTCAAGGATTTCAAATTTAAAATGGGTCTCACCGAACCGTCCGGTTTCGGTATCACAAACATTGTGGAATAGTAACCCCGTCCCTGTTGAAGGAGGGGTACTTTGGTTATCACCTGCTGGGAGTACAGCTTGTGAATCGCCTCCAGCACCGCCTCCCTGTCTGGGGGAGTAGTTGGCAAGGCTGATTTGAGGAAACGGCGAGGGGGAGACGTCTCGAATTCCAGCTTGTACCCCTGAGATACCACTTGTAGAATCCAGGGATCCACCCGTGAGCGAACCCACTGGTCGCTGAAGTTCCGGAGACGGGCCCCCACCGCACCTGGCTCCACCTGTGGAGCCCCAGCGTCATGCGGTGGACTTAGAGGAAGCGGGAGAGGACTTTTGTTTCTGGGAACTTGCTGTTTGGTGCAGCTTTTTCCCCCTACCTCTGCCTCTGGGCAGAAAGGACGCGCCTTTAACCCGCTTGCCTTTCTGGGGCCGAAAGGACTGTACCTGATAATACGGTGCTTTCTTTGGCTGTGAGGGAACATGGGGTAAAAATGTCGACTTCCCAGCCGTCGCTGTGGAAACGAGGTCCAAGAGACCATCCCCAAACAACTCCTCACCCTTGTAAGGCAAAACCTCCATGTGCCTTTTAGAATCCGCATCACCTGTCCACTGCCGAGTCCATAATACTCTCCTGGCAGAAATGGACATTGCATTTATTCTAGATGCCAGTTGGCAAATATCCCTCTGTGCATCTCTCATGTATAAGACTACGGGCCATATTCAATTAGCAGTGATAACGGACTTTTCACGTGAAAAGTCCGGTTTTCGGGTGAAAAACCGGACTTTTCACGTGAAATGCAATTACAGCCTATTCAATTATCCTGGAAAATTTATCGGTGATCGTGTTTTCACTAATTTCACTTCACCTTCTCTGAAGCAGGTGAAAAGTTGGGAAAAGTCACTATTTTAAGGTAAAAATGTTTGGATATGGTACAGAACTCCTGGGACACCCCCCTTTATGAATAATTAGGCACGTTGAAGTTTTTAATTATTTTTAATTGGCCAATAATGACATGTCATTTTTGGGGTGAAAAAGTAAAAAGTGATAGAAATTGGGGTTCAAGGTAAGGGACAGGTATATTGGGGTGCTTTATGAGTGGGACAGGTGTTTTTTAGGCTTGCAGATGGGAGTAATCGGTCTGTTTCCACTTTTTTTTTTAAAGTACCCTAAAATGACCCAAATATATACTTATACCCATTTTCATGTACCCCAAATTTAGTGAGAGCATTTATTTTGCTCAAAAAAACTTGCTTTCTATCATTTTTTTGCATTTAAAAAAAATGCATATAACCGCCATTTCACACAATTTAAGTCCCCAAAAACTCTCTAATGTGATCTCTAACACACTTCTCTTCTGTTTTCCTATGTTAGTTTAGCATTTTTTGGGGTACAGGCTGATTTCCCCATTTTCACCTGCACTTTTCACTGCAAGAATTTTCACGTGAAACCCGGTCGGAATTGAATAGGTCGAAAAATGGAGCGTTTTCGCGGCAATTTTCGGCCGATTGCCGCAAAAAATTTCCGGGCGAAAAATTGCCGCGAATTTGCGGATAATTGAATACCCTAGTACGTCTTTAATATGCTCTACAGTTAGCAATATAGTGTCCCTGTCAAGGGTATCAATGTTATCAGACAGGGAATCTGACCACGCAGCTGCAGCACTGCACATCCATGCTGAAGCAATAGCCGGTCTCAGTATAATACCTGAGTGTGTATATACAGACTTCAGGATAGCCTCCTGCTTTCTATCCGCAGGATCCTTTAGGGCGGCCGTATCCGGAGACGGTAGTGCCACCTTCTTTGACAAGCGTGTGAGCGCTTTATCCACCCTAGGGGATGTCTCCCAACGTATCCTATCCTCTGGCGGGAAAGGGTACGCCCTTAGTAACTTTTTGGAAATTACCAGTTTCTTATCGGGGGAAACCCACGCTTCATCACACACTTCATTTAACTCTTCAGAAGGGGGAAAAACCACAGGTTGCTTTTTCTCCCCAAACATAATACCCTTTTTTGTGGTACCAGGGTTAATGTCAGAAATGTGCAACACATTTTTCATTGCCGTAATCATGTAACGGATGGCCCTATTGGAATGTACACTAGTCTCATCGTCGTCGACACTGGAGTCAGTATCCGTGTCGACATCTGTGTCTGCCATCTGAGGTAGCGGGCGTTTTTGAGCCCCTGATGGCTTTTGAGACGCCTGGGCAGGCACGGACTGAGAAGCCGGCTGTCCCACATCTGCTATGTCATCAAACCTCTTATGTAAGGAGTTGACACTGTCACGTAATTCCTTCCACATATCCACCCACTCAGGTGTCGACCCCGCAGGGGGTGACATCACATTTATCGGCACCTGCTCCGCCTCAACATAAGCCTCCTCATCAAACATGTCGAAACAGCCCTACCGACACTCCGCACACACACAGGGAATGCTCTGACTGAGGACAGGACCCCACAAAGTCCTTTGGGGAGACAGAGAGAGAGTATGCCAGCACACACCACAGCGCTATAAATCACAGGGATGTACACTATAATGAGTGATTTTACCCTATAGCAGCTATATATATATATATATATATATATATATATATATAGTATTTGCGCCTAAATTTAGTGCCCCCCTCTCTTTTTTACCCTATTGAGCCTGGAAACTGCAGGGGAGAGCCTGGGGAGCGTCCTTCCAGCGGAGCTGTGAGAGGAATGGCGCCAGTGTGCTGAGGGAGATAGCCCCGCCCCCTACACGGCGGACTTCTCCCGCTTTTTTTTATGGATATATGGCAGGGGATTGTACACATATATAGTCTTAATGACTATATTATGTGTATTTTTTGCCAATGTAAGGTAATCTTATTGCAGCCCAGGGCGCTCCCCCCCCCCCCCCCCTCAGCGCCCTGCACCCATCAGTGACCGGAGTGTGAGGTGTGCATGGGGAGCAATGAAGACCGGAGTCTTCAGCCGCCGATTTCCTGGACGTTCTTCTTGCTTCTGGCTCTGCAAGGGGGACGGCGGCGCGGCTCCGGGACCGGGCGACCGAGGCTGGGCCTGTGTTCGATCCCTCTGGAGCTAATGGTGTCCAGTAGCCAAGAAGCCCAAGCTAGCTGCAAGCAGGTGGGTTCGCTTCTCTCCCCTAAGTCCCTCGTAGCAGTGAGTCTGTTGCCAGCAGATCTCACTGAAAATAAAAAACCTAAATATACTTTCTTTTCTAGAAGCTCAGGAGAGCCCCTAGTGTGCATCCAGCTCGAGCCGGGCACAGATTCTAACTGAGGTCTGGAGGAGGGGCATAGAGGGAGGAGCCAGTGCACACCAGGTAGTCCTAATTCTTTCTTAGAGTGCCCAGTCTCCTTCGGAGCCCGCTATTCCCCATGGTCCTTACGGAGTTCCCAGCATCCACTAGGACGTCAGAGAAATGGTGAATATTATGATGCACCAATTACTAGATGGGCCAAGTGGTTCTAGGGTGTAGTTCAATAGATTTACAGTAATAAGATAGACAGTCAATAGGTCGACCCCAAATAGTCGACATGCAAAAGGCCAACAGAGATCAAAAGGTCAACAGGGTCAAACGTTCGACATGGAAAAGACAGACATTAGAAAATGTCAACATGTACAAAAGGTCAACAGGGTCAAAAGGTCGACATAAGTTTTTATGTCTTTTTGTTGGAATTTTGTATGTTTCACCATATCTGAGATATATTAGTGTAAAGGTGTACCCTCGCAGGCTCGCTTCGCTCACCACGCTTCATCTGCCTTGCTCCGTTACTGATGCTCTCAGCACAGGTTACTATTCCCAAATGTAGTTTATGTGGACAGAGGTGTAGCTAGATGCCATGGTGCCCGGAGCAAGGATATGTTTTAGCACCCCCCTCCCCTGTACTAAATTAAGAGCCTAGCCAACATGTGGTGGCATGTTAATCCTAAATTGGTGATAAGGCCAGTTCTAGGCCATTTGAAACTCAGGGTGCATCAAAAATATAGGAGTGTGGCTTCATTGGGATGGGGTTGGCCACAGAATAGTACAGAATTCACATTACACAGCACAGTAGTGTCCATTATTCATATTACACTACATAGTAATACCCTGAATATACGTTATGCTACATAGTAGAGCCCCTTATTCACAATACACCACACAGTAAAACCACAGATACACGTTACACCACACAGTAGAGCCCCTTATACACATTACACCACAGTATAACCGCTTACACACGGAACAGAGAGTGGTGCTGCAGCAGCCAGGGCAGAGAGTGGTGCTGCAGAAGCCTGGGCAGAAAGAGGTGCTGTAGCATCTGTGATAGAGACATTTGCTGCAGCTTCTAGAAAAGAGAGAGGTGATGCAGAAACTGGGGCAATGAGAGGTGCAGTAGCAGCATGGCAAGAAAGAGAAAGGCACTACATACTAGTGATGAGCGGGTTCAGTTCCTCGGGATCCGAACCCCCCCCCCCCCCTTTCCCCCGAACTTCACCCATTTTACACGGTTCCGAGGCAGACTAGAATTTTCCCGCCTTGCTCGGTTAACCCGAGCGCGCCCGAACGTCATCATCCCGCTGTCGTATTCTCGCGAGATTCGTATTCTATATAAGGAGCTGTGCGTCGCCGCCATTTTCACTCGTGCTTTGGAGATGATAGCGAGAGGACGTGCAGCGTTCTCTCAGTTTCTGTGTTCAGTCTGCTGCAAATATCTGTGCTCAGTGTGCTGCAAATATCTGTGCTTAGTGTGCTTGCAAATATCTGTGCTCAGTGTGCTGAAAATATCTACGTTCTCTGCCTGAAAAACGCTCCATATCTATGCTGCATTGTAGTATATAGTAGGAGGACAGTGCAGAATTTTGCTGTGACCACCAGTATATATATAGCAGTATGGTACAGTAGTCCATTGCTCTACCTCTGTGTCGTCAAGTATACTATGCATCCATACCTGTGCTGCATTTTAGTTGTGCGCAGTATATAGTAGGAGGACAGTGCAGAATTTTGCTGAGCACCAGTATATATAGCAGTATGGTACAGTAGTCCACTGCTCTACCTCTGTGTTGCCAAGTATACTATGCATCCATACCTGTGCTGCATTTTAGTTGTGCGCAGTATATAGTAGGAGGACAGTGCGGAATTTTGCTGACCACCAGTATATATATAGCAGTACGGTACAGTAGTCCACTGCTCTATCTCTGTGTCGTCAAGTATACTATGCATCCATACCTGTGCTGCATTTTAGTTGTGCGCAGTATATAGTAGGAGGACAGTGCAGAATTTTGCTGACCACCAGTATATATATAGCAGTATGGTACAGTAGTCCATTGCTCTAGCTCTGTGCCGTCAAGTATACTATGCATCCATACCTGTGCTGCATTTTAATTGTGCGCAGTATATAGTAGGAGGAAAGTGCAGAATTTTGCTGACCACCAGTATATATATAGCAGTACGGTACAGTAGTCCACTGCTATACCTCTGTGTCATCAAGTATACTATGCATCCATACCTGTGCTGCATTTTAGTTGTGCGCAGTATATAGTAGGAGGACAGTGCAGAACTTTGCTGACCACCAGTATATATATAGCAGTACGGTACAGTAGTCCACTGCTCTACCTCTGTGTCGTCAAGTATACTCTGCATCCATACCTGTGCTGCATTTTAGTTGTGCGCAGTATATAGTAGGAGGACAGTGCAGAATTTTGCTGACCACCAGTATATATATAGCAGTATGGTACAGTAGTCCACTGCTCTACCTCTGTGTCGTCAAGTATACTATGCATCCATACCTGTGCTGCATTTTAGTTGTGCGCAGTATATAGTAGGAGGACAGTGCAGAATTTTGCTGACCACCAGTATATATATAACAGTACGGTACAGTAGTCCACTGCTCTACCTCTGTGTCGTCAAGTATACTACAAAAGTTCAGTAAAATGACCCAAAAATCTAAATTAAAAGCATCTGATGAGAAGCGTAAACTTGCCAATATACGACACGGAGTGGCAAGGAATGGCTGAGGCCCTGGCCTATGTTCATGGCTAGTGGTTCAGATTCACATGAGGATGGAAGCACTCATCCTCTCGCTAGAAAACTGCAGTGCCACTCCTAGATGGGCCAGGTGTTTGTGTCGGCCACTTGGGTCGCTTAGCTTAGCCATCCAGCGACCTCATTGCACCTCTTTTTTTCTTTGCATCATGTGCTATTTGGGGACTATTTTTTAAATCTGCCATCCTGTCTGACACTGCAGTGCCACTCCTAGATGGACCAGGTGTTTGTGTCGGCCACTTGGGTCGCTTAGCTTAGTCACACAGCTACCTCATTGCACCTCATTTTTTTCTTTGCATCATGTGCTGTTTGGGGACTATTTTTTAAATCTGCCATTCTGTCTGACACTGCAGTGCCACTCCTAGATGGGCCAGGTGTTTGTGTCGGCCACTTTGGTCGCTTAGCTTAGTCACACAGCTACCTCATTGCACCTCTTTCTTTCTTTGTATCATGTGCTGTTTGAGGACTATTTTTTAAATCTGCCATCCTGTCTGACACTGCAGTGCCACTCCTAGATGGGCCAGGTGTTTGTGTAGGCCACTTGGGTCGCTTAGCTTAGTCACACAGCTACCTCATTGCACCTCTTTTTTTCTTTGTATCATGTGCTGTTTGGGGACTATTTTTTAAATCTGCCATCCTGTCTGACACTGCAGTGCCACTCCTAGATGGGCCAGGTGTTTGTGTCAGCCACTTGGGTCGCTTAGCTTAGTCATCCAGCGACCTTGGTGCAAATTTTAGGACTAAAAATAATATTGTGAGGTGTGAGGTGTTCAGAATAGACTGGAAATGAGTGGAAATTATGGTTATTGAGGTTAATAATACTATGGGATCAAAATGACCCCCAAATTCTATGATTTAAGCTGTT
The DNA here is from genome assembly GCF_028390025.1 of Pseudophryne corroboree. Taxonomy (NCBI): domain Eukaryota; kingdom Metazoa; phylum Chordata; class Amphibia; order Anura; family Myobatrachidae; genus Pseudophryne; species Pseudophryne corroboree. The sequence continues at coordinate 729,664,460 of NC_086447.1, forward strand.
TTTGAGGGTTTTTTGTAAAAAAAACACCCGAATCCAAAACACACCCGAATCCGACAAAAAAATGTCAGGGAGGTTTTGCCAAAACGCGTCCGAATCCAAAACACGGCCGCGGAACCGAAACCAAAACACAAAACCCGAAAAATTTCCGGTGCACATCACTACTACATACGTAGCTCTTCTGCACAGCTACAAGCAGAGAGTGAGACATATAAAGAGGGTGGGCAGAGCTCTGGCATGTGCCAGCTGTCATTGCCTCATGCTGTGTTGCCTCTGGGCTGCTCTGTTCCCTACCTACTGCATTTTCTGAGGCTGGCTCAGTGTACACCCTCTCTGCTCCTACTCTGCAGCAGTCCACAGTGGAGTGTGAGGAGGGAGAGGTGACGCGCCCTCTAACTTTTTGGATGCCTGGAGCCACCCTCACTACACCCCTGCATGTGGGTGATAAATAATTAAAACAAAGATTTTTTTTCAAAAATCTTGTGTTGACCATTGTCATGTCAACCTCTTTAACTTGTCGACCTTAAACACTGTCTACTATTTACCTGTACCCCTTTTCCCCATTGACCATTTGGGGTCAACCTATTGACTGTCTAACTTTTTATTGTTAAAAAAATTTGATTTGATCAAGAATTTGCAAAAAGTAAAGCTGATCCATGCCTATACCCGGGTATGGTATGTGTGACCAGCGGTCGCCCCCCGCCGGTATCCCAGCAGCGGAATGCCGGCAGGGGGAGCACAACAAGTCCCTTGCGGGTGTCGCGGATACCAATGAGTGGGAATAGTCCCTGTTGGTCGCCATGCCGACTGCCGGGATTGTGAGGGGGTGGGATGTAGGGGGAGGAATTGTAACCGCCGGTCACATAACTACATCCCCCTGTACTCAATGTTTGAAAAGGGAAATGGATGAATCTGTTCTTATATATGCAGATGATTTGGTTATTACTAGAGATGTGCACCGGAAATTTTTCGGGTTTTGTATTTTGGTATTGGATTCGGTTCCGCGGCCGTGTTTTGGATTCGGACGCGTTTTGGCAAAACCTCCCTGAAAATTTTTTGTCGGATTCGGGTGTGTTTTGGATTTGGGTGTTTTTTTTCAAAAACCCCTCCAAAACAGCTTAAATCATAGAATTTGGGGGTGATTTTGATCCTATAGTATTATTAACCTCAATAACCACAATTTCCACTCATTTCCAGTCTATTCTGAACACCTCACACCTCACAATACTATTTTTAGTCCTAAAATTTGCACCGAGGTCGCTGGATGACTAAGCAAAGCGACGCAAGTGGCCGGAACAAACACCTGGCCCATCTAGGATTGGCACTGCAGTGACAGACAGGATGGCACTTCAAAAAATTGGCCCCAAACAGCACATGATGCAAAGAAAAGAGAAAAAGAGGTGCACTGTGGTCGCTGGACGGCTAAGCTAAGCGACACAAACACCTCAATATCACAGGAATTATTCATTCTAATCAATAGTATTATTGGTCCAAATCACTGGAAGAAAATGACAAAATCACTGGAATTATTCGTTCTAATCAATGGTATTATTGGTCCAAATCACTGGAAGAAAATGACAAAATCACTGGAATTATTCATTCTAATCAATGGTATTATTGGTCCAAATCACTAGAAGAAAATGACAAAATCACTGGAATTATTCGTTCTAATCAATGGTATTATTGGTCCAAATCACTGGAAGAAAATGACAAAATCACTGGAATTATTCTTTCTAATCAATGGTATTATTGGTCCAAATCACTGGAAGAAAATGACAAAATCACTGGAATTATTCGTAAACAATTGTAGAAAGTCGCTGCTTTCTGATTACAGAAATGCTCAGATATTCCTGCGAGTCCACAATCCCTTCCCAGAAGAAAAAGAAATTGAGAAACCGTTGTTTGAGAACGTTTGTTCTCTTTCCCATACAAAGGAACAAACCACTTTCCAAGAAGACTGACGTTTTTGGGATTATGGAGACATAATGTTTTTGAATATAAATCCTAAAGCAGGTGGTGTATTAGAGCAAAAGAGTGCAAGAGACCAGCCATGCAGTTTCTGAAATATAATGACAAAATGTTACTGTATTTCATAAGCACTCATTCCTAACACTGCTAAGTACTGTTTGGTATACTGTATCTGGCTTCCATGAGGTAGTTGTCCATTATTTCAGCTTCCATTGACCTTTTTGAAAGCGGTAGAAGTTATCGATTCTTTTTTTTTATTTTTATTTTCCCCTATTTTTAATTTTCTCCTGTATAGCCCAGTAAAATGTTGCAATGTTAAGTATTGACTTGTGCCTTCTGGGGGTCCACTTCTTCACCAAACCCAGCCAAATCTCATCCTAACCCTCTGTTCCACGTTATCTATGTACCCCATCTGTGTCACCCATGTCTGCCTACCCCTCCCCTTTAGATTGTAAGCTCTCACGAGCAGGGCCCTCTTCCCTCATGTGCTTATCCTTTGTCTTACTTTAATAATCTTCAACAGTCTTCTGCCACCTGATACTTATTCCAGTGTCATCTGCTGATGTAATTATGTGTATTTACCCTGTACTTGTCCTATACTGTCATCAACTGTAAGTTGCTGTTTTCCTGTTTGATTATTTATGTACTCTGTAATTGGGCGCTGCAGAACCCTTGTGGCACCATATAAATAAAGGATAATAATAATAATAATAATAATAATATACGGTGTATGATCCCCAGGTGTATCTCACATATCACACAGTACAGTATATAGGGTGTATAATCCCCAGGTGTATCTCACACATCGCTCAGTATAGATTACAGGATGTATAATCACCAGGTGTATAACACACGTCGCAGAGTACAGTATACATACTGGTCACAACAATGCAGCAGATATTGAGCACTGATCAGGATACTAGAAGTGACACAGAGCTGCAAGATACAGCAATGGCCTACTGTACTGTACTATATATGTATACTGCTGGTCACCAAAATGCTGCACTGTCCTACTATATACTGCTCACAATAATGCAGCACAGATATGGAATGGATACTTGCAGTGACACGGAGCTGCAAGATACAGCAATGGCCTACTGTACACAACTATATACTGTTGGGTCACGAAAATGCTGCACTGTAATACTATATATACTGCTCACAAAAATGCAGCACAAATATGGAATGGATACTTGCAGTGACACAGAGCTGCAAGATACAGCAATGGCCTACTGTACACAACTGGTACACAACTATATACTGTTGGTCACCAAAATGCTGCACTGTAATACTATATATACTGCTCACAAAAATGCCGCACAGATATGGAATGGATACTTGCAGTGACATAGAGCTGCAAGATACAGCAATGGCCTACTGTACACAACTATATACTGTTGGGTCACGAAAATGCTGCACTGTAATACTATATATACTGCTCACAAAAATGCAGCACAAATATGGAATGGATACTTGCAGTGACACAGAGCTGCAAGATACAGCAATGGCCTACTGTACACAACTGGTACACAACTATATACTGTTGGTCACCAAAATGCTGCACTGTAATACTATATATACTGCTCACAAAAATGCCGCACAGATATGGAATGGATACTTGCAGTGACATAGAGCTGCAAGATACAGCAATGGCCTACTGTACACAACTATATACTGTTGGGCAGGGCCGGCTCCAGGCATGTTCGACTAGAGCGGCCGCGCGGGGCGCCACACTTAATGGGCGCCGCGCGCTGGCGCCGCCATAGTCATACCTAGAGCTGGCCCTGTACGCTGCAGCTCTCCCCGCCGTCCCCGGCCTTTGACTGTGTGTGCGCCGCGCGCATGTAGAGCGCTCAAGCGGCCGGGAACACTAACAGACAGTCGGTGCCCTCAGACGGCAGCACTTCCCCTCCCAGCGCCACCGCAGGTATTGTGGGGATCATCGGGCACTGTGAGGGGGCATATCTGTCACTGTGGAATCATCTGCACTGTGGGGGCATATCTGTCAATGTGGGGGCACTGTCACTGTGTGGGGGCCTATCTGTCACTGTGGGGGCCTATCTGTCACTGTGGGGTCATATCTGCACTGTGGGAGCATATCTGGCACTGTGGGGTCATCTGCACTGTGGGGGCATATCTGTCAATGTGGGGGCACTGGCACTGTGTGGGCATACCTGTCACTGTGGGGCACTGGCACTGTGTGGGGGCATATCTGTCACTGTGGGGTCATATCTGCACTGTGGGGGCATATCTGGCACTGTGGGGGCACTGGCACTGTGTTGGGTCATATCTGTCACTGTGAGGTCATATCTGCACTGTGGGGGCACTAGCACTGTGTGGGTGCATATCTGTCACTGTGGGGTCATATCTGCACTGTGGGGGCACTGGCACTGTGTGGGTGCATATCTGTCACTGTGGGGTCATATCTGCACTGTGGGGTCATCTGCACTGTGTGGGTGCATATCTGTCACTGTGGGGTCATATCTGCACTGTGGGGTCATCTGCACTGTGGGGGCACTGGCACTGTGTGGGGTCATATCTGCACTGTGGGGGCACTGGCACTGTGTGGGGTCATATCTGTCACTGTGGGGTCATATCTGTCACTGTGGGGTCATATCTGCACTGTGGGGGCACTGGCACTGTGTGGGGTCTTATCTGCACTGTGGGGGCACTGGCACTGTGTGGGGGCATATCTGTCACTGTGGGGTCACATCTGTCACTGTGGGGTCATATCTGCACTGTGGGGGCATTTATGTATCTGGCACTGTGGGGGCATTTATGTATCTGGCACTGTGGGGGCATTTATGTATCTGGCACTGTGGGGGCATTTATGTATCTGGCACTGTGGGGGCATTTATTTATCTGGCACTGGGGGCATTTATTTATCTGGCACTGTGGGGGCATATCTGCACTGTGGGGGCATATATTTATCTGGCACTGTGGGGGCATATATTTATCTGGCACTGTGGGGGCATATATTTATCTGGCACTGTGGGGGCATTTATGTATCTGGCACTGTGGGGGCATTTATGTATCTGGCACTGTGGGGTCATTTATGTATCTGGCACTGTGGGGGCATTTATGTATCTGGCACTGCTGGGGGGCATATCTGCACTGTGGGGGCATATATTTATCTGGCACTGTGGGGGCATATATTTATCTGGCACCGTGGGGGCATATATTTATCTGGCACTGTGGGGGCATTTATTTATCTGGCACTGGGGGCATTTATGTATCTGGCACTGTGGGGCATATCTGCACTGTGGGGGCATATATTTATCTGGCACTGTGGGGGCATATATTTATCTGGCACTGTGGGGGCATTTATGTATCTGGCACTGTGGGGGCATTTATGTATCTGGCACTGTGGGGGCATTTATGTATCTGGCACTGTGGGGGCATTTATGTATCTGGCACTGCTGGGGGGCATATCGGCACTGTGGGGGCATTTATTTATCTTGCACTGTGGGGGCATTTATTTGGCACTGTAGGGGCATTTATGTATCTGGCACTGCTGGGGGGGCATGTCCCGTGTATCTGGCACTGCTGGAGGGCATGTCACGTGTATCTGGCACTGCTGGGGGGCATGTCACGTGTATCTGGCACTGCTGGGGGGCATGTTACGTGTTGCTGGCACTGCTGGGGGGCATGTCACGTGTAGCTGGCACGGCTGGGGGCATGTCACGTGTAGCTGGCACTGCTGGGGGGCATGTCACGTGTAGCTGGCACGGCTGGGGGGCATGTCACGTGTAGCTGGCACGGCTGGGGAGCATATCTTGTAGTGTTCCCGCTAGGCGTCTGTGGCTAGGCAATGTGTCTCAGTGCTCTGCCTGGCGCAATGTGTCTCAGTGCTCTGCCTGGCGCAATGTGTCTCAGTGCTCTGCCTGGCGCAATGTGTCTCAGTGCTCTGCCTGGCGCAATGTGTCTCAGTGCTCTGCCTGGCGCAATGTGTCTCAGTGCTCTGCCTGACGCAAAGTGTCTAACGTACTCTGCCTGGCGCAAAGTGTGTAGGAGGTTCTACCTGGTGCAATGTATATTAGCTGCACTACTGTGTGGTGTAATACGAATTGCCACTATTATGTGGCCACGCACCTTCCCCACGAAGCAACTGCTCTAAATTTTTGCTGCGCACCTTCGGCGCGCACTGTCCATGCTCTAGCATATGGGTAGGTGAGCACCAAGCATTACAGTATGTACAGAATTTCGCCCTCCTAACTTAAAAATGTGCCCTCCCTGTGATCAGCACCCTGCCCTAAAAAGTGAGCACTATCATGTGTAGCTGGCACTGCTGGGGGGCATATTGTGTGTAGCTGGTACTGCTGCGGGGCATGTCATGTGTAGCTGGCACTGGTGCGGGGCATGTCATGTGTAGCTGGCACTGCTGCGGGTCATGTCATGTGTAGCTGGCATGGCAGCGGGGCATGTCATGTGTAGCTGGCACTGCTGGGGGGCATGTCATGTGTAGCTGGCATGGCTGCGGGGCATGTCATGTGTAGCTGGCACTGCTGCTGGGCATGTCATGTGTAGCTGGCACTGCTGGGGGGCATATTACGTCTATCTGGCACTGCACATTACGTGTATCTGCCACTATACTGGAGACATTGTGTGTAAGGAACACTGCTGTGGCTGTTATGTGTAAGGCTGCTAATTGTGTGCGTAGAGGGGGTGTGAAAATATATTTATAGTGTGATAATATGAGGCCACGCCCACTTTTCCAGGAGGCCACACCCACTTTTCCTGGAGCGCGCGCGCCGAAGGCGCGCGCATATGGTTTAGGGGAGGGGGGGGGCGCTTTTATATTTTCTCGCTCAGGGTGCTAGTAGGCCTGGAGCCAGCCCTGCTGTTGGGTCACCAAAATGCTGCACTGTAATACTATATATACTGCTCACAAAAATGCAGAACAGATATGGAATGGATACTTGCAGTGACACAGAGCTGCAAGATACAGCAATGGCCTACTGTACACAACTGGTACACAACTATATACTGTTGGTCACCAAAATGCTGCACTGTAATACTATATATACTGCTCACAAAAATGCAGAACAGATATGGAATGGATACCTGCAGTGACACAGAGCTGCAAGATACAGCAATGGCCTGTACTGTACTACTATAAGTATAATTATATACTGGTGGTCTCCAGTCCCCACAATAAAGCACAATTAATTAGACCAAACTAATTAAGGGCATGGAGACGATGGAATACAAGGAAAGGCTTGAAAGACTAGGCATGTTTACATTGGAAAAGCGGAGACTAAGAGGGGATATGATCAACATCTACAAATATATAAGGGGACAATACACAGAGCTTGCGCGGGACCTGTTTTTGGTTAGATCAACACAGAGGACTCGTGGACACTCGCTCAGGTTAGAGGAGAGGAGATTCCGCACAATACGGCGTAAAGGCTTTTTCACGGTAAGGACAATACGTGTTTGGAATTCCCTGCCCGAGGGAGTTGTAATGGCGGAATCTGTCAACACCTTTAAGAATGGGTTAGATAAATTCCTATTGGAAAAGGATATCCAGGGGTATGGTGCATAGTCATGCATTATAGTTACTATAAATAGGGATAAAATGCAATGGCTGACAGCAGCATCAGTCAGAAATTTTAGTCAAATCATCATGCATAGGACACCACAAATAGGTTGAACTCGATGGACAATTGTCTTTTTTCAACCTCAGATACTATGTTACTATGTAGATATTTGCAGCACACTGAGCACAGCTATGGAGCGTTTTCAGGCAGAGAACGTAGATATTTGCAGCACACTGAGCACAGATTACGGAGCTTTTCAGGGAGAGAACGCAGCCACGTCCTCTCCGTTCAATCTCCAATGCACGAGTGAAAATGGCGGTGACGCACGGCTCCTTATATAGAATACGAATCTCGCGAGAATACGACAGCGGGATGATGACGTTCGGGCGCGCTCGGGTTTACCGAGCAAGGCGGGAAGATCCAAGGCTGCCTAGGAACCGTGTAAAATGGGTAAAGTTCGAGGGGGTTCGGATCTCGGAGAAGCTTAAACAAAACGGAACATCAACAGCGAGGGAAAAACCAAGAAGCATAGCACATAAAGCACCAAAAGATGGATAAAAATAGCCATGAATGGAAAAATAACAAATACAGTATAATAAAAATTTAAAAATACGAAAGTACTGCATTTTCATTCAGGCCGTATGGGGACAAAACTCCCAACCTGTGGATCCACCTCGCTTCACATTTCAATAATTGTAATTTACGGTCCCCACCATGATAGGAAGCTGGTATATGATCTATCATGCGGTATCGAATGCTAGAAAGGCTATGTTTAGCTTCCAAGAAATGTCTGGCCACCGGCTGCTCACTGCTCCCTGACTGTAAAGCAGCACGAATAGCAGAACGGTGGCCAGACATCCTCTCCTTGAATTTGCATTGCGTCTTGCCCACATAGGACAGACCGCATGGTCACACAATCTGATAGACAACATACATGCTGTTACAGGTGAGGTGATGCAAGATCTTATATTTTTTGCCAGACCGGGGGTGAGTAAATACCAGTGACGTGCAGTGAGGTCAATGGCTGGTGAGGCACTGGCAAATAACAGTGTCGGAATTACACCAACGTACAGTGTATGAACCTAATGGTTCTGTGGGCATTATACAAAGGTAGAACAGTATCTACTGTATACAAAAGCTGTGCCTAGGGAGGGCAATCCCAGGCGTATTTTTCAATCCCGGGGTACCCTGGATTGGCTAGGGTAAAAAAAGGAATAAGAAATACTCACTCTCCTCAGGTCCAGCTGTCGGCGAGTCTGGTCGGTGGTGCTGTCAGCAGGTTCGGGCGGCAGTGCTGTCAGCAAGTCTGGGCTGCAGGCGGCGGGTGACCTCTAATAGGCCCTACACACATGCTGATTTGTTTGAAAGATATGAACGATCTCGTTCATAAATGAACGAGAACTCGTTCATATCTTTCAGTGTGGAGGCTCCAGCGATGAACGATGCGCGGCCCCGCGCTCGTTCATCGCTGGTCCCCCGTCGGCTGTGCATGCAGGCCAATATGGACGATCTCGTCCATATTTGCCTGCACTTCAATGCAGCCGCGTGACGGAGGGAGTGAAGAAACTTCACTCCCCCCGTCACTGCCCCCCCGCCGCCGGGTCGCTCGTCGGCCGTATCCGCCGTCGGGCAGCTCGGTGGCGGATCGGCCAGTGTGTAGGGCCCTTTACATCACATCACACTATGCAGTGCGCACAAATGGGGGCAGGGGGAGCTGGGCAGCATCTGAACCATATGCTGTACCAGCTCAGACACTGCCCAGCATTAAATAAAAGCATTGGCCTGAATCCCGTTATTGGAAGCTTATACCACATAGTATGAGTCAAAATTCACATTATAGCACACAGAATGAGCCGAAATTCACATTATACCACATGGTATGAGCCGAAATTCACATTATAGCACACAGAATGAGCCGAAATTCACATTATACCACATGGTATGAGCCGAAATTCACATTATAGCACACAGAATGAGCCGAAATTCACATTATAGCACACGGTATGAGCCGAAATTCACATTATAGCACATGGTAAGAGCCGAAATTCACATTATAGCACACGGTATGAGCCAAAATTCACATAATAGCAAACGGTATGTGCCAAAATTCACATTATAGCACACAGTATGAGCCGAAATTCACATTATGCCACATGGAATGAGACAAAATTCAGGGAGAGTGACAGCAGGGACATAGGGACAGGGAGAGTGACAGAGAGAGAGACAGCAAGGGCATGCAGCAGCGTTCATCTCTGCACATGCTGAGGGCCGCCCAACATATGTTTGGCCTCCTCCCGATGCGTCCGCAATTTAATTGCGGACGCATCAGATCTAGGGTGATGTCACGCAGCCGTCCCGAAAATGGTCCCGGTCCACCCCCGTTCGCCTCGCTGCTGCTCCAAACGGCCGCCGCTGTTAATCACACTGCATTGTGTATACCTGAGCAGCCACTGTGCAGTCGCTGCGCATGTGCAATTTGTGCCATGAGCAAACTGCGCTGCGAAGCGCTATTGCGGCCGGGTCTGAATGACCCCCTATATTTTTTACATTTACATCATACTGGATGGGGAACTAGATATATAAACATAGACTATAATTAAAACTTACTGTACACGTGCATCCAGGAAGACAGTGGGCTGCAGGGGACGTCAGACAACTGAGCATCCATGAACGAGATTCATCTCTGGAAGCAGCAGGGAGTCTTGGATAGTGGAGGGAGGGGAGGTGGAGATCAGAGGGCGCAGCAGCTACAGGACACCGAGCTGCACAAGCCGCAAGTCTTTGGGGAAAGGGGCAGAGCCTAATGCCGAGTGGGCGGGGCTTAAATCGCGGCTGTGGAATGCAGCATGAAAATGCCAGACACACCCTGCGTGTGACACTGAGGAGGGGCCGGTGTGTGAGCACCCTCATCTCTCCTGTCACACTGGCTGCTGCCACACACCCAGCCTCCTCCTGCACTCCGGGACTCGCACTGTACTGCTGGCCTGCTTCCCACCATAGCAGGCAGAAACAATGTGTAAGATATATATGAGAACCACTGCCCAATCACATCTGCTTCCCTGACAGGGGCGTGCCTTGATGTGGGCTGGAGGCACGTCCCTGTCACTGAGAGGCAGATGTGCTAGTGCCGCTTCGCCTCACTTTTTTCAATGGGCTTTTCCAGCCTGCAGCTTGGCCCCGCCTCCTGCCCGCCCCCAGCCTTAGCTAGCTTTGTGTTATCAGCGTGAGGCACGGCTCTCGCTGCCTCCCATCAACTCTTGGTTGTGTTTTCTCAGCAGAAATAGTACAGAAAAATACAAAGCAGAAATCTATAACACAGAATCTGTGTTATAAATAGCTGCTTTGTATTATTGTAATCTCTATGACAGGGGAGGCACTGCCTCCCCTGCCTCCCCTGACTGCACGTCCCTGGTAAATACATCTCCTGCAAGCATGTAGCCACACATATACAGTATATACAGATATAGCCATGTTCATCCTTGCTACGATGTAGCATGCTGCAACACAGCTTGCTGCATGGCATGCAAGGCTACGACTATTCGCAACCGTGGATTGCTTCAAGCGTACTCTCTCTCTCTCCCTCTCTCTCTCTCTATAATTTTCCCTTTGGTTTTACAGAATAAACAAAGAAAAAGTTCTCAAACATTCTACCTTTGAAATGGAAACAATAGCTCTGCTCTGTTTCAGCTGCATTTTACTAGTTTACATAGTGAACATGCAGTAAAGACTGTATATATCACACAGCTACAAGCAGTTTTTCTTGAATGATGGTATTGTGAGCCACTGAGTAAAGGACAGGAATAAGGGGGTCATTCCCAGTTGATCACTCACTAGTAACTTTTTGAAGCGCTGCGATCAGATAGTCGCCGCCTATGAGGGAGTGTATTTTCGCTTTGCAAGTGTGCGAACGCTTTTGCAGCCGACGGCAAAAAAAAGTTTGTTGCAGTTTCTGAGTAGCTCTGTACTTACTCAGCCGCTGCGATCACTTCAGACTTTTTGGTCCCGACTCTGACGTCAGATACCCGCCCTGCAAACGCTTGGACACGCCTGCGTTTTTCCAAACACTCCCAGAAAATGGTCAGTTGACACCCATAAACGCCCTCTTTCTGTCAATCACCTTGCGATCGACTGTGCGAATGGATTCTTTGTTAAATCCATTGCCCAGCACCGATCCTCTTTGTACCCGTACGACGCACCTGCGCATTGCGGTGCATACGCATGCGCAGTTTTGCCGAGTTTTATCCTGATTGCAGCAATGCAAAAAGTTGCTAGCGAGCGATCAACTCAGAATGACCCCCTAAATCTCTCTGTTTAGAGCTGAACTCTGGCATATACCATATAAGATGCTAATTTACACTTGGGATAATAATATTATTTTGGAATGTATATACAGCATTTTTTTTTAGCAACAATAAAATGCATTTGCAACTACATTACAGCTATGTCATAATACATTTTTATGTGATTTCAAAGCTAAGTCAAGGTTCTGTATAAGTACTGGAACTTCATACTTTCAGCTTTCTAGGGCCACATTCATACCAGTGGTTTGTTCAGTGGGGATCAGTATGAAATACCTACAATCAAAATCCAAACGGTCAAAATCCCGTCAGCAGTTGACCGACAGTCAAAATCCCAACAAGGTCAAAATACTGACAAGGTCAAAAGAACAAGATTTAAAATACAGGCAAGGACAAAATGGCGACATTTAAAATGTCAAAACAAACTTGGTTTCAATCAGGTGAGATTGTGTTGGCCATATCCACAGGCCATTATACCTTGCGTGCTGCTACATAGATTTTATGAGTTGTAAGAGATAATTTAGAATCCTGTGTGGAGTGGGTGTGATTACAGATACAGACACCCATCCGCAAATATACAAATTAATTAAATATTATTAGCACCAGACATTAGTAGTTGTTTTTTAAGACATTTAAAATGTCGACAGGTCAAAAAGTCAACATGAGTTTTTCATTGTTTTTTGGTGTATATGTTGACATTGGTTGACATGGACACTGTATAAGTGTACCGCATCCCCTCGCATGGCGAGCGCTTCGGGCAGGGTGCCTCGCTGCGCTCGGCTCACTATTATATTCCCCCTCCAGGTCCACTTGGAAGGGAAAGTATGAACAAGTTGGTTTCAATAAAAAAAATCATGAAAAACTGATGTCGACTTTTTGACCTGTCGACATTTTAAATCTCAGGATTTGACCTTGTCGGGATTTTGACCATCGGTCAATGGCTGTCGGGATTTTGATTGTAGGTAAATTGACTGCATCCCATTCAGTGCATAGAACTGGTGAGGTTTTAATCATTCTTTTAATGTTCCTTCATTCTCTAATGCCTGTCCCAAACTAGTGTCATGGAATGTAACCTCTTTATAAATAGTAACCACATATCCCAGCCAATTTAATCTTACTGATTGGTCACTGGGCATAAAACATGATATCAGCCAAGTAAATAAAGTTTTTGTTGGTTATTATGAAATTTTTACTCCAGAATTCAGATTAAAAAAGAAAATTCAAACTCTTTGTTTTATATTCGAATCCCCCATCTGACAGCAATATGATTTGCAAATGATTGCCATTAATGCTTCTGCTGACTTCTGGGGGAAACTTAAGTACAGTGGGGGTAATTCCAAGTTGATCGCAGCAGGATTTTTGATAGCAATTGGGCAAAACCATGTGCACTGCAGGGGAGGCAGATATAACATGTGCAGAGAGAGTTAGATTTGGGTGGGGTGTGTTCAATCTGCAATCTAATTTGCAGTGTAAAAATAAAGCAGCCAGTATTTATCCTGTACAGAAATAAAATAACCCACCCAAATCTAACTCTTTCTGCACATGATATATCTGCCTCCCCTGCAGTGCACATGGGCCCTCATTCCGAGTTGTTCGCTCACAAGCTGCTTTTAGCAGCATTGCACACGCTAAGCCGCCGCCTACTGGGAGTGAATCTTAGCTTAGCAGAATTGCGTACGAAAGATTCTCAAAATTGCGAATAGAAATTTCTTAGCAGTTTCTGAGTAGCTCGACACTTACTCTGCCACTGCGATCAGTTCAGTCAGTTTCGTTCCTGGTTTGACGTCACAAACACACCCAGCGTTCGCCCAGACACTCCCCCGTTTCTCCAGCCACTCCCGCGTTTTTCCCAGAAACTGCAGCGTTTTTTCACACACACCCATAAAACGGTCAGTTTCCACCCAGAAACACCCACTTCCTGTCAATCACACTCCGATCACCAGAACGAAGAAAAAACCTTGTAATGCCGTGAGTAAAATACCAAACTTCTTAACAAATTTACTTGACGCAGCCGCAGTGCGAACATTGCGCATGCGCAGTTAGCGGAAAATCGCACCGATGCGAACAAAAATAACGAGCGAACAACTCGGAATGAGGGCCATGGTTTTGCCCAATTGCTATCAAAAATCCTACTGCGATCAACTTGGAATTACCCCCAGTATGCGTATATAAAGTTATTCCGCACATATCTACTTTTAAGCTGGAAGTTTCAACCAACGTGCATGAAGTAACTGTGGTAATGGTTAGCATTACTATCTCTCAGCACTGAGGTCATGGGTTCAATACCTAACATAGCATTAACTGTGTGGAGTTTGTATATTCTCCATGTGCTTCTGTGGGTTTCTTCTGGTTTCCTCCCACAATCAAAAAATATACTGGTAGGTTAATTGGCTCCCGTCAAAAATTAATCCTAGTGTGTAGGTGTGTGCATGTAGATGGGCCAAGTGGTTCTTATCTGCGTTCAAACTCTATGTTTCTATGTAACATATAAAATTCAGAGCTCTCATGTCTCTCCTCAGTAATCAGCTACAATCAACTCTCGCAAGCATTTACTATTGTTGAAATTTTGTTGCACAATACAAAATATTTAACCAAATGTGCAGTAGAGAAGCTGAGAAGTTTAAGGTGTCCTCTTATTATTCAGCTCATTCTACATTTTTTGCTCCTCTTTGAAAGTTGATAAGTTACTAAGGGGCATATTCATCATGAAAAAATTGTGAAACGAGAATTTTTAGTTTCAGTTCTCATTATGTTCTCACTATTCACCATGCCTCCATGAGAAAATTATCACTTCAGAAAAACTGGTCTTTTTGAGAATACAGTTTTTCGTAAAGTGGTAATTTTCCCCTCTTCCTGTGTTGGTTTCTGGCTGCAGAAAGGGTCACTTCAACTCGGCACCTCCACCCAGACCCCATGTCCCCAGGCAGCATCTTATTGTCAGGATGCCCGGTTGCTGAAAGTCACAACCGTGACACCCTAAACACAGCCCCCCCATGGGATCGTATTGCGGGAGACTGCTGGGATGCTGAAGTAAACTGTGTAGCTGCGTCCCCCATCCTCCCCCCTGCCCCCGTGGCATGTGTCTGGCTGGATGGCTGCTCCTGCAGCGGCAGACCCCGCAGCCCATCACGGCATGTGTGTGGCTGACTAGGGCTGGCCAGCTGGTCCTGCAGCGGCGGCCCCCCGCAACACTCCTCTGCCGTGTAAACGGCAGCTTCTGCAGAGATACTGGGGCTGTTTGCCATCTCAGGATGGCAAACAGTTTCACGGTCAATCTCTGGAAAAATTGCTTTTTCCAGAGTTTGTTGATTGTCACAATTTCTACATCCCCTGAGGTGTGTAGAAATTGTGACATTTAAAGGATGATGAATATGCCCCTAAACAACAAATATCCCTGTGATACAAGCTATACATAGTTCCTTCCATATGTCGTGGCATTGACAACAAAGATGTGTTGAAAAATCAAAGGATGTCAAGTGCATAATGAAAACAAGGCCGTAAAAAATCTTAGTTTTTTCTCATTTATTTACTGTAACTATCACATACAACTGAAGTCATTCTTAAAAGGGTTAAAATTGGTTCTTCTAGTTTAAATTTTTTTTTATTGATTTAAAAAAATTGGTTCATAGATTAATCCTAAAGAAATGTTTCGCTATATGTTTATACTCGTAAATATGTTTTTTGTGATATTTGAAATGAACAAAAACTCTTCTATGGTTTGCTCTCTCCAATTACATAATAACAGATGCTGTCAATAATAGGCTGCAGGCTCCTTAGAAATATAGAAAGAAAAATCAAATACAGTGCATATAATTGTACTTATTCCTTGGAAGAATACAGAAAATATAAACAGAAAATATATACTGTATATATATAAAAGACAAAAGTAAAGGGCACACAAAGTGAGTATATAGCACCAAATATTTAATAAAAAGTAAAAGCTCACATACATCTAAAATAGTTATAATCAGCCTCACGCTCCTCTTGCGATAGCCTCCGGATGGCCCACAGTTCACAAGCTGCCACAGCTGATATATTCAGCTCCAACTCAGGGTCTCCCGCTGGAAAAATTCACAAGCGTCTACAGGTAGTGTAAGTGGTGCTGGCTTCGGATCTCCTGCTCTCCAGAAGAAACAGATCGTGATGTATACACGTCTATGTCCACGGGCCAAGTTGGGTATTTTCGAAGTCAAAAATATTACATAGAGAGAACATACAGACTCCACACATTATGAGTCGCTAAGCTTGCAAATACGCGCAGCGAGCACAGCAATATATGGTAACATACGCATATACACAGACATGCCACAGAGATAGATTCAACACGTATTTCATACAGCACATAATTATAACATATCAAGTGCCAGACATCATAATGATTTAAAATTATATAATGGAGTAACGTCATGTATGTGTATTATTGGAATAAAGAAAGGTGGACATGTCATATTTGGTATTAAAGCAACCAGATTAATGTGTATATCAATTTGATGCCTGTTATTAAGTTGTAGCTCATTGCAAAAAGTAGATATGATTAAATGAAGAAATATGAGGCCAAAATTCTGAAGTGAACAAAAGATCTTTTGAAGACTTGAAACTAGCTCCACAGCATGGCCCTGGGGGCAGACACATGTTCCAGCAACACAGGACAAAAGCCCTCACTCTGACCAATGAGCCGTTGAATTATTGAGAGGTCTGGCCTCTGGACCAATAGAAGGAGACCGAAACCAACAGACTTAAAAACTCCCACTGAGTGATATAGGCAGTTTCTAGGACTTAGAGAGTTAGTTGCTATTTTGTCCCAGATGATGGTGGAGATGCTGCCAGTCCGGTGCCTGCATGATTTTACAGAGAGAGAGAGAGTGATATGGAGGGGAGACTTTATATGAGAAAGATATGGTGATGTATTTGCTGGCCTGTAACTGTATGTATTTGATTTAGTTTGTATTAACTGCTTACTGTATAAATTGTAACCATGTAACTATATATATACTGTACATTGTGATATATTGAATACATATCCTTTTAATAACAAATATATACATCAATGAGCTTTGGAACTCAGACAATGTGTGTGTATTGTTTTCTCTTAAGGGATGTAGTGTTTTGCGATGTACAGCGCACTTTTATCGTATATGGTAATAAGATGCGCCAGGCGTCCGCAGTATATATTAGAGCGGGCATTTTAAATATTTGTTAGAAACCAATTTGGAATTTACAGATGAGGGCTGCGTCCGCGATATCACGGTCTTAATGATGCACTGTACATTACAAACACGATGCTGTGGTCGATCCGCTAATGGTGGACGCATCGTGACGCTGAGAAATCACATCCGTGTGTTCTGTTGTGTTACCAGTAAGCCGCTGATATGAAATTCAAGGGACAATGTGTTTCTCATAATATTTAAGATGCTACAGCGTATTTTTATTGTTGCAAAACAAAGTTCAAATAAGTCATATTGTGTTTGATTCAGATTGGATTGTTTATCTGTTAAGTAGATTTAAAGTACATTTAAAAGTTGCTGCATATCCATGATATGGCTGTGCTAGCATGCTGAGAAATTTTGTATATATTTTTAAACTCAGGCTTAAAGCAACTTTGGTGCCTGTATAGAGTGTGATTTCTTTGTGACAAAGGAGTCGCATGGTTTGTCCTCCATTTTGAACTAACCACATGGCCTGTCCACCATATTGTGTAAACCTCACGGATGTGGATGGGGGAGGAGCAGTGGCCATTTTAGGAAGGTCACTTTCTAAATAGCTGATTTTCAGTGTGCGCAGAACAATCAGTTTCTTTTGTCACATTCAGCACCATTTATGAGTTACCAATGAATTTATTTAACCCATGCCATAGTCAATTACAAATAGTTTCAATTGAGCCTAGTGAGAGTAAATGGTGAGATAAGTGGGGATTTTTTCTTCTTGTCTGTGAAAAAGGAAAAAATAGAGTTTTGGTTTTTTTTCTTTCTTTTCTTCCAATACTTGTGGAGTATAGCCATTGAAATGTAAATTATCCTGTGTAACTACTTTTTTTAGTCGTGAAATCAAATATCTTTGATATGCAAATTAGAGGTAAGGTGTCTCATAGAAAGCCAGTGAATGGTATATATATATAATATTATTGTAATTATGTGTATATTTATATCAGTGTATGTTCTGCAAGATGGCTATCCAATCAGAATCATATAATTTAAATTATAGATTATTGCAGTCATTATAGATCTGTGTGAAATCGGATACATTTGTTTGCTATACAGATAAATTTGAAATAAATGTATTTAAGGGAGTAATTATAAAAACACAAAATGCAGTTCTGGCCCAGTCATAAAGGGTTATACAGAACAAGTATGGGTTGTGTTTGTGGGCGATTAAAGTTTGTATTGCTCACATTTATAGAGATTGTGTGATTTGTTTTATTGCAGAGCACGTTTGTACACGTGGTCTGGACAAAGTTTAGGAGAGCGCTCATGGCGTAAAAGGCATGCTGGTCGCATGTTTACGCAAGGTTGCGTAGGAATACGGACGCTAAGTACAAAGCACACGATATTTGTTCAATTAAAGGTGGGATAGTATACATTTAATACAATAGCACATAACTATCTGATTTCAAAAGTAGGTTACTCTAAATTTAGTTTAAAAACTGTAAGCACCTCTGGAGTAAAGCTGCTGACCTAAAGGAGTAAAGATTTTCTGTACAGAAAAAACAGGTGTATTTGAGTGAGTGAAAGTGGAGTGAGAGGATTTGAACCCCGGAAATTCGCGTCCGGTGGGTACACCAAGTAAGAGGAGGCTTGGTGGCGTAAGGCGGCTGACATACATTAATAAAGGTAAAGGTAATACGCAAATCGTGAGGTGATTTGTAGAGGAGCGTGATATAGGATTGTGCAGAAGTATAGAAATTGTGAATTGAAGTTTAAAGGTTTTGTATTACGCTTTGGCTGAGGTTTCGCAGCTTGTGATTCGATTCCAGTGGTCATAGGGCGGATAGGTAACAAGTACCTATACGCTGTGCGATTGGACCGCATGTTTGTGGGTGCTATACATAGCGCAGCTTGATACCCCTTTACGAGCTTTTGCGTAAAATCGCGATATCATTAGCGCTGTGTAGAGCATATGCAAGCGTGATTTGTGTAAGTCAAGAAGGGAAGTTTTCGCTGGTCTCTCTCAGGAAAATCTTCAATGGTGGATATTCACTGGAAAAGGTAAGTTATTCCTAAAACTTCCAGTGAATAGAAGTCAGTTAGGGCCTCACTGGGTACGCGGTGGTCACTATTGGAGTGAGTCGTGGTACGTCAGCGGAGAAGGAGCGAATGAAAGCGCTAGGTGTCTTTTACCGTCTATTTGCGGTGTGCATTGGGGATTGCGTTTATTGGCAAAAAGTCCGCGATGGGATCCAATTGCACAAGCAGTGGGCGTTTGGTAGCTAGGGTTCAGGCTGAAGAAGTGGGACCAAGAAGGTCAGAAGTGCAGCCGAGAGGGTCAGCAAATGTTTATTATGTGTGAAAAATATGGTTCACACACGGAGGCTTTTTGCAATGAATGGTTACGTATGACTGCGGAAGATAAAACCCCATTTCCAAGGATGGGCAGCTTTGAGCCAGAGGTATTACAGAACATAAGGATTAAAATATGTCTGATTAAATCCAGAAAACAAAGGGTCAGACATACAAATTGTTTAAACCTGTGGCAGCAAGAGGGGTTGGTGAGTTTGATCCTAAGGTATTGCAGGTGGTATGTCTAACCAAAGTCATATAACACAAGAATGGAAATATAAGAACTGTTTGAACTTGTAGCAACAATAAACAAGTAGGAAGAAAAAAGAGAAAGCAAGTATACCGCCATATGTAGATGTGAAAGCAGTTACGGCCAGCATACAAACTATAGAAAATAATAAAAATATGAAAAATATGACTGTAACCTATATATGTACTAATGAATATTGAAGTTTTATTTAGGAGGAGAAGGCGACCTGATTGGTTTCAGCCATTTATCATGCACTCAGAGGAGTATCCAACCGGTAAAAGAAGAGCAGTAGCCTGCGGGGGAAGTGGCTGAGACCAGTGGAACTGGTAAGTATGGTATCATTCGTGTACATATATAGTAAAAAAACAAGGAAGGGTATTTTGCAAGATTGTAGGAGTAGTAGGACACATAGTCAATATTGACCCCCTAGACAGAAAACACAAGCCACATTATTAAACACATAGATGGGACCAAGGGACATATAGTAAGGAATCACAAGCCATATAGAAAACACAGATTTGGCTAATGGGAAGAACAAAATAAATGCAACATTACCCTTTGACAAAACTTGCTGGGGTTAAGATGAGGCCTCTAAACTTTTGCTTCCTGTTCCTAGCAGAAATGGCCCCTGATTAACTTAACAGGAGCTTTGTTAGATATGATATACATATAATGTGCTCCCGCTCAGGAAGTACAAAGTATGTTAGACACCCACGAAGACTAATGTTACATTTCACTGTTCTAGATTCATGTCCATCACAGGTAGAGGAAATTATCTCACAGATACCGGGTTCTCTATGAACTTAGGATGGACAGGACATTGGATTGATGGCTGGGATAGTCCCAATAGCGATACAACAAACACAGAATTTTTTTTAAGGGGAGTAGACCAAGTAGAGAATCACTTCCCCATAGTGCCCAATCCAGTTGACATTTTAGTAAAATCTTCTCCACCTCTACAAACTCATCTGTCACCAACCTCTATTCTGTTTCTCCACAGTTTCCTCTTCATCTTTTGCGTTCACACAAGGTGGTACAATACATGGACCCAATTACAGTTCAAGCACTACATGCCTAGTTGGTCCTTCAGAGTTCTGCCCGAACCCAGTATATCTCACCAGCACGATAACACCAGTATTACTGCAGTGTGCCTTGTCATGCACAAAGGGTGGAGGAAGGATGAAAATACTGGTGAAGGGAAATTTTGTATAGACACTGATATGCCTGTTGGTGAATGGAAAACCTGACATTTTTCTTTTTCATTTTCTCCTTCTTTCTCTCCTCTAGAGATGTTTTTTCTGTTTTTTTGAGTTATGCTCATGATACTCTACATTGCAAACACACAACGACTTTGTACAGTTAACACCCTTTAGGAATTATTGTTATGTATTGGTGTGCACTGATGTTTTCTCAAACTGGGTAGAGGCATCTCCTGCCGCCACGCATGCTGCTGTGTTTACCGCAAAGAAAAATTGCGCAGAAATTTGTGTGTAGATAATGGTACCCCTAGAAGTAGGAGCAAAGCTTGAAATTGGACTATTGTGATCATAGATACTGGCACTAGTATTATGTAGCATCGGAACCACTCCCAGATCTTCACTTAACGAATCACCCTCTTCGAAATTTGTTTTTGTTTTGGTATTTGTGTCTTTTTGGTTTTTTTTGGAAGACAACCTCATGTCATGATTGATCCGCACAATGATCAGAAATACACCAATGAGGTGACAGTACAGTACCTTATTGAGATGAGCCAGCATTTGAGAACTTGACAAAAGAACTTGAAACTGTTGATTCCTGGTATGCCAAATACTAACTGTCTTGATTGTGAACCAAGAGACTGTGTGATTGTTCTTACGCTCAGGTTGCCTAATAGACAGGTGGGAAGGACCATACCAAGTTTTGTTGACAGCACTATCCCAGTGAAAGTAGCTGAGAGAGAGACTTGGGTCCATGATTCCCATTGCAGGAAGGTCGGTAGTCCGGAAGGAACTCGTAAATGGAGTGAGATCACAAAAGTATCACCAGAGAGTCTGTTCCGTGAAGACTGAGATGCGGCACTGTTGAACACTACCTGAGCATGGTAAAGGATCACAGAATGACCAGTCATTGTAATTGATTTGCTATGAACAAGAGTTGTTTTGTTCTATTTCTCTTTTCTCTCTTTCCCGCTGACAAACATTTTTTTCAGGTCATTCTATTTTTGCGAGGTTTTTCATGAGGAGTCGAGTGTGGGACTGGAACTGGTTCTGGAGGAAGTAGTGATTTCCTTATAGGATCCCAGGATTAGCCGATCAGTTTGTTAAAGCCAGAGAAAAATCAAAGGTCTAGTAGTTACGGAGTTCGGAGGTAACGTGATAGGCTATTGTCTGAGGAATACTGTATTTTGTAGTTATTGTGACCCCATATTTGAAGATGAGAGCATCCAGAGATGTCAGTCTAGCAATAAGGTGACAAACATCCCTTGAGTGATTACCACTCACTAGTGGGTAAAAGTCTTAAACCAAACGGAATGTTGGATGTACTCACAGGTACCTCTAAGACAAAAAGATGCAGGATTAGTGCCATATTTTTTTAGCGTTAGCTGAGGTACTTGAATTACACGGGAGGGGGAGGGGACAGGTGGACAAAGAATATAATATAACTAGAACCCCTAGCCTTAAGATCCACCAGTACCATAGATAAATCCCTCGTATGTTTAAAGCTCACCAATTTCAGGAAATTGGGAGGTAATCAGGAACAATCAGACAATGGCTATTCACACATTGCAGATAAAGAGCTCATTAATATATGTGGAAGAAAGGTTTATGAGTGGCACTCCCTGAACTCCGAAGGTTTATGTTATCTAGGAAAGACACTACTTATAACCCTTGTTCAATGATTAAACAGACCTAGCATACGTTCCAGAAATGGAAACAATGTTCAGAAAATGATAGGGATATGTAAATCATGAAAATTTTATATGTCACTTTCACGATTTGTTTGTGTCTTCTTCATCTACCCAGCAGAACCTCAATCGAATCCGAAAATCAGTGTACAAAGATGTAGGTACATGTATGTGTGAAATGTTCGTCCAAATCAGACATTATAGGCCAAAGCACTGTCCCAGCATGCTCTATAGGTTGAATGTTGTTCCACACCCAACCAGTGGTCCCGTGACCGCCGAGTGCATATAGAGGATGTCTCGTCCTCCTCCCTGTCTTCCCCAAATATGGTCAAACATCTGATTTGCAAAATGAATACATACTTGTGTCTAGGTCACCGATTATTGTCTGAAATATTTTTCTTATGTTAATAATTTATGGCAGTTATTGTTTACTGCCAAAGGGAGGACTGTCGAAGTCAAAAATATAACATAGAGAGAACATACAGACTCCACACATTATGAGTTGCTAAGCTTGCAAATACGCGCAGCGAGCACAGCAATATATGGTAACATACGCATTTACACAGACATGCCACAGAGATAGATTGGACACATATTTCATACAGCACATAATTATAACATATCAAGCGCCAGACATCATAATGATTTAAAATTATATAATGGAGTAACGTCATGTATGTGTATTATTGGAACGAAGCAAGATGGACATGTCATATTTGGTATTAAAGCAACCAGATTAATGTGTATATCAATTTGATGCCTGTTATTAAGTTGTAGCTCATTGCAACAAGTAGATATGATTAAATGAAGGAATATGAAGGCAAAATTCTGAAGTGAACAAAAGATCTTTTGAAGACTTGAAACTAGCTCCACAGCATGGCCCTGGGGGCAGACACATGTGCCAGCAACACAGGACAAAAGCCCTCACTCTGACCAATGAGCCGTTGAGTTCTTGAGAGGTCTGGCCTCTGAACCAATAGGAGGAGACCAAAACCAACAGACTGAAAACTCCCACTGAGTGATATAGGCAGTTTCTAGGACTTAGAGAGTTAGTTGCTGTTTTGTCCCAGACAATGGTGGAGGTTCTGCCAGTCCGGTGCCTGCATGATTTTACAGAGAGAGAGAGAGAGTGATATGGAGGGGAGACTTTATATGAGAAAGATATGGTGATGTATTTGCTGGCCTGTAACTGTATGTATTTGATTTAGTTTGTATTAACTGCTTACTGTATAAATTGTAACCATGTAACTATATATATACTGTACATTGTGATATATTGAATACATATCCTTTTAATAACAAATATATACATCAATGAGCTTTGGAACTCAGACACTGTGTGTGTATTGTTTTCTCTTAAGGGATGTAGTGTTTTGCGATGTACAGCACACTTTTATCGTATATGGTAATAAGATGCGCCAGGCGTCTGCAGTATATATTAGAGCTGGAATTTTCAATATTTGTTAGAAAGCAATTTGGCATTTACAGTATCCTATTAGCTCCAGTAATTTGTAGCATGAAAAAAAAAAACAGGCTTCTATCGCGATAAAAGTCAGATGGTTGATTCAGGTTAGATATGTTAGAAAAGAGGCATCTTAGAGGAGATATGATTAATATTTTCAAACACATGAAGGGATAATACATGGAACTATCAGGTGAATTGCTTATCGAGAGATCTGTACACAGGACACGTTGTCACCCCCTAAGATTAGAAGAGAAGTTTCGTACCCAGCGAAGGAAAGGTTTCTTACCAGTAAGGGCAGTAAAGATATGGAATTCTCTGCCAGAGAGGGTTGTAATGGCAAACTCAATTGATACAGTATGTTTAAAAAAGGGTTAGACAGATTTTCAGCAGATAAAGGAATTCAGGGATATAACATTTAATAATAATGTATGGTAGTATCTGGATCATTAAAAAGTAAATCCAGAGAATAACAGTAGATCAAATAGGTTGAATGCGATGGACAAATTGTCTTTTTTCAATATCAACAACTATGTAACTATGTAATTATAGCAAGTTTGTTTTGTGTGGCAAATTACCCCTCTTCACGCCAAAACATGTAAGGTCCACAAAAAGCTAATTGGATAGCCATGTTGAGGTAATTAGCCACGGTAACTTAGTAGGATACCGCCCAAAGTATATCTATGCTGGCAATCCATTTAGTTATCATATCCACTGATAGCATAGAAACATGGGGCTTATCGAGGAGCCTAAGAAATAAGAGGAGAGAGAGTGCAGTCTTTTATATTACTTGGCAATAAAATGTGTTACTTTGGACCAGCCTCAGCGAGATTTTACATCTGGCTCACAGTCAAGTATAGATATTTGAAAGTAATATTTGCTAATTTGTGAAAATGTGACATAGGTAAATTAAGGCTTACAATCAAGTAAAGAGATTAAAATTAATGGCCCTCATTCCGAGTTGATCGCTCGCAAGGCGAATGTAGCAGAGTTACACACGCTAAGCCTACGCCTACTGGGAGTGTATCTTAGCTTCTTAAAAGTGCGACCGATGTATTCGCAATATTGCGATTAGCACACCTCGTAGCAGTTTTAGAGTAGCTTCAGACTTACTCTGCCTGTGCGATCAGTTCAGTGCTTGTCGTTCCTGGTTGACGTCACAAACACACCCAGCGTTCGCCCAGGCACTCCCACCGTTTCTCCGGCCACTCCTGCGTTTTTTCCCTAAACGGTAGCGTTTTCAACCTCACGCCCCTAAAACGCCGTGCTTCCGCCCAGTAACACCCATTTCCTGTCAATCACATTACGATCGCCGGAGCGATGAAAAAGCCGTGAGTAAAAATACTATCTTCATAGCAAAGATACTTGGCGCAGTCGCAGTGCGAACATTGCGCATGCGTACTAAGCGGATTTTCATTGCGATGCGATGAAAAATACCGAGCGAACAACTCGGAATGAGGGCCAATGTTTGTTGATTTGTGAAAATGCGACACAGGCAAAGTTAGCAGCTGACAGTTTAATTAATTAGTGGACATTTTCAGCTCATAAACTGATTGTAACTGGCATGTTGCTGCAGTAATATACGTTTTATTCTCACACAGAAATTATTCAATTAATTAATCATTGCAGTAGACTATCAAATCTTCCTTAACCTAAAGGATTCTATGAGCACGTCCTAAAGAATAATGGATGTTTTCCCCTTTGATGATATAACATTGTTTTATTATGTTTTTAGTTATTTAACTTGTTGGGCCAATTTATAAGATATTGCAAATGTACAGTACAGTAATCTGTAGCAACCATTCAGAAATTCTGTTTGATTCAGTGCAATTCAGTCAATAAAGGCAAATGTCTCAATAATTGATGCAGTGTTGTCAAACCTCCAAAAAATGCTGTTTTTGGAGGTTTGCCACAATTCCCGTTTGTATCAAGCTCCGTAAGTGAAACTGTCTGGAGCTTGAGCCTGATAGGCACAAGCTATAGGACTATAGGGTTCTCTTTGCAGAAATCCATGGAGAAGGAAAGGAAAGCTCACTACCTACCCCAACCCTCCCCCTACAGCGGCTTTTACATGCGCAATAGGATCATAAACCGGGAATTCCTCACACTGAAAGGGACAGCTCTTATCAGAAGAAGTATTCATGCATATGGTGTTAATCAATGCATCAATGCATGCAATAAGGGGCGGGATGTATCGCATATAATCAGGGCTGGTGCTTCCACTAGGCAGCTTTAGGCAGCTGCCTATGGGCACCAGGACCTGAGTGGGCGGCCTGCTGAGGCTGCCCGAAATAAAAATGTAAAGATGTCTCTGAAAGACCAGGGTTCTATTGGCGGGCCTAATGCAGAGCAGTGTTTGTGACCAGACAGCAGCTCAGGGAGTCAGGCACAAGTGACTCCCACCCATAGAGATCAGCACCAGGGATAGAGGATGCAGTGCTGTCAGTCTCACAGGCAGGAGGACAGAGCGTCATGGTGACATTGTGCATGCACAGATGCTGTACCTATTTGCTCCTGGAGACCACCATGACCAGAGCCGCCTACACAGTGCTGGATAAGAGCAAGAGCTGCCTTGTGGGAGAGGAGAAAATAAGATTTTAAACCTACCGGTAAATCTTTTTCTCCTAGTCCGTAGAGGATGCTGGGGACTCCGTAAGGACCATGGGGTATAGACGGGCTCCGCAGGAGACATGGGCACTCTAAGACTTTAGATGGGTGTGAACTGGCTCCTCCCTATATGCCCCTCCTCCAGACCTCAGTTATAGAACTGTGCCCAGAGGAGACGGACAGTACGAGGAAAGGATTTTTGTTAATCTAAGGGCGAGATACATACCAGCCCACACCATACACACCGTACAACATGGTATATACTAAACCAGTTAACAGTATGAACAAAACAGCATCAGCCAGTGACTGATCTCAACTGTAACATAACCCTTATGTAAGCAACAACTACAGGTTGAGTATCCCATATCCATATATTCCGAAATACGGAATATTCCGAAATACGGAATTTTTTGAGTGAGAGTGAGATAGTGAAACTTTGTTTTCTGACGGCTCAATGTACACAAACTTTGTTTAATACACAGAGTTATTAAAAATATTGTATTAAAAGACCTTCAGGCTGTGTGTGTAAGGTGTATATGAAACATAAATGAATTGTGTGAATGTAGACACACTTTGTTTAATGCACAAAGTTATTAAAAATAATGGCTAAAATGACCTTCAGGCTGTATGTATAAGGTGTATATGTAACATAAATGCATTCTGTGCTTAGATTTAGGTCCCATCACCATGATATCTCAGTATGGTATGCAATTATTCCAAAATACGTAAAAATCCGATATCCAAAATACCTCTGGTCCCAAGCATTTTGGATAAGGGAGACTCAACCTGTATATACAAGCCTTGCAGAATTTGTCCGCACTGGGACGGGCGCCCAGCATCCTCTACGGACTAGGAGAAAAAGATTTACAGGTAGGTTTAAAATCTTATCTTCTCTTACGTCCTAGAGGATGCTGGGGACTCCGTAAGGACCATGGGGTTTATACCAAAGCTCCAGACCGGGCGGGAGAGTGCGGATGACTCTGCAGCACCGATTGAGCAAACATGAGGTCCTCATCAGCCAGGGTATCAAACTTGTAAAATTTTGCAAAAGTGTTTGAACCCGACCAAGTAGCTGCTCGGCAAAGCTGCAATGCCGAGACGCCTCGGGCAGCCGCCCAAGAAGAGCCCACCTTCCTAGTGGAATGGGCCTTTACCGAATTTGGTAACGGCAATCCAGTCATAGAATGAGCCTGCTGAATCGTGTTACAGATCCAGCGAGCAATAGTCTGCATAGAAGCAGGAGCGCCAACCTTGTTGGCTGCATACAGGACAAACAGTGCCTCTGTTTTCCTAACCTGAGCCGTCCTGGCTACATACATTTTTAAGGCCCTGACTACATCAAGGGACTTGGAATCCTCCAAGTCACCCTTAGCCACAGGCACCACAATAGGTTGGTTCATATGAAACGACGAAACCACTTTAGGCAGAAATTGAGGACGAGTCCTCAACTCTGCTCGATCCACATGGAAAATCAGATAGGGGCTTTTGTGAGACAAAGCCGCCAATTCGGACACCCGCCTCGCAGATGCCAAGGCCAACAACATGACCACTTTCCAAGTGAGAAATTTGAATTCAACTGACTGAAGAGGTTCAAACCAGTGTGATTTAAGGAACTGTAACACCACGTTAAGGTCCCACGGTGCCACTGGGGGCACAAAAGGAGGTTGGATGTGCAGCACTCCCTTTACAAAAGTCTGGACTTCTGGGAGAGAAGCTAATTCCTTCTGAAAGAATATAGATAAGGCCGAAATCTGCACCTTAATGGAGCCTAACTTTAGGCCCATATCCACTCCTGTCTGTAGAAAATGGAGAAAACGAACCAGCTGAAAATCTTCCGTAGGAGCATTCTTGGCTTCACACCAAGATACATATTTCCTCCAGATACGGTGATAGTGCTTCGCCGTTACCTCCTTCCTAGCTTTGATTAGAGTAGGGATGAATACGTTTCCTAGCTAGGATTTGGGCTTCAACCGCCATGCCTTCAAACGTAACCGCGGTAAGTCTTGGAACACACAGGGCCCCTGTTGCAACAGGTCCTCCCTGGGAGGAAGAGGCCACGGATCTTCTGTGATCATTTCCTGAAGATCTGAATACCAGGCCCTTCGAGGCCAATCTGGGACAATGAGTATTGTCTGCACTCTTGTTCATCTTATGATTCTCAATATTTTTGAGATAAGTGGAAGCGGAGGGAACACATAGAACGACTGAAACACCCACGTTGTCACCAGGGCGTCCACCGCCACTGCCTGAGGGTCCCTCGACCTGGAACAATACGTCCAAAGCTTTCTGTGGAGGCGTGACGCCATCATGTCTATTTGAGGAAGTCCCCAACGACTTGTTACCTCTGCAATGACCTCTTGATGAAGTCCCCACTCTCCTGGATGTAGATCGTACCTGCTGAGGAAGTCTGCCTCCCATTTGTCTACTCCCGGAATGAAGACCGCTGACAGAGCGCTTACATGATTTTCCACCCAGCGAAGAATCCTGGTGGCTTCTGCCATTGCTGCTCTGCTCCTTGTCCCGCCCTGGCGGTTTACATGCGCCACGGCTGTGACGTTGTCTGACTGGATCAGAATGGGTAGGTTGCGAAGAAGATTCTCCGTCTGTTGCAGGCCGTTGTATATGGCCCTTAATTCCAGCACATTGATGTGTAGACAAGCCTCCTGGCTTGACCATAGTCCCTGAAAATGTTTTCCTTGTGTGACTGCTCCCCATCCTCAGAGGCTCGTGTCCGTGGTCAGAAGAACCTAATCTTGAATGCCGAACCTGCGACCCTCTAGAAGGTGAGCACTCTGGAGCCACCAAAGGAGAGAGACCCTGGCCCTGGGGGACAGGCTTATCCTCCGATGCATCTGTAGATGGGACCCTGACCACTTGTCCATAAGGTCCCACTGAAAAGTTCTCGCATGGAACCTGCCGAACGGAATGGCCTCGTAGGCCGCCACCATCTTTCTCAATACTCGAGTGCATTGATGAACTGACACTCTTTTTTGTTTCAGCAGTTCCTTGACCATGTTCTGGAGTTCCTGGGCTTTTTCCATTGGGAGAAAAACCCTCTTTTTTTCCGTGTCCAGAATCATGCCCAAAAATGACAGCCGAGTTGTCGGAACCAACTGCAACTTTGGTAGATTTAGAATCCAGCCACGTTGTTGTAGTACTCTCAGGGAGAGAGACATGCTTTTTAGTAACTGATCTCTTGATCTTGCCTTTATCAGGAGATCGTCCAAGTATGGGATAATTGTGACCCCCCCTGCTTGCGCAGGAGCACCATCATTTCCGCCATTACCTTGGTGAAAATTCTCTGGGCTGTGGAAAGCACAAACGGCAACGTCTGAAACTGGTAATGACAATCCTGTACAGCGAATCTCAGGTACGCCTGATGAGGAGGATATATGGGGACATGAAGGTATGCATCCTTTATGTCTAGTGACACCATAAAATCCCCCCCTTCCAGGCTGGAGATCACTGCCCGGAGAGATTCCATCTTGAATTTGAACCTCTTCAAATATAGGTTTAGGGATTTTAGATTCAGAATTGGTCTGACTGAGCCATCCGGCTTCGGGACCACAAATAGGGTTGAATAAAACCCTTTCCCCTGTTGCACTAGGGGAACCCTGATAATCAATTGCTGTTGACACAGCTTTTGTATGGCCGCTAAAACTATTTCCCTCTCTGGGGGAGAAGCTGGCAAGGCCGATTTGTAAAATCGGTGTGGAGGCACATCTTCGAACTCCAGCTTGTAGCCTTGGGATACAATTTCGACCACTCAAGGATCCAAATCCGACTGAACCCAGACTTGGCTGAAGAGTCGAAGACGTGCCCCCACCGGTGCGGACTCCCGTAGCGGAGCCCCAGCGTCATGCGGTGGATTTTGTAGAGGCCGGGGAGGATTTTTGTTCCTGGGAACTAGCCGTAGCTGGTGTTCTTTTCCCTCTACCTCTACCTCTGGCGAGGAAGAAAGAGCCATGCCCCTTTCTGAACTTATGAGACCGAAAGGACTGTATCTGGTATTGAGGTGTTTTCTTCTGCTGTGGGGGAACGTAAGGCAAAAAAGAAGACTTACCCGCGGTAGCTGTGGAAACCAGGTACGCGAGGCCCTCCCCAAATAAAACTTCACCTTTGTAAGGCAAAGCCTCCATATGTCTCTTTGAGTCAGCATCACCTGTTCATTGACGGGTCCACAGGGACCTTCTAGCAGAAACTGCCATGGCATTGGCTCTTGAACCAAAAAGTCCAATATCTCTCGCAGCCTCTCTCATATATAACGCTGCGTCCTTGATGTGACCTAAGGTCAACAAAATACTATCTTTATCTAGGGTGTCAATGTCAGATGACAAGTTATCTGCCCAAGCTGCAATTGCGCTACCCACCCATGCCGACGCTACTGCAGGTCTGAGCAGGGCTCCCGTAGTCGCATAAATTGATTTTAAGGTAGTTTCCTGCCTGCGATCCGCAGGATCCTTTAGGGCCGCCGTGTCCAGGGATGGTAGTGCCACCTTTTTGGACAAGCGCGTCAAGGCCTTGTCCACCATGGGCGAGGATTCCCACCATAACCTGTCCTTTGAGGGGAAAGGATACGCCATAATAATTCTCTTGGGAACCTGCAGTCTCTTGTCTGGAGTTTCCCAAGCCTTTTCAAATAAAGCGTTCAGCTCATGAGATGGGGGAAACGTTACCTCAGGTTTCTTTTCCTTAAACATGCAGACTCTCGTGTCAGGGACAGAGGGGTCCTCTGTGATATGCAAAACATCTTTTATTGCAATAATCATATATTGAATTCTCTTGGCCACTCTTGGGTGCAACCTTGCATCATCATAGTCGACACTGGAGTCAGAATCCGTGTCAGTATCAGTGTCTGCAATCTGGGAAAAGGGACGTTTATGGGACCCTGAAGGGTCTTGTGACACAGTAACAGCCATGGATTGACTCCCTGCTTTGTCCTTGGACTCTGCTTTGTCCAATCTCTTATGTAATAAAGCCACATTAGCATTTAAAACATTCCACATGTCCAACCAATCAGGTGTCGGCTGTGCCGACGGAGACCCCACCACCATCTGCTCCCTAGACGAGCCTTCCGCTTCAGACATGTCGACACACACGTACTGACACCCCCACACACACTGGGATATATGAATATGGGGACAGACCCACAATAAGCCCTTTGGAGAGACAGAGAGAGAGTATGCCAACACACACCCAGCGCCACTAGAAACTGAAACAAAGTCCCAGCCTGTACAGCGCTTTATATATAGAATTAGCACCAAATAAATGTGCTCCCCCCTCATTTTTGCCCCCTGTTACTTGTACAGCAGGGGAGAGTCCGGGAGCAGCTTCTCTGCAGCATGCTGTGGAGAAAATGGCGCTGGTTAGTGCTGGAAGATCAAGCTCCGCCCCCCCCCCCCCCCCCCCCCCCCCGACGGCGGGCTTCGGTCCCGCTATTTTTATTATACTGGCAGGGGATTTATTATATACTGCCTCCGCAGTATCTATATACGTGTGCCAGTCTTATGTGAGGTAAAAATTGCTGCCCAGGGCGCCCCCCCTGCGCCCTGCACCTGTGCTGTGCCTGTGTGTGTTGTGGGAGCAATGGCGCGCAGCGCAAACGCTGTGCGGTACCTCATGAAGATCTGAGGTCTTCTGCCGCCTTTAAAGTCTTCTTGCTTCCTATACTTACCCGGCTTCAATCTTCCGGTTCTGTGAGGAGGACGGCGGCGTGGCTCTGGGACGAACAGCAAGGACGACACCTGTGTTTTCCGACCCTCTGGAGCTAATGGTGTCCAGTAGCCTAAGAAGCAGAGCCCATCAGTCCAGGAAAGTAGGTCTGCTTCTCTCCCCTCAGTCCCACGATGCAGGGAGCCTGTTGCCAACAGTGCTCCCTGAAAATAAAAAACCTAACAAAAGTCTTTTCAGAGAAACTCAGTAGAGCTCCCCTGTAGTGCATCCAGTCTCCTCTGGGCACAGGATCTAACTGAGGTCTGGAGGAGGGGCATAGAGGGAGGAGCCAGCTCACACCCATCTAAAGTCTTAGAGTGCCCATGTCTCCTGCGGAGCCCGTCTATACCCCATGGTCCTTACAGAGTCCCCAGCATCCTCTAGGGCGTAAGAGAAACTAGTCCTAAGTGAGGGAAGACCCCCCCCCCCTCTCATACAGCGCTGGACCACCAGCACAGTGCAGAATCCTGTATCCCCCCTTCTTTCCTGTTTCCCCAGGTCCCGTGTCACCCCCTCTCATGTCCCCAGGTCCCGTGTCCCTCCTTCCCTTCCCACTCATGTCCTATGTTACCCCCTCACCCTTCATGTGCCCAGGTCCTGTGTCACAGCTTCATCAGGCTTGTCATCCCAGCAACTTTTTGTGGAAGCATGGGCAACAAACAGGACACCTGTTAACAGCAGCACCATATGAGAGTGTGATTGTGACAGCACTGGTGACACCGAGTGCATCCTCCCCTGTGGCTGGAGCCTGGCCTGGT
Source organism: Pseudophryne corroboree (assembly GCF_028390025.1). Taxonomy (NCBI): domain Eukaryota; kingdom Metazoa; phylum Chordata; class Amphibia; order Anura; family Myobatrachidae; genus Pseudophryne; species Pseudophryne corroboree. Next base: position 729,697,429 of record NC_086447.1, read on the forward strand.
GGGGGCACTGCTGAGGCTGTGTGTGTAGTGCTGTCATCCTGGCAAGCTGTGTGTGCGTGTGCCTGGTACCTGCTGTCACTACTGGTGTTCTGCATGGGAACCAATGGCATACGTACAGTCTGGGCCCTCAGTTAATATTAATTGGTTTTAGATGGTGCAATGCTTCCCCAACTGCTGCTCATTCCTACACTGCAACCCAATGTTATTTATTTTAGACCTACAGAAAGAGCTTCACCTAAGACTGCTAGGAGTATGTATATATCACAATACTGCCCCAGTTCCTTCAATTCTCAAAATACACTGGTCTTCTGATATCATGTTACCTTCCCTCATATACAGTGGGAGGCAGATCATGATTCAGGGATATCCATACTGTACCTTGGCTTTGAATTTATACAGTGTGATAGATTGTTCATGATGGGGTGCATCTATTTTGTCTATCAATTTTAGTAGGCCGAAGTTTTGCCTAGGGTACTACTAACAAACCTTGCACCGGCCCTGCATATAATACAAGAAACATAGGGGCAGATGTATTAACCCGGAGAAGGCATAAGGAAGTGATAATAATAGAAAGATATATGGATTGGACAATGGCGCCCTTCTGTCTCTATAAAATACGTATTCTCTATGATTATACAAGAATATACGTTCCTTTATATAACCTGTATCATCAGCATGTAATTAGTCAGGCTACTCTTCTGTCCATACAGCATCCCTTCTCTTGTTCGGTTTTCTCTCCAAATGCCCAGAAATAGAGGAAAATGGACAGGCAATAGTATAATACTGTTTTATTCAATTTAAAACACATCAAATATCCAGTCCAAATAAAAACTGACACACAAGTGATGAGGAAAATCCCAGATAGTGGAGGTAATGTAATTACCGGATAGTAGGAGAACCGATCAAAGTTCTCAAACTCGCATAAGATGTAATGGCAATCACAGGCAGCCACCCGGGTAACAGCTCCCTGGAACCGGCAATAACCCACGTCCACAATCGTCTGGATAGTCCTCCTCACGGCACCGACGCGTTTCAGGTCTATTCCAGACCCTTTTTCAAGGTAAGTGTGTCTCCATACAGTCATCCGGTCTATTTATCCCAACATCCCCCAATCAGAGTGAATTTACAAATTTTTAATCCATATCACCTGTTACAAACATGGCAGCTTACATATAGTTTAAACACGTAGTCATAGTAACCACCTCTATCCTCCAATAGTGTGAAGCCTCATAGTCTCATGACCTTTAGTCATGTGATCCCAGGTCATGTGACTTGTGTCCTTTCCCTTTTCCTGTCAATATTGTGGTATGGGCATTTCCGCCCTTAGTTGACGTTTTCCTCCTAATTCACATTTGTAATAGATGGGCCCGTCATCTTCCCTATTATATATATGGTGATACTCTTAATGTCTATGAGGTATTTCACCTCAGTAACATTGTCTCCTCTCTCCACCGGGTGTATATAACGGGCACCATCCCGTTTCTAGTACTTCCGCCCTTACTCCCGGCGGTCCGTATGTCACATCCGCTGACGTCACCTGGCTGTGTTGTTTGTTCTCGGCGGGATGTTAGTGCTTCCGCCATCCGCAGTGTACGTATTGCCAGTCACTCCTTTCTTGACTTCCTGGGGCTGGTAGTGTGTGCACTTCCGCCCTTACATGCTTCAGTCCTATATTTCATATCCGCCCTGGATCTGTGACATAAAAATAGGTTGATGGAGTGGGATCATAGCGGTATCCATAGCCCATAGGGAAGAACTTTGCCATAAATGTGGTGGTTCATTGATTTATCCTCCATTTTCAATGGTGGCATAACGTAATGTTTCTTGATGATTTTAACTACAATGTAAATAAAATACATTTTTAAAATATTATTGATAAAAAACCCCATTAATGGGGATGAAAAATCCTTCATATATATAGATAATAAATAAGAAATAAAATACAAATATCATAATAAAAGAAATTTGATTCCTATATGGAAACCTCAACTTATGATGGGACATGAATATACAATAAAACAGTCTGTACGATACATATCTGCATAATAATACGAAAAAAGGTCTATAAAAACCACTTTAGCTCAAAATCTGAGTTTAAACCATGAGGTATCAATGTATTATATTTATAAATAAATTCCATCTCCATTTTCGCCAGGCACTTTGCCAGATCTTTATGCCTGCGACCACTCTCCACCCTTTTGATGCCTACAAATCTAACGATTTGTTTGGGGTCACAGTTATGGTGTTTTTTAAAGTGGCTGGATAACGCATGGGTTTCTAGTCCCCTTCTGATGTTCCTAAGGTGCTCTCCTATCCGTATTTTGACCTGTCTAGAAGTACGCCCGATGTAAAAAAGGTGGCAGGAACATTCAATGGCATAAACCACATTTTTTACGTTACACGTGATAAAATCACGTATTTCGTGGATGGATCCATTAATCACTAAATTTTCTAATTTCTTCCCACTATCCGTGGTGATTTCCCTACATCCCACACAAGACCCGCACCTGTGAAACCCTTTTGTGCTCCTAATGCCTTCTTTTTTCATTGGAGGTAAATCACTTCTCACTAGTGTGTTTTTCAGGTTGGGTGCTTTTTTATAAATGAACAGAGGTTTTTCTGGTAATACACTTTTCAAAACAGGATCTTTCCTCAGTACCCTCCAATGTTTTCTAAATGATTTTTCTATCATTTTATGCTGAACATTATATTGGGTGATAAAAGCATATTCGAACTTGTTGGATGTTTCTGTTCTCTGTTTATCTTCCAATAGAGTTTCACGTTCCAAAAAAATTACGTTCTCCTTCACTTTTTTTAGCGAGGCCGCCTCATATCCGCTGTTTATGAATCTCTCCTCTAGTTGTTCAAATTGTTCCCTACAGACCCCCTCATCAGAACAATTCCGTTTAATTCGTTTGAATTGGCTATTCGGGATGGAATTAAGCCAATTCCCATGATGGCAGCTGTTTCTGTCAATGTAGGTTTGTGAGTCGGTGGGTTTTGTAAATGTCTTGGTACATAGGACACCATCCTTGATATATAGACTGATGTCCAAAAAATTGACTTCAATATTGCTCACATTGAAAGTAAATTCAATATGACACGGATTGTCGTTAAGATAGATACAAAATTTACCTGGTGTCGTGGAGGCGGTACATCGATGATGTCCTCTTTCTGTGGAAAGGAGAAAGGGAAGAACTTGATAAATTTTGTATCTATCTTAACGACAATCCGTGTCATATTGAATTTACTTTCAATGTGAGCAATATTGAAGTCAATTTTTTGGACATCAGTCTATATATCAAGGATGGTGTCCTATGTACCAAGACATTTACAAAACCCACCGACTCACAAACCTACATTGACAGAAACAGCTGCCATCATGGGAATTGGCTTAATTCCATCCCGAATAGCCAATTCAAACGAATTAAACGGAATTGTTCTGATGAGGGGGTCTGTAGGGAACAATTTGAACAACTAGAGGAGAGATTCATAAACAGCGGATATGAGGCGGCCTCGCTAAAAAAAGTGAAGGAGAACGTCATTTTTTTGGAACGTGAAACTCTATTGGAAGATAAACAGAGAACAGAAACATCCAACAAGTTCGAATATGCTTTTATCACCCAATATAATGTTCAGCATAAAATGATAGAAAAATCATTTAGAAAACATTGGGGGGTACTGAGGAAAGATCCTGTTTTGAAAAGTGTATTACCAGAAAAACCTCTGTTCATTTATAAAAAAGCACCCAACCTGAAAAACACACTAGTGAGAAGTGATTTACCTCCAATGAAAAAAGAAGGCATTAGGAGCACAAAAGGGTTTCACAGGTGCGGGTCTTGTGTGGGATGTAGGGAAATCACCACGGATAGTGGGAAGAAATTAGAAAATTTAGTGATTAATGGATCCATCCACGAAATACGTGATTTTATCACGTGTAACGTAAAAAATGTGGTTTATGCCATTGAATGTTCCTGCCACCTTTTTTACATCGGGCGTACTTCTAGACAGGTCAAAATACGGATAGGAGAGCACCTTAGGAACATCAGAAGGGGACTAGAAACCCATGCGTTATCCAGCCACTTTAAAAAACACCATAACTGTGACCCCAAACAAATCGTTAGATTTGTAGGCATCAAAAGGGTGGAGAGTGGTCGCAGGCATAAAGATCTGGCAAAGTGCCTGGCGAAAATGGAGATGGAATTTATTTATAAATATAATACATTGATACCTCATGGTTTAAACTCAGATTTTGAGCTAAAGTGGTTTTTATAGACCTTTTTTCGTATTATTATGCAGATATGTATCGTACAGACTGTTTTATTGTATATTCATGTCCCATCATAAGTTGAGGTTTCCATATAGGAATCAAATTTCTTTTATTATGATATTTGTATTTTATTTCTTATTTATTATCTATATATATGAAGGATTTTTCATCCCCATTAATGGGGTTTTTTATCAATAATATTTTAAAAATGTATTTTATTTACATTGTAGTTAAAATCATCAAGAAACATTACGTTATGCCACCATTGAAAATGGAGGATAAATCAATGAACCACCACATTTATGGCAAAGTTCTTCCCTATGGGCTATGGATACCGCTATGATCCCACTCCATCAACCTATTTTTATGTCACAGATCCAGGGCGGATATGAAATATAGGACTGAAGCATGTAAGGGCGGAAGTGCACACACTACCAGCCCCAGGAAGTCAAGAAAGGAGTGACTGGCAATACGTACACTGCGGATGGCGGAAGCACTAACATCCCGCCGAGAACAAACAACACAGCCAGGTGACGTCAGCGGATGTGACATACGGACCGCCGGGAGTAAGGGCGGAAGTACTAGAAACGGGATGGTGCCCGTTATATACACCCGGTGGAGAGAGGAGACAATGTTACTGAGGTGAAATACCTCATAGACATTAAGAGTATCACCATATATATAATAGGGAAGATGACGGGCCCATCTATTACAAATGTGAATTAGGAGGAAAACGTCAACTAAGGGCGGAAATGCCCATACCACAATATTGACAGGAAAAGGGAAAGGACACAAGTCACATGACCTGGGATCACATGACTAAAGGTCATGAGACTATGAGGCTTCACACTATTGGAGGATAGAGGTGGTTACTATGACTACGTGTTTAAACTATATGTAAGCTGCCATGTTTGTAACAGGTGATATGGATTAAAAATTTGTAAATTCACTCTGATTGGGGGATGTTGGGATAAATAGACCGGATGACTGTATGGAGACACACTTACCTTGAAAAAGGGACTGGAATAGACCTGAAACGCGTCGGTGCCGTGAGGAGGACTATCCAGACGATTGTGGACGTGGGTTATTGCCGGTTCCAGGGAGCTGTTACCCGGGTGGCTGCCTGTGATTGCCATTACATCTTATGCGAGTTTGAGAACTTTGATCGGTTCTCCTACTATCCGGTAATTACATTACCTCCACTATCTGGGATTTTCCTCATCACTTGTGTGTCAGTTTTTATTTGGACTGGATATTTGATGTGTTTTAAATTGAATAAAACAGTATTATACTATTGCCTGTCCATTTTCCTCTATTTCTGGGCATTTGGAGAGAAAACCGAACAAGAGAAGGGATGCTGTATGGACAGAAGAGTAGCCTGACTAATTACATGCTGATGATACAGGTTATATAAAGGAACGTATATTCTTGTATAATCATAGAGAATACGTATTTTATAGAGACAGAAGGGCGCCATTGTCCAATCCATATATCTTTCTATTATTAGTCATTTTTTGGGGGTGAAGGGAAATACCCCTATTGTGCATTGGATATAGGCTGCTCCTACCACTTTGCGCACCTACCGGGGAGTCAAACCCTTTCTTAGTGGGATAAGGAAGTGATAAACCAGTGATAAGTGCAAGGTGATAAACGCACCAGCCAATCAGCTCCAATATGTAAATAAACAGTTGGGGGCTGATTCTCTGGTGCGTTTATCACCTTGCACTTATCACTGGTTAATCACTTCCTTATGCCGAATCAGGCTTAATACATCTGCCCCATAGTTTTGTATTTTGTCAAAATCAGTATGATTTTCATTTGTATCTAATACTCCCTGCTAGAATTTTGATATATGTACAGTACATTCTTTACCAGAGCCGTAACCAGCAACAGCTCCTAGTTACAATTAGTACGGGGCTGCCGCTACCCCCATGTCCTCAAAGTAGAGGAGACATCCAGCAACCAGCCCCAGATTAATAGCCAGATTAAGGGGGGGCGCAGGGCATACTGTACTCCGGGCCCCCCAGCCGAAGCACACTGACATCATTAACTCTCACTCTTGTGCAGCAGCAGAACAAAGCAGCCAGAATGTGAGCAGGACAGTATGCAGTATAGGCAGAGACACAGGAGTATCAGGTTTCATGAGATACTGACAGAGCTTTCCGACCAGAGGAGAAATAAGAAGGGGGAGAGAGCTTTAAGTGACCATGGGATCCCAGATTCTCCTTACCACCATGGTGTCTGGGCCTTGTGTAACCTGCTATCTAATGAGAGCATGCAGGTCCAGAGAGAGACACACACAAAAAGTCTTGTCCCAGTGTGTAAGCAGTACAGAGGCTGCTCCTATTGCACTCTTGCAAGATAAATTATAGAATTTATTTTTCTGTGTGTATTTTAAGGTTGTTTAAGTTGTCTTTGTTCCACTACAGGAAATCTTTATAAATAGTTGTCTCTCAATTAGGTGGAGCTATAAACATTACACAGGTATTATTAAACTATTAGTTTAAATCTAATATAAACCACTGGTTTAAATTTAATATACACAATCTATGCCTCCAAACACGACTTATTCCAGGATGGACAAAATGCTCTGTACCTGGACTTTCCTCTTAATTTATGATTGCAATCACCTATGTTGAAATACCTTTCTTATCAGTGAAATAGTTCAACACAGATGATGCCAATCATATATTAAGGGGGAAGGCCAGGTAGAGAGCATTTTGTCCCTCCTGCAATGGGTCTTGTAAGGAGGTATGCACAATCTAATATACAACCTCCCCCCTTCCCCCCAGACTCCCCTGTCTTATGTGCCCCAGGCCCCTCCAAGGCTTAATCCAGCCCTGCCCGGATCCCAGAACCTGTGTAATGGATCCGGCAGTAGACGGGATCGGCGCATGTGCAGATGCTGTGGTGCAATTGCGCTTGCACAGTCCCCCGGCTTCTATGGACTGCATCGGCTGCAGCCCACAAAAGCTGGATTAAGCTGCACGAAAGGCGGGGAGTAGGAAGCCAGTCCTGGAGTGAGAACATCTCCCAATGGGACTGCATTTTGTGTCCTTGACTGACAGGTAGGACTTCCAAGAGGAAGTGACTGACACTGAGATGGCTGGCTGATTTAACTGGGGAATGGGGGGGGGGGGGGGGCTACATTCCTGCAGCCCATAGGTAAAATCATCCACTGGCCACAACTAGACATTTTGTTGCCCTGTGCCAGAAAGAGATAGGTACACCACAGTAGAGCCCCTTGTACACACAGGGCCTAATTCACTACGGATCGCTATTGAGCTAGCAATTTTTCACAAATCTGCTATTGCTAAAAATCGCATGTGAAGAGCTGCCCAGAAAGGATCAAAGATGCCCACCGATGCATTTGCAAATTAGCAAAATCGCAATGCATACACAAAAAAACGAGCACCATCGACAGTTGCGGCTGACCCCAGCATACTCAAATCAATGAGAATGCAGTTGCACCGGGTGCCATGTTTTGAATGCAGCATTCGCAGATGATGTCAGATACACATCCTAAAAATGGCCATGACACGCTTGCATTTTCCCAACCACTGCCCACATGTTACCACCCACAAACAGTCACTTAATGTCAATCAAAATGCGTTCTCTTTACAATTAGGCTGCATACACAGTGCGTATGTCTGCCAATAATCAGTCACTGCGTGCAAACACATTTGCAAACGGTAGTGAATCAGGCCCATTATGCCATAATAGAGCCCTTTATACATGTTACGCCACAGTAGAGCCGTTTATACACGTTACACAACAGTAGAGCTGCAAATACACGTTACTCTACAGTAGAGCCACTTATACACATTACGCCACAGTAAAGCACCTTATATGCGTTACGCCGCAGTATAGCTGCTTTTACTCGTTACACCACAGTATAGCCACTATACAGATCATGCCATGGTAGAGCTCTTATATATGCTATGACACACTGGTGTAAAGGCTGAGCCCCTCCTCCTCATTCCACCTTCACCTCACCATTCCTTATTCTTCTTTCTCCTCATCATTCTACCTCCTCATTCCTCCTCAAACTCTCTGTTCCCCCCAAGCAACTATGATTACCCTTGTTGGTGTGCCCAGCAACAGCCATGAAACGGCTCTTACACTTGGTGGAAGTCCCTCTGGAGAGACGTCATGACATCTCTCCCAGCACCTGCAGATATTTCAGGAGACAGGCATGGGGTGGAGTGCATGGGGTGGGCAGTGCTGCCTGCTGTAATGTATATTAACACAACAGCAGTGCATCCAGCAGAGAAGGAGGCGGGCGCATCACTACTATTAGACATTGCAGCAGGCAGTTGATGGCCAGTGGCGTCAGGGGTGCATATACAGGTGGATAGAGGGTGGAGGCAGCCGATCCGCCCACAGGGCTTGTGCGAGCTGCGGGGCTAGCCTGAGTCCAAATTTGTTGTTCAGCAAATTTCGGTTTTGGTGCCCCTCAGTGGACAATGTGAACAACACACTCCCTGACGGGAGCTGCTCACTGTACCACTCTCCGGGAGCCGCCGGCAGCCCTCCACACGTCTAATAAACTGCCAACACTGCCGGCCATTGACACACACAACGCGGCAGCAGATGCCTTCCTTGCAGCTTGCAGCCGTATGCGGCTGCGTACCTTGCCTAACTGGCCGGCCGGCCCCGGTGAGCACATCGGCCGCACCACCCTAGTTACAGTTACGGCTATGGGGTAGATGTATTAACCTGTAGAAGGCATAAGGAAGTGATAAACCAGTGATAAAGCAGTGTTAAGTGCAGTGTGATAATGCACCAGCCAATCAGCTTCTAACTGTTAATTTACATAAGGGTGCTAATTGGCTGGTGTGTTTATCACCTTGCACTTATTACTAGTTTATCACTTCCTTATGCCTTCTCCAGGTTAATTCATCTGCCCCTGTGTTCTTTATCATCTAAAGGCAATTTGTACGGTCAAAGCAGTCAGTAAAAGTCAGAAGAATGTTCAAACGACAAATTTAAAAACATTTTCATTTAACATGAAATATTAGGACTATCATTGATTTTCCATGATTTCACTCTGACTTATTACAATGTTTAACACCGTGTTACAAAACAATAATATGATAGGTGCGCTAGCAGATGTGATACATAATGAAAATTATTGGAAACCACTGTTCCATTCATAAACTCTTTATTGCCTTATTACATACAGTATATCACAAAATCATTAAACAAATATGTCCATTTGGATTGAATTACCGTACATTTACTAAACTGGTTGGGTATGGTATGCCAGCGGCTGTGATCTCGGCGGTCAGCATACTGCCAGAATGCCGGCAAGGGGGTGAGCGCAACAAAGCCCCTTGCAGGCTCGCTGCGCTCGCCACGCTGCTTGCTCGCTGCACTCACCACAGGCTCTGTACTTATGCACTCTATGGTGTGTCGTGGACACGAGTGGGAATAGACCTGTTAGCCAGGATTCCGGCTGTTGACATTGTCAGTGGTCGGGATTCTGGCGTTGGTATCCTGACCACCGGGATCCCGACTGCCAGCAATGTAACCACATCCTACTAAACAACCCATATGTGCTCCATTCAATATATTGTTTTTGACTCTGCAAGGGGCCCTTGTGACTAAATTTACTGGAAGTCACTGGTGTTGGAGGTGGGTGTGGCTGCTATAAGGCAGTAATGACAGCAGGTGCAGCCACTTAAAGCAGCCACTGGCGGTGCCTGTGCTGCTACTGCTGGGGTGGTATAGTTGGACAGGCAGCTGCTGGCAACCATGAATGTCTTTCCCCATTTCTTCCTCATCTGGATCAGTAAAAGAGTCTGGATCTTGAAGGGGAGTTAGGTACTAGAGGGGGGTAGTAACCCTAACCCTGCAGTAGACGCTGTACCCACCCCCACGCCCCGAGTCTTAGCCCTAGCCACCGCCCACAGTAACTTAGCTCTAGCTGCCACCCCCACTATCTTAGCCATAGCCCTCTTCCCTGTTGGCATTCTAATTGTTGGGATGCTGGTGATGCTGGATCCAGCATCATCCCCATATAAGAAATGTTCTTCTTTGGTATCCTGCTTGCTACTGAGTAGAGAGAGCCAGAACACCTATTCTGCATGTTCTCAGCTAAGTAAATCTACAAAAACACATCTGTCCTTGGAGTGATAACCAGTGCCGTACCTAAGCATTTTAGCGCTGTGTGCTAGAAACGGCATTGGCGCCCACCCTATGTAAGATAGGGGCGTGGCTTCATGGGGAAGGGGCATGGTCACAAAATAATACCAATTTATACTACGGTGCACAGTAGTCTCCATTATTCAAATTACGCTGCACAGTAACGCCACTACACCAGGTAGAGCCCCCTTTTCATACATTACGGCAGACAGTCCCCCTTTTTACACATTGCGGCAGACAGCACCCCCTTTTTACACATTACGGCAGACAGCGTCACCCTTTTTACACATTACGGCAGACAGCGTCCCCTTTTTACACATTACGGCAGACAGCGTCCCCCTTTTTACACATTACGGCAGACAGCGTCCCCTTTATACACATTACGGCAGACAGAGCTCCCATTTTACACATTACGGCAGACAGCGTCCCCCTTTTACACATTACGGCAGACAGCATCCCTTTTTTACACATTACAGCAGACAGCGTCCCCTTTTTACACATTATGGCAGAGTCCCCTTTTTACACATTACGGCAGACAGCGTCCCCTTTTTACACATTACGGCAGACAGTGTCCCCTTTTTACATATTATGGCAAACAGCATCCCCTTTTTACACATTACGCCAGACAGCGGCCCCCTTTTTACACATTATGGCAGCCAGTCCCCCTTTTTACACATTACGGCAGACAGCATCCCCTTTTTACACATTACGGCAGACAGCGCCTCCTTTTTACACATTACGGCAGACAGCGTGCCCTTTTATCACATTACGGCATGCAGCATCCCCCTTTTTACACATTACAGCCGACAGCGTGTCCCTTTTTACACATTACGGCAGACAGTGTCCCCTTTTTGCACATTACGGCAGACAGAGCTCCCATTTTACACATTACGGCAGACAGCGTCCCCTTTTTACACATTTATGGCAGACAGCGTCCCCCTTTTTACACATTACGGCAGACAGCATCCCCTTTTTACACATTACGGCAGACAGCGTCCCCTTTTTACACATTACGGCAGAGTCCCCTTTTTACACATTACGGCAGACAGCGTCCCCTTTTTACACATTACGGCAGACAGTGTCCCCTTTTTACATATTATGGCAGACAGCATCCCCCTTTTACACATTACGGCAGACAGCGTCCCCCTTTTTACACATTATGGCAGCCAGTCCCCCTTTTTACACATTACAGCAGCTAGTCCCCCTTTTTACACATCGCGTCAGAAAGAATAGATAGATAGATAGATAGATAGATAGATAGATAGATAGATAGATACAGGGGTGTAGCGAGGGTGGCTCCAGTGGAGCTCGAGCTCCGGGCGCTGAAAAAGTTAGAGGGCACAGAGGGTCACATAGATGCGGAGACTAGGTAGAGAACAGGGCAAGCCAGAGGCGACAATAGGAGACATTGACAGCCAGCACATGCAGGAGCTGTGCTCCTCATTATATGTCTCACTGTCTGCTTGTAGTTGTGCAGCAGGTTTACTTCTGTCCTGCAGCATCACTCTCTGCCCCCGCTGCTGCGGCACCTCTTTCTGGCTCAATTGCTTCAGCACCCAACTCTGCCCTGGCTACTGCAGAACCTCTCTCTGCCCTGGTTACTGCAGCACCTCTCTATGCCCCGGCTGTGGCAGCACCTCTCTCTGCCCCGGCTGTTGCAGCACCCGGCTGTTGCAGCACCTCTCTCTGCCCCGGCTACTGCAGCACCTCTTTCTGCCCTGGCTACTGCAGCCCCCCTCTCTGCCCTGGCTACTGCAGCACCCCTCTCTGCTCCAGCTACTGCAGCACCCCTCTCTGCCCCGGCTGCTACAGCACCTCTCTCTGCCCCGGTTGCTACAGCACCTCTCTCTACACTGATGCTGCAGCACCTCTCTCTGCTACGGTTGCTACTGCACCTCTCTCTACGTTGATGCTGCAGCACCTCTCTCTGCATTAGAAGCGGCAACGTAAAATGTATAAATGGCTCTACTGTGGCATAATGTGTATAAGCAGCTCTTCTGTGGTGAGCAGTGTGGCGTAACATATATAAGCGTCTCTACTGTGGAGTAACATGTATAACCATCTCTACTGTGGTGTAACGTGTATAAGGGGCTCTACTGTGGTGAAACGTGTATAAGTGGCTCTACTGTGTGGTGTAACGTGTATAAGGAGTACTACTGTGCGGTATAATGTGAATTGGTACTATTCTGTGATCATGCTCCTTCCCCATGAAGCCACAGCCCTACATATTTGTTGCGTGCCTTCGACGCACACTGTCCCTGTTTTTAACATGGTGGGGTACCCGGAAGAAACTTTCACCCTGAGCGCCACAAGGTCTAGGGGATGGGGCGCTGAAAAATAACCTTGGTCCGGGCACCATGGCACCTAGCCACACCTCTGGATAGATAGATAGATAGATAGATACCATCTCTCCCCGCTGGCAGTCAGGCTCCTCGGTGCTGTCAGATCCCGGGAAGGGGGGAAGGAGGAGGAGGGAGGGGGACTGGAGCCGCAGCAGCGCTATGTAATTGGTGGTGGCGCCGCTGCAGCAGTCCCTCTGCTTCCGCATTGGCTGCCCGGCGCCGCTGTGAATGCAGGGATGAGGGAAACACATCCCAGCATTCACAGCAGCGCCGGGCAGCCAATGCGGAAGGAGAGGGACTGCTGCAGCGGCGCCACTACCAATTACATAGCACTGCTGCGGCTTCAGTCCCCCTCCCTCCTCCGGCGCTGCTGCTCTCCTCCCATGCCTCCGGCTTCTCCAGCGCAGCGCGACCAGCACAGCAGAGGTGGCTAGTAATGAGTCAATTTGACTCATTACAAGCTGCTGGCCGTTGCACCCTCAGGGCGACCGCGCTGTGTGCCAGGCACACCTGGCACACGCGTAGTTACGGCGCTGGTGATAACTAAACACTGCTTTATAGTGCTGAGGCATACTTGGATCCTTGACCAGTGAGTACTAGCATCCAAATATCAAAATCCTACTGTTAACATACTATAGAGTAATTATATTGTTTTAGCTTATGACCCAGCCAAGAACTAGTGATGAGCGGGTTTGGTTTCTCGGAAACAGAACCCCCCCGAACTTCACCCACTTTATACGGGTCCGAGGCATACTCAGATTCTCCCGTATGGCTCGGTTAACCCGAGCGCGCCCGAACGTCATCATCCCGCTGTCGGATTCTCGCGAGATTCGGATTCTATATAAGCAGCCGCGCGTCGCCGCCATTTTCACTCGTGCATTGGAAATGTTAGGGAGAGGACGTAGCTGGCGTCCTCTCCGTTATTGTTGAACTTGATTGTGCATTATTGCTTAATTGTGGAGATGACTGGGGAGCAGCTGTATAATATAGGAGGAGTACAGTGCAGAGTTTTGCTGATCAGTGACCACCAGTTTTATCCGTTCTCTGCCTGAAAAAAACGCTCCATATCTGTGCTCAGTGTGCTGCATATATCTGTGCTCACACTGCTTAATTGTGGGGACTGGGGAGCAGCTGTATTATATAGCAGGAGTACAGTGCAGAGTTTTGCTGACAGTGACCACCAGTATACGTTGTCTGCCTGAAAAACACTCCATATCTGTGCTCAGTGTGCTGCTTTATTGTGGGGACTGGGGACCACCAGTATAATTAATATTATATAGGAGGAGTACAGTGCAGAGTTTTGCTGACCAGTGACCACCAGTATATAATATATAGCATTACGGTACAGTAGGCCACTGCTGTACCTACCTCTGTGTCGTCATTAAGTATACTATCCATCTACATTCTAGACCTGTGGTGCATTTTAGTTTTGCAGTTTGCTGACACAGTGACCACCATTATATATAGCAGTACGGTACGGAAGGCCACTGCTGTACCTACCTCTGTGTCGTCATTAAGTATACTATCCATCTAGATTCTATACCTGTGGTGCATTTTAGTTTTGCAGTTTGCTGACACAGTGACCACCAGTATACTATATATAGCAGTACGTTACGGAAGGCCACTGCTGTACCTACCTCTGTGTCGTCATTAAGTATACTATCCATCTACATTCTATACCTGTGGTGCATTTTAGTTTTGACCACCAGTATATATAGCAGTACGGTACGGAAGGCCACTGCTCTACCATACCTCTGTACCTACCTCTGTGTCGTCATTAAGTATACTATCCATCTACATTCTATACCTGTGGTGCATTTTAGTTTTGACCACCAGTATATGTAGCAGTACGGTACGGAAGGCCACTGCTCTACCATACCTCTGTGTCATCAAGTATACTAGCTTAGTCACACAGCGACCTTGGTGCGCCTCTTTTTTTCTTTGCATCATGTGCTGTTTGGGGACAATTTTTTTGAAGTGCCATCCTGCCTGACACTGCAGTGCCACTCCTAGATGGGCCAGGTGTTTGTGTCGGCCACTTGTGTCGCTTAGCTTAGTCACACAGCGACCTTGGTGCGCCTCTTTTTTTCTTTGCATCATGAGCTGTTTGGGGACAATTTTTTTGAAGTGCCATGCTGCCTGACACTGCAGTGCCACTCCTAGATGGGCCAGGTGTTTGTGTCGGCCACTTGTGTCGCTTAGCTTAGTCACACAGCGACCTTGGTGCGCCTCTTTTTTTCTTTGCATCATGAGCTGTTTGGGGACAATTTTTTTGAAGTGCCATCCTGCCTGACACTGCAGTGACACTCCTAGATGGGCCAGGTGTTTATGTCGGCCACTTGTGTCGCTTAGCTTAGTCACACAGCGACCTTGGTGCGCCTCTTTTTTTCTTTGCATCATGTGCTGTTTGGGGACAATTTTTTTGAAGTGCCATCCTGCCTGACACTGCAGTGCTACTCCTAGATGGGCCAGGTGTTTGTGTCGGCCACTTGTGTCGCTTAGCTTAGTCACACAGGGACCTTGGTGCGCCTCTTTTTTTCTTTGCATCATGAGCTGTTTGGGGACAATTTTTTTGAAGTGCCATCCTGCCTAACACTGCAGTGCCTCTCCTAGATGGGCCAGGTGTTTGTGTCGGCCACTTGTGTCGTTTAGCTTAGTCACACAGCGACCTTGGTGCGCCTCTTTTTTTCTTTGCATCATGAGCTGTTTGGGGACAATTTTTTTGAAGTGCCATCCTGCCTAACACTGCAGTGCCACTCCTAGATGGGCCAGGTGTTTGTGTCGGCCACTTGTGTCGCTTAGCTTAGTCACACAGCGACCTTGGTGCGCCTCTTTTTTTCTTTGCATCATGAGCTGTTTGGGGACAATTTTTTTGAAGTGCCATCCTGCCTGACACTGCAGTGCCACTCCTAGATGGGCAAGGTGTTTGTGTCGGCCACTTGTGTCGCTTAGCTTAGTCACACAGCGACCTTGGTGCGCCTCTTTTTTTCTTTGCATCATGTGCTGTATGGGGACAATTTTTTTGAAGTGCCATCCTGCCTGACACTGCAGTGACACTCCTAGATGGGCCAGGTGTTTGTGTCGGCCACTTGTGTCGCTTAGCTTAGTCACACAGCGACCTTGGTGCGCCTCTTGTTTTCTTTGCATCATGTGCTGTTTGGGGACAATTTTTTAGAAGTGCCATCCTGCCTGACACTGCAGTGCCACTCCTAGATGGGCCAGGTGTTTGTGTCGGCCACTTGTGTCGCTTAGCTTAGTCACACAGCGACCTTGGTGCGCCTCTTTTTTTCTTTGTATCATGTGCTGTTTGGGGACTATTTTTTTGAAGTGCCATCCTGCCTGACACTGCAGTGCCACTCCTAGATGGGCCAGGTGTTTGTGTCGGCCACTTGTGTCGCTTAGCTTAGCCATCCAGCGACCTCGGTGCAAATTTTAGGACTAAAAATAATATTGTGAGGTGTGAGGTGTTCAGAATAGACTGGAAATGAGTGGAAATTATGGTTATTGAGGTTAATAATACTATGGGATCAAAATGACCCCCAAATTCTATGATTTAAGCTGTTTTTTAGGGTTTTTTGAAAAAAACACCCGAATCCAAAACACACCCGAATCCGACAAAAAAATTTCGGTGAGGTTTTGCCAAAACGCGTCCGAATCCAAAACACGGCCGCGGAACCGAATCCAAAACCTAAACACAAAACCCGAAAAATGTCCGGTGCACATCACTACCAAGAACACAGTTGATAGTCAAATTTGTAGAAGTCTCATCACCACATAATAATTAAGATGTATGCAACATAGTTTTCTCTTTTTTACCTAATAGAATTTTTGTGTTTTGTTTTAAAAACAAATCAAATGACTACCAGCTGTCTGCAATTATGTCTAAAAAAGCATGACATTCTGTACCTTTTTCACATTCTTAAGCTGTTTCAATACTTATCACTACTGCTAAATGTTTATTGCATAAATTACAGGAGTATGTGGTGCACCTGTATTCAGTGATATAAAGCGAATCACAGCAGAGACATGCTTCCTATTCTGGAATCTAGAAAGTAAGAAAGGAGTCCACTACCCCGTCGCGACTACTCCTGGGCGCTGCGGACCCCCTAGCAAATCAATATACTTACCAGTCCAGGGAGCCGGTCCGCGTTGCTCCTGCTGGGCTGCCGGGCGCCGGATCCTGTGTGCTGCGGTGACCCCCGGTGCTGTAAAGTGCGCTGCCGCTTTGCAGCGTCACTTTACTGCACCAGGGTCACATTGCAGCACATGGGGGACCCGGCGCCCGGCAGCGCTCAGCGGAGCAGCAGACACCGGCTCCCTGGACAGGTGAATATATTTTTGGGGTTTTTGAAACTTTTTTTCTTTCTTTTTACACTGTGATCAGCTTGTGTGTCCATCAGACACACAGAGCTGATCACTGGAGCCCAGTCCCACTCCGCTTTCTCTGCCAGGGGCAGAGAAAGGTGGGCAAATGTCTGCCTATCGCAGTGCTGCCCTTTGATCTCGCCAGCCCGAGCTGACAAGATTATCACAGGGACACTGCAGTATTTAAAAAAAAAAATTTTTTTTTTGTAAATTTGGCCACATCACATTTCCCATTATAAGTATGGGGAATGCGATGTGGCTTACTTAAAAAAAAACTGCTCCAGATGTCCTTTAATACATTCAGGCGATACTAAAATAATGTGAAAACATCCTTTTTCACATTATTTTAGTAAAAATAATGTTAATAAATAGACCCCTTAGTCTTATATACTGTGCATATACACTGAACATACAGGGTAGGATTGACCTACAGAGGTACTGTACAGAGGAAACCCCCGGTGGGTCCCACTTTCTTGGAGCCCACCTCTTCCTCTAGGGGTCAGGTTCCAGACTGTGCACTTGAATTTTACATTATATATATGTTATCTTATACTTGTATATTCTCTACAGTGCATTGCTGTTATTAATCTGGTACAATACCATTTATGCACTAACAGTATTTACTATATATATTTATCAAAGGGCCCAGACCATGCATTCTCTAATGGTTAGCCAAGCCTCTGGTGTAGCTGGCCACACCCCCTCTGGAGACTGGCCGCACCCCTAAACACGGACCCCTACCATTGTATTCCCCCAGTGGGCCCTTCGTGTCCCAGTCTGACACTGTGGACATATAATGTACATCAGAGCCGACCCAAACCAATAAGATACCCTAGGCAAGATTTTGGCTGGTGCCCCCTAGCACCGCCGCTAGTTCCACCTCTGACCCTGCACCCCTCACCCAGCACCATCACCCCTCACCCATAGCAGTCCTCATTTTGGTGCTCCTACCCCCTATATTTTAAACAGGAACAATGCACATATTTGGCGCACAGCTTAAAAATGGGTGTGTTCTTGCTGGGAAGGGGCATAGCCACACAGTAGTACCCCCAATTCAAATTACGACACATAGTAGTGCAACTTTATTCACATTTTATCATGCGATAGTGTCCCTTATTCACTATACATCACACAGTAGTACCACTTTACCTTATATACGTTACGTTACTCCTCACAGTAGTGCCCTTATTCACATTACATCACACTGAATAGCTCCTTATTCACATTACACCACACCATATTGCTTTTTATTCACATTAGACCACACAGTAGTGCCCTTTTTATACATTACGCCACACAGTAGAGCACCTTATACACATAATGCCAGACATTAGTAATGCATTTATACACATAATACCACACAGTAATGCCCCTTACACATTATTAATGTCCTTCTAAACACAATGCACCTTACACATTATACCAACCTTTATTAATGTCCTTATACACATAATGTCCCTTACACATAAGCCACACATTATTAATGTCTTTATAAACATAATGCGCCTTACACATTATGCTAACCTTTATTAATGCCCTTATACACACAGTGTCCCTTACACATATGCTGCACATCATTAGTGCACTTATGCACATAATGACACACATAAGGTCCCTTTCACATATGCCGCACATTATTAATGCATTTATACACATGGCACACATAATGCTAATACACATATGCCAAACACTACTGCACAACCAACCCACCCGCACACAGCACTCACATGGCCGCTAACACTGTGACCTCTGCCTCTGCTTGGATACAGATGTGTCCTCATACATCTTGTCTCAATATGTCATGCAGCAAGAGATGCCTGGTGTGAGTCAGCTGTCAGCTCTGCTAATGTTGGGCTCCTTTTTTGATGATAATGCATCTTATTTGAATTATTATGTGGCTAGGATGCACAAGCAGCTTCTGCTGATTAAAATGATAATTAGCATGCCTATACTCTGTGTGCGACTGTGGCTGTATCTGCATACAAATGCTATGTTACAGTGATTTCCAAGAATACACTGTAATGTAGCATTTTGTATGCAGATACAGCCGCAGTCACACACAGAATATAAACATGCCGCATATCATTTTAATCAGCAGAAGCTGCTTATGCCCCATGGCATACCAAATACCCTAGGCATTTGCCTAGTTTGCCTATGCCTAGGGCTGGCTCCGCTGTACATTATATGGCAAGCTTTTGCTCTTTCAGTGCACCTTCAGAATATCATGCAATGTTCTAAAATGATACAGATTTGGAGATTAATTACAAGCTACTGAGGGTCATTTGCATACATTGCTCAAAGGTAAAGTTTTTTCACTGTAACTAAAGACCATTCGTTTTCATTACCTGACCTTCAATAAACAGATAAAAGCTACTTCCTATTCATGCATTCACAGACTTTAGACTGGTTTATAGTAATAGGGTCTAAAATGGAAGAGAAGAAAAAGAACAGATGAGAACTAATGGATCAAACATCAGGTTCTACAAAAAATAATACTGTACAGCATATACACCATGGGATTTTCAGATACTGTAGACACTGCCAGGAACACCCTGAGATATCTCAGTCGTGGTTCTAGGTGGCATTACCAAGCATATGAGGGTGTTGCCATGCCATGTTGGGAATAGTGGGGCTATTCTGTGCAACAAGTTGAAGGGTACCCTATACCCACTCCATTTTTTCTTGGTGTCCATGCCCTCTGCTTGGGGCATGTGATCAGGGAACATGTATAAGAAATAACAGGGATGCTAATATATTCATTAAATCTATCCAGATAATTTAGGCTTCCTCTATATAACAAGTGATGCCAATATGCTCTACTGTTTATTTAAGTGAAAAATAAATCTTTTTTTCTCCCTCTCTTCTGCTTGATTCTGTAGACTGAAATACTTTACTAGACGTTATGGAAAGCCTGAACTTGCATTATATATGTCCTATTGACTATGGTTTTTGTCAATGTAAGTACAATACGTTGAAAAAAACTAACAATTTAGAAACCTTTTAAGCGGATGAGTCAAATACACTAAATCTACAATCTTGATTATAATGCATTCAAACAGTTTAAATGTAGCTTTCCTCTTACAGACTAAGTTTTAATTAACTGACTGTGCAATGCGTTGCAATATAAATCTTCAAACAAAATCAATTCCACCACAATCATTATTAAGAATCCTCACACTGTTTGAATTAAGGAGAGAGCGGAGATCATGGAAAACAATGGCATTATTATGCATTTCATTAGCTGCATAACATTTTATTTCTAGGCTAAGGGGCTGAATCAGATTAATACACAATTTGGCCAAATATAAAGCTGCATTGTGTGCTAGTGTGCCGTGGGCGTGCAATTCTTTCTGCATCCCCACGGCATCCTTACCCCACGGTAGATGCTAAAATCAAGTTGGAGAAAGGACCTCTGACGTCAGGGGGAGGAGCCATGACACCAGGGGGATGAGCTAGGCCAGCGGGATAATTCTTCTACTATACATGCCACCAACTACTACCTTTAGTAACCCGGTGGCGAGTGGGTACCCTGTTTGGGCATGGTTCTTTCCACTGGTGACATGGCTCCTCCCCCTGGTGACATCAGAGGTCTTTTCTCCAACTTGGTTTTAACCATAACCCTTACCCTACGTGCAAAAGCCCTATTGCCTCCTAAGGCCTGATTCAGACCTGATCGCAGCAGCAAAATTTTCCTCTAATGGGCAAAACCATGTGCAGGGCAGGTGGGGCAGGTATAACATGTGCAGAGATAGTTAGATTTGGGTGGGGTGTGTTCAAACTGAAATCTAAATTGCAGTGCAAAAATAAAACAGCCAGTATTTACCCTGCACAGAAACAATATAACCCACCCAAATGTCACTCTCTCTGCAAGTAATATCTGCCCCACCTGCAGTGCAACATGGTTTTGCCCATGAGAGAAAGATTTTGGTGCTGCGACCGGGTCTGAATCAGGCCCCTAGTGACGTGACTGAGATGTCTCCGAATCACTTGTAGTTCCTCAAAGTTGTGCCTGCAAATTACTAGTGCTTTAGCTGGTGCAGTTTGAGGTTAAGATCAGACTTACCTTAACTTACTACGGGGGAGATGTACTAAGCAGTGGTAAGAGTTGAGAAGCTGCCCATGGCAACCAATCAGCATTGAAGTAACATTTATAATTTGCATACTATAAAATTATACAGAGTAGGTGATCGGTTGCCATGGCAATTTCTCCACTCTTATCACTGCTTAGTACATCTCCCGCTTATGGCCATATTTATTAATAATTGGGTTGTAGACATGATAGTTATTATTTGTTATCGTTGCTTATCGCAGTAACAAGAAGTTATACAGTAGATTGCTAGGGTATGCCAAAAATCACATCCAGGGACAGGGGTTCTGATAGGAGCCCATCCCTGCGATATGTAAAGTAAAGTGATCACTGACTGTGGCAGATATCGGACATGGAGCTGTTTCACTCCATGTTAAATTCTGGGGATCCTTAATATTTTCCTGTAACAGCTTTTTCTAGGGATTTCCCGCAAATGCTCTGTAATATGCCCCTAAGTAGTAACAATTCAACTGTCATTGGTGGGATGTAAGATTAAGAAGTCTATTTATGAAGCAATGCTAACCCCTGTTCTGAAGAATTTTTCAAGGGGAATGTGATTGTCACCGCTTCTTTCTATTCAACATCAGGGACACTGCGAAGAAATAACGTGATTCTCTAGCGGCCCCTGTATTTTGCAGTTTACTGTCTCCATAGACTCCTATGGGGGCTACGGTGTATGCTAAATTTAATAAGAGTCAAAAAGCTTAGCCTTGCACCGCTAGCTAATGCTTTCCTCAGGCGGCATTACCACCCTTAGGAATAATACAGACCTGTAAATCCTAAAAGGCTCTACATGATCCCTGTCAGGTGACAACACTAGACTTGGTAGATTCCTGCTCTACTTGAATTGCTGTGATAAGTGGCGTTACAAATTTTTAGTTAACACATAATCTACATAAATAGACCCCTAACTGTGATATGCCCTGCACCACAGCACACAGAAGATATTACAATTAAGTCTACCCCATCTGCATTACCCCATCTGCATATTATATCCTTTTGTTGAACAGCAATACTAGCATTACAGTACCATTACAATAGTATAGCAAAGCAAACGAGCACTTAAAATATATAAATGGTTTGTACAGTATACTGTATTTGTATAAGCAATTGTTACGGGTAAGGTTTGGGAGACCGGCAGTTTAGATGCCGGCAGTCTAAATACTGATCCTTGCATCCCGACAGTTCTTAATTCCGACGGGCTCCTCAGTAAAGGAATCCTAATCCCAGGGGTTAAAGTGGGGGGGAACAAGGTGGAACTGAGTTCACCCAATTGCCCTGCACAGTAATTCCAAAAGAAAAGCCATCACCTATATCAATCGATGATGCAGGTGGCGCTAGTGTTACTGATGAGCTGCAGCCAACTCCCCCTTCCTCAGGTCCTGGTGGCTCCGGGGTCCTCCTCCATCTACAGCCCACCCTCCTGGTACTCACATACACTGTGTCTGTTGGACAGCATTCATCACCTCCTCAGGTCCCAGTGGCTTCCTTTTCCGGCACAGCGTATGAGATGTCATGCTGTCACCGCAGCTGAAGTGAAGAAGAGCCATGAAGAGGAGCAAGATCTGTGCATCTTGAAGACAAGAGAGGTGGGGAAGTTGCTGGAGGGATACAGGGCATGGAACTGCAGGAGGGACACAGGCAGTGAGCTGCTGGAGTGACTGAGGCAGATATGTTATGTGTATAAGCGGCACTACTGTGATCATTATGTTTAAGGGGCACTACAACTGTGGGCATTTATGTGTAAGTGGTACTACTACTGTGGGAATTGTTTATAAGGGGCACTATTGTGGACATTGTATATATAAGGGGCACTACTGTGTGGCATAACGTATATAAAGGGTACCACTTTGTAGTGCAACGTGAATAAAGGACACTACTGAGTGATGTAACCAAATTAAAGGGCATCACTATGTGGTATAATATGAATCAGGGGCACTACAAGCGGTGTAATGTGAATGAGATTATGCTACTGTGTGGTGTAATTTGAATTGGGGGTGCTATTGTGTGACCACTCTGCTTGTTTGTGAGATTGATGTCCATTTAAAAAGTATGGGAAGTTGGGCACTAATTTACAGTTTGCAGGGGTGCCGAAAACATTAGCACAGCATGCTGATGTGTGTTGTGCTGTACTCTGCTGTTTAAATGGTTCAGTTGGCGAAGTCCAGAATCATAGTGGCTTTGCTATGTATGCAAGTGGCTGTGCTGTGTCCAGACTCATAGTGGCTGTGGTGTGTATACAAGTAGCTCTGCTGTGGAATCCAGACTCATAGTGGCTGTGGTGTGTATACAAGTGGCTGTGCTGTGGAATCCAGACTCATACAAGTGGCTGTGCCATAGTATATAAGTGGTTGTGCTTTGTACAGACTCATAGTGGCTGTGGTGTGTATACAAGTGGCTGTGCTGTGGAAGCCAGACTCATACAAGTGGCTGTGCCATAGTATACAAGTGGCTGTGCTGTGTCCAGACTCATATTGGCTGTGGTGTGTATACAAGTGGCTGTGCTGTGGAATCCAGACTCACACAAGTGGCTGTGCTGTGTCCAGACTCATAGTGGCTGTGGTGTGTATACAAGTGGCTGTGCTGTGGAATCCAGACTCATACAAGTGGCTGTGCCATAGTATATAAGTGGCTGTGCTGTGTACAGACTCATAGTGGCTGTGGTGTGTATACAAGTGGCTGTGCTGTGGGATCCAGACTCATACAAGTGGCTGTGCCATAAAATATAAGTGGCTGTGCTTTGTACAGACTCATAGTGGCTGTGGTGTGTATACAAGTGGCTGTGCTGTGGAGGCCAGACTCACACAAGTGGCTGTGCCATAGTATACAAGTGGCTGTGCTGTGTCCAGACTCATAGTGGCTGTGGTGTGTATACAAGTGGCTGTACTGTGGAATTCAGACTCACACAAGTGGCTGTGCTGTGTCCAGACTCATAGTGGCTGTGGTGTGTATACAAGTGGCTGTGCTGTGGAATTCAGACTCATACAAGTGGCTGTGCCATAAAATATAAGTGGCTGTGCTTTGTACAGACTCATAGTGGCTGTGGTGTGTATACAAGTGGCTGTGATATGAAATCTAGACTCATACAAATGGCTGTGCCATAGAATATAAGTGGCTGTGCTGTGTCCAGACTCATAGTGGCTGTGGTGTGTATACAAGTGGCTGTGATATGGAATCCAGACTCACACAAGTGGCTGTGCTGTGTCCAGACTCATAGTGGCTGTGGTGTGTATACAAGTGGCTGTGCTGTGGAATTCAGACTCATACAAGTGGCTGTGCCATAAAATATAAGTGGCTGTGCTTTGTACAGACTCATAGTGGCTGTGGTGTGTATACAAGTGGCTGTGATATGGAATCTAGACTCATACAAATGGCTGTGCCATAGAATATAAGTGGCTGTGCTGTGTCCAGACTCATAGTGGCTGTGGTGTGTATACAAGTGGCTGTGCTGTGGAAGCCAGACTCACACAAGTGGCTGTGCTGTGTCCAGACTCATAGTGGCTGTGGTGTGTATACAAGTGGCTGTGCTGTGGAATTCAGACTCATACAAGTGGCTGTGCCATAAAATATAAGTGGCTGTGCTTTGTACAGACTCATAGTGGCTGTGGTGTGTATACAAGTGGCTGTGATATGGAATCTAGACTCATACAAATGGCTGTGCCATAGAATATAAGTGGCTGTGCTGTGTCCAGACTCATAGTGGCTGTGGTGTGTATACAAGTGGCTGTGCTGTGGAAGCCAGACTCACACAAGTGGCTGTGCCATAGTATACAAGTGGCTGTGCTGTGTCCAGACTCATAGTGGCTGTCCTGTGTATACAACTAATACCCCAGCAAGCCCGGATCACAAGTTGTCCACAAAAATATCAAGGTCTGGAGTTCTCTGGACAAGGCTACCACTCTAAAAAGGAAAACACCATGAGCCGGGAGACACTGCAACAGAACCTGTATAAGTGAGTGGGCAGAATAAATATTTGGGGAGTGCATGCTTTATACCCCCATTTTAGCTCTTGGCCAGGAATATGGACAGTGTTATATTTTTAATTCCAACAAAGGGGACTAATTGATATGATCATAAGGACATATATTTATACAAATTGATGTTTTAAAAGAACACAACGGATTCCAGTGAGAATTGATTACAGTGTGGTACTGTAACTACCTGATATGGAGATTTGCTGTGTATGAATTTAATATATTTTATTAAATATTTATATAATTTTTTGCTGGCTGATATAGTATTATTTGGATATGGTTATTTTTTTATGAGCTAATTAAATAACTCTTTTAATAGCGCTGTCTTATCCGTCTGTTTGTGTATGCAAGTGGCTGTGCTGTGGACTTCAGACTCCATACAAGGGCTGTGCTGTACACATCTAAGTAGTCTGTGCTTCACAAATAAGCAGCACTACAGTGTATATACAGTTGACAATTAGTTGCGAATAAAGTAAAAAATTATAAAAAAGTTAAAAAAGTTAAAAAATGTTTACAAAAGTAAAAAATGTATTATTTTAGGTTTGTACAACCTGTGTGCATTGTACCCCTATGCGTTTATTGGCCCTCATTCCGAGTTGTTCGCTCGCAAGGCGATTTTAGCAGTATTGCACACGCTAAGCCGCCGCCTACTGGGAGTGAATCTTAGCTTCTTAAAATTGTCAACGAAAGATTCGCAATATTGCGATTACACATCTCGTAGCAGTTTCAGAGTAGCTTCAGACTTACTCGGCATCTGCGATCAGTTCAGTGCTTATCGTTCCTGGTTTGACGTCACAAACACACCCAGCGTTCGCCCAGACACTCCTCCGTTTCTCCAGCCACTCCCGCGTTTTTTCCGGAAACGGTAGCGTTTTTTCCCACACACCCATAAAACGGCCTGTTTCCGCCCAGTAACACCCATTTCCTGTCAATCACACTACGATCGCCTGAGCGAAGAAAAAGCCGTGAGTAAAAATCCAAACTTCATAGCAAATTTACTTGGCGCAGTCGCAGTGCGGACATTGCGCATGCGCACTAAGCGGAAAAACGCTGCGATGCGAAGAAATTTTCAGAGCGAACGACTCGGAATGACCTCCATTATTCACATACATATCAAGGGAAGCCATTTGATTTTCCTGCTGTTTGAGTTGAACTGCGGACTGAAAAATTAAAACATTGTTATATTGCTTATACTGTTTGGCTCACTGTACCCCTGTGCATTTATTATTCATGTTCATATAATAAAAGCCTTTTGAATTGCTGCAGTTTGAGTTGAGCTGTGCAGTAAAAATAAATATATTCTATTGTTTGTACTATTCTGGTGCAGTGTAATCTGCCAGCTCACTGCAGCTTTTGGCCTAAACTGGATGAAAACAATATTGTGAGCTGTGAGGTTGTCAAAAGTGATTGGAAATGACTGGGAATTTATGTCACTGAGGTTAATAATACTGTATGAACAAAAAATCCCAAATTATTTGAATTTAGCTTTTTTTGTCAATTAAAAAAAAAAATACAGAACCAAACCAGTCACTTTTTGCAAAACCAAAACAGACAACGAATTAGAAGCAAAACCAGCAACAATGGTCTTGTGCCCCTCTCTAGATTTAACCAATTGGTCTGAATTTCCATTTTTGTTTGTTTTACAGTATTTGGGAGCAGAAGGTCAATTGTCATTTGCTCCCATACGTCACCAGATTTCTAGAAAGACTAGGCAAATAATCTTATAGTGTGTATCCAGGCAAAGTAAGGGCATGTTCACACAAATACAGTCCATGCAGACCAGCAAATAGGTGTCTAAATGTTAGGTGGTCTATATTTTGCATTTGTTACAGGGCAGATACAAGTATCCTCCATTGTTAATGACATGTAGCAAACCAGGCGCATATGCGGTCAATGTAAAGGCATGTAAATTTATGTAGAAATACACTATATTTATGTGCACTTTTCTCTTCAGGGATTTTTCCTCCTTTTGCTTCTAACTGTGGTCCTGATTCAGAGATAAATGCAGTAGCACAGCAGCTGTGTCTTTGTATGCAGTAGCTGTGCTAAAATATGCTAATGCCACAAGAGGCGTCTTGTACACATAGATACATCCTTTCAGCTTCTGTGATCCGCTGCTGCATCTGATCATCTGAGTGAACAATGGTCACTTGAGTAACCCTCTGGTTATTCAGGATGGCTGGAGTTTTCATACTGCCGGGACAAATGAAGCTGATTCGGAAAATGCAGACCCTGGCATCAGCATGCCATTTTGTAAAATGGTCCCGGTCGCCGCCCGCTTCCATGGCCAAACATAGGATTTCTAGAGGGGGGGGGGGGGTTTCCAAATGCAATCCACAATGTACCACTCTGTGGAACATTGGAGCAAGTGCGGGAGTGTGGGGAAGTGGTAGAAGAATCTAGTACCGATCCTGGACATTAATGTGCACATTGGTCTTTTAATACACTGGATACAAGGTCTATATAGTTTAGGCTGTTTCAAACATATTTAACTAATAAAAATAATGATCAGTAAAAGATTAAAAATCTGGTAAAGAAATAAACAAACAAACATAATAGAACCAGTAGCAGATAGGACTATGGCCCTCATTCCGAGTTTGCTCGCTAGCTGCTTTTGGCAGCATTGCACACGCTAGGCCGCCGCCCACTGGGAGTGTATCTTAGCTTAGCAGAATTGCGAACGAAAGATTAGCAAAACTGCTACTAAATAATTCTTTGCAGTTTCTGAGTAGCTCCGTCCAGACCTACTCACAGATTGCGATCAGCTCAGTCCGTTTAGTTCCTGGTTTGACGTCACAAACACGCCCTGCGTTCGGCCAGCCACTCCCCCGTTTCTCCAGACACTCCCGCGTTTTTCCCTGACACACCTGAGTTTTTAGCACACTCCCGGAAAACGATCAGTTACCACCCAGAAACGCCCCTTTCCTGTCAATCACACACCGATCAGCAGTGCGACTGAAAAGCTCCGCTGAAGCCACAGCAAAACTGCTACGTTTTTAGTAAAATAACTAAGCGCATGCGCGCTGCGTACCATGCGCATTTAGCAGCAAATTGCAGCATAGCGAAAATCGGCAACGAGCGAACAACTCGGAATGACCACCTTTCTAAGCATACATTTTCCCACTTCATGGTAAGGCTCCTGTCTCTCCTTTCTGGCAGCTACTCTCTGGTCCAGTGCAATGATTCCCTCCGCTGCTGCTGTCAGAGGGACCCGGAAGGTCCCTCCGCCTCCCTGCACTCTCCCATACTGACTGCCATGCTGATCAGCACGACAGGACCCCCCCCCCCCCCACCGGCTGCAGACAATGGCAGCCGCTGGGGAAGTGTAAATTAACCCCCCCAAGCAACCCCCAGATCCCCCCTGTACACCTGGAGGCTGTCCCAGCTTTCAAAATGTAAGCCGCGATGGTCACGATGTTTCCGATGTTCCAATGGTCCCGATGTTCTCAATCGTTGTTTCGTGTTTGAAAAATTATTTTTTTTAAATAATAATTTTTTTTATTTTTTTTAACTAAAATCATTTTGGATAGGGTTAAAGTAATTTTCTTCACCTAAGTCACTCTTAAAAAAAAAAACAGACAATTTCGGAGTTGTTTTTGGGAAAAAAAATCATCAGTTAAGTGGTTAAACTGCATGTGAGCTCTAGTATTTATATTACATTCTATTGCTATTGTTCTCATAATTTGAGGCGCTGACCAAGAGGAGAGGGGTTTCCAGGCAACCAGTTTGAATATGCCCTCCCAGGCTAAAACAGTTGCAGACTGTCACTCACCTAACATCTGCAGCTGCACTGCATCCAATGACACAGAACTCAATCTGCACGTACTCAGTATGGGTCCTGCGCATGCGCACTTCAACAAACATCTGATATATACGTAAACCAGCGGATTTGGGTACATCTCTTAATTATGCCTTTTGCATCAGTGCCAGTCTGAGCAAGAACACCATTCCCATTTTTGTTATTGCAGCTTATCAGCTCATTGAATACAGTGAAATCACTGATGCACGTCATCATCATCAAATATGTATATGCATTGCTTCCTTATTATTGGATAGGTGGCATTTTTATTACTATAAAGTGAGTCCACAACATATCTGTATCCACTATCTGTTAGAGATGAGCGGGTTCGGTTCCTCGAGATCCGAACCCCCCCGAACTTCACCTATTTTACACTGTTCCGAGGCGGCCTCGAATCTTCCCGCCTTGCTCGGTTAACACGAACGTGCCCGAACGTCATCATCCCGCTGTCGTATTCTCGCGAGATTCGTATTGCATATAAAGAGCCGTGCATCGCCGCCATTTTCACTCGTGCATTGGAGATGATAGCGAGGTGACTTGGCTGCATTCTCTCACTTTCTGTGTTCAGTGTGCTTCAAATATCTCTGCTCAGTGTGCTGCAAATATCTGTGCTCAGTGTGCTGCAAATATCTACGTTCTCTGCCTGAAAACGCTCCATATCTGTGCTGCATTGTAGTTGTGCGCAGTATATAGTAGGAGGACAGTGCATAATTTTGCTGACCACCAGTATATATATAGCAGTACGGTACAGTAGTCCATTGCTCTACCTCTGTGTCGTCAAGTATACAATCCATATCTGTGCTGCATTGTAGTTGTGCGCAGTATATAGTAAGAGGACAGTACAGAATTTTGCTGACCACCAGTATATATATAGCAGTACGGTACAGTAGTCCATTGCTCTACCTCTGTGTCATCAAGTATACAATCCATATCTGTGCTGCATTGTAGTTGTGCGCAGTATATAGTAGGAGGACAGTGCAGAAATTTGCTGACCACCAGTATATATATATATAGCAGTACGTTACAGTAGTCCATTGCTCTACCTCTGTGTTGTCAAGTATACAATCCATATCTGTGCTGCATTGTAGTTGTGCGCAGTATATAGTAGGAGGACAGTGCAGAATTTTGCTGACCACCAGTATATATATAGCAGTACGGTACAGTAGTCCATTACTCTACCTCTGTGTCGTCAAGTATACAATCCATAGCTGTGCTGCATTGTAGTTGTGCGCAGTATATAGTAGGAGGAAAGTGCAGAATTTTGCTGACCACCAGTATATATATAGCAGTACGGTACAGTAGTCCATTGCTTTACCTCTGTGTCGTCAAGTATACAATCCATATCTGTGCTGCATTGTAGTTGTGCGCAGTATATAGTAGGAGGACAGTGCAGAATTTTGCTAACCACCAGTATATATATAGCAGTACGGTACAGTAGTCCATTGCTCTACCTCTGTGTCATCAAGTATACAATCCATATCTGTGCTGCATTGTAGTTGTGTGCAGTATATAGTAGGAGGACAGTGCAGAATTTTGCTGACCACCAGTATATATATAGCAGTATGGTACTGTAGTCCATTGCTCTACCTCTGTGTCGTCAAGTATACAATCCATATCTGTGCTGCATTGTAGTTGTGCGCAGTATATACAGGTTGAGTATCCCATATCCAAATATTCCGAAATACGGAATATTCCGAAATACGGACTTTTTTGAGCGAGAGTGAGATTGTGAAACCTTTGTTTTTTGATGGCTCAATGTACACAAACTTTGTTTAATACACAAAGTTATTAAAAATATTGTATTAAATGACCTTCAGGCTGTGTGTATAAGGTGTATATGAAACATAAATGAATTGTGTGAATGTACACACACTTTGTTTAATGCACAAAGTTATTAAAAATATTGGCTAAAATTACCTTCAGGCTGTGTGTATAAGGTGTATATGTAACATAAATGCATTCTGTGCTTAGATTTAGGCCCCATCACAATGATATCTCATTATGGTATGCAATTATTCCAAAATACGGAAAAATCCCATATCCAAAATACCTCTGGTCCCAAGCATTTTGGATAAGGGAGACTCAACCTGTAGTAGGAGGACAGTGCAGAATTTTGCTGACCACCAGAATATATATAGCAGTACGGTACAGTAGTCCATTGCTCTACCTCTGTGTTGTCAAGTATACTATCCATATCTGTGCTGCATTGTAGTTGTGCGCAGTATATAGTAGGAGGACAGTGCAGAATTTTGCTAACCACCAGTATATATATAGCAGTACGGTACAGTAGTCCATTGCTGTACCTCTGTGTCGTCAAGTATACAATCCATATCTGTGCTGCTTTGTAGTTGTGCGCAGTATATAGTAGGAGGACAGTGCAGAATGTTGCTGACCACCAGTATATATATATATATGTATATATATATATATATATATATAGCAGTACGGTACAGTAGGCCATTGCTATTGATATATTACTGGCATATAATTCCACACATTAAAAAATGAAGGGCAAAAATGTGGAGGGTAAAATAGGGAAAGATCAAGATCCACTTCCACCTCGTGCTGAAGCTGCTGCCACTAGTCATGGCTGAGACGATGAAATGCCATCAACATCGTCTGCCAAGGCCGATGCCCAATCTCATAGTAGAGAGCATGTAAAATCCAAAAAACAAAAGTTCACTTAAATGACCCAAAAATCAAAATTAAAAGCGTCTGATGAGAAGTGTAAACTTGCCAATATGCCATTTACGACACGGAGTGGCAAGGAACGGCTGAGGCCCTGTCCTATGTTCATGGCTAGTGGTTCAGCTTCACATGAGCATGGAAGCACTCATCTTCCCGCTAGAAAAATGAAAAGACTTAAGCTGGCAAAAGCACAGCAAAGAACTGTACGTTCTTCTAAATCACAAATCCCCAAGGAGAGTCCAATTGTGTCGGTTGCGATGCCTGACGTTCCCAACACTGGACGGGAAGAGGTGGCGCCTTCCACCATTTGCACGCCCCCTGCAAGTGCTGGAAGGAGCACCCGCAGTCCAGTTCCTGATAGTCAAATTGAAGATGTCACTGTTGAAGTAAACCAGGATGAGGATATGGGTGTTGCTGGCGCTGAGGAGGAAATTGACAAGGAGGATTCTGATGGTGAGGTGGTTTGTTTAAGTCATGCACACGGGGATACACCTGTTGTCCATGGGACGAATATGGCCATTGACATGCCTGGTCAAATTACAAAAAAAAAAACCTCTTCGGTGTGGAATTATTTTAACAGAAATGCGGACAACAGGTGTCAAGCCGTGTGTTGCCTTTGTAAAGCTGTAATAAGTAGGGGTAAGGATGTTAGCCACCTAGGAACATCCTCCCTTATACGTCACCTGGAGCGCATTCATCAGAAGTCATTGACAAGTTCAAAAACTTTGGGTGACAGTGGAAGCAATCCTCTGACAACTAAATCCCTTCCTCTTGTAACCAAGCTCCTGCAAACCACACCACCAACTCCCTCAGTGTCAATTTCCTCATTAGACATGAAAAACATTAGTCCTGCAGGCCATGTCACTGGCAAGTCTGATGAGTCTTCTCCTGACTGGGATTTCTCCAATGCATCCTTGAGTGTAACGCCTATTGCTGCTGGCGCTCCTGCTGTTGCTGCTGGGAGTCGATCGTCATCCCAGAGGGGAAGTCGGAAGACCACTTGTACTACTTCCAGTAAGCAACTGACTGTCCAACAGTCCTTTGCGAGGAAGATGAAATATTACAGCAGTCATCCTGCTGCAAAGCGGATAACTCGGGTCTTGGCAGCTGCGGTGGTGTTAAACGTGTGTCCGGTATCCACCGTTAATTCACGGGGAATTAGAGAATTGTTTGAGGTACTGTGTCCCCGGTACCAAATACCATCTAGGTTCAATTTCTCTAGGCAGGCGATACCGAGAATGTACACAGACGTCAGAAAAAAAGTCACCAGTGTCCTAAAAAATGCAGTTGTACCCAATGTCCACTTAACCACGGACATGTGGACAAGTGGAGCAGGGCAGACTCAGGACTATATGACTGTGACAGCCCACTGGGTAGATGTATTGCCTCCCGCAGCAAGAACAGCAGCGGCGGCACCAGTAGCAGCATCTCGCAAACGCCAACTCGTTCCTAGGCAGGCTACGCTTTGTATCACCGCTTTTCATAAGAGGCACACAGCTGACAACCTCTTACGGAAACTGAGGAACATCATCGCAGAATGGCTTACCCCAATTGGACTCTCCTGGGGATTTGTGACATCGGACAACGCAACCAATATTGTGCGTGCATTACATGTGGGCAAATTCCAGCACGTCCCATGTTTTGCACATACATTGAATTTGGTGGTGCAGAATTTTTTAAAAAATGACAGGGGCATGCAAAAGATGCTGTCGGTGGCCCGAAGAATTGTGGGCCACTTTCGGCATTCAGCCACCGCGTGCCGAAGACTGGAGCACCAGCAAACACTCCTGAACATGCCCTGCCATCATCTGAAGCAAGAGGTGGTAACGAGGTGGAATTCAACCCTCTATATGCTTCAGAGGATGGAGGAGCAGCAAAAGGCCATTCAAGCCTATACAGCTACCTACGATATAGGCAAAGGAGGGGGAATGCACCTGACTCAAGCACAGTGGAGAATGATTTCAACGTTGTGCAAGGTTCTGCAACCCTTTGAACTTGCCACATGTGAAGTCAGTTCAGACACTGCCAGCCTGAGTCAGGTCATTCCCTTCATCAGGCTTTTGCAGAAGAAGCTGGAGAGATTGAAGGAGGGGCTAAAATGGAGCGATTCCGCTAGGCATGTGGGACTTGTGGATGGAGCCCTTAATTCGCTTAACCAGGATTCACGGGTGGTCAATCTGTTGAAATCAGAGCACTACATTTTGGCCACCGTGCTCGATCCTAGATTCTTCCGGCAGACACAAGTCTGCAGAGGTACAAAGACCTGCTGGTGAGACACTTGTCAACTCAAGTGGAACGTGACCCATCAACAGCTCCTCCTTCCCATTCTCCCGCTGGCGGTGATGCAGGGCAGTCTGGAGCGAGTGCTGACATCTGGTCCGGACTGAAGGACCTGCCAACGATTTCTGACATGTCGTCTACTGTCACTGCATATGATTCTGTCACCATTGAAAGAATGGTGGAGGATTATATGAGTGACCACATCCAAGTAGGCACGTCAGACAGTCCGTACGTATACTGGCAGGAAACAGAGGCAATTTGGAGGCCCTTGCACAAACTGGCTTTATTTTACCTAAGTTGCCCCCCCTCCAGTGTGTACTCCGAAAGAGTGTTTAGTGCAGCCGGTCACCTTGTCAGCAATCTATGTACGAGGTTACTTCCAGAAAATGTGGAGAATATGATGTTCATCAAAATGAATTATAATCAATTCCTCCGGGGAGACATTCACCAGCAATTGCCTCCAGAAAGTACACAGGGGCCTGAGATGGTGGATTCCAGTGGGGACAAATTAATACTCTGTGAGGAGGGGGATGTACACAGTGAAAGGGGTGAAGAATCGGACGATGAGGAGGAGGTGGACATCTTGCCTCTGTAGAACCACTTTGTGCAAGGAGAGATTGATTGCTTCTTTTTTGGTGGGGGCCCAAACCAACCAGTCATTTCAGTCACAGTTGTGTGGCAGACCCTGTCGCTGAAATGATGGGTTTGTTAAAGTGTGCATTGTCACGATCCGGGTATCTGGACGCCATTACTTACCCTTCAGATGCCTCCTAAGGCGGGCTCAGCGTTCCAGGACCAGATTCCGCTGTTCCTGAGTTTCCACATGCAGAGTGTCAGAGTGGTGTTTTCATCAGCCGCGGCCTCCGCTGTGCCCGCGTGGTTAAATGTGCATCTATCAGCCTGGCGTCTCCTGTCTCCGGTGGCTGGCGCCGCCATTACTGTTTCCCAGACCACATGGATTACAAACCAAACTTCCCTCCAAGTGTCTGCATGGGCGCAGCCATCTTGGATTCTGTCATCTGATCATTTCCACCAATCTGCTGTTTGTATTGTTGATTTGCATAATTGCCTAGCCAACCCCTTCCTTGCTGCAGGTATAAGTAAGCTGTGCCTGAGCAAGGAAGACGTCAGTGCTTTGGTTGTCAAACCTAGTTCCTGTTTGTCTCTCTTCTATGATTGTCTTCCAGGTTCCAGCTCCTGTCTCAAGACTTCCACCATAGAGACCCGCACCAGCATTCCACCTGCGGTGTAGCCTGACTCTCCAATCCATTGTGGATTCATCTGTTTCCAGCTACAACACTACCTGCTTCCAGCCTCAGCTTCCAGCAGAATACAGCTTCCCTTAAAGGGCCGGTGTCCTTTCTACACTTTACCACTCCCCACCGGAATTATTATTTCTCCGCTCTCAAGTTCTACATTTCAGTTCACATTTCATCGCTCCCAAAGTTCATTTATTATTTAACTGGTTCCAGCCAGTATCCACTCCGTGCTAACAACAGTCTGGTTCCAGCCAGTATCCACAGCAGCTGTTTTACCTTCAGCAACCCAGCTCTTCCTGGAACACCAGCTGGTACAATCCTGGGTTATCTCCATTGCTACAGCCGGGCCTGGTAAGGACTTTCCATCTAGAAGATCATAAGAACTATCTCACACTACCAGTGCCCTGTGGCTCCTGCCATGCTGTAGTACTCAGGAACTGTATTTATTCTTTGCTGACTTTTACGTTTTCTTTATTGCTGCTGTGATGCGGAGTTGTCATAATAAACATCATTGACTTTTATCTAAGTTGTCGTGGTCACGCCTTCGGGCAGTTATTATTCATGTTACTTACATGTCCAGGGGTCTGATACAACCTCCCAGGTTCCGGTACATCTCAGCCCCTACAACTGAGGCTGCCTCCCGTCAGCTCAGGCCCTCAGTTGTGACAGTAAGCACTGACCTAATGAATCCAGCCGGAGACCAGGATCAAGCGGCCAGGCCGATGCAAGAACTGGCAGCCCGACTAGAACATCAGGAGGCTGCACAGGGCCACATCATCCGCTGTCTCCAGGATCTCTCTACTCGGCTGGATGGGATTCAGACCACTCTCCGTGGATCAGGCGCGTCTGGTGCGTCAACCACAGTGACTCCAGCTATAACCCCACCCACCTTACCCATTCCTGCTCCACGTCTTCATCTTCCAACGCCAGCAAAATTTGACGGATCTCCAAGATTCTGCAGGGGATTTCTCAACCAGTGTGAGATTCAGTTTGAGCTACAACCTGGCAATTTCCCCAGTGACCGTACAAAAATTGCCTACATTATTTCTCTTCTCAGTGGCTCAGCCCTCGATTGGGCATC
The DNA here is from genome assembly GCF_028390025.1 of Pseudophryne corroboree. Taxonomy (NCBI): domain Eukaryota; kingdom Metazoa; phylum Chordata; class Amphibia; order Anura; family Myobatrachidae; genus Pseudophryne; species Pseudophryne corroboree. The sequence goes on from NC_086447.1 coordinate 729,733,721, forward strand.
ACCGTTATGGGAGAGGTCCGACACTCTGCTATCTTCTTACACTGCATTCGTGTCAACATTCAGGCGCATCTTCGACGAGCCAGGCCGGGTAACTTCAGCTTCGTCTGAGATTCTCCGTTTACGCCAGGGATCACGTACTGTAGGACAATATCTTATACAGTTCCAGATCCTGGCATCCGAACTGGCATGGAACGACGAGGCCCTGTATGCTGCATTCTGGCATGGTTTATCCGAGCGTATTAAAGATGAGTTAGCTACCAGAGACTTACCCTCCAAGTTAGATGAGTTAATCTCACTTTGTACGAAAGTTGACTTACGTTTCAGAGAGAGAGCAACTGAGCGTGGAAGATCATCTGCTCCAAAATCTTCTGCTCCTCCTCCTCGCCAACTGTCACCAACTAAAGATGAACCCATGCAAATTGGCCGTTCCCGTTTAACTCCTGCTGAGCGCCGAAGACGTCTCTCCGAGTTTCTCTGTTTGTACTGTGCAGCTCCGTCTCACACCATTAATGCCTGTCCCAAACGTCCGGGAAACTCCAAATCCTAGCTCGCCAAGGAGAGGGCCGGCTAGGAGTAATGATCTCCTCTCCATCTCCTCAAGATTGTAACCTCCCAGTCTCGCTTCAAGTTGCTCAACGTTATCAGAACGTCATTGCCCTCCTGGATTCCGGAGCAGCTGGGAACTTTATTACCGAAGCCTATGTTAAACGGTGGTCCCTACCCACCGAGAGACTTCCTTCGTCCTTTTCCTTAACTGCTGTGGATGGCAGTAAAATTTTTGATACAGTTATTTCTCTAAGGACTCTACCAGTTCGTCTGAGAGTGGGAGTTCTTCATTCCGAACTTATTTCACTTTTAGTGATTCCAAGAGCCACACATCCTGTGGTCCTGGGCCTTCCATGGCTCCGTCTTCACAATCCTACAATTGATTGGACGACTACGCAAATCCTGGCATGGGGTTCCTCCTGTACTAAGACATGTTTGTTTAAAGTGTTGCCTGTCTGTTCCTCCTCCCCCAGGTCGTCTGATGTTCCACCTCCTCCATATCAAGATTTCACGGATGTGTTCAGTAAAGCTTCTGCTGATATCCTTCCCCCTCATAGAGAATGGGACTGCCCGATTGATCTCGTTCCAGGGAAGGTTCCACCTCGAGGCCGAACTTATCCGTTGTCTCTCCCCGAGACGCATTCTATGGAGGAATACATAAAAGAGAACCTAGCAAAGGGGTTCATTCGACCTTCTTCTTCTCCAGCCGGCGCAGGCTTCTTTTTTGTAAAGAAGAAAGATGGTGGTCTGCGGCCGTGCATCGACTACAGAGGTTTGAACGACATTACCATCAAGAACCGCTATCCTTTACCCCTGATTACTGAGCTCTTTGACAGAGTTAGCGGAGCTACCATCTTTACAAAGCTGGACCTGAGAGGTGCATACAATCTCATCCGGATCCGTGAGGGTGACGAGTGGAAGACCGCATTTAACACCCGTGACGGACATTATGAGTACCTCGTCATGCCCTTCGGATTGAGCAATGCTCCAGCTGTCTTCCAGCATTTCGTCAATGAGATCTTCAGAGACATTCTATACCGTCATGTCGTGGTCTATCTAGATGATATCCTCATTTTTGCCAACAATTTAGAGGAACATCGTTTCTGGGTAAAGGAGGTTCTGTCCCGTCTCCGTGTCAATCATCTCTACTGCAAATTAGAGAAATGCGCCTTTGAAGTCAAGTCCATTCCGTTTCTAGGGTACATTGTGTCCGGTTCCGGACTAGAGATGGATCCTGAGAAACTACAAGCAATCCAGAATTGGCCAGTACCCTTAACCCTCAAAGGGGTCCAGAGGTTCTTAGGGTTCGCCAATTATTACCGAAAGTTTATACGAGACTTTTCCACCATTGTGGCGCCTATTACTGCTTTCACCAAGAAGGGTGCTAACCCGTCCAAGTGGTCTGAAGAAGCCATGCAAGCTTTTCATCTTTTAAAACAGAGGTTCATCTCTGCACCTGTCCTGAAACAGCCTGACGTCGACTCTCCTTTCATCTTAGAGGTGGATGCCTCCTCCGTTGGAGTAGGAGCGGTGTTATCTCAGAGGGCTAAAGATGGTCATTTACATCCTTGCAGTTTCTTCTCACGGAAGTTCTCCCCAGCGGAGCGCAACTATGCCATTGGCGACCAGGAGTTGCTAGCCATCAAGCTCGCTCTAGAGGAGTGGAGATATCTGTTGGAGGGAGCTTCTCATTCAATCACCATCCTTACAGACCACAAGAACCTTCTATATCTAAAAGGCGCACAATGTCTCAACCCTCGTCAGGCCAGATGGGCACTTTTCTTTTCCAGGTTCGACTTTAAACTCCAGTTCTGTCCGGGCTCTCAGAATCGCAAGGCCGATGCCCTTTCCCGCTCATGGGAGCAAGAAAATGAGTCAGAGTCTTCAGACAAGCATCCTATTATAAATCCGTTGGCATTCTCCACGGTAGGGATGGACTCTACGCCCCCATCAGGGAAAAGTTTTGTGAAGCCGACACTAAGGAAGAAGCTCATGCATTGGGCCCATGCTTCCCGTTTTGCCGGACATACAGGTATCCAAAAAACCCTGGAGTTTATCTCTAGGTCCTATTGGTGGCCAACTCTGAAAAAGGACGTTTTGGAGTTTATTGCATCTTGCCCAAAGTGTGCTCAACATAAAGTATCCCGCCAGTCGCCTGCGGGGCAACTGGTTCCACTATCTGTTCCCCGTCGACCATGGACCCATTTGTCGATGGATTTTATTACAGATTTGCCCATGTGCAACAAGTTCAATACCATCTGGGTGGTAGTTGACCGGTTCACCAAGATGGCACACTTCATTCCTCTCACCGGTCTTCCGTCAGCTTCCAAGTTGGCTCAAGTATTCATACAAGAGATCTTCCGACTCCACGGTCTTCCAGAAGAAATTATCTCAGATCGAGGAGTTCAATTCACAGCCAAATTCTGGCGAAGTTTATGTCAAGTCCTCCAAGTCAAGTTAAAGTTTTCCACGGCTTACCATCCTCAGACCAATGGTCAAACTGAGAGGGTGAATCAGGACTTGGAGGCCTTCCTCCGCATCTATGTGTCCTCCTCTCAAGATGACTGGGTTCAATTACTTCCCTGGGCCGAGTTCTGTCATAACAACCAGTATCATTCTTCATCTTCTTCAACACCATTCTTCACCAACTTTGGATTCCACCCTAAAGTCCCTGAGTTCCAACCGCTTCCAGCAACTTCTGTTCCCGCAGTGGATATCACCTTGCATCAGTTTGCCAATATCTGGAAGAGCGTACGATCAGCTCTGCTCAAGGCATCGTTCAGGTACAAGAAGTTTGCGGATAAGAAGCGTCGAGCAGTTCCTGCTCTCAAGGTGGGTGATCGGGTATGGTTATCCACGAAGAATTTGAGGTTAAGAGTTCCCAGTATGAAGTTTGCACCTCGCTACATCGGTCCTTTTAAAATTGATCAAGTCATCAATCCTGTTGCTTACAGACTCCAGTTACCTCCCTTCTTAAAAATACCCAGGACATTCCATGTTTCCCTGTTGAAACCGCTAATCTTGAATCGGTTTCATTCCTCACTTCCACCAACTCCGAAAGTCCAAACTCAACGAGGCGTTGAGTATGAAGTGGCCAAGATCCTGGACTCACGTCACCGTTACGGTCAACTTCAGTATCTCATTGACTGGAAGGGCTATGGTCCTGAAGAACGCTCTTGGACCAATGCCTCTGACGTCCATGCTCCTGCCTTGGTCCGAAATTTCCACGCAAAGTTTCCTTTAAAGCCTAAGAAGTGTCCTGGGGCCACTCCTAAAGGGGGGGGTGCTGTCACGATCCGGGTATCTGGACGCCATTACTTACCCTTCAGATGCCTCCTAAGGCGGGCTCAGCGTTCCAGGACCAGATTCCGCTGTTCCTGAGTTTCCACATGCAGAGTGTCAGAGTGGTGTTTTCATCAGCCGCGGCCTCCGCTGTGCCCGCGTGGTTAAATGTGCATCTATCAGCCTGGCGTCTCCTGTCTCCGGTGGCTGGCGCCGCCATTACTGTTTCCCAGACCACATGGATTACAAACCAAACTTCCCTCCAAGTGTCTGCATGGGCGCAGCCATCTTGGATTCTGTCATCTGATCATTTCCACCAATCTGCTGTTTGTATTGTTGATTTGCATAATTGCCTAGCCAACCCCTTCCTTGCTGCAGGTATAAGTAAGCTGTGCCTGAGCAAGGAAGACGTCAGTGCTTTGGTTGTCAAACCTAGTTCCTGTTTGTCTCTCTTCTATGATTGTCTTCCAGGTTCCAGCTCCTGTCTCAAGACTTCCACCATAGAGACCCGCACCAGCATTCCACCTGCGGTGTAGCCTGACTCTCCAATCCATTGTGGATTCATCTGTTTCCAGCTACAACACTACCTGCTTCCAGCCTCAGCTTCCAGCAGAATACAGCTTCCCTTAAAGGGCCGGTGTCCTTTCTACACTTTACCACTCCCCACCGGAATTATTATTTCTCCGCTCTCAAGTTCTACATTTCAGTTCACATTTCATCGCTCCCAAAGTTCATTTATTATTTAACTGGTTCCAGCCAGTATCCACTCCGTGCTAACAACAGTCTGGTTCCAGCCAGTATCCACAGCAGCTGTTTTACCTTCAGCAACCCAGCTCTTCCTGGAACACCAGCTGGTACAATCCTGGGTTATCTCCATTGCTACAGCCGGGCCTGGTAAGGACTTTCCATCTAGAAGATCATAAGAACTATCTCACACTACCAGTGCCCTGTGGCTCCTGCCATGCTGTAGTACTCAGGAACTGTATTTATTCTTTGCTGACTTTTACGTTTTCTTTATTGCTGCTGTGATGCGGAGTTGTCATAATAAACATCATTGACTTTTATCTAAGTTGTCGTGGTCACGCCTTCGGGCAGTTATTATTCATGTTACTTACATGTCCAGGGGTCTGATACAACCTCCCAGGTTCCGGTACATCTCAGCCCCTACAACTGAGGCTGCCTCCCGTCAGCTCAGGCCCTCAGTTGTGACATGCATGTCCTGTTTATACAACATAAGGGTGGGTGGGAGGGCCCAAGGACAATTCCATCTTGCACCTCTTTTTTCTTTAATTTATCTTTGCATCATGTGCTGTTTGGGGACAATTTTTTTTAAGTGCCATCCTGTCTGACACTGCAGTGCCACTCCTAGATGGGCCAGGTGTTTGTGCCGGCCACTTGGGTCGCTTAGCTTAGTCATCCAGCGACCTCGGTGCAAATTTTAGGACTAAAAATAATATTGTGAGGTGTTCAGAATAGACTGGAAATGAGTGGAAATTATGGTTATTGAGGTTAATAATACTATGGGATCAAAATGACCCCCAAATTCTATGATTTAAGCTGTTTTTGAGGGTTTTTTGAAAAAAACAAAAAACACCCTAATCCAAAACACACCCGAATCCGACAAAACATTTTCAGGGAGGTTTTGCCAAAACGCGTCCGAATCCAAAGCACGGCCGCGGAACCGAATCCAAAACCAAAACACAAAACCCGAAAAATGTCCAGTGCACATCTCTACTATCTGTAGATGACAGGTTCACTTTAAATTGTTATTGAAATATTGTACAAAGTAACTGTTATTTGATGATAAACATTTAATCAAGAACTGTAACCCTGCATTTTTATTCTTAACCCAAGCCCTGACATTTATAAACCTGTAATGTATTCATCTAACAAACATGATCTCAATATTGCTGTGTATGGACGTTCAGGATCCCACAGGTACAATATTACCATATGGCTGCATGTTATTATGCAGTCATCACCTGTCCTGTCTAATAAATGTATGCAAATAAAAGTATTAGACTTTGAAGATTATAGCTCATTTGTTTAGCAACTCTTACTACTTGGCTGCATTTTAAGGAAGATTGTGCTAACAGATGCTTCTGCTGGTACTGATGAACAGTTGATTTAGAAAAATTAGATTCATCAGCCTAATAGCTGTCTGTTGATTGCAGCAGATTAAGTAAACCAATGTTCCTACAAGGATTTCAAGTTATTATTAAAAGCTAATTTTAATTATATTTTAATAATACTAGCTTGTTTTAGACTTTCTCATAAAATAAAAATATGAATTGAACATTGTTTTTGCAGACATCACCTTTGCACAAATGGTTTGTGTGCAGGGTTGGACTGGCCCACAGGGGTACAGGGTAAACCCCCGGTGGGCCCTACTGCCTGCGTAGCCCCACCTCCTTTTCTATTGATCAGGTTCCAGACTTTGCACTTGAATTGTACATTTCACATATTATCTACAGTGCATTGCAGTTGTTAGTCTGGTACATTATCATGCATGCACTAGCAGTATTTACTATATATATTTATCATGGGGACCATGCCATGTTTAGCCAAGCCTCTGTGGCAGCTGGCCACACCCCTAAGCATGGGTCTCTACCACTGCATCCCCCCCGGTGGGCCTTCCATGCCCCAATCCGACACTGTTTGTGTGCCTTTATTTGGCGCTTTGCTAAGATATAGCGCCAAATATCTACATTTGGTGCTCCACGGACTTTGCGACTTACCCACACAAAGTGTCTTTTTCCTTAATTATGTATTTTAGTCACATCATGCGAGGATACACGGACTATTCAGGGTAGTGATACATGTACTTCTGTGTGGCACTAGGTCACACACCTGGGTACAAAAAAACAAACAACAGTGTGCATCCCGCCACATCTAGTTATGATCAGTACTATTTGTCTTGAAAAATAGGTTCAGAAACTATGGGTCCGGAGGTTGAGCTATTAAAAAAAATGTATGTCTCCTGATCATTATGTGTGTGTTGTATATGATACTGATTACACATTAGATAGATAGATAGATAGATAGATAGATAGATAGATAGATAGATAGATAGATAGATAGATAGATAGATAGATAGATAGATAGTGGGAAAGATAAATTCCTAATGGAATAGGATATACAGGGTTATGGTGGATAGATCATGTACCATAGCTATAAAAAAATGAGGAAATACAACACAACGGACGACTTTTTCAACAGATAAAACTACTCCTGAAAATAATACCGAGTAGGAGAACACAAATAGGTTGAACTCGACGGACGGATTGTCTTTTTTCAACCTCACAAACTAAGTGCAATTTTAAAGATAGTTTTTAGAAAAGAAGGCACTCAAAATGGACTTTAAAATAAAACTTATCTTAAAGTAAATACATTTTGGCTCAGGACAGGTTCAGGAATCCAATTCCTGATTACAGTATGTCATATTTAATGAGAGGTTCAGGAACCGAGTTCCTGCTAGATCCTGCTGAAAAAATAGCTTTGGTTATGACTAATCTGAAACTTTGTACACACTTTACACCAATTTCTGTGAGAAAAAAGTACTAGTCTAGTCTCCCTAGTACACTGAGAGTGTCTTTGTTTGCGGCTATAATGCAGCCAAGACGCAAAATTTAGCAAAAAGTACACATCACTTCCAGTAGCGGAGCATCTACGTCACGCCATGTGGCACAAAAACACTAGGTAAATACACTGAGGTAGAGCAAGTCTTCTTCTTTCACTTGCCATTAATTTGTCTGCTTTTACAAGATTTAGCCTCTTTATTAATACCCTGATGGGCAATATAGATGCTTGTTGGTTTGAGAAGTTGTACAACTGTTATATACTACTTTGTATTCCATAGGGTAAAAAGTCTGGACAAGCACCATTTACTTGCAAATTTGAACATTACTAATACATTTATTTTTCTGACTTATTTCAAAGTTGTGCCATTTTCCCCTAATAAAGGTAATAGATAGCTATAAACTATGTGTACAGTAAGTATATCAAATGAACTTGTTTATTTGTACCTTAGGGTTACCTGGTAAAATAAACTGCCTGTCAAGTACCATGATTCTCCAATCTCAAGCTTTGTCAAGATCAGCGCTCACTTGACATGGGTCTGACACAGAGTTAATAAGAAAACAACCAACTGTTCTGGTCTGTCAGGAGCGGCACAGGAAGTTTCCGACCTCATTACGCAATTACAATTCAGTCCCAGGAATCATTACCCAAAATAACCTTCGTCAAAAGTCAAAATGAATGCAGTAAGAATCACAGAGACCTATCTTATTAAAAGAAGTTTAATATGAGAATGATATTTACAATGCTAAAATGATATAGAAAAACAATTAATAAGAATGACGGGCAATGTTAGTCCTGGGAAAATCATTTTCTTATAAGCAAAAAGGAAAAGAAAATTTCAGAATCATGTCGCTTACATGAATTTGTTTGCAGGGAGAAACAGGTAGATGAAGCAATTCTCAATGTCAGATTGGCTCCCAAGAATTGCACAAAGTTTTGCATGTGAGATATGTCAGGTTGCATCCGCACCACAGCCCCCCCCTACTCCTGCTGGCAATCCTAATTGGGTATATTGGTTATACATAAATCTGCCAGCCTCCCCGTCACATGGCATTGCATGGCATTCCCAAAGATAAAATAAATTACCCCAGCAGCTGGACTTTCACTTAAAAGTTCATTAGCAGGATCACCGTGCTGGCAATTAAAAGAATTACTGTTAATAAACATACAGGGTTCCGTGTTGCTTAATATATCATGATCCATAATATAATCAGGATTATTGACTTGGTATGGGCCATTATATACAAATGATATAGAGGCTTCTGTGGTATTGTTACAATGGAAGGCTTTTACACAACAAAATCCTAGAAGTAAAGGACATTGGAATTTGCACTTTCAGCTCTTGCAGCACTTGCTAATATACCATACTATTTTACAAAGGATAATTAAGCCGTGCTTCAGTGATTAAGGTGAGCAGGTACGTGCATAATTATGTCTTAGTACATATGGAGCCAATTTCTTTTAGACACGTGGCATAATTATACAATTTGTTAGAGTGTAGGTGGTTAGGAGGAGCAAATGAAGTGTGATCCTATGCCTTTACTTCATTCTGACAAGAGCCAGATTGCAGTTATAGTCTAAAAGAAAGTGTCCATCTGGTGCAGCAGATAAGGAATCACATCCCAGCAAGCAAGGCTAAATAGCTCCTTTACAAAAGACTAAAACCTCACAGAGAAAATCCACATGCAGCAGCCTAAAGACAGGCGAATATGGGGAATGGCAGCTACATGATCTCAAAACAAGTAAAAGGAGAATGTGCTATGCCATGTTATTGCTGTGTAAATGATTCCCATGAAACGCTTTTGTTCATTTTAAGGGAGATAACTAAAATGAAAATAAAACTAGAATGAACCAATCGGTACTGCAAATTAGAAGCAATTGTCCGTGAAAGTAGTAGGCACAAATACTGTACACACATCTCCCACCAGGCTACATTTCATTTGTCTGTATTGCAGATAAGCCTTCTCAGGGGCAAATCTGCCAGCGGCTAAACATAAATTGTGTGATGTCAATCTGCGCATGCCCAGAACAGTGGATTTGAACCCATGCAGATTTTAAGGTTCCTGACCACATACGTCTGCTTGCACCTGGTGAGGTATATGCAGCAGGCACACTGTATTTACAGCATAATGGGTGCTTTGTTTTTCGTGCACAGGGGCCCCTTGGGTCCAGGGAGGTCCACACTACACTCATTTTTTTCAGTACTTACCCTCCAGAGTTGCATGTCAGCAGCAGAGCTGCAGAAATCACCAGGAAAATGGTGTGGCGGACATTTTCCCATTTTTTTGCGCATGCACACTATGGAAATCACTGGGAAAATGGACGGAGATCTCCGCATGCGCACTAAACTCTGGGACGGCTGTCGAAGTCGGAAAATATTACAGTACACACATCACGTACAAACACCACATGGATGGCCTCCGTGCGCGTACTTATTCGGCCGTGCGTGCACATATTCGCAAATTGCGTATGATCGCTCACGCGGTCGTGCGTGTTAGCGTGTGGTATGAGTAATTATGGAGGCATTTGTACTCGCATGGAAAAGCCACAGACATATCATATATTTAATCCATATATTGCATAAATCACCCACTGTCTGCTCACCCTTCTAATAGCATGAAGATGGTTCGCACATAAATTGTCCTCCCAGAGACTCAAATACAATGTACCAGATGGCTTTATTTACGCAAGGCTTTCAAATCCTATGAAGAAGGCAAATACCTTTGTTTACCCCTATTGTTCTAGAGTTGTCCCAGTATCTGTCGAAGACAATAAATACTGGATTGTCATTGTCTTATCTGAAGACAGGACAAACAGAAAGACAATATCCAGGAACCTAGGTTGACTAAAGAGAAACTCAATTAGCAATAGCTAACAAATTACAAACCAGACATTTAGAAATCTGAGGTAATAACATTCATAGACTAAACTCTTGGAGAGAGATATATATATATATATATATATATATTTCCTAACAAATTGTAATAGCAGGAGTGTGTGTGTATGTGTATATATATATATATATTTATATATATATAAAACAGTCTGCTCGAGACATACTTCCCTGGGTTAACAAACATACCATTATGAGTCAAAAAGTCGTTAAGAAAGCTAAACAAATGTGGCCCATTATACAAACTGATGGAGCATTGTCTTCCATGGCTAACACTGCCCTGTTGCCAAGCCATACCCGAGGGAGGAATATTAGTGATTTCATTGTGAAACTAGATATCACAGATATGGCTAAGAGTAGGAAAACCCACTTTTTAAGAACAAAAAATGGATGTTATCGGTGTCTGGGGTGTGTCACATGTAATACATTGAATGTAGGCACCTCCTTCAATCACCCATCTACAGGTCGAAAAATACCCATCAAACATCGGTTGACGTGTACTACCACACATGTGGTTTATCTCCTCACGTGCCCCTGCGGTCTTGCATACGTTGGCAAGACCATAAGGCAGTTTCGTGAGAGAATGGCTCTCCATAGGAGTGCCATTTAGAAGGCTTTTGAAAAGAGAGAAAGTGACCAACCGTTTGCACGGCATTGCATGTTAACTGGCCATAGAGTGGCAAGTATTAGAGCCATCCTTATGGACCATGTCCCCAGCACACTTAGGGGAGGTAATAGGGATAGGGCACTACAGCGGAAGGAATCCAGATGGATTTATAAATTGGGAACACTGTCACCCAGGGGGCTCAATGAGAACCTTGGACTGCAGTGTTTCCTTTGATGCCCTATTTAGGTCTATCACTATAGGTTATATTGGCAGTTACCATTACGTATAGTCCTATTACTTACTCCAATTTAGGTTTATGCCTATTACTTAAACATTATTTAAATATTACTTAAATGTAACTTACCTAAACGCAATTTAAATGTAACTTGTTTAGTATGGGTCTATTACTGGCCTCGTTTCTCACATGGTTTAGTTGTACCTAATGTTTTTAGACCATAGTATAAGTGTTTTATCACGTTTCACTTTGTTTATTATGTTTCACTATGTTTATTTGTAGATGGCGCATTACAGTTGTGATCAGTTGCCATGGTTACCCGCCTGCGACGCGGCGCCGTCACGTCTTTGGAAGGTGACGCGGAAGTGTGGCTGGACGGACTGGCGGGCGGCAGGTGAGTATGATCTGCACTAATGTCTCTTCTTGTTCTCTATAAATGTTGTTTGGTTGTTCCACTTGGCTTGTCTGGCCCTGAGGACGGGGCTTGGTCCCCGAAACATGTTGGCTTATTAAAGTGACTTGTCTTACTTATGCTGCTGAGTCTGCATGAGTGCCGCCCGTACTACCTCTGCTATGTATATAGATATATATGGATATATGGATATCTTGAGGATGGAAATAGATAATCATATCATTTGTGGGATCATATTGTTCAGAGTCACGTAAACATTAATCTGGTGGGTATAAGAATATTATCATATATTGCAACATTAAGGTATTACTAATAACAGATTTATGTATGATTAATGTGATGGGTTTAACTGGTCATGGGGCTGGAACTCAGATGCAAACAACAGAAATCACATCTCAAGTCTTAGCCATCGCCCACCTCTTGAGCTGACCAATGATCCCCGGTGCACAGGATATGTCCCACCCCCGAACCAATGGAAGAAGAGCACACAGTGTCTATTGTATTATCTTTTAATCCACTGTATAAAAAGCCAGCTGCAGGCCAGGTCACTATCACAGACTCTGAAGGTCATATCCCTTGATGACTGAGGACCGGCCGGGAAGCGCAGGCGAAACCAAAAACGTATGTACCATTGACTGTAGCCATTTTTCTATTGTATTGTATGGTTGTTATTGTAACCCCCTTTCAGCAATTATATGTTGGTGTATCGGAACCCAGCATCTTAAATACAATCTGGTGTCGTGTCTCTTTTCCCTGCTAAGGTTATAAGTGTATTTAAGTCACACGTGTAGCTGCAGAGTGCTCACAGCGTATCTTTGGGTGTGTATGCACTGCGTGTACTTTGTACGGCCAGCGCGGCGTTTGTACGCAAAGTACGTACACGGTGTAAAAAGTACATAGGCTAAGGTTTGATCACAGCGGCCGCAGCGGCTTCATTTTAAAGTGTATTTAATGTGTTTTTAATGTGTTGCTTTTAGTCCTGTATGTAAATCGACGTTTACAATTGGGGGCTCGATCCGGTTTTCACATGCTCACAGCCTAGCAGGTCATAGCAGACTTAATCTATCAGCAAAGGGTGGAAAGTTATCCTACGTAACCTTTTCCTGGTTGGTGGATGTTCTAAAAACCCTATTTGTGTGCTGTTAGATTGCGTCTGCTCTGTCTGGTCTGCAGAGGTGCTGATAGAACCCGTAGGTAAACATGAAAAAAGCTATTTAAAAAATCTCTTTGTAAAAAAATTTTGGCGCCAAAAGCGTACACAAAGGGCACCGATACTTTGCATACCCTCTCATATTGTTCTGCCACAAGGTTTAGATTGCTAGATTCGTTTAGATCTGTGTGAAATTGGATACATTTGTTGCTATATAGTTAAATTTGAAATAAAAGTATTTAAGAAGTAAGTGTAAAGACACAAACGTAGGTCTGGCCCAGTCATAAAGGGTTACACAGAACAAGTTGTGTCTAGTGGGCAATAGTAGTTAGTATTGCTCACATTTATAGAGACTGTGATTTGTTTTATTGCGGACGCACGGTTTTGTACATATGGCTCGGAGAAAGTACAGGACCGCGCACGCAGCGTAAAAGGCACGCTGGTCGCGTGGTTACGCAAAGTGCGTAAGAGTGCGGACACTAAGTACAAATTACACAATAGTTTTGTTCAATTAAAAGGGGGGACAGTAGCCATGCTACAATAGCACATAACTATCCGGTTTCAAAAGCAGAATAGTAGAAAACTTTTGTTTAAACTCTATTGCCTCTGGGGGAAAAGCTGCCGATCAGAACGAGTGGAAATTTTCTGTACAGAAAAGAAAAACAAGGTGTATTTGAGTGAGTGAAAGCGGAGTGAGTGGAGCTGAACCCGGGAACTAGGTGGTCTAGGTGATATTCTGGAGTAGTAACACTGGGTTAGTAGAGGCCCGGTGGCGTAGGGTTCGCTACCTTGCGTGATTAGAACTAGGTGGTCTAGGTGATCTGAAGTGGTCTAGGTGTCCCATACAACTAGGTGATCTCTAGGTGTTTCAGGTGGTCTACAGCAATCCTAGGGCATATAGATAACTAGTATCTATAGGCTGTGCGATTGCATCGCATGTCCGTGTGTTCTACACAGCACAACGTGATACCATTGTGTCATATGCGCTGTGGAAAAGCATACGCAGATGTGATTGTATAGACAAAGGGGTTTTTCTTTGATAACGTTGGGAAATCTCCCTGGTGGGCTTCCACTGGAAAGGGTGAACAATAGTTATCTAATTTCTCTGTTTTTCACCCTACAAAAAATTCCAGTAGAAAGATACCGAAAAGGAATTTTCGCTGCCTCTCTCAGGAAAATATTCCAACAGAACCTCCACCGAGAGAAATTACGGTGCTGTAAGGTCTGATAAGAGCCCTAAGTTGGGTACATTGCCTTCCGCTATCAACAGTGTATCGCAGTACCGGCCAACGTGGGCGAGAGTGGGTGAATGCGCTCTAAGAACTTTCACCGTCTACTTGCATTGAGTATTTTGGTGTTTGTGGGAATTTTTAGTTATTAAGAAGACCCACAAATATGGGAGCCAGTTGCTCAAGTGAGAGACGTTTGTGCAGGGTTCAGGCTGAAGAAAAAAGACCAAAAGGGTCAGCAAGGTTTATCATGTGTGAAAAATATGGTTCACACATGGAAGTTTTTTGCAATGAGTGGGTACGTATGACTGACAAAGATAGGGTATCATTCCCTAGGGTCAGTGACGTGCGGTAAGGCCATTGGCTGGGGAGGCACTGATAGATTATATATATATATATATATATATATATATATATATATAGTGGTCGAAGTGGAAATTTTGAAGTGGGGGTATGCAAAAGTCAAGGATGCAATTATGCAGAAAAGGGGGCGTGGTCACCCAATAGGGGGTGTGTCCAGTGTAGTAGAACCCCTTATACTATCTAGTACTGGTGCCCCTTTCACCTTATAGCACACGGTACGAGCTGAAATTCACATTATAGCACACGGTACGAGACAAAATTCATATTGTAGCACACGGTACGAGCTGACAGTCACATTGTAGCACACTGAATGAGCCGAAATTCACATTGTAGCACACTGAATGAGCCGACATTCACATTGTAGCACACTGAATGAGCCGAAATTCACATTGTAGCAAACTGAATGAGCCAAAATTCACATTGTAGCACACTGAATGAGCCGACATTCACATTATAGCACACTGAATGAGCTGAAATTGTGACAGCAGGGACAGTCAGAGTGACGACAGGGAGAGAGAGAGTGACGACAGGGAGAGAGAGAGTGACGACAGGGAGAGAGAGAGTGATGACAGGGAGAGAGAGTGACGACAGGGAGAGAGAGTGACGACAGTGAAGACAGGGAGAGTGACGACAGAGAGAGAGAGTGACGACAGGGAGAGAGAGTGACGACAGTGACTACAGGGAGAGAGAGTGATGACAGGGAGAGACAGTGACGACAGGGAGAGAGAGTGACGACAGTGACAGCAGGGAGAGAGAGTGACAGTAGGGACAGGGACAGTAATGACAGGGAGAGAGGTGACAGCAGGGTAACATTACCTCATTTGTTGCTGGCAGCGGTGAGCGGTGGGCTGCTGGCGGCGGCGGGTGGCTGGCGACAGCAGGCGGCTGGTGGCTGACGGCGGTGAGTGGCGTGCGGCTGGTGGTGGTGAGCAGCTGTGAGCTAATACAGCGCTCTACACAACCGCCGCCCGCTGCGCAGGGACGGGGAGCAAAGGATGTGCTATATTGAACCCACCACACCGCTGTAATTGTGGTGGGATTAACAGTGAAGATTGGTCGTGTACGGATTAATCCTCCTGTGCACTGCTTCTATCTAAGGTGCGCTGGGGAACCCGCCGCCACTGCCACCTGAACTGTTGATGCTGTGGCTGGGGGTGGGAAGGGATGTGTCCCGCTGGGTGAGCGGCGGTGGAAGCCGCTGGCGGACTCACCCTCTTCCTATGTGAGGTGCGCTGGGGAACCCGCCGCCACTGAAGTCTGAGCTGCGGCTGGGAAGGGATGTGTCCCGCTGGGTGAGCGGCGGTGGAAGCCGCTGGCGGAGTCACCCTCTTCATATGTGAGGTGCGCTGGGGAACCCGCCGCCACTGAAGTCTGAGCTGCGGCTGGGAAGGGAAGGGATGTGTCCCACTGGGTGAACGGCGGTGGAAGCCGCTGGCGGACTCACCCTTCCTACAGTGGTCAGGGGCAGTGGCAATGAATAAAGCGCACACTCTCCTCCGGATTATGCACCCCCCTGTAATCTGGCTCTGCTGCCGGGTCCCACTGCCACTCCCGCCCGCCGCGACGCATGGTTGATTGGACAGTGGATCCAGTACTGGATCCACTGTCCAATCACAGCTGCCTCCATGTCAACGCGGCACTTATAGAAGTGCCGCTTTCAGCATATTTTTTAATGGGCTGTTACAGCCCAAGTGCTTGGCCTCGCCCCCAGCATTTTCCCGTTCCCATTGTCAACGGGAGGCACTGCTATCAGTGCCTCCAAAACCAATTTAAAGTTTTAAAATTAATTACATAATATAAAGATGATACTTATAGCACAAAATATGTGCCATAAGTATCTTCTTTGTATTATTTCAATCATTAATGACAGGGGAGGCACTGCCTCCCCTGCCTCCCCTGACTGCACGTCCCTGCCTAGGGTGGGCAGCTTTGAGCCAGAGGTATTATAGAACTTAGGATAAGGATATGTCTGATAAAATCCAGAAAACAAAGGATTAGACATACAGATTGTTTAAACTTGTGGCAGCAAGAGAGGGATGTGCAACGGGAATTAGCTCGCACAGCAGGTTCCAAACCTAGCGGGAAAACAATGGCGACCGCACCACCACCACCATATATTGATGGGGAGAAAGTGGCTACAAGCAATGGTGCATTGGTACAGGATAGGAAAGTGATTGATAAATGTACTAAAGATAACCCTTGCCAGCTGTATCCCATTTTAAATTTTCCCCAGGACTGTGAGCAGGAAGATGAACCCAGCACAATATCGGCACTCTCTCTAGCAGCCACCATACAGGATACTCAGGTGGGCACGGCCCAGCCACCAAGGGTTGTAGCAAGGCCCCCTAGCGGAGGGATAAGTGAGGTCGTGTCCACAGGTAAGTACGGTACCATACACTATGCAGAAACAATAGCTCCTCACATTATAGAGTCAAACCAGAATGATGTAATTGAATTTAATCATGTCAGGGTGATTGCAGTCCCCAATGGGAAGACTGACGCTCAGGGAGTAACTCCCATCAGGAACATTGCCATGCATTGCAGAGTTAAGGTCAATTATGTCAGAATTTCCCGATCCCAGAAAAGATCTAGTCAGATGCCAGAAGTTCATTAAAGAGTTAGGTAATGCCCATGAGCCCACAAATAAAGATTTGCGAACAGTGCTACGGGTGTGTTTACCCTCAAATATTGACACCACAAAATTCATAACAGATTGTAAATTAGACGCAGAGGTACCTCTCACTGATGAATACAATCAGGAGAATGTACGGCAAATCAATCTGCAATCTTCTATATATTAGCCCAGATCTGTGACTTTGTGACTCATTTGCTAACGCTGGGCGGAGTCACAACACTGGGCGGAGTTAGTCAAATGAGTCACAGATCTGGGCAAATCTAATGAGGCACAAAGTCACAGATCTGGGCTAATATATAGAAGACTAGGAGCAGAAGCAGATGGTATGGATGGTATGGGCATGGCACAGGCAGGGGAGCATACCTCCCAACTTTCTTAAGGCAGAAGGAGGGACACACGTGCGGCGAAAAGGGGGCATGACCAACGAAAAGGGGGCGTGGCTTCGCGGGAGGACCCACGATCGCGATCCACGCACCTGTTTTCGTCAGTGAGGGGGCATGCCCAGCGCTCTGTGAGCTGCTGGCATGCCACCAGGGGTGGATTATGAGTCCGGGGTGCCCAGGGCACTTGAGAGAGGGGGGTCCTATCTCATTGCTGTGCCTGCTGTGGGTTTGGGGGCGTGGCCTAATCGCGGGTCACGTAGCCCCGCCCCTTATGCAAATTCCTGAACATTTTTTTTACATGGGATTTTGGCCCCTCAGCTAGGGGTAAATCCAGAGGGGGTGGTTGCTCCCCCCTACACACCCGCACAGGCAGAAGAAATCAGGGAGGCTGCTGCCTCCCTGCAACACCACAGACCTGCCAATATGCAGCAGCGTGTGCTGAATGTAGCTGCTGCTGTTGCTGGCAGGACGGGGGAGCTTCAGAGCTGGGACTGAGCTACTCCAGCCGGGGGGGGGGGGGGGGGGGGCTAAAACTGTGGAGCCCTGGTTACATACCCCCTGGGCCCACCCCTTAATCCAGCTCTGCTGCCGGACCCCCCCTTAATCCGTACCCCATGATGCCCCATCTTCCTCTGTCTCCACTAAATAGACGCTAAGCAGAACAGCGAGTACAGGAGCTTCCCAACTGCCCCCCCCCCCCTCACCGCGGGACACTGCAGCCCGCGGGTGGGACAGTGGGACCGTCCCGCGAAAATCGGGACAGTTGGGAGGTATGGGGGTGTGTGAGGGGGTATGCCGTACAGACAGACGGGCACCGGCTCACTGTGTGCTTGACCCCCCCACATCAGCATACTCAGCAGGGGCTCTCTGGCGTGGAGCGTCACTTTCTGGCACACTCCACGCTTTTTAGCTGCTGTTTTGTGGGGCACCTGCCGTTTTGTGCAGGTTCCGTACTGCCTCTGTTAACTCCAGCCCCGGCAACCCCACCGCTAGCTGCAGCGCTGCCACCCGCAGTGAGGTGCGCCCAGCTCCTTCACACACTTTAGCCGGCGGGCAGCACTGCAGAAGTCTGCGCTGCTTGCAGGCTCTGACCCCCTCCTCCCTCCAGCCGCAGCGTCTCCTAGGGGCTAACCAGTCACTCCCAGTGTCCCCTTACCACAGTGCCCGGCAGCCGCGAGGTCCACGCCGCGTGCATGCTATGATCCCCTCCTCCCTCCAGCCGCAGCGTCTCCTGGGGGCTAACCAGTCACTCCCAGTCTACCCTTACCACAGTGCCCGGCAGCCGCGTGAGGCCTGCGGTGTGTGACTGAGGAGTGGGGGGGAGGGATGCGGATGGGCAGAGGAAGCAGGACTCCAGCCTGAGAGAGTCAGCCATGCCAAGTCTCCACCAGCAGCAGATCCCAACAGGTTGGAGTGGAACAGCAGCAGCCAGCAGCAGTGACTCCGGTAACACACATCTGTCTGTCACCACTGTTTTGTCCCTAATACCAATCCCTCCCGTGCCCTGTGTTCTGTCATGTCCCTGGCCTTGCCCTGTCACCCCTGGCCTTGCCCTGTCACCCTTATCCTTGCCCTTTCACCCTTATCCTGGCCCTGTCAACCTTATCCTGGCCCTGTTACCCCTATCCTGGCCCTGTCACCCCTGTGCTTGACCTGTCACCCCTATCCTGGCCCTGTCATTTCTGTCCTGGCCCCGTCGCCCCTGTCCTGGCCCCGTCACCCCTGTCCTGGCCCATTTCACCCCTGTCCTGGCCCATTTCACTCCTATCCTGGCCCTGTTACTGCATACCCTCCAACTACCTTTTTGGCAGGTACAGTACCTGCAATGCCTCCAGACCCCTCCCCAATGCACCACACTTCCGCACCTTCCCCTCCACCTTATGCGGCACTCCACCCCTTCCCCACACGCTGTTCCTCCAGACCCCCGACACCACCCGTGGCTCCCACACCCCCGCCCCTCCACCACCCACAGAACCTTCAGACCCCCTCCACCATCCACCCCACATATATGTCTCCCCCCACACCTGCCCCCCCTCCACCCACAGCATCTGCAGACAACCTCCTCCATCTGCGGTCCCCCCCTCACCCACCCCTCCCCCACCCACGGCACTCCCGCTCCTGCCCCTCCACCACCTGCAGCGCCTCTGGATCCCCTTACTCATCTGCCGCACCACCCACACCTGCCCCTCCCCCACCCGTGGCGCCTCTGGAACCCCTACCACACCCCCAGCACCCCCGCCCCTTCTCATCCCACAGCACCTCCGGAAGCCTTCACCCATCCGCAACATCCCCGCACCTGCCCCTCCCCCAACCGTGGCACCCCTGCCCCTCACCCACCTGCAGTGCCTCTGGACCCCTCCCCCATCTGCAGCCCCCTCTCCTCTGCCCCTCCCCCACCCGCAGCACCTCCCGACCCTTCCCCATCCGGGCCCTCCCCCCGCATCTGCCCCCCTCCACCCGCAGCATCTACAGACACCCTCACCCATCCGCAGTCCCCCCTGCACCCGCTACATTCTGTACATCATGCCCTGCAGGTGCTGTTCACGCTGTCGCAAGGGGCTGCGCCTCCTTCACCATCGCATGCCCTTTCATTGTGCAATATTTAACCACTAACAAAGGAATGCAGGTAATACTACATATAATACAAATATTGAACCCCAGATAGGCATGCAAGGGTTAAGGGGGCGTAGCCCCTTGCGACCGTGTGAAGAGCGCCCGTAGGGCGCGATGAAGCACCTAGTTAGGAGTATATTTCCTTGCTGTTGTCAAATGGAATAAAATCTTCTCCATAAGACAAAAGGAAGGTGAAACGGCATCCGAATATTTTCATCGGGCACCGCTGGAAATAGCTAGATACACTGGGATCGAGGATATTAAAGATAATGCACACCATAGGGAGGTAGCTGTTTCAGTAATAATGGATGGGTTAAAAGAGGCACTGAGAACAAGAGTGCAGACCTCTCTACCTAATTGGAGAGGTATCTCGGTGGCTGCATTGAGAGAGTCCGCTGTCGAGCACGATAGGAACATCAGTAAGCACAGGGAGTCACAGGGGGATAAGCTGATGACAGTAAGTATACAGGCTCTTACAACAAAACCACATCAGCCAAGACCCCAGACCCCTGCTGTTTGGAAAAGACAGGGAATATGTTACATTTGTAAAAAGGAAGGACATTTTGCCCAGGATTGTAGGAGCAGTAGGACACATAACGTATACAGACCCCCTAGACCTGAATACGAACCCCACTACAATTCACATAATTGGGATCAGGGACCACATAGGATAAATTATGAGCCACATACAGGGGAAACAAGGAGGTACCCACCAAGGAGAGACTGGCAGGCCTCCAAAAACTCACAGCTACCCCCTCACATATCGTAGCTGCCCATGCGCTGCAGGAGGGTCCCACTACACAATAGGGGTTGGGCCACACCTGTAGTCTGCAGCCAGTGAAGTTGATTGCTAGCCTTGGTAGTGAACCTGAGGTCACGGTTGACGTAGCTGGTGTACCATTACCTTTTCTTGCAGATACAGGGGCAGCCAGGTCAGTGTTGAATTCCACATCAGGTGTAAAGACCACGGGAAAAATGATTTCGGCAATGGGAGTAACAGGAACGGTGCAACAATACCCTTTGAGTAGACATGCAGAGATTACGATAGGGCCCTTGCAAACCAAACATTCTTTTCTGCTGGCTGCATCGGCTCCGACTAATCTACTCGGCAGAGATCTATTGTGTAAAATGCGGTGTGTCATATACTGTACTCCTGAGGGTGTCTTTTTAGATATACCTAAGAACCATGCTCAAGAAGTACAAGATAAACTAGACACCCCTTAAAGGCTAATGTCGCATTCTACTGTTATAGACACGTGTCCATCAAAGGTAGAGGAAATGATCTCGCAAATACCGGGTTCCCTTTGGACCAAAGATGGACAGGACACTGGATTGATGGCGAATGTAGCTCCAGTAGCAGTACAAGTAAAAGATGATAGGATAGCTCCAAAAATCCCTCAGTATCCTCTGAAGCCAGAGGTAGAGTTAGGAGTGTACCCTGTCATAGAGCGGCTGCTACAGCAGGGCATCCTAGTCAGGACGTCCAGCACCGCCAATAGTCCCATCTTCCCTGTGAAAAAAGAGTGGGGGGAGGGGTTACAGGCTAGTGCAGGATCTAAGGGGGATAAACAAGATAGTTGAGAGCCAATTCCCCGTAGTGCCCAATCCAGCTGTCATCCTCATGCAAATTCCCTCTACTGCAAAATTCTTCACTGTCATTGACCTCTGTTCTGCTTTCTTTTCTGTCCCTCTTCACCCTGACAGCCAATACCTCTTTGCTTTTACATACAGGGGAGTACAGTACACCTGGACTTGTCTTCCCCAAGGTTTCATTGACAGCCCGAGTATTTTCTCCCAGGCCTTGCATGACTGTTTACAATCCTTTCAAACTGAGAGTGGATCAGTACTACTACAATATGTCGATGACTTATTGTGTTCTGACTCACTCGAATCGTCCTTGAAAGACACAAAACAGCTTCTGTTTCATCTTTCCCATACAGGACACAAGGTTTCAAAGGATAAGTTGCAGTTGTGCCGGACCAGGGTCAAATATTTGGGACATTGCTTGACTCAAGGACTTAGACACCTCACCGCTGATAGAATACAGGCGATTCGCGACATGACTCTGCCACAAACTCAGCAACAGATTCGCACTTTCCTTGGAATATGTGGGTACTGTCGAAACTGGATTCCAGGTTTCTCTATACTGGCTTTACCTTTGCAAGAAATGGTCTCTTCGAACAAACCGGAATGGATCTCTCACACAGATGAGTCCGAACTGGCGTTTGAAAGACTCAAACAGTGTCTATCACAGGCACCTGCATTAGGTATGCCAGATTCTGAGAAGCCCTACGAATTGTACGGTACTGAAAGTGCTGGGTGCACGGCAGGTGTCTTAACACAGAGACATGGTGATGCCAGCAGACCGGTAGCCTACTACAGTGCACAGTTGGACACTGTAGCGCGGTCTCTCCCCACTTGCTTGCGAAGTGTTGCAGCGATAGCTTTGCTGGTAAGTAAAAGCGAGGACGTAGTGTTAGGACACGACCTGACCATCCATTCACCTCATGCAGTATCAGCCTTACTGAACTCCGCCCAAACCAGACATGTCTCATCTGCTCGGTTTACAAAGTGGGAATTATCACTGATGGCCCCGGTAAACATCACCATTAAGAGATGCAGCTCCCTAAATCCTGCAACCTACTTGCCAAGTGTGCCTGGACAGGCACAAAGGGTGGAGGATGAGAATTATGGTGGTGAAGGAGGATTTAGTGCAGATACTGATATGCATGATTGTATGGAATACCTGAATCAAACTTTTACAGCGAGACCTGACATCAGTGACAACCCACTGGAAGGAGTAGACTTTACCTTCTACACTGACAGTAGTTGCCACAGACAGACGGAATCGGGAGACTTGTGCACTGGATATGCAGTTGTAGATGACGAAGGTATCATAGAAGCTGAACCCCTTGGCCCACCGCACTCAGCACAAGTTGCTGAGTTGGTCGCCCTAACCAGAGCGTGTGAATTGACCAAGGGTAAGTCAGCTAATATATACACAGATTCTAGGTACGCCTTTGGAGTGGTGCATGATTTTAGGGCCCTATGGCGCCTCAGAAATTTCATGACGGCAGCTGGCACACCTGTAGCGCATGCGTCCCACATCAAAAGGCTTTTGACAGCAATGCATGAACCAGAGTGGCTGTTATCAAGTGCAAAGCACACACTTACAACCAAGATCCAATTTCACTTGGTAACAGCCGGGCAGATGAAGCTGCTAAATCAGCAAGCACCCCCATACAAACGAACATCACATCACTGATGACATTTATCACGATCAACACACAACAGTTAATTGAAATTTCCCTACAGGAAAAGGCAGTCTGGAGGTCAAAGGGGTATGGCCAGGAGTCCTCAGGACTTTGGACAGGTGGACACGGTAAGCTGGTGGCCCCCAGAGCATATCTTCCAAGTCTAGCTGAGGCGGCACACGGTCTGACTCATCTGGGCAAAGAGGGTATGTGCAAGCTGGTGAGAGCCTACTGGTGTGCGCCAGGATTCTCTTCTCATGCAGGCAAGAGAGCAATGACAATGAAAGCTGGTGATTCCTGACCTACCGAACAGTAATTGTCATGACACTGAGCCTGGGGATTATGTGATGATTAAAAATTTCTAACGCTCAGGTTGCCTCATAGACAGGTGGGAAGGACCATACCAAGTCTTGTTAACCAGCACGACAGCACTAAAGGTCGCCGAAAGAGAGACTTGGGTCCACTCGTCCCATTGCAAGAAGGTCACTGACCCAGAGAGGACTCGTGACAAAGAGCAAGGTGAAGAGAACCTCGTATCACTAGAGTGTTTGTTCCAGGAAAGTTGAGAGGCAGGACTGTTGAAAGGCACCTGAGCATGGAGAGCAACAAGATCTAGGATGGTTGTCGCACCATTTTCTTTTTTCACCCCCCCTGCATTTTCCTTACTTTTCTCCTCCTTATTTTCCTTCTTTCCCCTAACGAAATGGATCTATCACAAGAGACTGCATTTCGGGTTCTGCTAGTAATTCTGTTTTTGATCAGGACAATTTGTTTTGGTGAGGGTCCCAGGGAGGTCGAGCAGGGATCTGGAATGGGTTCTGATGGTGAGTATGAATTTGTAGGATCTCAGGAGCAGCACATCACTCGAGTAAAGGCTGGTATCAGTAAGCGCTCTGGTAGTCATGGAGCTCGGAGGCACTGTGAAGGGTTATTGTCTGATGAATATTGTATTTGTAGGAATTGTGAGAACATAGTCGAGGATGGGTGCATCCCGAGATGTCAGTCCAACCTTAATATCGACATGGACCGACATCCGTTGAGTGATTACCACTCACTAGTGGGTAAGGTCTTAAACCAGACAGAATGTTGGGTGTGCTCACAGGTACCTCAAGTTCCGAGTAAGTCAGGATTAGTACCATACCCTTTAGCAATAGATGAGGTACTTGAATTACGGGGTGGGAACCCGGTGGACAAGAAATTCAATATCTCCAGGCCCCCTAGCTTGAAGCTCCACCAGTATCATGTAGACAGGTTCTTATTGTGTTTTAATATTTCCAATTACCGAAAACCAGGAAATTGGGAAGTGACGTGGAATAACCAGACAATGACCTATTCACACAGAGCTGATACCTATTGACTCTGAACTTGTACGCCAGATAGCCAACAGTGGGAGGTATTTTCAGTATAGGTATACACGTGGAAGCAAGACCATGTGGGTTGGAAAAGTATCGTCAGGGTATTGTGCCCATATCATCCAGCCCGATACTTGTACTGAGCAAATGGGAGAACTAGGGATTGGTTTCTTTACATGGAAAGTTTGCAATATGGTGATGTTACATTTTGTCCCCTATGTTCTCCCAGATGATGCCTATTTTATATGTGGGAGGAAAGCATACAAGTGGCTTGCACCGAGCTCTGAGGGATTGTGTTATATTGGGAGAGTACTACCGGAGATCATGACCATAACCCACGATAAAATGAAAGACGTTCACCGCAGTGCTCAGGCTCCTTACTCACACTCATACTCATACTCACTATAAACACATCATCAAGAGACACATCAGAGATAGGGCAGAGCACGCAGCCTCTGATTTGATCCACAAATCCACCGGGATTCAGTTCCTTCTCGCATTAAACATCACCCGTACTGCCAGAGGAACTATAAATTATAGGTATATCCATGCGCTAGCGAACTTGATAGATAATATCACTGAGATGTCTGATGATACCTTCAGGTATATGGGAAGGGAGTTACAAGCCTACAAGAAGGAACTGATCCAGCACAGGATGGTCCTTAATTACGTCACAGCCATGACAGGTGGGTACTGTGTTACTCTGGCAACTCAATATGGTGTGAAGTGCTGTACATATATTACGAACAGCACTGACGACCCAACGGAGATCATCGATCAGAAGATGGACGAGATCTTGCAGTTGAAGTGGGAGTTCAGGAGGAAGCACAACCTTTCCTTAGCGATTTTGGGTAATGAACTGACCGGCTGGGTCTCATGGTTGAATCCAAGCAAATGGTTCTCAGGGTTAGGAGAGTGGGCACAGAACATCATTATGAGTGTGGGGAAGTTTCTCCTTTGTATCCTGGGAGTCATCATAATTATTGGTTTGATATTTAGGTGTGTTCAAATTCTAACGCGGCGCAAGCGCAGCACAAATTTGATGAGTCTAAAGAGCGAGGGCGCTGTTATGGCAGCAGATTTAATTTATGACCCCACAATAGAGACAGCGTTATGATAAGGATTGCAAATGAATTTCATGGCTTGTTTCTTTCACCCATTTTCTTTGTCTCCCTCCTCTGCCCAGATACATCCAACCGGAAAAGAAGTCAGCCCTACCCAAAGTGTTTATGTGAATGTATTTTTATATATGTGTCTTATCTTCATCTCTACAACCTCCAGTTAATGGCACACATAGTCGACAGGTGATATCCACATATACTAGCACTCACATATGTTCCCCCTCCATGTATCATTAACTAAATGTGCACCCCATTTGTTGGAACAAGAAGCCGAAAAGAGCTCGGGAGTGTTTGTTGGCCCATTTACAGACCCTTAATACGGGATGAGAAGGATTTAATGTATACTTCGCAATACCTCGAAGCTTATTTAGAACATATACGGCACGATGACACATGCCCCTCAGACATTGATTCATACATACATGCTTTTTACTATCCCACTAGGCTATACATTTCCCACCTACAACTCTCCCCGATCATCCAAGCTTTTGTATATATTGTATAGGTAATATTTTTTTCTGTTTATTGATTAGTTAGTGGCAGTTATTGATGACTGCCAAAGGGTGGACTGTCGGAGTCGGAAAATATTACAGTACACACATCTCGTACAAACACCATATAGATGGCCTCCGTGCGCGTACATATTCGGCCGTGCATGGACATATTCACAAATTGCGTATGATCGCTCACGCGGTCGTGCATGTTAGCGCGTGGTATGAGTAATTACGGAGGCATTTGTACTCGCATTGAAAAGCCACAAAGACATATCATATATTTAATCCATATATTGCATAAATCACCCACTGTCTGCTCACCCTTCTAATAGCATGAAGATGGTTCGCACATAAATTATCCTCCCAGAGACTCAAATACAATGTACCAGATGGCCTTATTTACGCAAAGCTTTGAAATCCTATGAAGAAGGCAAATACCTATGTTTACCACTATTGTTCTAGAGTTGTCCAGTATCTGTCGAAGACAATAAATACTGGATTGTCATTGTCTTATCTGAAGACAGGACAAACAGAAAGACAATATCCAGGAACCTAGGTTGACTGAAGAGAAACTCAATTAGCAATAGCTAACAAATTACAAACCAGACATTTAGAAATCTGAGGTAATAACATTCCTAGACTAAACTCTTGGAGATATATATTTCCTAACAAATTGTAATAGCAGGAGTGTGTGTATGTATATGTATATATATATATATATATATATGTATATATATATGTATATAGATATATATGGATATATGGATATCTAGAGGATGGATATAGATAATCATATCATGTGTGGGATCATATTGTTCAGAGTCACGTAAACATTAATCTGGTGGGTATAAGAATATTATCATATATTGCAACATTAAATTATTAATAATACCAGATTTATGTATGATTAATGTGATGGGTTTAACTGGTCATGGGGCGGGAACTCAGATGCAAACAACAGAAATCACATCTCAAGTCTTAGCCATCGCCCACCTCTTGAGCTGACCAATGATCCCCTGTGCACAGGATATGTCCCACCCCCGAACCAATGGAAGAAGAAGAAGAGCACACAGTGTCTATTGTATTATGTTTTGATCCACTGTATAAAAAGCCAGCTGCACGCCAGGTCACTATCACAGACTCTGAAGGTGATCTCTCTTGATGACTGAGGACCGGAAGGGAAGCGCAGGCAAAACCAAAAACGTATGTACCATTGACTGTAGCCATTTTTCTATTGTATTGTATTGTTGTTATTGTAACCCCCTTTCAGCAATTATATGTTGGTGTGTCGGAACCCAGCATCTTAAATACAATCTGGTGTCGTGTCTCTTTTCCCTGCTAAGGTTATAAGTGTATTTCAGTCACACGTGTAGCTGCAGAGTGCTCATGGCGTGTCTTTGGGTGTGTACGCACTGCGTGTACTTTGTACGGCCAGAGCGGCGTTTGTACGCAAAGTACGTACACGGTACAGGGCTTTTGTACGCTAACGGTGTAAAAAGTACGTAGGCTAAGGTTTGATCACAGCGGCCGCAGTGGCTCCAATTTAAAGTGTATTTAATATGTTTTTAATGTGTTGCTTTTAGTCCTGTATGTAAATCGACGTTTACACGGCTCTAGGGTCATCTAATGACTATAGTGCCCAGATTCTACTGCGCTGCCTGCAAGACAGGAGGGGCCCAGACGGAGTTTGCACACGGGCCTCCTCCTTTCTAGATGCGCCCTTGGGCAGGCATGGGGTAGACTATCACTGGCTGAGAAAAGTAAGGGCCTTGCCGTACATGTACAGATGGGAGCCTTATTATCTGCAGGTATCCTGGCACAGATAAAGTAGAAAACTAGTAAACCACTAAGGACTAGTGGATTGTAAAGGCAATTCTGACACTGATAGATATGTTTTTACTTGCCTGGGCATACAGCACATCTGTGCGTATGTTTTAGAAATGTTATTTTCTATTTTTTCCATAACACAAGACACGTTGTTTCTCCCATACAGTATTAGAGAGGCTTTTTAAGTTTTATTAATGTATAAAAGCAAATTTGCATTTGACAAGCAAACAAATGGTTAAAAACATGAGCATACTGTAAGTGTGAGATGTATGCCTGGCATAACCGGGGGGCATATGCTGATCATGCGGAACCCTGCACATGCTGAGAAGTGTAGGGATCATGATATGCTATTTTACATGCACTTATTATTACTGGAAATTATGCCTATTTTGCTATGAACTCTGCTTATGGCCAATATCTTCAAACAATATATTTTATGTTAAGGGACGAGATTTGTTATAGTTTTGGCCAAGTTTTGGAGTGTAGATTATTAGATCTACACTAAAAAGATCTACAGTCAGTAGGTCTACCACTAATGGTAGACATGCATTAGGTCGACAGGGTCAAAAGGTCAACACGGTCAAAATGTTAACACAGACTAGGTAGATAGTAGGAAAGGTTGATAGGGTCAAAAGGTCGACGGGGGTCAAAAAGTTGACATGTAAATTGTCAACACAAAGAAGGTAGACATTTTTTTTCTTTTTGGTGTTTTGCTACTCTTCTGCCACAAACAAGCCCCACTAGTGTACCACGTCCCCTCGCATGGATACTATTCCCAATCAGAGTCCACGTGGATGGTAAAGTATGAAAATGTTTTTAAAAATGAATAAAAAAATAAAAAAACTTGTGTCCACCTTATGCATGTCGACCAATGTCATGTCGACATTTTGACCATGTCGACCTTTCGAACTGTCTTTCTTTTTCATGTCAACCTTTTCACCCTGTCGACCTAATGCATGTCTACCATTTGTGGTAGACCTATTGACTGTAGACTTTTTTAATGTAGATCTATAGTCCGGATACCCATGGTTTGGGTAGATAGAATTGTCAGCACAGAGGTTATTTGAAGTGATTTGGTTGCAGATAGTCGGAAAGAGACTAGGCTTTGGTTGTAAATAGGAGTCCCTATTACTCTTGGGTGCTCCAGCCATCCACCAATCAGCATGCTGACATCCATTTACTGTCTGGCTGCAGGCTGTGAGTCTGGTATTGAATACTGCCTGGCTGTTCTTATCTTTACCATCACCCACCCCTGCTCAAAGGCCCCTAGAATTGTGGGGCCCTGGGGCAAATGCAGGATTTCTAGATGGGGGTTTCCGAATGCTTGATTTTAGAACGAGTGTAGCCAGTCCATGGACAGGGCATAATTAGCACTTAACAAGCTAGCGCCTGCCTTATACAAGTGCAATGTATGTAATAATTCAGACATCACATCTACAGTGATCACATTAAGCCATTAGATCCAGCAGCAAGGCCAGCCCGCATGAACTCGGCATGCGCAACAGCTCTAGTACATCTCTCCATGTTATGCCCAAAGCTCTAGTAAAATTATGTTATACACTACTGCTAGTGTGGACTCGATTTGAGCCACAGACCAAGGCAGGGATAATATATATTTCCAGGCAACTGGAAGCCCCCACCCCCCGGTGTTTGCCTATGTGTGCCTATACGTTAAGATGACCCTGATTTGAACTGTGCTTGGTCCCTTGCATGGGCTTGGTATATTATGCCGACATTCATAACATTTGTAATGTCAACATAAGAATGTTGACACGGTCATGATTTCAACATTGATCAGGTTGACATTCAGCATGTTAACACTAATAAAGTGCCGACACAGTCAGAATGTCAACAATGTGTTTTTTATATGTAAGCTTTCACTAGCAGGGCCCTCTTCCCTCATGTGCTTTCCCATCTCTGACTTAACCTATCTTCTTTTCAATACTCCCTTTGACGGCACCAATCCCCCAGGTGTCTACTGTCCTGATACTTACTGTATGTCAGTGTCGTCTGCTGATGCAGCTATGCTTATATACTCTGTACTTGTCCTGTATTGTCTTGAACTGTAAGTCACTGTTTCCTGTTTTGCCTATTTGTCTATGTACTCCGTAATTGAGCGCTGCGGATCCCTTGTGGTGCCATATAAATAAAGGATAATAATATCAGTGTATCCCTAACCTTAATGCTATCCCTAGCGTTAATCTTAGAACTAATACTAATGGTAACCAAACCATTAACCATAATGCAAATGTCTACATTTTATTCATGCAGACATCATAACTGTCAACATTATGAATGATGATATTTTCAATATTGACTTCATATCTGCATACCGCTAGCACTATGCTTGGGATGGCTAGGTTTAAAACCCCATGTACTGTATTTGTTATGTATTTTCTATGAACGCCACCGTAGCACGTACACATGTACTGATTTTAACGACAGTACTTGTTTATTCTTAACTGCTTATCATTGCATAAAGTTGTGGATTGAATGAAAATCCTGGGCCACCTATTGCATCAGTCCAATCACTCCCATCAGAAATAATTATGTGAACAGAAATTTGAAAGTCTGAGGAAATGAGCTGACATCACATTGGTAAAGGGGCAATGGAAGGCAGTCTGTTCAACCTTCACATACAGTAAGTGCTGTTATTTTGCATATCAATAATTACTTTGTATTTACATTTTTACATAATATACAAATGCAGCTACAGTATGGGTTCAATAAGTGCTGTAATTTTACCATCTGTATCTGGTATACAATAGGGTTGGACCCAACAAATCACTGAAAGCAATGTTATTGCAGAGAATTTATTGCTATAAATGTGAAAGCCCTCACTCACTGACTGACTGACTTATCACTAATTGTCTTACTTTCCGATATGTTAGGAAGCAGAAATGTAACATACAGTAGGTATTCTGCAGGTGGAAAATAGGAAAACTACGTAATTAGAATTTTAATAAACCTCCCCTAAGGGGATGAAAAGGGGGTTGACATAATGACATCATTACCAATGAGTGGCTTGCGTTGCATGAACGATAACGCCCAAACGGATAATCGGATTCAAATTTGGATTGTACCTCCAATGTGTAGAATTTAATAAACTACAAAAATGGTCCTGTCACTTTTTACCGTATCTGCTACGGGTGCTCCTCAGGTAACACCAAGAAACATGGATTCATATTTACTTACATTAAGACGTCTCAAATTTACATCTCTATAGATTTACCAAATTTTTAATAGTCATTTATATTTATAACCATGAAAATCAGAAACTCCCATGCAAAGAACGGGTAGAACAGCTAGTGGTTTATAAGGGTGTGTAACACATTACCGGCGGCCGGGATTCCAGCCACAGAATGGCCTTGCGGGCTCGCTGCCCTCACCATGCTGAGCTCGCCACAGGTTCTATTCCCAATCTATGGGTGTCGTGGATACCCACAGAGGGAGAAAAGCCTGTGGTGCTGGTATTCTGGTGTTGGCATTTCACCACCTGCTGGGATTCCGGCGTGGGCATTGTGACCACCGGGATCCCGACAGACGGTCTCGTGATTGCCTCCCCATAAGATACACTCTCAGACAGATGTCCCACTGAGTACCCATACCCTTGATCTCATAGTTGTACACAGATGTTTACTATTTTATATGTATTTCTACTTATATAGGGAGTAGGATCAAGTTGTTGATAAACACAAATTTCAATAAGAGAAGCCCATAAAGCACCATAGCAAAAGTTAGGGGGGAGGCAATGATACAAGTTAATTTACTCTGGAGGAACCCACATTCTTCTTAGCATGATAGGGGTCTGCCATACTCTGGAGGAACCCACATTCTTCTGAGCATGACAGGGGTCTGCCATACTCTGGGGGAACCCACATTCTTCTGAGCATGATAGGGGTCTGCCATACTCTGGAGGAACCCACATTCTTCTGAGCATGATAGGGGTCTGCCACATGCACAGTAAATCTAGGCGCCGTTCTCACGCCCGGGCCTGGACTGCTCCAGCAGTAGTTACAGTAGTGATTCAAATCCATAATCACTATACAAATAGAAAACATTTATTTATTTTATATAGTTAGAAAACTGGGAGGTTGGAGTCATGGGGTGGGATGAACGCAACAAAATTTCCCTGGGGAAGTGCTGAATTTCAGTTACAGTATGCGGCCAGTTGAATTTTTATGAAATGATAGAAAATTACAATATTTTAACGTGTCAATCTATTGGATTATGGGGGTCATTCCGAGTTGTTCGCTCGCTAGCAGATTTTAGCAGTATTGCACACGCTAGGCCGCCGCACTCTGGGAGTGTATCTTAGTTTAGCAGAATAGCGAACGAAAGATTAGCAGAATTGCAAATAGAAATTTCTTAGCAGTTTCTGAGTAGCTCCAGACTTACTCCTACACTGCGATCAGTTCAGGCCGTTTCGTTCCTGGTTTGACGTCACAAACGCCCTGCGTTCGGCCAGCCACTCCCCCGTTTCTCCAGACACTCCCGTGTTTTATCCTGGCACGCCTGCGTTTTTCCGCACACTCCCAGAAAACGGTCAGTTTCCGCCCAGAAACACCCACTTCCTGTCAATCACACTCCGATCACTTCAACGAGGAAAATTCTTCGTTCGGACTTGAGTAAATCTACTAAGTTTTGTGCTAAAATACTTAGCGCATGCGCACTGCAAACCATTCGCTTTCGCATTTTTGCCTTAATCGCTCCGTTGCGAAAATCGGCAACGAGCGATCAACTCAGAATGACCCCCAATATGCATTTACTTGCAAAATGTACTTATTTTCATTTGATGCTGCACAAAAACCGGGGACCAAAATATTCTTGCGATGAAAACTATTTATACACTGAGTGATTATTACCTGTGATTACCTACTCTGCATTTAAAATGTCTCACACTTGATCTTCCAAGAAGAGTGCTGCTGGCTGATGGAATCTCTAGGGTTTAAATCCTTAAAACCAATAAGAATTTCTGACCATATAAGTAAATGGAGAAAAATAAACTGATACTTAATTTCCCTTGCAGCTGCAATTCTGTCACATATATTAATTAGGCTGAGATGCACAACCTGTTTTTTTGGCTGTTAGAACTTGTATATTAACACATGAAAGCAATTAGAGGTTCTCTATATGATGGTGCGGCTTTTTATGTGAGTGCTGTAAGCACAATTTATTCTTGCTGAAAAAATATTTTTGAATAATATCTTTTTGCAATAAATTCTTACAGGGTAGTGCAGACATATGACCGGCGGTCAGAAGACTGACAGCAGCATCCCAACGGTGAGACTCACGTCAGGGGTTCGATAAGTATACTTACCCACCCCCTACCCCTCCCTTCCCACAGCATAACCCTAACCCCCTCCTACCGCGGCCTAACCCTCCCCGGTGGTGCCTCATCCCCCCCTCCACACAACCTAACCCTAAAACTCCTGGTGGGGCCTAAACCTAAACCCCATCCCCTCGCAACATAGCCATAACCCTCCTGATAGTGCCTAATCCTAACCCCCCTCCCTGCAGCCTAAC
The DNA here is from genome assembly GCF_028390025.1 of Pseudophryne corroboree. Lineage (NCBI taxonomy): Eukaryota > Metazoa > Chordata > Amphibia > Anura > Myobatrachidae > Pseudophryne > Pseudophryne corroboree. The sequence continues at coordinate 729,767,222 of NC_086447.1, forward strand.
CCCCCCCCCCCGCAGCCTTACCCTAACACCCCCTAGTCCGTAAACCTAACACCTGCCCCACCACGCGACCTAACCCCAACAGTCCCCGGCATACTTACGATTTGGGATGCTAGCTGTAAGGGATTCCGACATCGGCATTTAGACTGCTATTGGTAATCTGGCGCCGGTGTTCTGGCCAGGGGTCGATTTCCGGCATCCTGAACACATCTCCTTACAGGAACTCCGTTACTGCCTTACCCGGCTGTGTTTGCTCCACAATGCCATGGTGAGGCCTTTTTAATGGTAATTTCAATCTAATTGGTGGATAACTTTACACTTTTTATATTATGCTTTATTTTATAAAAAATAACACTAATTCTGGGTACAAACTTGCCGATATATCGTTGATACAGCCAACGAACGATATATCAAGTGGACCATCGGCTTGTGAACACAGCTGATATGTCTGTGAATGTCGTCATTCGCAGACACAGCAAGTTGGCTGTGCAGCACGACAGATGCCAGTATGGCTGTTTGGGCCTGATTCATGTTTGTAAGTAAAGCAAAAAATCAAGCAACAGGGCAAAACTGCGTTGCACTGCAGGTGGGGCAGATGTAGCATGTGCAGAGAGAGTTAGATTTGGGTGGGGTGTGCTCAAACTGAAATCTAAATTGCAGTGTCAAAAAAAAGTTGTCTAACATGTGTGGGCTACATGCAGAAGCAGCCAGTATTTACCCTGCACAGAAACAATATAAATGTATTTTTTCTCCTTGCATGACAACATGGTTTGTTCCAGACACAAAGTTAACTGCTTTTTTTGCTTTACTTACAAACATGAATCAGGCTCTATGTATGGGCGACCTGACGACTGACCCATATGTCAGCCGCAGGAACTGACAACAATGATGCCACCACCGGTTCCTGTGGCCTGGCATGTCGGACAGTGGATTGGTAATTGTGTATGCACAAGGTCATTTGTGCATAAACCTTACTAATTATTAGATTGGTCAATGGGTCTACCAAGTGTGTATCCAGCTTTACACTTCTCTTGGTAATGTCCCACTAAGTAATGCATTGACTAACTGCTTATATCATCTTCCTTTGCATGACTGTACCTTATTTATTAACATTAATTTGTATAGTGCCAGCATATTCTGTTGATGACAAAGTAATAAAATAAGACAAACAAGTAATAGTTTTTGACACAGACAAAGTAGTAGGCTTACAACCTATAGGGAAACAGGGGACTGATGCACTTATTGTAGTGCTTAGTATGGCTATGTGATCCTCTCAGAAGGCTTATGACTAAAGAAATGGGAATTAATGTATGCTTGTACGTGGTAGTAATCAGGTAGAAGAAACTAAAGGATAGATATACAGTATAGAAACCTTCCAAAGAGGACAAGTGGAGAAGTTGACTATAGAGAACAATCAATTCATACTGTATCTATCATGTATCAATTACATTCCATGAACAGATAGCTTGTGCCTGGTGATCTTATGTATTAAAGTTTTTTAGTATCTTGTGTGCTATATGAGTATATCTGGAGTTTAGTCATTTTACAAGGAAAGTGGATTACATACAGAATAGTAAAGGGCCTAGCATATAATCTTATAATACTCCAGTTGATGGAGGAAGCTGAAAGAACAGTGGATCCTAAAGGCCCATACACACTTGACGATAAAATGAACGACGTTGTTCATTTCAGCCCTCATCAACGACGTCGCTCATTATATCGTCAAGTGTGTATGCATCCGACGACCACCGATGCGCGGCCCCGCGGGACGTTAATGACCCTCGCTTATCTGTGGAGCATGTATGCTCAATTTCCACTATGGTCGTTACCGACCAGAGACGTCGTTGAATGTGTATGGTGTAAAAGACCAACGACCAACGACCAAGCCACTGTTCACCAGCCCTGTTCCCAGCTCATTATTTTAATAAACTGTTCAGCTTGGATGCTTCAACGATGAATGGTCTATGGTCTTTTGTCTTTCGTCTTTGGTCTTTCGTCGTTGGTAGTGTGTATGCTCATGTCGTTTGCTCAGCTGTTCAAGGGAAGTTCAAGGGAAGTCGTTAACGACGGTCGTTAACGATGTGTGCATCGTCAAGTGTGTATGGGCCTTAAGAAATGAAAACTAGAGGAGCGATTTGATAAGAAAGAAGAGAATCAGGATAGGAGAATCTAGGGTATGTAGTGTTTGCATGAGGAGAGACTGGTAAACAAATGCAGCTGTGAGATTGTGGCGGATTAGTAGTGGCCGGTAGGTTTAGCAGTGATCAAATCATTGGTCGAATCATCTCATTGTTTAAGAGCATTATGCTTCTCCCAAACAAACCTTCTTACTGGAATTCTCATTGTCCATCATTTCTATTGCCAGCAAAAGGCACTGATAAACTACAGATTGTCTGGGGAGCTCTCATTATATACAGTTTACTAAAGGAAGAGACAGCTGAGAAGAGTAATGCAATACAGGGGGTGATCACTTTATTTCTGTGAAAAATAAATAACCCCTCACTCAGGGGCATTTTAAGAGAGGAGGGGGCCTGTGTGCAGACTCAGAGTGGGCCCCCTCCTCTCCACTGTGCCGTATGGTCCGGCATTGTGCCGGAGCCTACTGCGCATGCGCAGGTCTACGTAAATATGGCTCCCGCCATGGTCAGGAGACAAATTTCCTACTGCACATGAACGTCGGCCATCTTGGAAGTGATTTTTGCTGTGGCTGCGGGACTCCGGAAGGGTAAGTATAAAACAACATGGGTGCAGTTTGTGCGATGTGGGTCCCCCCTGGACCCAGGGGCCTGTGTGAACCGCACACATTGCACCCATGATACAAACGCCTATACCCTCACTCTTGATCATATTAAGACCTAATATTGAATTGCACCACTGAGTGATTACATTTCCTAGACTAGATGGTTATCTCAACCAATCAAATATCTAAGCAATGGTGGGATAATTAACTTAATTATCTTATTCCATTTATATTTAAATCAATCAGAATTCTTTTACATGATGCCACAGATCCACACTTAGGACCTTATTCAGTTTCAGTTTCAGTTTTGGTATTTTAACAAAACAGCAGCTGCTTGTGATCGCATGCTGGGGGCTGCCCTGCACAGGGCAAGGCCGCTCAGCATTAAAATGCCTAGCAGTGTTGCGATCGTAATTCAGTTGTTGATGCCCCCTGCCTTCGCAGCCTGGCTGCCCTGAACCTGTCCCCCTTTCCAACGGCATGCATCCACAATGCCACATCACCACCCTGGACCGCCCGCAAATGCCTCTGCCTGTCAATCAGGCAGAGGTGTTCGCATTAGTGAGATGCGATCGCATGTCACTGTGTGCACATGCACAGTATGTCTCCTGCACATTGCACTGGGCATAAATAGTTCGGTATGCGATGGCATCGCTGATGCAAGCCATACCCTTAGCCATGGTGCACCTTTTTTGTTTTAGTACCATCTGCATATAGACTCATCAAGGGATCAACAACCTCAATTTAGGTTTACCTGTATTATATCTGATCAAGATGAAGGACCATGGCATTCATGTTTATACATAGAAGCACAGCAAGAAAGTGCAGTATTAAAGGGCTTAAAACATCACTTTGAGGGTTTTCTACTTTTTTGCCATTTTCATTTTCCTTTAAAAAAAAAATTTTTTCAATTTGTAACATAAATAAATTACATTTTTATGACTGCCTAAAGTTTCATTGAATACAGGGTAGGCGGAACTATATGCATGGAGCCCAACTGCTCTGTTAGGAGTAAACATTATTCTGGAAAAATATTAGTGTGATAAAAGGTAACTAATTAAGGGGGAATTCAAATTACTGTGGAAATTTCCTGATGGGGGGAGGGTGGTAGCCTCTGGCATTAACACTCAGGGGTGTTCACTTACAGCTCCTTTTCCTCACCCACTAAATTACCCTACTAGTGTGCGCTAATCGATACAGTCCGGGATAAATTCCTGGACCTATGGGTTATTTGCGGCACCAGTGATCCAGTCATTTAATGCAGATGTATTTTTGAGGATGTACAGGCTTCAAGAAGAAATCTTTGTTAACTGCAGGCTGACGCTTGCCTTAATTGAATAGCCACGTTGCTTCAATTAGCTTGTGGAAAATGACCGCATTTATTTTAATTCCCCCATAAATCTATTAAATATGTATGTCAATGTAATTGTCATATATATTCAATCTACAGTACTGTGCAAAAGTTTTAGGCAGGTGTGGAAAAAATGTTGCAAAGCAAGAATGCTTTCAAAAATAGAAGTTTTAATAGTTTTTTTTATCAATCAACAAAATGCAAAGTGAATGAACAGAAGAAAAATGTAAATCAAATCAATATTTGGTGTGACTCCCTTTGCCTTCAAAACAGCATCAATTCTTCGAGGTGCACTTGCATACAGTTTTTGAAGAAACTCGTCAGGGAGGTTGTTCCAAACATCTTCAATAACTAACCACAGATCTTCTGTGGATGTAGGGTTGCTCAAATCCTTCTGCCTCTTCATGTAATCCCTGACAGACGTCTAAAATATTGCTTTTTGGCAACAATTCTTTCATGAAGACCACTTCTGGCCAGACGTCTCTGAACAGTACATGGGTATACATGGGTCCCACTGGTTTCTACCAGTTCTAAGCTGATGGCACTGCTGGACATTTTCTGATTTCGAAGGGAAGTAAGTATGATGTGTCAGTCATCTGATGCACTAAGTTTCCTTGGCCGACCACTGCGTCTACGATCCTCAACGTTGCCCGTTTGTTTGTTCTTCAATGCTGTGAAATACTGTACAAACCGGTACTTACCCATCATACAATACTATCAGAGAGGCATCTGATTGGCTCCAAATTTATTCTGCAGCAGGACATCAATCCCAAACATACAGCCAATGTCATTAAGAACTATATTCAGTGTAAAGAAGAACAAGGAGTCCTGGAAGTGATTACAGTATATGGCCCCCATAGAGCTCTAATCTCAACATCATCCAGTCTGTATGAGATTACATGAAGATACAGAAGGATTTAAGCAAGCCTACATCCACAGAAGATGTGTGGCTAGTTCTCCAAGATGTCTGGAACAACCTCCCTGCCGAGTTCCTTCAAAAACTGTGTGCAAGTTTACCTAGAAGAATTTATGCTTTTTTGAAGGCAAAGGGTGGTCACACAAAATATTAATTTAATTTAGATTTCTTTTCTGTTCATTTATTTAGCATTTTGTGAATTGATAAAATTTAACTATTAACACTTCTATTTTTTAAAGCATTCTTACTCTGCAGCATTTTTTCCACACCTGCCTAAAACCTTTGCACAGTACAGTACATCTCTATGAGATTATACTGTATTTATGGAAAATCAATAAGTGGATATCATTCATAGCTAAACTGGTCCCCTGTCTGTCTGTATATTTTAGACAAGAAGAATGTGTCTTATTTTTGTAATAACCATAAGTATATTCAGTTTAATTATTACTTATATTGCAAAAGGTTTTTGTTGCTTAGCGTAATTTATTTTTAAATCTGTAGTAGGAACTTGAGATGTATTAATAAGGCCTACTTAATCTAAAGTTTGACATTAGCGAGATTATCAAAGACCATTATATAAAACATTATCAAAAAGTGCGTTAACTAACAATGCAGACATTGGATTGGGGTGGATGAAGTGGTTGGCAGGGTGCCAGTTCATGTGTAGTTTGTCAAGTTCATACAAAAATAATTAATAAAAGTATATTCATTTTCTTTTTATCATTTCAGAGTTTACAAAGACTAAAGTTAAATCAATAGACTAAGTAGCTACTAATCTACTGTATATATATGAGTAATCCATGATAAACCAGAATATTTGATCATTTCCATATTTTAATCCACATAGCAAGTAGAGATGAGCGCCGGAAATTTTTCGGGTTTTGTGTTTTGGTTTTGGGTTCGGTTCCGCGGCCGTGTTTTGGGTTCGACCGCGTTTTGGCAAAACCTCACCGAATTTTTTTTGTCGGATTCGGGTGTGTTTTGGATTCGGGTGTTTTTTTCCAAAAAACCTAAAAAACAGCTTAAATCATAGAATTTGGCGGTCATTTTGATCCCAAAGTATTATTAACCTCAAAAACCATAATTTCCACTCATTTTCAGTCTATTCTGAATACCTCACACCTCACAATATTATTTTTAGTCCTAAAATTTGCACCGAGGTCGCTGTGTGAGTAAGATAAGCGACCCTAGTGGCCGACACAAACACCGGGCCCATCTAGGAGAGGCACTGCAGTGTCACGCAGGATGGCCCTTCCAAAAAACCCTCCCCAAACAGCACATGACGCAAAGAAAAAAAGAGGCGCAATGAGGTAGCTGTGTGAGTAAGATTAGCGACCCTAGTGGCCGACACAAACACCGGGCCCATCTAGGAGTGGCACTGCAGTGTCACGCAGGATGTCCCTTCCAAAAAACCCTCCCCAAACAGCACATGACGCAAAGAAAAAGAAAAGAAAAAAGAGGTGCAAGATGGAATTGTCCTTGGGCCCTCCCACCCACCCTTATGTTGTATAAACAGGACATGCACACTTTAACCAACCCATCATTTCAGTGACAGGGTCTGCCACACGACTGTGACTGATATGACGGGTTGGTTTGGACCCCCACCAAAAAAGAAGCAATTAATCTCTCCTTGCACAAACTGGCTCTACAGAGGCAAGATGTCCACCTCATCATCATCCTCCGATATATCACCGTGTACATCCCCCTCCTCACAGATTATCAATTCGTCCCCACTGGAATCCACCATCTCAGCTCCCTGTGTACTTTGTGGAGGCAATTGCTGCTGGTCAATGGCCCTCATTCCGAGTTGTTCGCTCGGTATTTTTCATCGCATCGCAGTGAAAATCCGCTTAGTACGCATGCGCAATGTTCGCACTGCGACTGCGCCAAGTAACTTTACTATGAAGAAAGTAATTTTACTCACGGCTTTTTCTTCGCTCCGGCGATCGTAATGTGATTGACAGGAAATGGGTGTTACTGGGCGGAAACACGGCGTTTCAGGGGCGTGTGGCTGAAAACGCTACCGTTTCCGGAAAAAACGCAGGAGTGGCCGGGGAAACGGTGGGAGTGCCTGGGCGAACGCTGGGTGTGTTTGTGACGTCAAACAGGAACGACAAGCACTGAACTGATCGCACAGGCAGAGTAAGTCTGGAGCTACTCAGAAACTGCTAAGTAGTTAGTAATCGCAATATTGCGAATACATCGGTCGCAATTTTAAGAAGCTAAGATTCACTCCCAGTAGGCGGCGGCTTAGCGTGTGTAACTCTGCTAAATTCGCCTTGCGACCGATCAACTCGGAATGAGGGCCAATGTCTCCACGGAGGAATTGATTATAATTCATTTTAATGAACATCATCTTCTCCACATTTTCTGGATGTAACCTCGTACGCCGATTGCTGACAAGGTGAGCGGCGGCACTAAACACTCTTTCGGAGTACACACTTGTGGGAGGGCAACTTAGGTAGAATAAAGCCAGTTTGTGCAAGGGCCTCCAAATTGCCTCTTTTTCCTGCCAGTATAAGTACGGACTGTGTGACGTGCCTACTTGGATGCGGTCACTCATATAATCCTCCACCATTCTTTCAATGGTGAGAGAATCATATGCAGTGACAGTAGACGACATGTCCGTAATCGTTGTCAGGTCCTTCAGTCCGGACCAGATGTCAGCATCAGCAGTCGCTCCAGACTGCCCTGCATCACCGCCAGCGGGTGGGCTCGGAATTCTGAGCCTTTTCCTCGCACCCCCAGTTGCGGGAGAATGTGAAGGAGGAGATGTTGTTGACAGGTCGCGTTCCGCTTGACTTGACAATTTACTCACCAGCAGGTGTTTGAACCCCAGCAGACTTGTGTCTGCCGGAAAGAGAGATCCAAGGTAGGCTTTAAATCTAGGATCGAGCACGGTGGCCAAAATGTAGTGCTCTGATTTCTACAGATTGACCACCCGTGAATCCTTGTTAAGCGAATTAAGGGCTCCTTCCACAAGTCCCACATGCCTAGCGGAATCGCTCCGTGTTAGCTCCTCCTTCAATGTCTCCAGCTTCTTCTGCAAAAGCCTGATGAGGGGAATGACCTGACTCAGGCTGGCAGTGTCTGAACTGACTTCACGTGTGGCAAGTTCAAAGGGCATCAGAACCTTGCACAACGTTGAAATCATTCTCCACTGCGCTTGAGACAGGTGCATCCCACCTCCTATATCGTGCTCAATTGTATAGGCTTGAATGGCCTTTTGCTGCTCCTCCAACCTCTGAAGCATATACAGGGTTGAATTCCACCTCGTTACCACTTCTTGCTTCAGATGATGGCAGGGCAGGTTCAGTAGTTTTTGGTGGTGCTCCAGTTTTCTGTACGTGGTGCCTGTACGCCGAAAGTGTCCCGCAATTCTTCTGGCCACCGACAGCATCTCTTGCACGCCCCTGTCGTTTTTTAAAAAATTCTGCACCACCAAATTCAAGGTATGTGCAAAACATGGGACGTGCTAGAATTGGCCCAGATTTAATGCACACACAATATTGCTGGCGTTGTCCGATGCCACAAATCCACAGGAGAGTCCAATTGGGGTAAGCCATTCCGCGATGATCTTCCTCAGTTGCCGTAAGAGGTTTTCAGCTGTGTGCGTATTCTGGAAACCGGTGATACAAAGCGTAGCCTGCCTAGGAAAGAGTTGGCGTTTGCGAGATGCTGCTACTGGTGCCGCCGCTGCTGTTCTTGCGGCGGGAGTCCATACATCTACCCAGTGGGCTGTCACAGTCATATAGTCCTGACCCTGCCCTGCTCCACTTGTCCACATGTCCGTGGTTAAGTGGACATTGGGTACAGCTGCATTTTTTAGGACACTGGTGACTCTTTTTCTGAGGTCTGTGTACATTTTCGGTATCGCCTGCCTAGAGAAATGGAACCTAGATGGTATTTGGTACCGGGGACACAGTACCTCCAACAAGTCTCTAGTTGGCTCTGCAGTAATGATGGATACCGGAACCACATTTCTCACCACCCAGGATGTCAAGGCCTCAGTTATCCGCTTTGCAGTAGGATGACTGCTGTGATATTTCATCTTCCTCGCAAAGGACTGTTGGACAGTCAATTGCTTGGTGGAAGTAGTAAAAGTGGTCTTACGACTTCCCCTCTGGGATGACCATCGACTCCCAGCAGCAACAACAGCAGCGCCAGCAGCAGTAGGCGTTACACGCAAGGATGCATCGGAGGAATCCCAGGCAGGAGAGGACTCGTCAGAATTGCCAGTGACATGGCCTGCAGGACTATTGGCATTCCTGGGGAAGGAGGAAATTGACACTGAGGGAGTTGGTGGGGTGGTTTGCGTGAGCTTGGTTACAAGAGGAAGGGATTTACTGGTCAGTGGACTGCTTCCGCTGTCGGCCCAAGTTTTTGAACTTGTCACTGACTTATTATGAATGCGCTGCAGGTGACGTATAAGGGAGGATGTTCCGAGGTGGTTAACGTCCTTACCCCTACTTATTACAGCTTGACAAAGGGAACACACGGCTTGACACCTGTTGTCCGCATTTCTGGTGAAATACTTCCACACCGAAGAGCTGATTTTTTTGGTATTTTCACCAGGCATGTCAACGGCCATATTCCTACCACGGACAACAGGTGTCTCCCCGGGTGCCTGACTTAAACAAACCACCTCACCAACAGAATCCTCCTGGTCAATTTCCTCCCCAGCGCCAGCAACACCCATATCCTCCTCATCCTGGTGTACTTCAACACTGACATCTTCAATCTGACTATCAGGAACTGGACTGCGGGTGCTCCTTCCATCACTTGCAGGGGGCGTGCAAATGGTGGAAGGCGCATGCTCTTCACGTCCAGTGTTGGGAAGGTCAGGCATCGCAACCGACACAATTGGAGTCGGACTCTCCTTGTGGATTTGGGATTTCGAAGAACGCACAGTTCTTTGCGGTGCTACTGCTTTTGCCAGCTTTAGTCTTTTCATTTTTCTAGCGAGAGGCTGAGTGCTTCCATCCTCATGTGAAGCTGAACCACTAGCCATGAACATAGGCCAGGGCCTCAGCCGTTCCTTGCCACTCCGTGTGGTAAATGGCATATTGGCAAGTTTACGCTTCTCCTCCGACAATTTTATTTTAGGTTTTGGAGTCCTTTTTTTACTGATATTTGGTGTTTTGGATTTGACATGCTCTGTACTATGACATTGGGCATCGGCCTTGGCAGACGACGTTGCTGGCATTTCATCGTCTCGGCCATGACTAGTGGCAGCAGCTTCAGCACGAGGTGGAAGTGGATCTTGATCTTTCCCTAATTTTGGAACCTCAACATTTTTGTTCTCCATATTTTAATAGGCACAACTAAAAGGCACCTCAGGTAAACAATGGAGATGGATGGATTGGATACTAGTATACAATTATGGACGGACTGCCGAGTGCCGACACAGAGGTAGCCACAGCCGTGAACTACCGCACTGTACTGTGTCTGCTGCTAATATAGACTGGTTGATAAAGAGATAGTATACTCGTAACTAGTATGACTATAAAGAAAGAAAAAAAAACCACGGTTAGGTGGTATATACAATTATGGACGGGCTGCCGAGTGCCGACACAGAGGTAGCCACAGCCGTGAACTACCGCACTGTACTGTGTCTGCTGCTAATATAGACTGGTTGATAAAGAGATAGTATACTCGTAACTAGTATGTATGTATAAAGAAAGAAAAAAAAACCACGGTTAGGTGGTATATACAATTATGGACGGGCTGCCGAGTGCCGACACAGAGGTAGCCACAGCCGTGAACTACCGCACTGTACTGTGTCTGCTGCTAATATATAGACTGGTTGATAAAGAGATAGTATACTCGTAACTAGTATGTATGTATAAAGAAAGAAAAAAAAACCACGGTTAGGTGGTATATACAATTATGGACGGGCTGCCGAGTGCCGACACAGAGGTAGCCACAGCCGTGAACTACCGCACTGTACTGTGTCTGCTGCTAATATAGACTGGTTGATAAAGAGATAGTATACTCGTAACTAGTATGTATGTATAAAGAAAGAAAAAAAAACCACGGTTAGGTGGTATATACAATTATGGACGGGCTGCCGAGTGCCGACACAGAGGTAGCCACAGCCGTGAACTACCGCACTGTACTGTGTCTGCTGCTAATATAGACTGGTTGATAAAGAGATAGTATACTCGTAACTAGTATGTATGTATAAAGAAAGAAAAAAAAACCACGGTTAGGTGGTATATACAATTATGGACGGGCTGCCGAGTGCCGACACAGAGGTAGCCACAGCCGTGAACTACCGCACTGTACTGTGTCTGCTGCTAATATAGACTGGTTGATAAAGAGATAGTATACTCGTAACTAGTATGACTATAAAGAAAGAAAAAAAAACCACGGTTAGGTGGTATATACAATTATGGACGGGCTGCCGAGTGCCGACACAGAGGTAGCCACAGCCGTGAACTACCGCACTGTACTGTGTCTGCTGCTAATATAGACTGGTTGATAAAGAGATAGTATACTACTAATATTATATATACTGGTGGTCAGGTCACTGGTCACTAGTCACACTGGCAGTGGCACTCCTGCAGCAAAAGTGTGCACTGTTTAATTTTAATATAATATTATGTACTCCTGGCTCCTGCTATAACCTATAACTGGCACTGCAGTGCTCCCCAGTCTCCCCCACAATTATAAGCTGTGTGAGCTGAGCACAGTCAGATATATATATACATTGATGCAGCACACTGGGCTGAGCAGTGCACACAGATATGGTATGTGACTGAGTCACTGTGTGTATCGTTTTTTTCAGGCAGAGAACGGATATATTAAATAAAACAAACAACTGCACTGTCTGGTGGTCACTGTGGTCGTCAGTCACTAAACTCTGCACTCTCTTCTACAGTATCACAGCCTCAGGTCAATCTCTCTCTCTCTCTCTCAACCCTAATCTAAATGGAGAGGACGCCAGCCACGTCCTCTCCCTATCAATCTCAATGCACGTGTGAAAATGGCGGCGACGCGCGGCTCCTTATATAGAATCCGAGTCTCGCGAGAATCCGACAGCGTCATGATGACGTTCGGGCGCGCTCGGGTTAACCGAGCAAGGCGGGAGGATCCGAGTCTGCTCGGACCCGTGAAAAAAACATGAAGTTCGTGCGGGTTCGGATTCAGAGAAACCGAACCCGCTCATCTCTAATAGCAAGCCAGATTCAATTAGCCACGGTAAATTACTGTGGGCTAATTGATACCCTGTGCTATATATTAGCCCCGAAGCCAGAAGTTATCAGTGGGTCAAAAAATTTTTTCCAGATAACTAGCGAGTAAACGGGTGCCGTGACCCTGTGAATGCATGAAGTTATCATGTATTCTGTGTGTTAACACACATTAACACATAAAGTTAACGGCAGTTAACAAGATGATCTGGAGAAAAAGGGAGCACTATTGGAGAGCCCTTGGCGTTAAAGCCCAAAGCTACCTCTCTTTATCACCCACGGTAGTTTACTGCGGGTAATTTGATCCCAGCATAAGTATCCATGCTTTATGCCTCTCAACTTTTAAAATAGTTGCTCAGCTAATTTCTCCACTTTTGGTGGACTTACGCTAGTTGCCTGAAAATCATCTCTACCAGTGTTCCAGTGCTTAGCTCAAGAAAGTGTGTGTATAATCCCCTAGCATTTTTGCACTTGCATAAATTACCCTTAATATATCAATATCATGAATGTAAAATTAGAGAAAAACAACAAAAAACACTTAAATATATGATATGATATATACAATTATCTCCCAGAATTTACAGGTTCCCTAGTCAAACCTTTATCCAGTCTTACAACTGAGCAACTTACGTTTTACAAAAAATAAAAATATGCCAGATGCCTCTATTAGCTTGACAGCATATAAGTGGCAAGTTTAGGAAATGGTTAAGAAGATTTTGATTTCCTGCAAGGGGCAAACTGTACCCCGGGCCCTCCAGGCCGGAGCAGACTGACATCACTTGCTTTCTCTCTTATGCAGCAGCAGAACCAAGCAGACAGAATGCGAACAGGAAATGATGCAGTGCAGGCAGAGACACAGTAGTATCAGGTTTCATGAGATACTGACGGAGCTTTCCTACTAGAGGAGATATACAGTAGGAGGGTGGAGAGAGCTGTGACACAGGGATCCCAGCTTCTCTTCCTCCCCACCTGGGTGTCTGGGTCCTGTGTAAGCTATTATCTAATGAAGGTCTAGAGAGTGACGCACACACACACACACACACACACACACACACACACACACACACACACACACACACACACACAGTCCTCCTGAGTCCAGTCCCAGTGTGTAAGTAGTAAAGAGGCTGCTGCTATTCTTGCATGTGACAAGATAGATTATAGATTTTATTTTTCTATGGGGTGTTTTATGGTTGTTTAAGTTGTCTTTGTTCCACTACAAGAAAATGTTATAAAATAGTTGTTTTTCAATTAGGTGGAGTTATAAACAGTACCCAAGCATTATTAAACTATTAGATAAACACCATTGGTTTAAAATAAATATACACAACCAATACATCCCAACATGACCCATTCCAACAGGGACAAAATGCTCTCTATCTGGACTACATTCTTAAGTTATGGATGCAATCACCTTCGTTAAAACACATTTCTTATCAATTCAATAGTTCAAAACAGGTGACATCAATCATATTAAAAGGGATGTCCAGATAGAGAGCATTTTGTCCCTCCTGGAATGGGTCATGTTGGGAGGTATGCGCAATCTAATATACACCGTCCCCCCTTCCCCATGGGGCCCCCTGTCTTAAGTGCCCCAGGCACCCCCAATGATTAATCTAGCCCTGCTGGCAGGCAGACTCGGCCCTAGGCATAGGCAGTATAAGCAAATGCCAGGAGCACCTGAAAAACCTAGGGGCATCTGGGCAGGCAGGACATCTAAATTCTAAATAGCAATTTTGGGCTGTAGCTTTATTGTAGTAGCTGTAGCTTTATTGCATTGGCAGTGGCTCATGCAATTAGAAAAATAATTATTCATTGCAGAGGAGCCGCGGTGGTAGGCAGCCAGAAGACAGTGAAGGGGCGACCAGAAGATATCAAAGAAGGTAAATGTGGTGGCTGGAGAGACACTTGTGTGGGCTGGGGCCGGAGTCTGCAGGGATTCATTTATTTTATATTAGAAATGATACAGTATATACTAGTGCAGATATTATATATATTAGTGTGCACCATTTGAACAATGTTCTGGGGCTGGGGCTGGAGAGACACTTGTAGGGCTGGGGCTGGAGCCTGTAGAGATTAATTTATTCATTTGTTCTTTGAGATATTATGGGGTATATGCAATTCACGGCAAATCGCGGCAAATTATCGCCGTTTTTTAATTCAACACAATTCGACAGGTGAATTCCGGCAGGTGGCTGCCGGAATTCACCATATTCAATGAAAAACGGATTCGACATTCCCGCGGGCGAAAACGGCCGATTTTCCGGATTTTGCCGCGATTTTAAAAAACGGGAAAAAACGGAGAAAAATGGCATGGGGTCCCCCCTCCAAAGCATAACCAGCCTCGGGCTCTTCGAGCTGGTCCTGGTTCTAAAAATGCAGGGAAAAATTTGACAGAGGATCCCCCGTATTTTTAAAACCAGCACCGGGCTCTGCGCCTGGTGCAAAAAATTCGGGGGACAAAACGAGTAGGGGTCCCCCGTATTTTTCACACCAGCATCGGGCTCCACTAGCTGGACAGATAATGCCACAGCCGGGGGTCACTTTTATACAGTGCCCTGCGGCCGTGGCATTAAATATCCAACTAGTCACCCCTGGCCGGGGTACCCTGGGGGAGTGGGGACCCCTTCAATCAAGGGGTCCCCCCCCCAGCCACCCAAGGGCCAGGGGTGAAGCCCGAGGCTGTCCCCCCCATCCAATGGCTGCGGATGGGAGGCTGATAGCCTTGAGAAAAATGACAAGAATATTGTTTTTTCCAGTAGTACTACAAGTCCCAGCAAGCCTCCCCCGCAAGCTGGTACTTGGAGAACCACAAGTACCAGCATGCGGGAGAAAAACGGGCCCGCTGGTACCTGTAGTACTACTGGAAAAAAAATACCCAAATAAAAACAGGACACACACACCGTGACTTGTACAACTTTATTACATACTGCCGACACACACATACTTACCTATGTTGACACGAAGCAGTCGGTCCTCTTCTCCAAGTAGAATCCACGGATAGAGAAAAGTAATTCCAGACACGCTGTCACAGCTGCCAGCAAGGGATTGTCAGTCCCAATAAAGGAGTTTTTGCAACAAAAGATACTTAAGCCGGCGCTGGCTGTCTTTCCAATAATTAAATGATTAAACAACTATGGATGATAAAAAAACACTTGTATTTATTAACTAAACACTAATTAGTGAATAAAAACATGAATAAAATATACATTCACACATTCATATGAAGTTAGGGCATATGTGGAGCTGAAACAAATTTTAGATATGCTGCTAGTGAGTGTCCACTAAGGATCCCGGACTGGAACGCTGGACAAAAGTTCCCTGGGGAAAGGAGTTGAAATACAGCTGGTTTTACCCGTATATGCGGAGGCTTCCAAATGCTTTTGAAAAACAGCAGGCAAGCTGTATCACTTGTATTCAAGCTGGGTCTCTCCGAATGGTGCTGTAATAGGTATGTCCCACAGGGAATAATTCCAAGGCAGATGTTCCAATATTAGATTAGCATGAGTCCATATCTGGATCCTGTTGTGATGTGGAGCACTGGTACTGATGACGATAGCAGCTTTTTCACACTTAACGCGTTTCCCTAGGCACGGTCACCTAGCTTCATCAGAAGTAAAGCTCCCTCTGATTCAGGGATCTATTTAAACCCTGTTTAATCACCTGATGCCCAACAGGTGTGTAACAGTGAAATATCAATCATCCATAGTATTTATAAAAACAGTACTTTTACAACGTCACTAATCCTATTAGATAAATAGAGCGATATGTAGGAGGCAAACCCAACAGGTGTGTAACAGTGAAATATCAATCATCCATAGTATTTATAAAAACAGTACTTTTACAACGTCACTAATCCTATTAGATAAATAGAGCGATATGTAGGAGGCAAACCCACGAAAAAGATGTGTATAATGTGATATATAAACATAGATAAGGCTAATAGAGAGGATGTTAAAGGTCAATGCGGTCACATGACCTAGTTCCAGACTCAGAGTTTCTACCAGTTCCCATATAGCTTTCAGAAACCCCTTTAGCATTATATATATCTCTCTCAGGCCTACAGACATTACCTGAGATATTAGGATCTCCTTTGGATACTAAGTATCCCGGTCTCGATGCCCCGTTCGGCGGCCCCGTGTAGTCCGATCACGTGACCAACTGCGGTCAATAGATACGGCCTGGCATTAAATATCCAACTAGTCACCCCTGGCCGGGGTACCCTGGGGGAGTGGGGACCCCTTCAATCAAGGGGCCCCCCCCCCAGCCACCCAAGGGCCAGGGGTGAAGCCCGAGGCTGTCCCCCCCATCCAATGGCTGCGGATGGGAGGCTGATAGCCCTGAGAAAAATGACAAGAATATTGTTTTTTTCCAGTAGTACTACAAGTCCCAGCAAGCCTCCCCCGCAAGCTGGTACTTGGAGAACCACAAGTACCAGCATGCGGGAGAAAAACGGGCCCGCTGGTACCTGTAGTACTACTGGAAAAAAAATACCCAAATAAAAACAGGACACACACACCGTGACTTGTACAACTTTATTACATACTGCCGACACACACATACTTACCTATGTTGACACGAAGCAGTCGGTCCTCTTCTCCAAGTAGAATCCACGGATACCTGAAAATAAAAGATAATTATACTCACCTTCCAGCGTCCAGAGATACTTCCACGTCCAGAAAATAATCCAGGTACTTGGCAAAAAAACAAAACGCAATGACCCGATCCTGCGGACTGAAAGGGGTCCCATATTCACACATGAGACCCCTTTCCCCGAATGTGCCGGGACACCACGTGACTCCTGTCACTGAGGTCCCTTCAGCCAATCAGGAAGCGCTACTACGTGGCGCTCACCTGATTGGCTGTGCGCTGTCTGTGCTGTGACAGCGCATCGCAAAGCCTCTCCATTACTTTCAATGGTGGGAACTTTGCCGTCAGCGGGGGGGTTACCCGCGGTCAGCCGCTGACCGGCGGGTGACCCCACCGCTAACCGCAAAGTTTGGGTATTTTTTTCCCAGTAGTACTACAGGTACCAGCGGCCCGTTTTTCTCCCGCATGCTGGTACTTGTGGTTCTCCAAGTACCAGCTTGCGGGGGAGGCTTGCTGGGACTTGTAGTACTACAGGAAAAAACAATATTCTTGTCATTTTTCTCAAGGCTATCAGCCTCCCATCCGCAGCCATTGGATGGGGGGGACAGCCTCGGGCTTCACCCCTGGCCCTTGGGTGGCTGGGGGGGGGGCCCCCTTGATTGAAGGGGTCCCCACTCCCCCAGGGTACCCCGGCCAGGGGTGACTAGTTGGATATTTAATGCCACGGCCGCAGGGCACTGTATAAAAGTGACCCCCGGCTGTGGCATTATCTGTCCAGCTAGTGGAGCCCGATGCTGGTGTGAAAAATACGGGGGACCCCTACTCGTTTTGTCCCCCGTATTTTTTGCACCAGCACCAGGCGCAGAGCCCGGTGCTGGTTTTAAAAATACGGGGCATCCTCTGTCAAATTTTTCCCCGCATTTTTAGAACCAGGACCAGCTCGAAGAGCCCGAGGCTGGTTATGCTTTGGAGGGGGGACCCCACGCCATTTTTCCCCGGGATTTTACCATTCCATCTATAAAAAAATAATAATATATATATATTATTTTTAAAAATATATAAATAATACTTGTGCCTCCAAAAAAGACAAACCAAGTACCTAATCCCTTCTAATATAAATAGATCTGATATTACCAAGAAAAAAAAACACAAAAAAACATGTTTTAATTTTTTTTTTATTGGTTTCACCCTCCAAAGTGTGGCGGATTGAAAATGACGAATTTGCTGTCTAAAAGCCCTGATGTCGAATTTCCAAACTTGAATTGAATACACTTTGGTCGAATTGCAGCACTTGTATCATTGCAGAAAAGTCGAATTTGCAAAAAGTCGAATTTCAAAAAGTCGAATTTTGAAAGTCTGTTTTTTTGACGGAAAGTACTGAATTGCATTGACAAATTTTTTTTTTTGGCGAAAATGTCCCGAAATTCGACAATTTCGGGAATTCGACCGCAATTGCATATACCCCTATGTATATTATATAAGTTCTTCTAATAGCGTTTTTCCTTCTGTTTGCTGTTGTTGTTGTTTTAACTATTTTCCTTCTTGAGCTGATACTGATGGCACAAGGCATGGCTTTGGAGCACTTACTGTTTGAAAAAAGGTGAGTTTGTCATTAACATTGAGGGGGAGAGTCCCATACACTGCCTAGTGTGGGGAACTCGGGTTGTATCAGAAGTATACGGATGGTGTAATGATTAGCATTACTGCCTCACAGCACTGAGGTCATGGGTTCGATTCCCACCATGACCCTAGGTGTGTGCAGTTTGTATATTCTCCCCTTACTTGTGTGGGTTTCCTCCTGGTACTCTAGTTTACTCCCACAATCCAAAATATACTGGTAGGCTCCCAACAAAATTAACTGTAGTGTGAATGTGTGTGCATGTACATGTGTTAGGTAGGGAATATAGATTGTAAGCTCCACTGGGGCAGAGACTGATGCGAACGGCCAAATATTTTCCATAAAGTGCTGTGGAATATGTGTGCGCTATTTCAATAACTGGTAATAAATAAATAAATAATAATAATAATAAATAATACGGCCACAGGTATTGGGTTATTGGTGTTACTAGCTGGACTTTTGATTGACTTTTTTCAGCCACGCCTCTTTTTGTTGTGACACAATAAAGCTGTGACTTCTTTTACACCAGTCATGTTGCCTTATTTTAGTGTTAATTTTATGGGAAGGTCTTGAAATAGGTTTCTTATACCTATACAAAGCTATCAACTGCTAGGCAATGTAATATTCTACATAACCATGTACACAATTTATAGAAGGATCTCAAATATATTTTGTTATTTTTATTTCTAACATTTTTGTAAAACTAACCCTTTTGAGTAAAACAAAAGTCATTAAAGCCAGTTCAAGTAAATGCTCTGACCTTTAAACTCACACACTGCTTCTTGTGGTTTCGCTATATTGCAAATAAGAAATGCGCCTAGTACATCTCTCTACAGAGAGCACTTGCTGGAGGCAGGGTTAGCCTCCAGTCCTAACCTTATTGTTTGGGAAAACAAATATTTGGAATGGAAAAACTATTATGTGCTGTTTCCTCAGTTAAAACATAGTACTGATTTTTAATTCTACAATATATAATCAGATTTTTTAAGAAAAATATTTATATACTGTATACTGTATGTAGCTGTTTGATGGGTGATGTTCTAACACCCATACACTATGAATGGGTGACTATTTAAATACCCTTACTATGACTGCAATTTTGTGATACTTTGATGTTTGTGCCAATGCATTGTTTTTTATGACCAAATGATATTATTATTATTATTATTATTATAATTACAACATTTTATTTATAAGGCGCCATATGTGTTTCGCAGCGCCGTACAAAGGACAGTACAGGGAGACAAAACATAGCATTACAGTAAATAAATAACAGAAATAGAGTACAGGTAACAGAGCACCACACATTCTCAAGACATAATACAGCTAAGATGTAAGTATTGAGGGAGTAATCATCGTACTACTAGGGGCTGGTGGCCATAGATGGCCTTTTGCATATATTTGTTGGGGAAGCATTTAGTTTCCTGGCTGTCGGGATCCCAGCGGTCAGGATAACAATGCCAGCATCCCGACAGCCAAGGGAACCCCGGCGGTCAGAATCCCGACCGGGGCCCAGAATCCCCACTCGGGGGGTGGGCCACGCGTCCCCCCCGATGGAGAATAAATAAGCGTGACGAGTGTAGCGAACACCTGAACAACCTAGGGGCATCAGGGCAAGCTTTCTTATATTTACTGTATATATGTGTATATATATATATATATATATATATATATATATAGGATGAAAAAATCGGTGGCACTCAAGCAGGCTAGTAGATGCAAAACAGTGTCCCTTTATTTGCCTACATGTTTTGGGGAAACTCCCCATCCTCAGGGCTAGCCCTGAGGACGGGGAGTTTCCCCGAAACATGTAGGCAAATAAAGGGACACTGTTTTGCATCTACTAGCCTGCTTGAGTGCCACCGATTTTTTCATCCTGTCTTTGTCATCTGCTGACTTTGAGGGCACCGCAGCGAAGTAATTCTATATCCTTTGGAGTGCCGGTATAATTTTTGAATTTTATATATATATATATATATATATATATATATATATGTACACATACACACACAGTGGTTGCCAAAATTGCGGACACCTTTTGAAATTTGAATGTTTTTCAACTTTGAATGCTTATAAAAACTGTTTCACTTCACGTAGTGCAATGATTTATATATCAAATGGAAGGCAATTTAATACTGAATTCAACACAATAACCAGAGGTCAAATATTTGCATTAAAAGGGGAGTTATGTTACTATCAGTCAGACAAAGACTCACAGATGTGTGAGATTCAAGAAGCGGATTGTAGTAACAGCTACTACCAGCCAATCGGCACCGTCGTTCTGAGGACCAATGAGCTGTCGTTTATGAGCAGGTGCAAGGTCATGTTCAAAGGTGGGAAAGGTCAGTTTGGCTGTTTCATTTTGCAGAATGAAGTTGGTTACTGAAGTGCAATTACGGTTGGATGTTTGTGTGTATTGTTTAGTTCTATTGACGGTGTAAAAAATAAATACAACAATGTCGTCCATGCAAAGTGGTGACTGGTCACCCAGGAAGAGACCCAGGATTGGGGTGTTACGTGAAAATGGTCTTTCGTATGCAGAAATTGCGAGAAAAGTTGGTGGCAATGTGACATCAGGAGTACGAACGTTTTGTTTACGCTATCAGGAAACACAATCTATACAAAACAAAGAAAGAAAAGGCCGGAAAAAGTGCACAACAGCTGTTGATGATAGGAGAATAAAACGAATTTGCGTTAGGGACAGATGGATGTCATTTGCGGCCATTAGCAGTGAACTGAGTGCAACTGGTGTTTTTGTCAGTGCAAGAACGATATGGAGAAGACTAACGGAGGCTGGCTTAAAAGGTAGAATTCCCCGAAAAAAGCCATTCCTGAATAAAAAGCAGCGGCAGAAACTAATACAGTGGGCAAAAGAACACATTGCATGGACAGAAGGTCAGTGGAAACAAGTGATATGGAGTGACGAAACTAAGATATCGATATTTGGTAGTGATGGGAGAAAATATGTGAGACGTCACATCGGGGAAGAGGCACATCCAGATTGCATTCAAGCGACAACAAAGAATCCTACAAGTGTTATGATCTGGGCATGTATGACAGCAGATGCTGTAGGCCGCCTTCATGTCATAGATGGCACACTGAACAGCAAAAAGTACATTGACACCATCCTACAACGAAAACTTCTACCTACTATCAGGGATCTTTTTCCAGATAATGCCCCATTTTTTTCCCCAGCAGGATTCAGCTCCCTGCCATACTGCACAGATATGCAAACAGTGGTTCATGGAGAATGACATACAGGTGCTGGGATGGCCAAGAAACAACCCAGACCTGAACCCCATAGAACATTTGTTGTTCCGTTTGAAAAAACTGGTACATCTGAGGTGTCCAGCCAATAAAAGAGAATTAATTGAGGCTATAATTGTCTCATGGCGCCACATAATAAAGAAGGAAGAGCTCCAAACATTTGTTGGCTGAGTGCTACGGTGCTGTGCTGCTATCTTGAAAAACAAAGGATACCCAATGAAATACTGACATCATAGTGACATCATAAGTACACAGGGATTTTCACCCTAAGTGTTGTTTTCACTGCATAACTTCCCTTGTAATGCAAATATTTGACCTATATTTATTGTGTTGAATTCAGCATTAAATTTCCTTTCATTTGATATATCAATCATTGCACTGCGCGAAGTGTAACAGTTTTTTATAAGCACTCAAAGTTGAAAAACATTCAAATTTCAAAAAGTGTCCGCAATTCTGGCCACCTTGATGAAGTCTGATGGACGAAACGCGTTGGTGTAGCTCAATTGACCTTCCATTTTTAAGATAAACACTATTTTCTTATCCTAGAAGTATTTATGCTTTTAGTTTTTCAATGTTAGTTTTTTGTGCATTTTTCTAGCTTTACTTTTTTGTAGTTCTAGTAACATCTTATGCCTATAATCTTTTAGCCCGTCTTTTTTAATTATCTCTTGTATAAATATATATACTGTTATTTTTTATTATAAACCGTATCCTTCATATTTATTTTAATCTATTAGACACTGTCGGTCGCTAATACCCCTATCCCTTTCCATATATATATATATATATATGCGATGGTGTTCTCTTACATTAAGATGAAGAAAACAGGCGGCACTCACCGGACTTGTATCAGTGGGGTGGTCTTCAGGTTTCCGAATGTCGGGATCCCGGTGCACAGTATACCGGTGCCGGAATCCCGACACCCGACATACCGACAGATATTCTCCCTCGTGGGGGTCCACGACCCCCCTGGAGGGAGAATAAATAGCGTGGTGCGCTTAGCGGGCCACCGTGCCCACAGCGAGCCTGCAAGGGGCTCATTTGCGCTCGCCACGCTGTCGGTATGCCGGCGGTCAGGCTCCCGGCGCTGGTATGCTGGTCGCCGGGAGCCTGGCCGCCGGCATACCATACTACACCCGTATTAGTGCATCAGAGAAAAAAGCATTACAGCATCTAGGGGGTCATTCCGACCCGTTCGCATGCTGCTTTTTTTTGCAGCGGTGTGAACGGGTTGGTTCTGCGCATGCGCGGCGGCCGCAATGCGCAGGCACGGCATTGCCCAGTGATGGCTGTCTCTGGGCAACGACAAGAAGAACTAAGAAAGCGATCGCTTCCGCGATCGCAAGAAGATTGACAGGAGTAAGGCGTTCCAGGGCGTCAACTTACCATTTTCTGGGAGTGGTGAATCCAACGCAGGCGTGTGTTTGCACTTGCAGGGCGGGTGTCTGATGTAAATTCTGGGACCAGACAGGCTGAAGACATCGCAGTGGGTGAGTAAGTTGAAAGCTACTCAGAAACTGCACATGAGGCAGATTTAGCATGTGCAGAGAGAGTTAGATTTGGGTGTGGTGTGTTCAATCTGCAATCTAATTTGCAGTGTAAAAATAAAGCAGCTAGTATTTACCCTGCACAGAAACAAAATAACCCACCCAAATCTAACTCTTTCTGCACGTTACATCTGCCCCTCCTGCAGTGCACATAGTTTTGCCCAACAGCTAACAAAATTCCTGCTGCGATCAACTTGGAATTACCCCCCATGTGCACTGCAGGTGTGGCAGATATAACATTTGCAGAGAGTTAGATTTGGGTGGGTTATATTGTTTCTGTGCAGGGTAAATACTGTCTGCTTTATTTTTACACTGCAAGTTAGATTTCAGTTTGAACACACCCCACCCAAATCTAACTCTCTCTGCACATGTTATATCTGGCCCCCCCCCCTGCAGTGCACATAGGCCCTCATTCCGAGTTGTTTGCTCGCTAGCTGCTTTTAGCAGCATTGCAAACGCTAGGCCGCCGCCCTCTGGGAGTGTATCTTAGCTTAGCAGAATAGCGAACGAAAGATTAGCAGAACTGCTACTAAATAATTCCCTGCAGTTTCTGAATAGCTCCAGACTTACACCTTAGTCTGTTTAGTTCCTGGTTTGACGTCACAAACACGCCCTGCGATCGGCCAGCCACTCCCCCGTTTCTCCAGCCACTCCTGCGTTTTTATCTGGCACGCCTGCGTTTTTTAGCACACTCCCGGAAAACGGCCAGTTTCTGCCCAGAAACACCCACTTCCTGTCAATCACACTATGATCACTCGAGCGATGAAAAAACGTCACTCGAGCTTGTGTAAATCTACAAAGTTTTGTGTGAAAGTACTTAGCGCATGCATGCTGCGTACCATGCGCATGCGCATTTTTGCCGTTTTTTTTACTTAATCGCTGCACTGCGAAAATCGGCAGCGAGCGAACAACTCGGAATGACCCCCATGGTTTTTCCCAACTGCTAACAAATTTGCTGCTGCGATCAACTCTGAATTAGGCCCCAAGACCGCAGCAGGTCTTTTTATCAATGTGCTGTGTATGCGGGTGCTTCCCAGGTGCGACCCTACTTGAGACCCCTTCAGGCCCGACCTGACATATTGCTGGGTTGGTGATGTCACCGCTGACGTTACTGGAGGCTGCGCTTGGAGATAATCATCTCCAAGCAACGCCTCCTCCTATGCAGAGAACGGGTGCCGGGTCGCCTTGACCTGGCATACCTGTTCACACTGCACTGCATCCCGGGACGATCCCAGATTCAACCCTGGTCGGGACCTGGGATGAAATACCGGGACGCTCGTCCCGGGATATTGTTCCTGTACCCTTTCACACTGAACAAATTCCCAGGTTGATGCGCGTTCATGTGTAATAACCCGGGAATTTTTTGTCAGTCTGAAAGGGGTATTAGTCAGTCGTTACCCTAGTGGAGTCTACTATCTATATACCCTACTACACAGAAATACATACATACTAGGGATACTCTTAGCTGACATCAGAAACCCTCCTTTCATACGTCTGGTCCCTCCTGGGTTTTAACGGACACTCCCTGAAAACGGTCAGTTGGCACCCACAAACAGCCTCTTCCTGTCAGTCACCTTGCGTTCGCCTGTGTGATCGCTTTTCTCGTACCATCTCGCAACTAGATCCCACTCTCTGGCTCTGCCCGGTCCTCAGTGCGGGGCCGCTCTGTCCTCTCTTACTGCCTGCGCCGCGACTATACAGCCGGGGTCCTCATCACCAGCCGGGGTCTTCTCTGGACCTGCCGCTCCTAGCGTCCTCTGATCTCCAGCCTTCCATAGCAGGTACGGGTCCTTGCTTTCTGGTGGCGGGTCTCTCCAGGGCCCATCGGCGCTCCGCTTCCCCACCCTCCAGATCCTCCAGCATTCCGGCAGCCGCAGAGACAGACCCCCCACACCCGGGTCCTGCCTGTAGCAGGGATAATGAAGACCGGGTGCTCGAGGCGGGGCTTTTCTCAGTGTCGACTCCTCCAGTCTCTACAACTGGGTCAGCGAACTGCAGAGGGCTCTGTAGCCGGGTCCTCTCTGGGTCCTCCCGCCGGCTCGTCGCCTGTCCCTTCACCGGGGGGTGCGGCTAGGCGGCGGGCACCTCCGAGGTGACTGCGGCCGCGCCCACAGGCCGCAGCGCCCCAGGCACAGGCACGGCTTACCCGCACCTAGAGCCGCTCCAGATTGCAACTGACGTCAGATACACTTCCACAAAATGGCCATAACCGGCCTGCCTTTTTCCAACCACACCCCACAAACGCCATGTTAACACCCACAAACGGTCACTCCCTTCAACCACACTGCGATTGCATTTCACTGAAGCTGCAATCGCATTTTAATGTTTGTGCAAGCGCAATGCGTTTGCAGCACATGCACAGTCTTCCTGTAATCACCAAATTTGTGAATTTGCAATTTTGCTATCTATGCTAAATAAGACCCTAAGTTCAGAAAAATGCAAACATCCGTCTTACCCTATAAAATAAAATGATAATTTGCTTTCATGTCAAAGACTCAGTACAAATATGACTTAAATAATGTTAATAGACTGCAGTAGCCTCACTAATAATGTATTAAGCAACAGTGATAATCGCAAGGGGCTATCTTCATCATCATCATCCTTATCATCAGTGCATATTCTGCAGGATATGACAGGCACATACTGTATGTGTCTGTGTTGTGGTCTGGCTACTGTAAGTCATATTTGTGTGAAGATACCCTTATTGTACTTGACCTTTGCTTTCCTTTGCCTCTTCCCTTTTTCCTACTGCCTCCCTAAGTGGTATATTTACTAAGGTGGGAGTTTTTTTAGACGTGGAGATGTTGCCCATAGCAACTAATCAGATTCCACTCCATTTATCTAGCTGCTTCTAGAAGATAAGACTTAGAATCTGATTGGTTACGTAAGGATAGAAGAGTTTGACTATAGCAGCACTAAAATGCATGCTTTATCTCAAAAGTTCAACTGTACATCAGCAACATAATGACATTTACAATTTTCCAGTACTGTATATCACACAGCTCAGCCATGGGAACCAGATCTGTATTTGCCATAATATGTCTTTACCCATAACCAAGCAATAGTGATACCACTGTAACCATATATAGAGGTAAACCAAGATTTGTTCTTATAACTGGAAGTAGAAAAAAAAACATGTTTTGTAACATTTAAATGTGTAAACCTTTCCTGTGCTCATCCCAGCCTTAATGAATTTCCCTGATTTCTCTCTCTCTCTCTCTCTCTCTCTCTCTCTCTCTCTCTCTCTCTCTCCCCCTCTCCCTCTCCCTCTCTCCCTTTCCACTATTGCTCAGTACATTTGACACTTCACCACTCTATTCACATACAAACATTACATTCCGTAAGTCTTCAAAGTACTGTCATTTCCACTTATCTAACCATCCCTGTAGTGTTTGTGTCTTTGGGTCTTTATCAGCTGGAGTATTACAGGCTTGGTGTATTCTCTATCAATTCCACTTCCCTTGGAAAATTCATTAACTCTATTGGACTTCAGCTTAATCTCTGTGTGGATGACATGACACCCACATCTACTGTATCTATCCTAAAGAAAAGATTTGTAAACACAGTGCTGTTCAATAAGGTATAAATTACTCCAACAGCATTATTAAATTAATATTTTGATACATAAAAGGTAATATAAAAATGAACATATCACATTAAAAACAATACATATATATTACATAAAATAAGCAATATCTATTGTTCATTAAGGTAAACTCAGTCTGAGTTACTAAATTGGCTGACCACTAATAAACTTATCATCAAGTCTTAGTTTGTTAATTGAAACTGTTTAGTTGGATTAGTAGCGCTGTTCAACATTCAACTTCCATTTCTAAAGCAGGTGTTAGTAATCAGAAATGGTTAATAGTAACTTCCATGCTCCTCATGCAGTTCATTAATAACTGATTGATAACCGTCAATGGTGCAGTTGTACTAAGCCATGGAGAGTGATAAAGTGGATGGAGATAAACTACCAGCCAATCAGCTCCTAACTGCCATGTTACAGGCTGTGTTTGAAAAATTACAGTTAGGAGCTGATTGGTTGGTAGTTTATCTCTCTAAACCTTATCACTCTCCAATTTAGTACATCTGCCCCAATGTCACACTCTTGACAGTCTATTGCTGTCACAGACCACCCACAATTGTGGGAATGCAATTGCAGACTTCTACCTCCCTGCTGCTAACCGTTCCATCATGCTGACAGTACAGGAGATTGTTTTAATTGGAGTCCATATTGGTCCACAGCCCAGTCAGTGTCAGTGTGGTCTCAAGCAGGATGATGTCAAGAGCAGTGGGTAAGTATAAAAATCCTGTAACGCGTTTCTCCATAAGAGGCTTCCTCAGAAATTCACTATCAATGGAATAATTTATACCTAATTGAACAGTGCTTCCTAGTAAACTATGGGGGACATGTACTAAGCAGTGATAAAAGTGGAGAAGTGAGCCAGTGGAGAAATTTCCCATGGCAACCAATCAGCTGCTCCGTACAATTGTATAGTATGCAAATTAGAAATGTTACATCAAAGCTGATTGGTTGCCATGGGCAACTTCTCCACTGGCTCACTTCTCCACTTTTATCACTGCTTAGTACATGTCCCCCTAAATTTACTAAAAAATGTTTTTAATGTTTATTAGCAATTGTCTCTTGATTGGAAGATATAACACAAATGGCCTAGCGCTAATAAACAGTATTATCATATATATAAAAAAATATAACTGTCTAGAAAATATTTATTAAATTAAGCAGCAAAAGGCAAGAAAGTGTGCTTGTGGTTGCACACAGCAGCACCTTGAAAACAGGTGTAATACAATTGAGCAGCAGAGTGCCTCTGCGCTACTCTTTGATAAAGTTCCCATTGATGGTGCGAAACTAGTCAGGGCTTGGACCTTGTGGACCCTCCGGTTAATCTGCCTGTCCCTTTGTGGAGCCCCGATGAGACGGACGTGCAGTGACACTGTGTTTCTATAGCGATACTGAGGTAGAGGCTGGGGGAAAGCTGCAGCAGCAGCAGGACTTACACTGGATCATAACAGGTGCCTGCCGTGCAGAAAAATCTCTGGCTGGCGAATAGCCTCCCTCCCCTTCCCTCATTAACAATTGAGAGGGTTACCCACGGGCATCGGAATGGGGAGGCAAGGGGGCAGCATGCCCCCCCCCCAAAAAAAAAAACTTTACAGAGGCGCAGGGGCTGGGAAAGGGGAGCGCTTACTAGCGAATCACAGTGGAAACTTCAGTCCTACGTTGGACAGTCTGCTGCGTGCTGCCCCATGTCCTGTGTCCTGGCCGGCTCTTCACACAGAGGAATTACTGGGAGGAGGCGTATCCATGCTGAGCCTGCTGGGACATCCACGCCTCCTTCCAGTAATGCCTCTGTGTGAAGAGCCGGCCAGGACACAGGACATGGGGCAGCACACAACGGCGGCAGTCTGTCCAACGTAGGACTGAAGTTTCTACTGTGATTCGCCGGTAAGCGCTCCCCACATGGAGTGGGGTGGGGGGTGTAATAGTTGTGGAGCGGCAATTTTTTTTTTCCATGCCCCCCCATCCATATAACGTTGTGGCGCCCCTGTGGTTACCCATACCTCCCGCAGTGGAGACAGATTATTCATCATATGCGTCCTATGCTCACAATGAGAGCAATATAATGGACACAATATCCATTTGAATGGAAATATAACCAAAAACATTGCGTGTAAAAACCTGGAACAAATGGGATATTGAAATACCGGAAATTATCATGTTTTAAATGTGGACACAATTCTAACAGACAAGTTTTTTTTATTCCTTTGTCTGCTATACTAAAATATTATAGATCCACCTCCCAGAATAGGTAAATCCCAGTTGATGTTTGCATATCTGAAGGTATATTTTAAAGCTGCTATTTAAGCTGTGGAAATGTGTGCTCTATACAGTATATATGTTGAATTTGAAGATTTTCTCATTTTATCTGACTGGTCAATATACTTTTAATAAATGTGCATTTATATAATTTATAATGGAGGTGATATTTTCTGCCAGACTAGTTTTCCCATGTCTTGATTGGACAATGCAGTTCAAAGTAGTTTTATTGTTGTCACTTCCAGATCAGGTGCCAGGGTATTGTGTGTATGTATCTATCCTCTCTGACTTTCTCAGCATCTGGAGCCACCCATGTTGCTGAACATATTTTTGCTTTCTCATTTTGGAGGTTCTCTTACTATCTCAACTCAATCTCTTAATAACTGAACTAATTATGGGACCGATTCAGACCTGATCGAAGGCAATTAAGGAACTACTGCGCATGCATATGCACCTCTCCCCGACCTTGCAAAGCTTCAAACGGGCACTGAAAACCCACCTATTTATCAAAGGGTATCCTTCCAATGCATAACCTAGTCCTTAGGCTGCTCCTCCATCCCCCTGCCCCACGCCTTGAACATCTCTGCTTTGCTTGCATACTGCCATCAGGCTTCCTCCTGCTTGCTTGCACCTCATGCCATCTGTCTGTCTCCCCTCCCCACTAGATTGTCAGCTCTTCAGAGCAGGGCCCTCTTTCCTAATGGCCCTCTCCTCGACACATTTCAGTCAGCGACCATCTTTACCTGCTTTCTCTCCTGCTTGTAAAGGCTCCTCTCTATCTATGGCCGCCAGCCCCAAGTAGTACAATGATTACTCCCTTGCTACTTACATCTAAGCTGTATTATGTTTTGAGAACTGTGGTGCTCTTTGTTACCTGTACTCCATTTTTGTTATTTAATTACTGTTATGCTAAGTTTTGTCTCCCTGTACTGTCTTTTGTACGGCGCTGCGTAACACTTGTGGCGCCCTATAAATAAAATGTAATAATAATAATATGCATCGCAATGTGCAGGCACGTCACCAAGCAGCGACAGGATGGTGCAAAAAATTTAGATCGCGTGGCCATTCGCAAGGTGATTGACAGGAAGAGGACGTTTGTGGGTGGTAATTTCCCGTATTCTGGGAGTGTCTGGAAAAACGCAGACGGTCCCAAGTGTTTCAGGGCAGGTGTGTGATGTCAGCTCCGGCGCCAATCAGCCTGATTTTTTCGCACTGGAGGAGTAAGTATTGAGCCACGCACAGACTGCACACAATGCACAGAATGGGAAAAACATCAGATGGTGAGTGTGATGTGAACGCTTTTGCAGCTGTCCGCTGACTGAGGGGAATTTTCGCACAACATACACATGCATTCATACACTTGTACGGGGTGAATTTTTACTCCCCCTGGGCGGTGACTATCTGATCGCAGGACAGTGTAATTTGCAGCACAGCGATCAGGTCTGAATTAGGCCTCATATTCCCACCAGCCAACAGAAGTTACCTCCCTGTTATCTCTATACCTGTGGACAACACAAATATGAAAGAAATCCCACAAGCTTGCTGCCTATTGTGTTATAAAAAGGAAGGAAGGATTAAACAATGCACAGTTAATCACATATGCAGCCTGCAAACCTTTAAACAGAATACAGAAAAGGATAATAATATTGCTGTGTGGTTCCCAATTTGAATTTAAGTTGAATCCTCATAATTTATATTATTGTAAATACAAAAAAAGAAAACATAACAGTGTCACCTACAAACAGTCAAAAAAAAAAAAAAAAAGGTCACTCAAGATGAGAGGAAACCATCATCTTCCAACACCTCATTTACGCAAAATGGGGTCAGAGGTGGATTTCCCACAAGGCACGTCCTAGGGGCGGCAATAGCTGGGGGATAGCACACCCAGTAGCGGAGTCTGCTTAGGGTCCAGAGGGTCCCAGGCGTCCCACCAGAGGGCTGTTTAATGAATGCATAATGACTGTCAGTGCATTGATTCTGGACAGCTGACGAGTGCTGCTCTCCTCTCCTGCTCTTTACTGTGTTGTGCTGCCTGAATGTGACTTGTCAGTGTCATTCACACAGAGAGAGAGAGGAGTGGAGCCGAGAAAATAGAAGTTGAAGTGCTCAGCCATGGTCTGATCTCCCACTTATCTCAGGTGTATACAGTCCTGATAACAGGGGGGAAGGAAATGCCGGTGTGGCTCTACTTGGATCATAAACTGCGGAGACCAATATGCGGCTGTGGGTTTCTGATATGCAGCATCTGCCACAGACAGAGACATGACCCAACTGTGTGTCAAACAGGATTGTGGCAAAGGGCATGGTCCCAGTATAATAATCAAGCCAATGGTCCATGTTCTGTGGTTCTACTAACTGGAGCACAGGTACAATGATTAGGGTCCTAGCAACCTGTCCTGGGATACTCAAAACAGGTCATGCTTACAACTTGCTATATGTGCATTGTGACTTTTATGTTCTCCTATAATGAACAACACGGATGGTGTAATGGTTAGCATTACTGTCTCACAGCACTGAGGTCATGGGTTTGTTTCCCACCCAGGCCATAACTGTGTGGAGTTTGTATATTCTCCTCGTGCTTGTGTGGGTTTCCTCTGGGTACTCCGGTTTCCTCTCACAATCCCAAAAATATAGTGGTAGGTTAATTGGCTCCCAAAAAAATTAAGCCGAGTGTGTGTGTGTACATGTGGTAGGGAATATCAGTAAGCTCCACTGGGGCAGGGACTGATGTGAATGGCCAAATATTCTCTATAATGTGGCGCAGAATATGTGTCCGCTATATAGATATAATATTTTTCTACCATACTATAGGGGTACAGGATCTATTTCCCTCCCACAGATGGAGCTGCATCGCAGGCGGGGGGGCGCCTGTGCCTTGGCATGCCACCAAGCATAAAGAGACACTCCCATTCACTTTCAATGGGGCGCATGCCCATCTACGATGCACGCGGTGCGCCTCACCGGGTGCTCCTAGTCGCAGACGGAGCCACGATTAGCGTGGCTCCATCTGTATAATAGAAAAAGAAACAGTATACCAGCGCTGGCTGTTTTGTCAATAATAAACAATTGGGTTTATATTAATATAGAAGACATTTACTAAAAAATTATAAACAATAAAACAGATTATACATATAAGGACAATTTTAAAAGGGCCACTGGTGGCAAAGAAATCTAATTAGGTTGGATTAATCCACAGTCTCACCGAAATAAAACAATCAGTATTGATTTTACCAGATAAGTTGGTGGGAGAAAGTAGTCCCCTTTTAGTTTCAGTGTCCTTAAATAAGGATCCAACTTCCGGAAAAGAACCAGAACCTTTGGGAGATAGCACTCTCCTATTAAATCAGCTGGGATGTCCTTTGCATGCTGATGTGATGGTATGATGAGTATGGGTGGAAATAGGCAGTCCCTCGTTCTCCCTTTGGGAGATTGCACTCTCCTATTGAATCAGCTGGGGTGTCCTTTGCATGCTGATATGATGGTATAGTAGGTAGGGTGGGGATAAGCAGTCCCTCGTTCTCATCAGCTGGGATGTCCTTTGATGCTGAGAGTAAGTCCCACTTATAGATGGATATATATAGATCTTTGAGAGATAGCACTTTGCTCATATATCAGCTGGAGTGTCCTTTAGGTGCTGATGCAATAAAGTACCAAATATTAGAAGGATAAGGTCCTGGCTCATAAATGACTGGAGGACGTGGATTCCAATAATTGTGGCAGCAGTGGCGTGCAAACTCAACGCGTTTCGCTGGTGTAAAGTATAAGTCCAGCTTCCTCTGTATAATGTCAGGTCCTCAGATACTGTATATGTGTAGTGTGATTTCCTAAGTCCTTTTATAGGTACTGTGATATTCCTAGCATACTATAGGGGTACAGGCTGTATTTCACCATTCTCTCTGTAATATAGATAAAATGTAATTTCCTTAGTCTCTATATAGGGGATGGAGTTAAAATACTGGCTGTCGAGATCCTGGCAGGAGACCTCTGCCAGAATCCCGACAGCCGGTGAAATACAGCTGGATGGAATTACGACTTCCGCCGGGTATTCCCACAGGGTCTGAAGCATGGCGAATGCAGCAATCTCGCGAGGGGACTCGCTGACTCGCTGCCAGGATTCCAACAGATAGGATGCCGCTATCGATATACTGACTCTCTGCATCCCATCTGTCGGTAAAACATACCGAATCCCTGTATACAGTTGGTATAATAAGATTACCTATGTCCCTGTGTATTGGTGGAATGTCATTTTTTCCGTCCCTCTTATAGGTGTAATGTCAGTCCCTGTGTATAGGTGTAATGTCAAGTGTCATGGACCGGGGATTCACCTCCGGTGATGGTCTCCGGGGGCTCTTTGTCAGATGGCTAGCACTGTGGCAGCGGAGGTCTGTGAGGGCCACTGGTGTGCTGCAGCTGAGAGGGAGCTGGTGACTGTGCGGACTGCTGCCACTGGAGCACTGTGCAGAGAGGCTGCCTGTGTAAGATCCAGTGCTCTAGAGCAGTGGTTCTCAACCTCGGTCCTCAAGTACCCCCAACAGTTCATGTTTTCCAGGTCTCCTCACAGGATTGCAAGTGAAATAATTTGCTCCACTTGTGGGTCTTTTATAATGTGTCAGTGAGTAATGAATACACCTGTTCAACTGCTAGGTGACCTGGAAAACATGAACTGTTGGGGGTATTTGAGGACCGAGGTTGAGAACCACTGCTCTGGAGCCCTGTGCAGGGA
Organism: Pseudophryne corroboree; assembly: GCF_028390025.1. Classification (NCBI taxonomy): domain Eukaryota; kingdom Metazoa; phylum Chordata; class Amphibia; order Anura; family Myobatrachidae; genus Pseudophryne; species Pseudophryne corroboree. The sequence goes on from NC_086447.1 coordinate 729,801,003, forward strand.
GGCTGCCTGCGCAAGCGTTCCTTCTCCGGCATGTCTGCAGTACTGGGGGCGCCATGTTGGAGACAAATTCATAGTATGCCAATGGGATTTGGTCTCTGGTCTCTTCCAGCCAATCACAGGCTGAGCTCTCTGGTAAAAGGGGGCAGTCCGGTTTCAAACCTTGCCAGTGCTTTATGTTTCTTTCCCAGTATAGGTGTCTCAGCTCTACGCTCCCACAAGTCCACCTGTATGCCTTTCAGTTTCCCTTGGATTTTCAGCTCCATGGAATTATCACCTCAGCTGTCGTTTGCTGCACAACTGCCAGTGGTTACCCCGGCCCCGCGGGTCACAGCCTGCCACTTAGGACAGTGTCTCCTGGAGTCCTATCCGTGGAGGATTTCCCAGCAGTCCTGCAGTGCTCTTCAGCCATGTCTAACAATCGTCCATTCTGCAAAACTCCTTCAGTGTTCTTCAGCCACGTCTAATAATCATCCATTCTGCAAAACTCCTTCAGTGTTCTTCAGCCACGTCTAATAATCATCCATTCTGCAAAACTCCTTCAGCGTTCTTCAGTCACGACAATTAACTATCCAACGTACAAACTCTTTCAGTATTCACTAGCCATATCAGGCAATCATTTATTATACGGACTCTTTCAATAACTCTGCCCATGAATAGTCTGCATCTTAATCTTTTGGAATTCCTCATCTTTGTTCTTTAAATATTTGCTCTTATGTCTTTTTGTTAATAAAAGCATATGAAAAGAAACTACATTCGTCCTCCTCGTTTTCTCCTCGCAGAGGCATGCACTTCTACCACTAGCACACATCCATCGGATTCACAAATTCTACCGACTTTGACATCAATCACTGAGCATTATACATAGAAAGATTAAACTTGCCACTCTACATTACAAGTTACAAGCTGTTCGTGCTAATTAGTACACTAGTAGAACATACTGTACAGAGATACTAAGGATGGTGATTTGGCATCCAGGAACTTAGGGAGGAGCTTTTATCTCTCTCTGTTATACTTAGAAAGATTACTATGGAAAGAGATAAAAGCTCCTCCCTAAGTTCCTGGATGCAAATCATCGTCCGTATTATCTCTGTACAGTATGTTCTACTAGTGTACTAATTAGCACAAACAGCTTGTAACGTACAGTGGCAAGTTTAATCTCACTGATCCGTGCATGACTATCTGAACACGCCAGCAAAAACCAGGTCTATTTGAAAGCTTCTTTTTTTTACAAATTCTATGCTTTCCCGGCAGTGTTTGGCTATTGTCGGCAGTGATTGAGAATACAAATTCTTAGTAAATTTACCGAGTTGTATAAAGTACAACAGAGATTCTCTAACGCCGACAATCTACAGTACTGTGTTGCTCGAACAGTTAGTTGCGTCAGAATACACTAATTTATATTTACTGGTATGCCTACAGCTGCTCATTACCGCTGTTACATAGCGGAATGAGTCGCTCCTGCAGATTTACCCTGATTTATGTGAAACCTGTGTGCACCCTTCCATTGAATGTTTTACAATGGATTACACAGAAAAAAAATAATAATAAAGTGAATGTCAGAGGGGAAAAAAATATATAGATTTGCACTTTGGGAATCGAACCTGGGACCCTCAGCATGGGAGGTGGGAGCCTTCACTGCTAGCCTACTGTACATCGCTGCATGGAAGATACACAAGTTCATGTGTAAAGGTAATGCAACAGCGATTCCTTCCCATTGGTGTTCGTTTATGCCATTAGGGGACTTGGACGCTCATTTAATGCACTGTACATACTGTAAAGTCAATGAGCTACATTATTCCTTTCACACATTAGTTGCGTCTGCATACACAAGTGTTCACACATTAGTTGCGTCTGCATACACAAGTGTTTTAACACGTTCGTTTGCATCTGAATAAATGATATATATTTTTATGTTTACTCTGTCCGTCTGACCATTGGTCACCATCTGTGTGTACACTATGCAGTACAGGACTGTATATTAACATTACAGTTGTCACTGACCATTTGCCAGAGCTTGTACTGTAGATCAATCCGCCGCTATTTAAACTAAAGTACTGGATTAGTGGAGCATTAGCCACCCAGTGGTGGAGATGTATATTGCATGCTGAGTATCTAGTCGCGCCTAAACGCGTCTGTCTGTGATTAAACTCAGCAACCTAAGCTATCGCCTAGGCGTGACTAAACCTCCGTCTAGGCGCAGAAACAGTCAAGATAACGGAGGACCCATCTGTAGGTGTAATGTCAATCCCTGTGTACAGGTGTAATGTCAGTCCCTGGGGAATAGGTGTGTATAGGTGTGATGCCAGTCCCTGTACAGGAGTAATGTCATGTCCATGTTCCCTGTGTATAGGTTTAATGTTATGTTCTCAGCCCCTGTGTATAGGCATTATCAGTGGTGGATTTCCCACAATGCACATGAGGAATGTGCCATGGGGCTGACACTTGCTGTGAGGGAGTGACACAGCATGCTCATTTGCATGAGCAGATGGCCAGATGAGGCCAGGTGATTTTTTTTTTGTCAACATGACTTATTCTTCATTTGTAACTAGTAAAGGAGAGGAGCGAGGTGGCAATAAATTGTGGTGGTGGAGGGGGGTGGGTGAGGTTGGTGCTGCTTTGGCAGTCGGAAGGCCCCAACATGAAGGGGACAGTGACATGATGGTGAACAACCAATAATGTTGTGCCTAGGGGTGGCATGATCCTTAAATTTGCCCCTGGGTGTAATGCCATGTCCTCATTCCCTGTGAATGCCATTCCCTCAGTCCCTGAGCATAGGTATAATGTAATTTCCTCTGTCCGTGTATATAAGCAGTACTACTGCTGTGGGAATTAAGTGTAGGTGGCACTACTACTGTGGGCATTATATATAAGAAACACTACTGTGGGCATTGTGTATAAGGGGCACTACTGTGTGGCATAAAGTGTATAAGGGGTACTACTGTGTAGCGTAACGTGAATAAGTGGCACTACTGTGTGTCATAGTGTGAATAAGGGACACTAGTATGTGATGTAATAGGAATCAGGGGCACTGCGTGCAGTGTAATGTGAATACGGTTTCGCTACTGTGTGGCAAAATTTGAGGTTGCTATTGTGTGAGCATGCCCTTTCCTTGTGAGACGACTCCTTTGGCACGTGATGTATCTTTATAGAATATGAGAGGAAAGGCGCAAATATATATTACAGGGGGGCACAGAACACCCTGGCACTGGCCCTGGCCATACTCACTGTTACATGTACACTGGTGGTGAATGTAGAGGAGCTAGAGCGGAACGGGATTTCAAACTGCTCACCAGTCAGTGAGTATATGCTGCATACCAGTGTGTGCTGCAAACAACAAATAATGTAAGGGGAATAAATCATGAATGAAAATATAATTATATGGATTGTTTGAGGAAAGGGGCCCCAATTCGTGTCTTGCTTAGGGACCCAAGAGGTCTAAATCCACCTCTGGGCATACCAGGCTGATGAGGCCAGGAGTTTTTTTTAGTCATTATGACTAATTTTTTTAAATATTTTATTTTGCAACTGATGGGAGTGGGACAATGGGCAGCAAATTGTGGTCTGGGAGGTGATAGTGGGGTGAGATTGGGGCTGCTTTGCCGACGTGAGGCATCTGGACTGGCCTCGAAACGAAGTGGGCATTGACATGATGTGGGGCAGCCAATAATGTGCCTAGAGGCGGTCTGACCCCTAAATTCGCCCCTGGACAGGGTAGTTAAAAGAAAGTGGAATAAGAACAGGTTTGAACAGAAATATCACTCTCTTAGGTTAAAATTAACAGTATATTATTTATAATAACATTTTATTTTAGTTTTAAATAAAACAGTTCTGGTACAGATAGGTGTGTTTGGTCCTTTTCTGGCCCTTTTCTGGTTATGACTTTTAAGGACTCTGTGGATGTATTGGAGGCTCTTAATCATCCTGTGCTGGCAGCCGTTATTGGACAATATAACAATAGAGATATAACAGTCTCTTGTTGGGTGTATCCACAGTAATGGGAGTACTCTTAGTTTTGGAGGTGCCCTCCTACTTTTTTCTTAGTTGAAGCAGGCAAGATTCAGTGCTTCTTGGGATTCTGATGTGTTATTATTAATGGGCGATGGTCTGTTGATTTATCTGGTCTCTGCAGCTTAGGTTCTGAGGCTTGGGCGCCTGAGTGCAGTGTGTCCTTGGCTGATAAAAAACACAGCGGGGTAAATTTACTAAGGTGGAAGTTTTTCGAACTGGTGATGTTGCTCATAGCAATTAATCAAATTCTACTTAACATTTATCTAGCTGCTTCTAGAAGATAATAATAGGATTTTAATACCTACCGGTAAATCCTTTTCTCATAGTCCGTAGAGGATGCTGGGGACGCTTCAAGAACCATGGGGTATAGACGGGATCCGCAGGAGACATGGGCACTTTAAGACTTTAAATGGGTGTGAACTGGCTCCTCCCTCTATGCCCCTCCTCCAGACTCCAGTTATAGTAACTGTGCCCAGGGAGACGGACATTTAGAGGAAAAGGATTTATTGTTAAACTAAGGGTGAGAGACATACCAGCTCACACCACCAAACACGCCGTACAACCTGGCATTTAACAGAATTCCAGTCAACGGCATGAACAAAATCAGCAACAGGCTGACCATAACCAAAGCACAACCTTTGTGCAACACAAGCAATAACTATTAAACAAGTACTGCAGCTAGAGTCCGCACTGGGACGGGCGCCCAGCATCCTCTACGGACTAAGAGAAAAGGATTTACCGTTGGGTATTAAAATCCTATTTTCTCATACGTCCTAGAGGATGCTGGGGACCCTTCAAGAACCATGGGGTTTAGACCAAAGCTCCAGAACCGGCGGGAGAGTGCGGATGACTCTGCAGCACCGATTGACCAAACATGAGGTCCTCCTCAGCCAGGGTATCAAACTTGTAGAACTTAGCAAAAGTGTTTGAACCCGACCAAGTAGCCGCTCGGCAAAGCTGTCACGCCGAGAACCCTCGGGCAGCCGCCCAAGATGAGCCCACCTTTCTAGTAGAATGGGCCTTCACCGATTTCGGCAACGGCAATCCTGCCATAGAATGAGCATGCTGAATCGTATTACAGATCCAGCGTGCAATAGTCTGCTTGGAAGCAGGAGCCCCAATCTTGTTGGGATCATACAGGACAAACAGAGCCTCCGTTTTCCTAATCTGAGCCGTTCTGGCGACATAGATTTTCAAAGCTCTGACCACATCGAGAGACTTCAATTCCGCCAAGGCTTCAGTAGCCACTGGAACCACAATAGGTTGGTTCATGTGAAACGATGAAACCACTTTTGGTAGAAATTGCTGACGAGTTCTCAACTCTGCTCTATCTACATGGAATATCAAATAGGGGCTCTTGTGAGACAAAGCCGCTAATTCAGACACCCGCCTTGCGGATGCCAAGGCCAACAGCATGACCACTTTCCAAGTGAGGAATTTGCGCTCAACCTTATGTAAAGGTTCAAACCAATGAGATTGCAGGAACTGCAACACCACGTTAAGATCCCATGGAGCCACTGGGGGCACAAAGAGAGGTTGGATGTGCAGCACTCCTTTCACGAAGGTCTGAACTTCTGGAAGGGAGGCCAATTCTATCTGAAAGAAAATTGACAAGGCCGAAATTTGTACTTTAATGGAGCCTAACTTTAGGCCCGCATCCACACCTGCTTGCAAAAAATGGAGAAAACGGACCAGCTGAAATTCTTCTGTAGGAGCCTTCTTGGATTCACACCAAGACACATATTTTCTCCAAATACGGTGATAATACCTCGCCGTTACTTCTTTTCTAGCCTGAAGTAGTGTGGGAATGACTTCACTGGGAATACCCTTTCAGGCTAGAATTTGACGTTCAACCGCCATGCCGTCAAACGCAGCCGCGGTAAGTCTTGATACACGCACGGTCCTTGCTGTAACAGGTCCTCTTGTAGAGGAAGAGGCCAGGGATCTCCTATGAGTAATTCCTGAAGATCCGGATACCAGGCCCTCCTTGGCCAGTCTGGAAAAATGAGTATCGCCTGAACCCTTGTTCTTCTTATGATCTTTATCACCTTTGGAATGAGTGGAAGTGGAGGGAATACATAGATCGACTGAACACCCACGGTGTCACTAGGGCATCCACCGCTATTGCTTGAGGGTCCCTCGACCTGGAACAATATCTCTGAAGCTTCTTGTTGAGGCGAGACACCATCATGTATATTTGAGGAATTCCCCAACGACTTGTCACTTCTGCAAAGACCTCTTGATGAAGACCCCACTCTCCTGGATGGAGATCGTGTTTGCTGAGGAAGTCTGCTGCCCAGTTGTCCACGCCTGGAATGAAGACTGCTGAAAGAGCGCTTGTATGTCTTTCCGGCCAGCGAAGAACTTTTGTGGCCTCCGCCATTGCCGCTCTGCTCTTTGTTCCGCCCTGGTGGTTTACGTATGCCACTGCTGTTATGTTGTCCGACTGAATCAAGACGGGCAGACCGCGAAGAAGATGTTCCGCTTGCAGAAGGCCGTTGTAAATGGCCCTCACTTTCAGAATGCTTATGTGCAGACAAGCTTCCTGGCTTGACCATTTTACCTGGAAATTTTCCCCCTGTGTGACTGCTCCCCAGCCTCGGAGACTTGCATCCGTGGTCACAAGGATCTAATCCTGGATCCCGAACCTGCGTCCCTCTAGGAGGTGAGAACTGTGCAGCCACCACAGAGAGAGATTCTGGTCCTGGAAGATAGGATTATTTTCCGGTGCAGGTGAGACCCGGACCACTTGTCCAACAGGTCCCACTGAAACACCCTGGCATGGAACCTGCCAAACTGAATGGCTTCGTAGGCCGCCACCATCTTCCCCAGCAACCGAGTGCATTGATGAATAGACACTCTTGCCGGTTTCAGAATCTGTTTGACCATGTTCTGGATTTCCAGAGCCTTTTCCACTGGAAGAAAGACTCTCTGTAATTCTGTGTCCAAGAATCATACCCAAGAATGACAGCCGTGTTGTCGGAACCAACTGTGATTTTGGCAAGTTTAGGAGCCAACCATGTTGTTGCAGAACTGTCAGGGGGATCGTAACGTTTTTCAGTAATTGCTCCTTGGATCTCGCCTTTATCAGGAGATCGTCCAAGTACGGGATATTTGTGATTCCTTGCTTGCGCAGGAGAACCATCATTTCTGCCATTACTTTGGTGAAAATCCTCGGAGCCGTGGAAAGACCAAACGGCAACGTCTGAAATTGGTAATGACACTCCTGAACAGCAAACCTCAGGTAAGCCTGATGTGGAGGATATATGGGGATGTGTAAGTAGGCATTCTTTATGTCGACCGACACCATAAAATCCCCCTCCTCTAGACTGGAGATCACTGCTCGGAGAGATTCCATCTTGAATTTGAATTTTTTTTAGATAGAAATTGAGGGATTTTAGGTTCAGAATCGGTCTGACCGAGTCATCCGGCTTCGGGACCACGAACAGGCTCGAATAAAAGCCTTCTCCCTGCTGTGACGGAAGTACTGTGACAATCACTTGATTTTGACACAGCTTTTGTATTGCAGCGCATACTACCTCCCTTTCCGGAAGAGAAGCTGGCAAGGCCGATTTGAAAAATCGGTGAGGGGGCACGTCATGAAACTCCAATTTGTACCCTTGGGCTACTATTTCTAATACCCAAGGATCAAGGGCCGAGCAAACCCAGACCTGACTGAAGAGTTGGAGATGTGCCCCCACCGGTGCGGACTCCCGCAGAGGAGCCCCAGCATCATGCGGTGGATTTGGCAGAAGCTGGGGAGGACTTCTGCTCTTGGGAACCTGCCACAGCCGGTGACCTTTTTCCCCTTCCTCTTCCGCTAGTAGCAAGGAAGGAAGACCCTCGTCTTTTTTTGCATTTATTGGGCCGAAAGGACTGCATCTGATAGTGGGGCATTTTCTTTTGTTGTGCAGGGCAGAAATGATGACTTACCCGCGGTAGCTGTAGACACCAGGTCAGCGAGGCCGTCACCAAACAAGACACCACCTTTATACGGCAGAGACCCCATAGCCTTCTTAGAGTCAGCATCAGCATTCCATTGATGAATCCACAATGCCCTCCTAGCCGAGACTGCCATGGCATTGGCCCTTGATCCCAAAAGGCCAATATCCCTCACAGCTTCCTTTAGGTAGGCTGCAGCGTCTTTGATATAACCCAGTGTCAAAAGAATGCTATCCCTATCCAGGGAATCTATATCAGATGACAAGTTATCTGCCCACTTCTCAATAGCGCTACTCACCCATGCCGATGCAACGGCAGGTCTGAGCAGCATACCCGTAGTGACATAAATGGATTTCAACGTATTTTCCTGCTTACGATCCGCAGGATCCTTTAGGGCTGCCGTGTCAGGAGACGGAAGCGCCACCTTTTTGGACAGACGCGATAGAGCCTTGTCCACAGTGGGAGTTGGCTCCCACATTTCCATGTCCCCAGAAGGGAACGGATATGATATGCCACTGGAATTCTCTTGGGAATCTGTTTCTTTTTGTCAGGATTTTCCCAAGCCTTTTCAAAAAGAGTGTTCAGTTCATGAGAGGGAGGAAATGTTATCTCAGGTTTCTCTCCTTTATACATACAGACCCTAGTATCAGGAACAGAAGGGTCTTCCGTGATATGTAACACGTCTTTTATCGCCACAATCATGTACTGAATGCTCTTAGCCAGTTAAGGATTCAACCTGGCATCACTATAGTCGACACTGGAGTCAGTGTCGGTATTTGTATCCGTTATCTGGGTAAATGAACGCTTCTGTGACCCCGAGGGGGTCTGGACTTGTGACAATGCATCCTCCATGGATTGTCTCCATGCCTGGTACTGAGACTCAGATTTATCTAATCTCTTATTCAAGCGAGCCACATTTGCATTCAAAACACTCAAAACATTTACCCAATCAGCAGTCGGCGATGCCGACAGGGCCACTCCCACAGTCTTTTCTGTCCCCACTCCAGCCTCCTCCTGGGAAGAGCACTCAGCCTCAGACATGCCGACACACTCGTACCGACACCCACAACCACACTGGGGCTCTAGGGGACAGACCCACAGCAAAGCCTGTTAGAGAAACACAGAGGGAGTTTTGCCAGCTCACAACCCAGCGCCTATTCCGGTTCTGAAACGTTTAATATAATGCCTGAGACCTGATAGCGCTTTTATTATTAATAAAACAGCACCAAATTACTGTGCGCCCCCCCCCCCCCCCTCGTTTTGCACCCTGTTACTTGTACAGCAGTGTAGGAGGCCAGGACCAGTGTCTCTGCAGCTCTGTGAAAAGAAAATGGCACTGGTTAGAGCTGTGAGGGCTAAGCCACGCTCCCTTAATGGCGCGCTTCAGTCCCGCTATTTTCTACATATTTATACTGGCGGGGGTCTGGTTTTAGTGCCCCAGCACTTATTACCACTTTTGCCAGTCTATTTGTTAGGTTTATGCTGCCCAGGGCGCCCCCCCTGCACCCTGTAGTGCTGCCGTGTGTGTGTGTGGGAGCATGGCGCGCAGCGCTGCCGCTGCGCGGCACCTCAAAGCCGTCACTGAAGACTTCTGATCTTCTTCTACTCACCCGTCTTCTGACTTCTGGCTCTGCAAGGGGGGTGACGGCGCGGATCCGGGAATGAGCATCTAGGCGTACCTAGCGATCAGACCCTCTGGAGCTAATCAGTGTTCGCAAATACGCGCTATAGCGCGTATTTTACCCGTTAATTGACAGCAGTGACTCAAAAAAACAAAAACGCAGGGTCCCACAGGACGCGCTCTGACCAATCAGCGCTGTCCTGTGCTGTCCGTCACTTTAACTTTCCAATGGCAGAGAAAGGGGAGGAGACCATGGAGAGCGTGATCTCCTGCCTTCCCCTCTCTGCTCTGTACGGGACCCGGCCGGAACATCCAGCCCGCTGTGTGGCTGGGGACCGTCATCTCCGGCCGGGCATGAAGCTCTGCCACATCGGTCAGCGGAGGAAGCCGTTCGAGGGATCAAGACCGGGGAAGATGCAGCGGCAGGTGGCTGGGGGCACTGGCGCACGTAGGGGAAATGTTGTGTGCTCTGAGTACAGCAAGTCCGATCCATGCTGCTGCTGCACCGATAGTTTATTTCTTCAGATGCAGCCGCAGTGAGGCACTCGGGGCTTTAGAATCAGGGTTCGCGGCAGGGGGGTAGCCATGGAGTTTTAGGAAAGCTGCTGCAGAGCAAACTGTAGCTTTTTACAGCGCAGCAGCTGACTGACTGCACTCCTCTCCTCAGCTCCGGACACAGGGTGAGAGTGCGGCACCAGTGAGTGAAGTGGGTGGTGGCTGGTCTTGCTGTAGGGGTGACTGGGGGTCTGTGGTGGTGGCTGCAACTTGTAAGTGCTCTACCTGGCGCAATGTGTATAACGTGCTGTACCCGGCGCAGTGTGTATAACGTGCTGTACCCGGCGCAGTGTGTATAACGTGCTGTACCCGGCGCAGTGTGTATAACGTGCTGTACCCGGCGCAATGTGTATAACGTGCTGTACCCGGCGCAATGTGTATAACGTGCTGTACCCGGCGCAGTGTGTATAACGTGCTGTACCCGGCGCAGTGTGTATAACGTGCTGTACCCGGCGCAGTGTGTATAACGTGCTGTACCCGGCGCAGTGTGTATAACGTGCTGTACCTGGCGCAGTGTGTATAACGTGCTGTACCCGGCGCAGTGTGTATAACGTGCTGTACCCGGCGCAATGTGTATAACGTGCTGTACCCGGCGCAATGTGTATAACGTGCTGTACCCGGCGCAGTGTGTATAACGTGCTGTACCCGGCGCAATGTGTATAACGTGCTGTACCCGGCGCAATGTGTATAACGTGCTGTACCCGGCGCAATGTGTATAACGTGCTGTACCCGGCGCAATGTGTATAACGTGCTGTACCCGGCGCAATGTGTATAACGTGTTCTACCTGGTGCAATGTGTATAACGTGCTCTGCCTGGTGCAAAGTGTATGACGTGCTGTACCTGGTGCAAAGTGTATGACGTGCTGTTCCTGGTGCAAAGTGTATGACGTGCTGTACCTGGAGCAAAGTGTATGACGTGCTCTACCTGGCGCAGTGTGCATAGGAGGTTCTACCTGGTGCAATGTGTATAAGCGGCACTACTGTGTGGTGTAATGTGAATTGACACTATTATGTGGTCACGCCCCTTCCCTATGAAGCCCCGCCCTAAAATTTTGCAGCGCGCCTACGGTGCGCACTACCTATGCTTTAAGGTCTGAGTGGTGGAACACCAATTCACTTTCTGCCTAAGGGCACCAAAATGTCTAGTTACAGCTCTGGTGCAGGGTGTCCTGCATGCTACACAGCCCAGCAGCACTGTCACCCCCATCCCCCCATCTTGCAACACTTTTGTAGTGTCCAAACAAGATTAAAATTAATAAGAACCTTCATTCCGATGGGACCCAGAAAAAGACCGGTAGGACCCCAATTTTTAAAAGTGAAGGGTCCCTGGGACCCACCTTTTTTTTGGCTCGGCGCGATCACTGGCTAATGGTGTCCAGTAGCCTAAGAAGCAGAGCCTTGAAACTCACAGAAGTAGGTCTGCTTCTCTCCCCTCAGTCCCACGAAGCAGGGAGCCAGTTGCCAGCAGGTCTCCCTGAAAATAAAAACCTAACATAAAGTCTTTTTCAGAGAAACTCAGGAGAGCTCCTCAGTGTGCATCCAGTCTCACTGGGCACAGAATCTAACTGGAGTCTGGAGGAGGGGCATAGAGGGAGGAGCCGGTTCACACCCATTTAAAGTTTTAAAGTGCCCATGTCTCCTGCGGATCCCGTCTATACCCCATGGTTCTTGAAGCGTCCCCAGCATCCTCTAGGACGTATGAGAAAGATAGAATCTGATTGGGCAACATCACCAGTTGTAAAAAAAACCTCCCACCTTAGTAAATCTACCCACAGCAAGAGGTATATAATTCCAGAAGAAGGCCTGGCACAATATCGGAAATTCTGCGATCTTGCAAAGCTGGAACCTATAACATTTCCCCCTCTGTTCCAGGGAATGCTGTGAGCTAGGGGGTTTAGAATATTAGTAAATATTTAAAGGGCATTTTTGAACTACGTAGGACAGTGGTAACCAAATGTGATTCTTTAGGCACCCCAACACAGTCCATGTGTTAAGGACCCTACACACAGGGCCGGTGCAAGGTTTCTCGTCACCCTAGGCAAAACTTCTGCCTTCTGCCCCTTCCCCCTACCCACCCTTCAGATGAAAGGCATGCTGCTCTCACCCCCTCCCCCCTACTCTGTTAAATGTCTGCTGTTCTATCCCCCCCAAAATCTGTGTTCATGCTGCTGCTCATCCCCCCAGACTGTGTGCATGCCTGCTCCTTATCCCCCCCCCCCCCCTCACCACACCGTTGCTCTCGCTCTCTTTCCTTATCAATGCAGAGAATGCACTGTGCAGTCACCTTACCTGCAGGCTGCAGTGCACAGTTGGAACTGAGTAGTCTGTGAAAGAGCCTGGAATGAAGAGCAGTGCTCCATGTCAGCCCCAGCCAGGACTCCAGGAGCTGTCAAAGTTACTGCCTGTGCCGGGTGGAGGTGGAGCTGGAAGCTGCAATACGGGAGCTTAGCAGTCATGGCTACTGTAAAATACGCATTCTGGGGGATTGCAGTGGCTGTGAAAGGAAGGACTATGCTACCTTTTTAGGCAGCTGTAGCAGACCGCCTCCTCAGGTCCCGGCGCCCCTAGGCAGCTGCCTAAATCTGCCTAGTGGAAGCTCCGGCCCTGCCTACACACTGGACAATGTGTATGGGCAATATGAACGATCTCATTCAGTAATGAACGATAAATTGTTCATATCACTCAGTGTGTATTAGTGATGTGCACCGGACATTTTTCGGGTTTTGTGTTTTGGTTTTGGATTTGGTTCTGCGGCCCTGTTTTGGATTCGGACGCGTTTTGGCAAAACCTCACCAAAAAATTTTTGTCGGATTCGGGTGTGTTTTGGATTCGGGTGTTTTTTTCAAAAAACCCCAAAAAACAGCTTAAATCATAGAATTTGGGGGTCATTTTGATCCCATAGTATTATTAACCTCAATAACCATAATTTCCACTCATTTCCAGTCTATTCTGAACACCTCACACCTCACAATATTATTTTTAGTCCTAAAATTTGCACCGAGGTCGCTGTGTGACAAAGCTAAGCGACACAAGTGGCCGACACAAACACCTGGCCCATCTAGGAGTGGCACTGCAGTGTCAGACAGGATGGCACTTCAAAAAAATTGTCCCCAAACAGCACATGATGCAAAGAAAAAAAGAGGCGCAATGAGGTCGCTGTGTGACTAAGCTAAGCGACACAAGTGGCCGACACAAACACCTGGCCCATCTAGGAGTGGCACTGCAGTGTCAGACAGGATGGCACTTCAAAAAAATTGTCCCCAAACAGCACATGATGCAAAGAAAAAAAGAGGCGCAATGAGGTCGCTGTGTGACTAAGCTAAGCGACACAAGTGGCCAACACAAACACCTGGCCCATCTAGGAGTGGCACTGCAGTGTCAGACAGGATGGCACTTCAAAAAAATTGTCCCCAAACAGCACATGATGCAAAGAAAAAAAGAGGCGCAATGAGGTCGCTGTGTGACTAAGCTAAGCGACACAAGTGGCCGACACAAACACCTGGCCCATCTAGGAGTGGCACTGCAGTGTCAGACAGGATGGCACTTCAAAAAAATAGTCCCCAAACAGCACATGATACAAAGAAAAAAAGAGGCGCACCAAGGTCGCTGTGTGACTAAGCTAAGCGACACAAGTGGCCGACACAAACACCTGGCCCATCTAGGAGTGGCACTGCAGTGTCAGGCAGGATGGCACTTCAAAAAAATTGTCCCCAAACAGCACATGATGCAAAGAAAAAAAGAGGCGCACCAAGGTCGCTGTGTGACTAAGCTAAGCGACACAAGTGGCCGACACAAACACCTGGCCCATCTAGGAGTGGCACTGCAGTGTCAGGCAGGATGGCACTTCAAAAAAATTGTCCCCAAACAGCACGTGACATGATGCAAAGAAAAATGAAAGAAAAAAGAGGTGCAAGATGGAATTGTCCTTGGGCCCTCCCACCCACCCTTATGTTGTATAAACAGGACATGCACACTTTAACGAACCCATCATTTCAGCAACAGGGTCTGCCACACGACTGTGACTGAAATGACTGGTTGGTTTGGGCCCCCACCAAAAAAAGAAGCAATCAATCTCTCCTTGCACAAACTGGCTCTACAGAGGCAAGATGTCCACCTCATCATCATCCTCCGATTCCTCACCCCTTTCACTGTGTACATCCCCCTCACAGATTATTAATTCGTCCCCACTGGGATCCATCATCTCAGGTCCCTGTGTACTTTGTGGAGGCAATTGCTGCTGGTGAATGTCTCCACGGAGGAATTGATTATAATTCATTTTGATGAACATCATCTTCTCCACATTTTCTGGAAGTAACCTCGTACGCCGATTGCTGACAAGGTGAGCGGCTGCACTAAACACTCTTTCGGAGTACACACTGGAGGGAGGGCAACTTCAGTAGAATAAAGCCAGTTTGTGCAAGGGCCTCCAAATTGCCTCTTTTTCCTGCCAGTATACGTACGGACTGTCTGACGTGCCTACTTGGATGCGGTCACTCATATAATCCTCCACCATTCTTTCAATGGTGACAGAATCATATGCAGTGACAGTAGACGACATGTCAGTAATCGTTGGCAGGTCCTTCAGTCCGGACCAGATGTCAGCACTCGCTCCAGACTGCCCTGCATCACCGCCAGCGGGTGGCCTCGGAATTCTTAGCCTTTTCCTCGCACCCCCAGTTGCGGGAGATAGTGAAGGAGGAGATGTTGACGGGTCACGTTCCGCTTGACTTGACAATTTTCTCACCAGCAGGTCTTTGAACCTCTGCAGACTTGTGTCTGCCGGAAAGAGATACAACGTAGGTTTTAAATCTAGGATCGAGGACGGTGGCCAAAATGTAGTGCTCTGATATCAACAGATTGACCACCCGTGAATCCTGGTTAAGCGAATGAAGGGCTCCATCCACAAGTCCCACATGCCTAGCGGAATCGCTCTGTTTTAGCTCCTCCTTCAATGTCTCCAGCTTCTTCTGCAAAAGCCTGATGAGGGGAATGACCTGACTCAGGCTGGCAGTGTCTGAACTGACTTCACGTGTGGCAAGTTCAAAGGGTTGCAGAACCTTGCACAATGTTGAAATCATTCTCCACTGCGCTTGAGTCAGGTGCATTCCCCCTCCTTTGCCTATATCGTGGCCAGATGTATAGGCTTAAATGGCCTTTTGCTGCTTCTCCATCCTCTGAAGTATATAGAGGGTTGAATTCCACCTCGTTACCACCTCTTGCTTCAGATGATGGCAGGGCAGGTTCAGGATTGTTTGGTGGTGCTCCAGTCTTCTGTACGCGGTGGCTGAATGCCGAAAGTGGCCCGCAATTCTTCGGGCCACCGACAGCATCTCTTGCACGCCCCTGTCGTTTTTTAAATAATTCTGCACCACCAAATTCAATGTATGTGCAAAACATGGGACGTGCTGGAATTTTCCCAGATGTAATGCACGCACAATATTGCTGGCGTTGTCCGATGTCACAAATCCCCAGGAGAGTCCAATTGGGGTAAGCCATTCTGCGATGATCTTCCTCAGTTTCCGTAAGAGGTTGTCAGCTGTGTGTCTCTTCTGTAAAGCGGTGATACAAAGCGTAGCCTGCCTAGGAACGAGTTGGCATTTGCGAGATGCTGCTACTGGTGCCGCCGCTGCTGTTCTTGCTGCGGGAGGCAATACATCTACCCAGTGGGCTGTCACAGTCATATAGTCCTGAGTCTGCCCTGCTCCACTTGTCCACATATCCGTGGTTAGGTGGACACTGGGTACAACTGCATTTTTTAGGACACTGGTGAGTCTTTTTCTGAGGTCTGTGTACCGGAACCACGTTTCTCACCGCCCAGGCTGCAAAGGCCTGAGTTATCTGCTTTGCAGCAGGATGACTGCTGTGATATTTCATCTTCCTCGCAAAGGACTGTTGGACAGTCAATTGCTTACTGGAAGTAGTACAAGTGGTCTTCCAACTTCCCCTCTGGGATGACGATCGACTCCCAGCAGCAACAACAGCAGCGCCAGCAGCAGTAGGAGTTACACTCAAGGATGCATCGGAGGAATCCCAGGCAGGAGAGGACTCGTCACAGTGATCGCGCTGAGCCGGAAAAAAAGTGGGTCCCAGGGACCCCTCACTTTTAAAAATTGGGGTCCTACCGGTCCTTTTCTGGGTCCCATTGAAGTGAAGGTTCATATTAATCTCATTACCGATTCAAACATGAAAACACAGACTTGATTTGGACACTACAAAAGTGTAGCAGGAGGGGGGAAGTGACAAACCCGCTGGGCTGTGTAGCATACAGACACTGCACCAGAGCTGTAGCACGTTATACACTTTGCGCTGGGTACAGCACGTTATACACTTTGCACCGGGTACAGCACTTTATACACTTTGCACCGGGTACAGCACTTTATACACTTTGCACCGGGTACAGCACATTGCACACTTTGCAGCCACCACCTCAGACCCCCCCAGACACAGCGATCACGGGTGTCAGCGAGGGAAGGTGGTATCCACAGTGATTGTGCGGAAAAGGGTGGGGGGGGGGAATTGTGCAGGAAGGGGGTGCTCAGTCATTGCAGGTGTCACTGGAGGGAGTGTCCTGCCTGTGACTCACAACACCATATCGATATTAGCTTATCCAGCCTGTAGCAATGGCCCCCAGCAGCCGCATCTTACCAGCGCCGCATCACCCTCCCTCCCTCCCTATGTAATGAGCCAGGCGAGGAGCGGACAGAGCAGCAGATTAGCCGCTGCCCCGCTCACTGTCCCGTCTGCCAGGCTGTGTGGACATTGCCTCCCACTCGCAGCGTCGGCCCCGTATCCCGCGGCAGCGCACAGACGGGTGAGGACAGGGAGGAGGACGGATCACACACTGACAGCGCATTGCCGTGCAGTGCAGCGCAGCGCGTCCTCACCTTTAAATTCAAACCTGGAGTCCGCCCTGCAGCCGGCACAGAGAGCGCTGCTAAATCCCGTCTCAGCCCCAGCATTCGACTGCTGTCACCCGGAGCCCAAGGAGGAGGATTCAAGCTGCAGAGCGGGAAGAGAAGTCAGGACGGAGGCTGCCGCAGTGATTGGAAGAGAGGAAACGCTGCCAACAGTGATTGGTTGCGGACTCTGCTGGCTATGACTGGTTGAAGAGACGCGACGTGCAGCTGCCTGCAGTGATTGGTAGGGGAGTCACAGCGCGTCCCGCAGGACCCCCTCATTTTTCAAAACTGAGTCCCCCACTGCCTATAACGCGTAAAATACGCGTTATAGCGCGTTTTTGCGATCACTGCGTCAGACTTGCCAGTGACATGGCCTGCAGGACTATTAGCTTTCCTGGGTAAGGAGGAAATGGACACTGAGGGAGTTGGTGGTGTGGTTTGCAGGAGCTTGGTTACAAGAGGAAGGGATTTAGTGGTCAGTGGACTGCTTCCGCTTTCACCCAAAGTTTTTGAACTTGTCACTGACTTATGATGAATGCGTTGCAGGTGACGTATAAGGGAGGATGTTCCGAGGTGGTTAACGTCCTTACCCCTACTTATTACAGCTTGACAAAGGCAACACACGGCTTGACACCTGTTGTCCGCATTTGTGTTGAAATAATTCCACACCGAAGAGCTGATTTTTTTTGTATTTTGACCAGGCATGTCAATGGCCATATTCCTCCCACGGACAACAGGTGTCTCCCCGGGTGCCTGACTTAAACAAACCACCTCACCATCAGAATTCTCCTTGTCAATTTCCTCCCCAGCGCCAGCAACACCCATATCCTCATCCTGGTGTACTTCAACAGTGACATCTTCAATTTGACAATCAGGAACTGGACTGCGGGTGCTCCTTCCAGCACTTGCAGGGGGCGTGCAAATGGTGGAAGGCGCAAGATCTTCCCGTCCAGTGTTGGGAAGGTCAGGCATCGCAACCGACACAATTGGACTCTCCTTGGGTATTTGTGATTTAGAAGAACGCACAGTTCTTTGCTGTGCTTTTGCCAGCTTAAGTCTTTTCATTTTTCTAGCAAGAGGATGAGTGCTTCCATCCTCATGTGAAGCTGAACCACTAGCCATGAACATAGGCCAGGGCCTCAGCCGTTCCTTGCCACTCCGTGTCGTAAATGGCATATTGGCAAGTTTACGCTTCTCCTCAGACGCTTTTAATTTTGATTTTTGGGTCATTTTACTGAACTTTTGTTTTTTGGATTTTACATGACATTGGGCATCGGCCTTGGCAGACGACGTTGATGGCATTTCATCGTCTCGGCCATGACTAGTGGCAGCAGCTTCAGCACGAGGTGGAAGTGGATCTTGATCTTTCCCTATTTTAACCTCCACATTTTTGTTCTCCATTTTTTAATGTGTGGAATTATATGCCAGTATCAATAGCAATGGGCTACTACTATATATACTGCGCACAACTAAAATGCACCACAGGTATAGAATGTAGATGGATAGTATACTTAATGACGACACAGAGGTAGGTACAGCAGTGGCCTTCCGTACCGTACTGCTATATATAGTATACTGGTGGTCACTGTGTCTGCAAACTGCAAAACTAAAATGCACCACAGGTATAGATAGAATCAATGTAGATGGATAGTATACTTAATGACGACACAGAGGTAGGTACAGCAGTGGCCTTCCGTACCGTACTGCTATATATAGTATACTGGTGGTCACTGTGTCAGCAAAACTCTGCACTGTACTCCTCCTATATAATATTATACTGGTGGTCCCGACTCCCCAGTCCCCACAATAAAGCAGCACACTGAGCACAGATATGGAGTGTTTTTCAGGCAGACAACGTATAATGGTGGTCACTGTTAGCAAAACTCTGCACTGTACTCCTCCTATATAATATTATACTGGTGGTCCCGACTCCCAAGTCCCCACAACAAAGCAGCACACTGAGCACAGATATGGAGTGTTTTTCAGGCAGACAACGTATAATGGTGGTCACTGTCAGCAAAACTCTGCACTGTACTCCTCCTATATAATATTAATTATACTGGTGGTCCCCAGTCCCCACAATAAAGCAGCACACTGAGCACAGATATGGAGTGTTTTTCAGGCAGACAACGTATACTGGTGGTCACTGTCAGCAAAACTCTGCACTGTACTCCTGCTATATAATACAGCTGCTCCCCAGTCCCCACAATTAAGCAGTGTGAGCACAGATATATATATGCAGCACACTGAACACAGATATGGAGCGTTTTTTTCAGGCAGAGAACGGATAACTGGTGGTCACTGATCAGAAAAACTCTGCACTGTACTCCTCCTATATTATACAGCTGCTCCCCAGTCCTCCCCACAATGAATTAAGCAATAATGCACAATCAAATTCAACAATAACGGAGAGGACGTCAGCCACATCCTCTCCCTAACATTTGCAATGCACGAGTGAAAATGGCGGCGACGCGCGGCTGCTTATATAGAATCCGAATCTCGCGAGAATCCGACAGCGGGATGATGACGTTCGGGCGCGCTCGGGTTACCCAAGCCATACGGGAGAATCCGAGTATGGCTCGGACCCGTGTAAAAAGGGTGAAGTTCGGGGGGGGGGGTTCGGTTTCCGAGAAACCGAACCCGCTCATCACTAGTGTGTATGCATCAATAATGAACGATGCGCGGCCCTGCAATCGTTCATCGTTAATCTATCATCGTTTAAACATGCAAGTCAATTTGGACGATATAGATGTAATGTACTCTCATATCGTCCAAATTGACCATCGATATCATCCAGTGTGTAGGCAAAATCAACCATCGATAGTATCGTAGAGCGATATATCGTTGGTCGATTACATCGCCCAATGTGCAGGGGGCTTTAGGGATATCCCTGCTTGTGCGCAAATGGTATAATCAAACTGACTGAGGTACTAATTAAGTCAACTGTGCCTAAGCATGGATATCCTTAAAACGTGGACTGTTGGGGTGCCTTGAACCACTGCCCTAGATATAAAATGAGGTGACAGGATACAAATATCTGTTTTAAACCTGGAAAGGCCATTTATTTGGTCCTTTAGAAAATGCAAACTTCCCACCAAACACATCAATTCCTTATGATTATCAGCTGCTCCCCAGTGACTAGAGATGAGCGCCTGAAATTTTTCGGGTTTTGTGTTTTGGTTTTGGGTTCGGTTCCGCGGCCGTGTTTTGGGTTCGAACGCGTTTTGGCAAAACCTCACCGAATTTTTTTTGTCGGATTCGGGTGTGTTTTGGATTCGGGTGTTTTTTTCAAAAAACACTAAAAAACAGCTTAAATCATAGAATTTGGGGGTCATTTTGATCCCAAAGTATTATTAACCTCAAAAACCATAATTTACACTCATTTTCAGTCTATTCTGAATACCTCACACCTCACAATATTATTTTTAGTCCTAAAATTTGCACCGAGGTCGCTGTGTGAGTAAGATAAGCGACCCTAGTGGCCGACACAAACACCGGGCCCATCTAGGAGTGGCACTGCAGTGTCACGCAGGATGTCCCTTCCAAAAAACCCTCCCCAAACAGCACATGACGCAAAGAAAAAAAGAGGCGCAATGAGGTAGCTGTGTGAGTAAGATTAGCGACCCTAGTGGCCGACACAAACACCGGGCCCATCTAGGAGTGGCACTGCAGTGTCACGCAGGATGGCCCTTCCAAAAAACCCTCCCCAAACAGCACATGACGCAAAGAAAAAAAGAGGCGCAATGAGGTAGCTGTGTGAGTAAGATTAGCGACCCTAGTGGCCGACACAAACACCGGGCCCATCTAGGAGTGGCACTGCAGTGTCACGCAGGATGTCCCTTCCAAAAAACCCTCCCCAAACAGCACATGACGCAAAGAAAAAAAGAGGCGCAATGAGGTAGCTGTGTGAGTAAGATTAGCGACCCTAGTGGCCGACACAAACACCGGGCCCATCTAGGAGTGGCACTGCAGTGTCACGCAGGATGTCCCTTCCAAAAAACCCTCCCCAAACAGCACATGACGCAAAGAAAAAAAGAGGCGCAATGAGGTAGCTGACTGTGTGAGTAAGATTAGCGACCCTAGTGGCCGACACAAACACCGGGCCCATCTAGGAGTGGCACTGCAGTGTCACGCAGGATGTCCCTTCCAAAAAACCCTCCCCAATCAGCACATGATGCAAAGAAAAAGAAAAGAAAAAAGAGGTGCAAGATGGAATTGTCCTTGGGCCCTCCCACCCACCCTTATGTTGTATAAACAAAACAGGACATGCACACTTTAACCAACCCATCATTTCAGTGACAGGGTCTGCCACACGACTGTGACTGATATGACGGGTTGGTTTGGACCCCCCCAAAAAAGAAGCAATTAATCTCTCCTTGCACAAACTGGCTCTACAGAGGCAAGATGTCCACCTCATCATCACCCTCCGATATATCACCGTGTACATCCCCCTCCTCACAGATTATCAATTCGTCCCCACTGGAATCCACCATCTCAGCTCCCTGTGTACTTTGTGGAGGCAATTGCTGCTGGTCAATGTCTCCGCGGAGGAATTGATTATAATTCATTTTAATGAACATCATCTTCTCCACATTTTCTGGATGTAACCTCGTACGCCGATTGCTGACAAGGTGAGCGGCGGCACTAAACACTCTTTCGGAGTACACACTTGTGGGAGGGCAACTTAGGTAGAATAAAGCCAGTTTGTGCAAGGGCCTCCAAATTGCCTCTTTTTCCTGCCAGTATAAGTACGGACTGTGTGACGTGCCTACTTGGATGCGGTCACTCATATAATCCTCCACCATTCTATCAATGTTGAGAGAATCATATGCAGTGACAGTAGACGACATGTCCGTAATCGTTGTCAGGTCCTTCAGTCCGGACCAGATGTCAGCATCAGCAGTCGCTCCAGACTGCCCTGCATCACCGCCAGCGGGTGGGCTCGGAATTCTGAGCCTTTTCCTCGCACCCCCAGTTGCGGGAGAATGTGAAGGAGGAGATGTTGACAGGTCGCGTTCCGCTTGACTTGACAATTTTGTCACCAGCAGGTCTTTCAACCCCAGCAGACTTGTGTCTGCCGGAAAGAGAGATCCAAGGTAGGCTTTAAATCTAGGATCGAGCACGGTGGCCAAAATGTAGTGCTCTGATTTCAACAGATTGACCACCCGTGAATCCTTGTTAAGCGAATTAAGGGCTCCATCCACAAGTCCCACATGCCTAGCGGAATCGCTCCGTGTTAGCTCCTCCTTCAATGTCTCCAGCTTCTTCTGCAAAAGCCTGATGAGGGGAATGACCTGACTCAGGCTGGCAGTGTCTGAACTGACTTCACGTGTGGCAAGTTCAAAGGGCATCAGAACCTTGCACAACGTTGAAATCATTCTCCACTGCGCTTGAGACAGGTGCATTCCACCTACTATATCGTGCTCAATTGTATAGGCTTGAATGGCCTTTTGCTGCTCCTCCAACCTCTGAAGCATATAGAGGGTTGAATTCCACCTCGTTACCACTTCTTGCTTCAGATGATGGCAGGGCAGGTTCAGTAGTTTTTGGTGGTGCTCCAGTCTTCTGTACGTGGTGCCTGTACGCCGAAAGTGTCCCGCAATTCTTCTGGCCACCGACAGCATCTCTTGCACGCCCCTGTCGTTTTTTAAAAAATTCTGCACCACCAAATTCAAGGTATGTGCAAAACATGGGACGTGCTGGAATTTGCCCATATTTAATGCACACACAATATTGCTGGCGTTGTCCGATGCCACAAATCCACAGGAGAGTCCAATTGGGGTAAGCCATTCCGCGATGATCTTCCTCAGTTGCCGTAAGAGGTTTTCAGCTGTGTGCGTATTCTGGAAAGCGGTGATACAAAGCGTAGCCTGCCTAGGAAAGAGTTGGCGTTTGCGAGATGCTGCTACTGGTGCCGCCGCTGCTGTTCTTGCGGCGGGAGTCCATACATCTACCCAGTGGGCTGTCACAGTCATATAGTCCTGACCCTGCCCTGCTCCACTTGTCCACATGTCCGTGGTTAAGTGGACATTGGGTACAACTGCATTTTTTAGGACACTGGTGAGTCTTTTTCTGACGTCCGTGTACATTCTCGGTATCGCCTGCCTAGAGAAGTGGAACCTAGATGGTATTTGGTAACGGGGGCACACTGCCTCAATAAATTGTCTAGTTCCCTGTGAACTAACGGCGGATACCGGACGCACGTCTAACACCAACATAGTTGTCAAGGCCTCAGTTATCCGCTTTGCAGTAGGATGACTGCTGTGATATTTCATCTTCCTCGCAAAGGACTGTTGAACAGTCAATTGCTTACTGGAAGTAGTACAAGTGGGCTTACGACTTCCCCTCTGGGATGACCATCGACTCCCAGCGGCAACAACAGCAGCGCCAGCAGCAGTAGGCGTTACACGCAAGGATGCATCGGAGGAATCCCAGGCAGGAGAGGACTCGTCAGAATTGCCAGTGACATGGCCTGCAGGACTATTGGCATTCCTGGGGAAGGAGGAAATTGACACTGAGGGAGTTGGTGGGGTGGTTTGCGTGAGCTTGGTTACAAGAGGAAGGGATTTACTGGTCAGTGGACTGCTTCCGCTGTCACCCAAAGTTTTTGAACTTGTCACTGACTTATTATGAATGCGCTGCAGGTGACGTATAAGGGAGGATGTTCCGAGGTGGTTAACGTCCTTACCCCTACTTATTACAGCTTGACAAAGGGAACACATGGCTTGACACCTGTTGTCCGCATTTCTGGTGAAATACCTCCACACCGAAGAGCTGATTTTTTTTGGTATTTTCACCTGGCATGTCAACGGCCATATTCCTCCCACGGACAACAGGTGTCTCCCCGGGTGCCTGACTTAAACAAACCACCTCACCATCAGAATCCTCCTGGTCAATTTCCTCCCCAGCGCCAGCAACACCCATATCCTCCTCATCCTGGTGTACTTCAACACTGACATCTTCAATCTGACTATCAGGAACTGGACTGCGGGTGCTCCTTCCAGCACTTGCAGGGGGCGTGCAAATGGTGGAAGGCGCATGCTCTTCACGTCCAGTGTTGGGAAGGTCAGGCATCGCAACCGACACAATTGGACTCTCCTTGTGGATTTGGGATTTCGAAGAATGCACAGTTCTTTGCTGTGCTGCTTTTGCCAGCTTGAGTCTTTTCATTTTTCTAGCGAGAGGCTGAGTGCTTCCATCCTCATGTGAAGCTGAACCACTAGCCATGAACATAGGCCAGGGCCTCAGCCGTTCCTTGCCACTCCGTGTCGTAAATGGCATATTGGCAAGTTTACGTTTCTCCTCCGACAATTTTATTTTAGGTTTTGGAGTCCTTTTTTTTCTGATATTTGGTGTTTTGGATTTGACATGCTCTGTACTATGACATTGGGCATCGGCCTTGGCAGACGATGTTGCTGGCATTTCATCGTCTCGGCCATGACTAGTGGCAGCAGCTTCAGCACGAGGTGGAAGTGGATCTTGATCTTTCCCTAATTTTGGAACCTCAACATTTTTGTTCTCCATATTTTAATAGGCACAACTAAAAGGCACCTCAGGTAAACAATGGAGATGGATACGAGTATACAATTATGGACTGCCTGCCGAGTGCAGACACAGAGGTAGCCACAGCCGTGAACTACCGTACTGTACTGTGTCTGCTGCTAATATAGACTGGTTGATAAAGAGATAGTATACTCGTAACTAGTATGTATGTATAAAGAAAGAAAGAAAAACCACGGTTAGGTGGTATATACAATTATGGACGGGCTGCCGAGTGCCGACACAGAGGTAGCCACAGCCGTGAACTACCGCACTGTACTGTGTCTGCTGCTAATATATAGACTGGTTGATAAAGAGATAGTATACTCGTAACTAGTATGTATGTATAAAGAAAGAAAAAAAAACCACGGTTAGGTGGTATATACAATTATGGACGGGCTGCCGAGTGCCGACACAGAGGTAGCCACAGCCGTGAACTACCGCACTGTACTGTGTCTGCTGCTAATATATAGACTGGTTGATAAAGAGATAGTATACTCGTAACTAGTATGTATGTATAAAGAAAGAAAAAAAAACCACGGTTAGGTGGTATATACAATTATGGACGGGCTGCCGAGTGCCGACACAGAGGTAGCCACAGCCGTGAACTACCGCACTGTACTGTGTCTGCTGCTAATATAGACTGGTTGATAAAGAGATAGTATACTCGTAACTAGTATGTATGTATAAAGAAAGAAAAAAAAACCACGGTTAGGTGGTATATACAATTATGGACGGGCTGCCGAGTGCCGACACAGAGGTAGCCACAGCCGTGAACTACCGCACTGTACTGTGTCTGCTGCTAATATATAGACTGGTTGATAAAGAGATAGTATACTCGTAACTAGTATGTATGTATAAAGAAAGAAAAAAAAACCACGGTTAGGTGGTATATACAATTATGGACGGGCTGCCGAGTGCCGACACAGAGGTAGCCACAGCCGTGAACTACCGCACTGTACTGTGTCTGCTGCTAATATATAGACTGGTTGATAAAGAGATAGTATACTCGTAACTAGTATGTATGTATAAAGAAAGAAAGAAAAACCACGGTTAGGTGGTATATACAATTATGGACGGGCTGCCGAGTGCCGACACAGAGGTAGCCACAGCCGTGAACTACCGCACTGTACTGTGTCTGCTGCTAATATAGACTGGTTGATAAAGAGATAGTATACTCGTAACTAGTATGTATGTATAAAGAAAGAAAAAAAAACCACGGTTAGGTGGTATATACAATTATGGACGGGCTGCCGAGTGCCGACACAGAGGTAGCCACAGCCGTGAACTACCGCACTGTACTGTGTCTGCTGCTAATATAGACTGGTTGATAAAGAGATAGTATACTCGTAACTAGTATGACTATAAAGAAAGAAAAAAAAACCACGGTTAGGTGGTATATACAATTATGGACGGGCTGCCGAGTGCCGACACAGAGGTAGCCACAGCCGTGAACTACCGCACTGTACTGTGTCTGCTGCTAATATAGACTGGTTGATAAAGAGATAGTATACTACTAATATTATATATACTGGTGGTCAGGTCACTGGTCACTAGTCACACTGGCAGTGGCACTCCTGCAGCAAAAGTGTGCACTGTTTAATTTTAATATAATATTATGTACTCCTGGCTCCTGCTATAACCTATAACTGGCACTGCAGTGCTCCCCAGTCTCCCCCACAATTATAAGCTGTGTGAGCTGAGCACAGTCAGATATATATATACATTGATGCAGCACACTGGGCTGAGCAGTGCACACAGATATGGTATGTGACTGAGTCACTGTGTGTATCGTTTTTTTCAGGCAGAGAACGGATATATTAAATAAAACAAACAACTGCACTGTCTGGTGGTCACTGTGGTCGTCAGTCACTAAACTCTGCACTCTCTTCTACAGTATCACAGCCTCAGGTCAATCTCTCTCTCTCTCTCTCAACCCTAATCTAAATGGAGAGGACGCCAGCCACGTCCTCTCCCTATCAATCTCAATGCACGTGTGAAAATGGCGGCGACGCGCGGCTCCTTATATAGAATCCGAGTCTCGCGAGAATCCGACAGCGTCATGATGACGTTCGGGCGCGCTCGGGTTAACCGAGCAAGGCGGGAGGATCCGAGTCTGCTCGGACCCGTGAAAAAAACATGAAGTTCGTGCGGGTTCGGATTCAGAGAAACCGAACCCGCTCATCTCTACCAGTGACTACTGCTATTTAATTCAGCCTCTTGTACCAACAGCTGCTAGATACTGTATGTGTCTAATTCTTACAGCCCATACTGTCCTCTCTCTTGTCTGCTCTCAGGTTCCATTTCCAGGAAGCAATTCATGCACAGCTTATAACTGCATCCTGTGCCTCTGCAGCTCCTTTTCCCCATGCATGTTCGAATTAGAGATGTGCGGCGCACACTTTTCCGGTTTTGTGTTTTGGTTTTGGATCTGGATCTCCGTTCGTGTTTTGGATCTAGATTGGTTGTGCCAGAACCACCCTTTCGGGTTTTGATTTTGGATCTGGATTTTTTGGAAATAAACATAAAAACTGCTAAAATCACAGAATTTGGGGGTATTTTTGATCCTACGGTATTATTAACCTCATTTCCACTAATTTCCAGTCTATTCTGAACACCTCACAATATTGTTTTTAGGCCAAAAAAGGTTTCACCGAGGTAGCTTGATGACTAAGCTAAGCGACACAAGTGGGCGGCACAAACACCTGGCCCATCTAGGAGTGGCACTGCAGTGGCAGACAGGATGGCACTTTTAAAAACTAGGCCCCAAAGAGCACATAATGCAAAGAAAAAAAAGAGGTGCAAGATGGAATTGTCTTGGAACCTCCCACCCACCCATATGTTGTTTAAACAGGACATGCACAGTTTAATAAACCCATAATTTCAGCGACAAGAGGTCCCCCTGGAAAAAGCTTGCCATGTTCCCTGAATCATAGCTAGCTACAAACCATTCTTACCGACCTTATGGTTGCTCTCTCCGGGATGAGAGCAGCTAGGTCGGCTCAGCAGGGGGCGGGCAGGGTAGTGACGAGCAGAGGGGCGGGGCAGAGGTGGAACGGGGGTGGAGGGGGGGTGGGGGCTGATGTATGGCATCATTTAAGCCATGCCCTCCGCTGTGTAATGACATTATTACCGGCATTATACTGCAGGGGGCGTGGCTATGAAGATGCGGTTCAACAAGAATCACATCATCGACTGCCCGTACCCCCATTTTACTCACTAAGTGGGCGGCCGGGCAGGGGGGATCACAGAAATCGGGAGACATGCCTGCTCTTCCAATGGGCCGGGAGGGTCACCCGATTTTCAGGAGCCTCCCGGCCATTCTGGGAGAGTAGGCAAGTATGCTACAAACATACCACCTCCTTCTCTGATGACTTTTCACATTATGAGTAGAGGCAAGAGGAAGAGGACAGTGTCAAGAAGGTGATTAAAAATTAGAGAGGCACACGCAATCAGGAACAATACACAGGCTTTCACCTCCACTCCTATATTGGACTTTAACCAAGAAAATATATAATTACCACATTACTGGACAAACTAAAAAACTAGGGGCCAAAGCCTCCGAATTTATACCCCCTTCTCCATTTTCAGGGATTAAGATAATCGCTGATTTAATGCTGGGATGCAAATAAACTGGTGTATACCACAGGATCAAGATTGGATATTTTTCCCTCCGTGAAGTCTGGAAACTTATTTTGTGAAAATCTTGTGGGTTTCTTTTTTTTCCATTTTTTAGTTGCATTTTTATTTACATATTTTGTGGCAGATGCCTTATTTTTGTTTTTCACAGCTCCCAGTGACACGCATGTGAGCATACCTGTGTGTCACAGTTACACGCATGTGAGCAGCCCCTTAGATGTTTTAGCAACCCCTTCTGAGCCCCCACAGCAGCCCCAGATGGGGCAAGTTGAGTTCGGGTGGGTTCGGTAAAGTACTAAGCAGGACTGTGCAGTGAATTGTTTTGTTATTGAGCCCCTGCCTTAGTGGAGCTTACCACTCATTTCATACTATAAGTAGGACTGTGGGAGGAAGCAATGCTAGCCTCTGTGCCAACAGCATGCCTCAGCATGGCAAGCCAGACATCTTCCTGGCTGTAAGCCACCATGAGATGTATACTGGGCATTATTCAGTAAGTGTTTGTGCCTCACAGGAGCTCCTGGCCCATCTACTGCTGCAGTGCAATGGAAAGCTGATACAATGCAAGTTCGCTGAAACTCTGTTCTAACACTGCGAGGTCTTGCGAAAACCCTACGCAGCCCTTAGGAAAAGAACCTTGTACAACAAATGCGCATCTTGTAAATAATCCCAAAATTTGGAACATTAATAATAAATCTTAATTATGGTTGACTAATTGGAGCCATTCATTTGAGTGAGTCCCTAACATGAAATAATTGAGAAGAACCTCTCTCTAATGCTGGGTACACAGTGCACACTAGAAGATGTAGATGAGCGGGTTCAGACAGGGCACCCCTGGAATTATATGACAGACATATAGACATAGGTCTGTTTGAAAAATCTAGTTTTCTCCGGCAGTTGCGCTGAATTATGATTCTCTCTCTTATGAGTCTGACTGACTTTGGCCACAAATGTGGTCTCATTGGAAAACACTTTGTCAAAATTGCAATTTCCATTTCCACCTTTGTGGCTATATTTTTTTCACAAATCTGCTTGTGATGTTGGACCTTGTTTCATATTCTGCGCTAGCTTTTAATTTAAACCTTGGATCAAGTACAGCAGCACCCCTGGAATTATACGGCAGCGCCTCTGGACTTATACAACAGATAGGCAGCACCCCTGTACTTATACAGCAGATAGGCAGCACCCCTGGAGAATTACACAGCACAGCAGACAGGCAACAGCACCCCTGGAATAATGTGGCAGACAAAGAAAAGACGTGCAAGATGGAATTGTCCTTGGGCTCTCTCACCCACTTCTATGTTGTATAAACAGGACATGCACACTTTAACAAACCAATCATTTCAGCGACAGGGTCTTCCAGACGACTGTGGCTGAAATGATTGCTTTGTTTGGGCCCCCACCAAAAAAGAAGCAATTAATCTCTCCTTGCACAAAGTGGCTCTACAGAGGCAAGATGTCGTCCTCATCCTCCGATTCCTCCCCCCTTCAGTGTTTACATCCTCATCCTCACAGAGTAATAATATTCAAACAAACCACATAATTTAGGTGTCAGTGGACTGCTTATGCTATTACCCAAAGTTTCTGAACTTGACAATGACTTATGGTGAATGCACTGCAGGTGACGTATAAGGGAGGATGTTCCTAGGTGGTTAATGTCCTTACCCCTACTTATTATGGATTAACAAAGGCAACACATGGCTTGACACCTGTTTGTGGAGAAATAATTCCACACCGAAGAAGTGGTTTTTTGGTATTTTGCCCAGGCATGACAATGGTCTTTTTCATCCCATGGCCAACATCTGTCTCCACTGGTGCCTTATTCAAACAAACCACATCACCATCAGAATCCTCATCAGCAACTTGTTCCTCAGTGCCAGCTACACCAATATCTTCCTCATCCTGGTGTACTTCTACAGTGACATCCTTAATCTCAATATCAGCAAATGGACTGGTGGTGATCCTCCCAGCACTTACAGGGCACGTGCAAATGGTGGTAGGAGCCTCCTCTTCCCATACAGTCTCGGGAAGTTCAGGCCTAGACTCTCCTTGGGGATTTGTGATATCTCTGAATGCACAGTTGTTTTTTCCTGTGCTTTAACAAGCTTTATTTTTTTAATTTTTAGAGAGGGAGAAGGGCTTCCATCTTCATGAGAAGCTGAACCATCAGTCATGAACATAGGCCAAGGCCTTAGCCTTTCCTTGCCAGTTCGTTTCGTGAATGGCATAATGTCAATTTTACGTTTCTTATCAGATAATGTCTTTTTTTATTTTGTTCTTCATTTTTGCTTCTTGGATTTTACATGCCCTCTATGACATTGGGTATTGGCCTTAGCAGATAATGTTGATGGAATGCAACGTCAATGTCATGACTGGTGGCAGCAGCAGCTTCAGCACTAGTACTAGGTTCCTGATCTTTCACAATTTTTTTTATTACAGCACACAGAACAGTGTCCCTTTATTTTCACAGCACCCCTGTATTTTTACAGCATACAAGGCAGGGCCAGTGTACATTTATTTTCACAGCACCCCTGCATTTTTACAGCATACAAGACAGGGCCAGTGTACATTTATTTTCACAGCACCCACCCATGTATTTTTACAGCATACAGGACAGGGCCAGTGTACATTTATTTCACAGAAACCCTGTATTTTCACAGCATACAGGACAGGGCCAGTGTACATTTATTTTCACAACACCACTGTATTTTTACAGCATACAAGACAGGGCCAGTGTACAGTTATTTTCACGGCACCCCTGCATTTTTACAGCATACAGAACAGGGCCAGTGTACATTTATTTTCACAGCACCCCTGTATTTTTACAGCATACAGGACAGTGCCAGCACTCCTGTATTTTTACAGCACTCGTGTAATTTTACAGCATACAAGACAGAGTCAGCACCCCTTTATATTTAAAGCAGCCCTGTATTTTTACAGCATACAGGACAGGGCCAGTGTACATTTATTTTCACAGCACCCCTGTATTTTTACAGCATACAGCACAGGGCCAGTGCCCCTTTATTTTCACAGCACCCCTGAATTTTTATAGCATACAAGACAGGGCCAGTGTACATTTATTTTCACAGCACCCCTGAATTTTTACAGCATACAGGACATGGCCAGCACCCCTGTATTTTCACAGCACCCCTGTATTTTCACAGAATACAGGAGGACAGTGCCCCTGTACAGCACAGTGACAGACAGGACAGCAACACCCATGTACAGCTGCAGCACCTCTAACAGCACATGACACCACAGCCAGTGACAGGACAGCATCCCTAACAGCACAGTGAAAGGACAGCACCCCTAGAGAACGCACACTGACCCCAAATGACGCCACCACCCACAGAGAGAGACAGAGGTCTATCTCCCTCACTCTCCAAGTCTGGAGTGAAAATGGCGGCAACGCGCAGCTATTTATATGGAATCCAAAACCCGCAAGAATCCGACAGTGGGATGATGACATTTTGCCTCATTCTGGGACCCGAGTCTGGCAGGAAGTCCTGAGCCGGACTCGGTTCCCAGCTCAGATCATGAAGTGCGGGGGGGGGGGGGGGTTTCTCTGAGAACCGAATCCGCTCATCTCTAGTTAGAATGCAGGCTTACTATCTAATAAACTATGTGTTCTGCAATATATTTTGAACTCGCATTCTCAGCACTTAATCGCTTCAAAGTGTCAGCAGCTCAGTTTTCTCCCAAGCCTCAATTTCACTTATATTGAGAGTGAGAATAAAATCGCAAACAGGCACACAGGCGCTATAAATATACAATAAGAAAGCTTCACAACAGGGGAGCAAAACCCATACAGTAAAATATATCTACTGTATATATAAGATACATAATTTCCAGATGGACAGGGTGATCTCCTCTTTATACCTTATGGTATCGAAACGTGTTGGTGAGGAGGATTATTGGACCCTGCTTGGTTATTGATCATCTGTACCTGGAGATGCCAAGTTCTGATTTCAACAGTTTACCTTTATGTCTATCTGCTTGTGTAGACTTAACATCTGGGTAACCCACTCTATTTATAGTGCCTGTGTGCCCATTTCTGATTTTATTCTGATTATTATTTGGAGTGTGGGCGACACTTCTCCACTTACGGGCTGTCGATGCTGCTTTTTGTGCACAATCTGATCATCACCATTTTCTACTATCACTTATATTGGAGTTGGGTATTTTAGGCTTTTCTCCTCCTCCCCAAAAATTCTACTTATTAATGGCCACCGAACTGCACATCTTCCTGATCAGGCTTTTTTCTTTTATCCTTTCCCCAAAAGTCATATATGACATAGTACTGTAGGTGACTCCCCATGCTGAGATTTGCACCTGCTCACTTTCATTTCATCCTTTGACAGGGGCATTTTAAGAGATGAGGGGTCCCGTGTACAGTCAGCCAATTCTGCATGTAGCAGGACCCTTCATACCTGTGACAGTGGGACTGCCTGTGTGGCGACCCACCCTATACTTATGCATTTTTTTTTAAACATTTTTCATTGAGATAATATGTAACTTAGGGCAGACTAGATGGGCCAAATGGTTCTTTTCTTCCATCAAATTCTAGGTTTTTATGTATCTTGTTTCATTGCTGCACATATACTTGTTTGTTATGGACATGCTTAAATAAAAAGTAATTCCAATTCACTTACTGTAGATCCTTATAGAAGCCCAGTTATGTCACCCTGCCTATTTGTCCTTGTGCCTCCCTCAACCCATTAAAGTTATTACTTAAAAACCATCAGACAGCTCTGCTAAGGAGAGAGGAGACCACCGGTCACAATACCGACGCCGGAATCCCGCCCCATTACAGTCCCGACAATCGGTGCCGATTAACAGGAACTATTCCCACTTGTTGGTGTCCACGACACCCATAGAGTGGGAATATAACCTGTGGGGAGCTCAGCTCGCCACCAAGCCCGCAAGTGGCTTCGTTGCCCCCTATCTAAAAGCCAGGATCCCGACGTCGGTATGGTGACCGCCGGTCTCCTGACCGCTGGTTACGCATACCCAACATTGCTAAGCCACTGGTCTACCAGAAAATGTCCTAAAAAGGCCTATGAAGTAAATCTTATTACCCAACAAAGCATTGCAGGTGCCACTAAGTACAGTGCTATGCCGCACTTATGGTACCACCGACCCACAGATTTGTCTTTGCAGCCCCATGCAAGCAAAAATCCTGTAAATCAGGCGATAAAAGGGGCCGCAAGGGCCCTTGCCAGCATTTACACATGGCAGCAACGGCATTTAGTGCCCTTCACGGCGAATAGGATTTATCTTGACATTTTCTTTTACAATCTTTCATACCTTTGGTATAACTTATGAAAACTGTTACTGTTTTTGTATGTTTTTACTTAATTTTTACTGAAATTTTTAAAACTGTTGTTCTTAGTATGAAAAGTAGTTAATATAATAAACATAACTAAATATTGTTAATTGCGGCAAAATGTTTACACCTAGAGATGTGCAGGTTCTAATTTTACTCGGTTCTTTTCACCAAACTAGCGCAAGTTCCTATTAATCCGGATTTATCTTATTGGCTATCCAAAACATGTGAGAGCCGATAGCAAATACGAAACCGCTTTTGATAACAAAGTAGAACGGAGTAATTCCAAACCTGCACATGTCTTCTTTACACCACTTATCAGATTTCCATTCACATGCCAGACCCCAATATATATTTTGATTCAGAAAAAAATGTTTAATTAATTTGTAAATAGAAGCAGTTGCTACCCATATATTACATTTTTATTTACTCAATCTTTTACTAGGAAGAAATGGTTTTACGTTTGTCACGGGTGCCTAAATATGTAAATATGTAAAACAATAACGTGAATTAAAAAATAAATAAATAAAACATGAAATCATAAATTTTTATTTGAAAATAGTAAAATAAATAAATGAATAACAATACTACTACTACTACTACTACTACTAATAATAATAATAATAATCACGAGAAGAACTGTAAAGAGGCAGGAAGTCCTAGGTCAGCAGCCTATATGTATGACAGGCCAGCCCCTATCCACGATCCAGCCAATCAGGCTCCTGGATGTTCTCCCTCCGTTCCTCCCACCACAAAACATTAACCCCTTCCAAGCCAAGGTGATGCATTGAGAGGCGCTCCGCAAGCCCAGACGGTGCGTTTATGCTGCTCGGTCACATTATATGCCCTACGCAGTCTTAATAATAATAATAATAATAATAATAATAATAATAACAACTGTTTAATAATAGATTATGTAAACAGAATTCAGCTCATTATGACATTTCTGTCCTGACGTTCAGTATTACAATATATAAAAGCTACAGTATGTTTGTACCCTTGACATGGTAAATGAATGTACAGTCCCTCACTGAAGCATACATTTTTCTACATAGGAGCCAGCTTTCTGTGTCCCTTCTTTGTAGGCTTTATAGTTAGCAGCTGTCAGATGATATCCCTTATGAGTAAACAAAAGGATGCTTAGTATTATGAGTTACTGATTCTACAGCTTTAAACAGATGGCAGAGTGTGAGGATATCCGATGATGAATATAATAATAATAATAATAATAATAATAATAATAATAATCACAAGGAAAAATAAATGTATTTTTTTCAAAAAGCAATGTACAGTGGCCAACACATTTATTTAGCGAAAAGGATGGGGTGGGAGGTCTAGGTTAGCAGACTGGATGTATTTACATCATGGTGGACATACGAAATGATTATATCTACTAGTTTATATCTCATTGACTCTTTTATCCATTTCACAAAAGAACACATATTTGAAATGCTTTGTGTCACATATGCAAATATCCTTATTAGTGTTATTTACAAGCTGTTCAAGAATAAGCAGAGCTACAGATATTTTCCACATGTGGTACTATCTAATATTAAATTTAGATCACAATCCTATACTATTTTATTATATTTTAAATATCACAAATTACATTTAGGTTTTACACAGATGTGTCCTCATAAATCTACCCACAACACGCCATGTAGCATGAGATGCCTGGTGCATGTGAGCCGTGCTGAGTGGTGTAACACCTTCATCACTCGAATGTGCATCTTAATCACAATATGATGCAATAAAACCGCTTCACAAGACTGCAATTCATACTTGCCTACTCTCACAGAAGCTGCGGGAGACCCCCGACTTTCTTGGATAGGTCCCCGCACCCCTGTAAGAGTGTCCGGATCTCCCGCATTCTGCCCACCACCTAGTTAAGCGAGCAGATGTGGAGTAAACACAAGGAATTACAGCTACATTTTGAGGAGGCGGGGCTGAAGGAAACAAAACCACATCATTTAGCCCCACCTCTCCCTCACGGCCCTGAAGTTCCTTGTAGCGTTTCCTCTTCGGACATCTTACGGAGAGGGGTAAAAAGAAGTTTGCAAGTATGGATTAATTTGATATACAACATTTGTATATTTGTGAGTCTGAATCTGTATATGAAGCACAATGGAATTTGGCATCAAACAAAGACATGGCTGCTGCATTGTAGCACTTCATAAACAGATTTAGACTCAGTCGCATTGCAATGAAGATGCACTTTCAAGCGAAAAACATGTGAAAAGACAATTGGCGCAAGCCAAGTCACATGAGACCTGGCCACCCAAGAATGGATGTTTGGGACTGCATGAATAGTGTATGAGGACACATATGTATTTGTTTGGGTGCACAAACAATATCAGGTAAAAATATTCAAAACAAACATGTAACTTTAGTAAATAATAAGAATTTACTTACCGATAATTCTATTTCTCATAGTCCGTAGTGGATGCTGGGGACTCCGTAAGGACCATGGGGAATAGCGGCTCCGCAGGAGACTGGGCACATCTAAAGAAAGCTTTAGGACTAACTGGTGTGCACTGGCTCCTCCCCCTATGACCCTCCTCCAAGCCTCAGTTAGGATACTGTGCCCGGACGAGCGTACACAATAAGGAAGGATTTTGAATCCCGGGTAAGACTCATACCAGCCACACCACTCACACCGTATAACTTGTGATCTGAACCCAGTTAACAGTATGATAACAGAGGAGCCTCTGAAAAGATGGCTCCCAACAATAATAACCCAATTTTTGTAACAATAACTATGTACAAGTATTGCAGACAATCCGCACTTGGGATGGGCGCCCAGCATCCACTACGGACTATGAGAAATAGAATTATCGGTAAGTAAATTCTTATTTTCTCTAACGTCCTAAGTGGATGCTGGGGACTCCGTAAGGACCATGGGGATTATACCAAAGCTCCCAAACGGGCGGGAGAGTGCGGATGACTCTGCAGCACCGAATGAGAGAACTCCAGGTCCTCCTCAGCCAGGGTATCAAATTTGTAGAATTTAGCAAACGTGTTTGCCCCTGACCAAGTAGCTGCTCGGCAAAGTTGTAAAGCCGAGACCCCTCGGGCAGCCGCCCAAGATGAGCCCACTTTCCTTGTGGAACGGGCTTTTACAGATTTTAGCTGTGGCAGGCCTGCCACAGAATGTGCAAGCTGAATTGTACTACAAATCCAACGAGCAATAGTCTGCTTAGAAGCAGGAGCACCCAGCTTGTTGGGTGCATACAGGATAAACAGCGAGTCAGATTTCCTGACTCCAGCCGTCCTGGAAACATATTTTCAGGACCCTGACAACATCCAGCAACTTGGATTCCTCCAAGTCCCTAGTAGCCGCAGGCACCACAATAGGTTGGTTCAGGTGAAAACGCTGGAACCACCTTAGGGAGAAACTGAGGATGAGTCCTCAATTCCGCCCTGTCCGAATGGAAAATCAGATAAGGGCTTTTACAGGATAAAGCCGCCAATTCTGACACGCGCCTGGCCCAGGCCAGGGTCAACAGCATGACCACTTTCCATGTGAGATATTTTAACTCCACAGATTTAAGTGGTTCAAACCAATGTGACTTTTGGAACCCAAACTACATTGAGATCCCAAATTGCCACTGGAGGCACAAAAGGAGGCTGTATATGCAGTACCCCTTTTACAAACGTCTAAACTTCAGGGACTGAAGCTAGTTCTTTTTTGGAAGAAAATTGACAGGGCCGAAATCTGAACCTTAATGGACCCCAATTTCAGGCCCATAGACACTCCTGTTTGCAGGAAATGTAGGAATCGACCCAGTTGAATTTCCTCCGTCGGGCCTTACTGGCCTAGCACTACGCAACATATTTTCGCCAATTGCGGTGATAATGTTTTTGCGGTTACATCCTTCCTGGCTTTAGATCAGGATATGGATGACTTCATCCGGAATGCCTTTTTTCCTTCAGGATCCGGTGTTCGTGTTCAACCGGCATGCCGTCAAACGCAGCCGCGGTAAGTCTTGGAACAGACAGGGTCCTTGCTGGAGCAGGTCCCTTCTTAGAGGTAGAGGCCACGGATCCTCCGTGAGCATCTCTTGAAGTTCCGGTTACCAAGTCCTTCTTGGCCAATCCGGAGCCACGAATATAGTGCTTTCTCCTCTCCATCTTATCAATCTCAGTACCTTGGGTATGAGAGGCAGAGGAGGGAACACATACACTGACTGGTACACCCACGGTGTTACCAGAGCGTCTACAACTATTGCCTGAGGGTCTCTTGACCTGGCGCAATACCTGTCGAGTTTTTTAATCATGTGGACGACTTCTGGGTGAAGTCCCCACTCTCCCGGGTGGAGGTCGTGCTGAGGAAGTCTGCTTCCCAGTTGTCCACTCCCGGAATGAATACTGTTGACAGTGCTATCACATGATTTTCCGCCCAGCGAAGAATCCCCGCAGCTTCTGCCATTGCCCTCCTGCTTCTTGTGCCACCCTGTCTGTTTACGTGGGTGACTGCCATGATGTTGTCCGACTGGATCAACACCGGCTGACTTTGAAGCAGAGGTCTTGCTAAGCTTAGAGCATTGTAAATGGCCCTTAGCTTCAGGATATTTATGTGAAGTGATGTATCCAGGCTTGACCCTAAGCCCTGGATATTCCTTCCCTGTGTGACTGCTCCCCAGCCTCGCAGGCTGGCATCCGTGGTCACCAGGACCCAGTCCTGAATGCCGAATCTGCGGCCCTCTAGAAGATGAGCACTCTGCAACCACCACAGGATGGATACCCTTGTCCTTGGTGACAGGGTTATCCACTGATGCATCTGAAAATGCGACCCGGACCATTTGTCCAGTAGGTTCCACTGGAAAGTTCTTGCGTGGAATCTAACGAATGGGATTGCTTCGTAGGAAGCCACCATTTTTACCCAGAACCCTTGTGCATTGATGCACTGAGACTTGGTTCGGTTTTAGGAGGTTCCTGCTAGCTCGGATAACTCCCTGGCTTTCTCTTCCGGGAGAAACACCTTTTTTCTGGACTGTGTCCAGGAACATCCCTAGGAAACAGAAGACAAGTCGTCGGAACCAGCTGCGATTTTGGAATATTGAGAATCCAATCGTGCTGCCGCAACACTACCTGAGATAGTGCTACACCGACTTCCAACTGTTCCCTGGATCTTACCCTTATCAGGGAATCGTCCAAGTAAGGGATAACTAAAATTCCCTTCCTTCGAAGGGATATCATTTCGGCCATTACCTTGGTAAAGACCCGGGGTGCCGTGGACCATCCCTACGGCAGCGTCTGAACTGATAGTGACAGTTCTGTACCATAACCTGAGGTACCCTTGGTGAGAAGGGTAAATTTTGACATGAAGGTAAGCATCCTTGATGTCCCGAGACATCATGTAGTCCCCTTCTTCCAGGTTCGCAATCACTGCTCTGAGTGACTCAATCTTGAATTTGAACCTCTGTATGTAAGTGTTCAAAGATTTTAGATTTAGAATCGGTCTCACTGAGCCGTCTGGCTTCGGTACCACAATAGTGTGGAATAATACCCCGTTCCCTGTTGCAGGAGGGGTACCTTGATTATCACCTGCTGGGAATACAGCTTGTGAATGGCTTCCAAAACTGCCTCCCTGTCAGAGGGAGACGTCGGTAAAGCCGACTTTTGGAAACGGCGAGGGGGAGACGTCTCGAATTTCAATATGTACCCTTGAGATATTACCTGAAGGATCCAGGGGTCTACTTGCGAGTGAGCCCACTGCGCACTGAAATTCATTGAGAACGGGCCCCCACCGTGCCTGAGCTTGTAAGGCCCTAGCGTCATACTGAGGGCTTTGCAGAGGCGGGAAAGGGTTTCTGTTCCTGGGAACTGGGTAATCTCTTCAGCCTTTTTCCTCTCCCTCTGTCACGAGCAGAAAAGAGGAACCTTTTGTCCGCTTGCCAACAAAGGACTGCGCCTGATAATACGGCGTCTTATTTTGAGAGGCGACCTGGGGTACAAACGTGGATTTCCCAGTTGTTGCCGTGGCCACCAGGTCTTAAAGACCGACCCCAAATGTCCCCTTTCAAAGGCAATACTTCCAAATGCCGTTTGGAATCCGCATCACCTGACCATTTTACTGGTAGAATTGGACAACGCACTTATACTTGATGCCAGTCGGCAAATATTCCGCTGTGCATCATGCATATATATAAATGCATCTTTTAAATGCTCTATAGGCAATAATATACTATCCTTATCTAGGATATCAATATTTCCAGTCAGGGAATCCGACCATGCCAACCCAGCACTGCACCTCCAGGCTGAGGCGATTGCTGGTCGCAGTATAACACCAGTATGTGTGTGAATACATTTTTGGATACCCTCCTGCTTTCTATCAGCAGGATCCTTAAGGGCGGCCATCTCATGAGAGGGTAGAGCCCTTGTTCTTACAAGCGTGTGAGCGCCTTATCCCCCCTAGGGGGTGTTTCCCAACGCACCCTAACCTCTGGCGGGAAAGGGTATACAGCCAATACTTTTTAAGAAATTATCAATTGTTATCGGGGGGAAACCCACGCATCATCACACACCTCATTTTATTTCTCAGATTCAGGAAAACTACAGGTAGTTTTTCCGTCACCGAACATAATACCCCTTTTTGGTGGTACTCGTATTATCAGAAATGTATAAAACATTTTCCATTGTCTCAATCATGTAACGTGTGGCCCTACTGGAAATCACGGTTGTCTCTTCACCGTCGACACAGGAGTCCGTATCCGTGTCGGCGTCTGTATCTGCCATCTGAGGTAACGGGCGCTTTAGAGCCCCTGACGGCCTATGAGACGTCTGGACAGGCACAAGCTGAGTAGCCGGCTGTCTCATGTCAACCACTGTTTTTTTATACAGAGCTGACACTGTCACGTAATTTTCAACAGTACATCCACTCAGGTGTCGACCCCCTAGGTGGTGACATCACTGTTACAGACACTCTGCTCCGTCTCCACATCATTTTTCTCCTCATACATGTCGACACAAACGTACCGACACACAGCACACACACAGGGAATGCTCTGATAGAGGACAGGACCCCACTAGCCCTTTGGGGAGACAGAGGGAGAGTATGCCAGCACACACCAGAGCGCTATATATATATACAGGGATAACCTTATATAAGTGTTTTTCCCCTTATAGCTGCTGTATGTTTTAATACTGCGCCTAATTAGTGCCCCCCTCTCTTTTTTTAACCCTTTCTGTAGTGCAGTGACTGCAGGGAAGAGACCGGGAGCTTCCCTCCAACTGAGCTGTGAGGGAAAATGGCGCCAGTGTGCTGAGGAGATAGGCTCCGCCCCCTTTTCGGCGGCCTTATCACCCGTTTTTCTGTATATTCTGGCAGGGGTTAAATGCATCCATATAGCCCAGGAGCTATATGTGATGTATTTTTTGCCATGTAAGGTATTTTTATCCTGTTTTATTGCGTCTCAGGGCGCCCCCCCCAGCGCCCTGCACCCTCAGTGACCGGAGTATGAAGTGTGCTGAGAGCAATGGCGCACAGCTGCAGTGCTGTGCGCTACCTTGTTGAAGACAGGAACGTCTTCTGCCGCCGATTTTTCCGGACCTCTTCGCTCTTCTGGCTCTGTAAGGGGGCCGGCGGCGCGGCTCCGGGACCCATCCAGGCTGGGCCTGTGATCGTCCCTCTGGAGCTAATGTCCAGTAGCCAAGAAGCCCAATCCACTCTGCACTCAGGTGAGTTCGCTTCTTCTCCCCTTAGTCCCTCGATGCAGTGAGCCTGTTGCCAGCAGGTCTCACTGAAAATAACAAACCTAAACTAAAACTTTCACTAAGAAGCTCAGGAGAGCCCCTAGTGTGCACCCTTCTCGTCGGGCACAGAAATCTAACTGAGGCTTGGAGGAGGGTCATAGGGGGAGGAGCCAGTGCACACCAGTTAGTCCTAAAGCTTTCTTTAGATGTGCCCAGTCTCCTGCGGAGCCGCTATTCCCCACGGTCCTTACGGAGTCCCCAGCATCCACTTAGGACGTTAGAGAAAACACATTAATCCAACATCGTAAATTTGTTCCCTGTGATTTTTTTTTATTTCAAACACTTTTTGTATGCTATTTGCAAATGTATCCCTTTGTTATAGGCAGTTTAAGGTAAAAAAATAGTTGCCAAATGAAGACAATTGCCTTACTTAGCCTTTTACTAGTGAATCATTATAATATTTGCCACATCTTCCGGATAAAAACCCCACAGTAAAGGAATTCTTTTTTGAATGTGAATCAATGATAAAGTAATACACATGCATAAATTAAGAAATGGTTTTCTGAAGTGCAAAGCACAACATATCATGCCAAATGCCAAGCTAAAGCTGGGGAGCAATACTGTAGCTTACACTGGTATACAGCCAGCCACATAATCAGGGTCGGATTAAGGTATGTGGGGGCCCCTGGGCAACAAATTGTGGATGCCCCTGTCAATAAAAATATCAAAGTGATATGTTTGCTGTAAAAAAGAATAATATATATATATATATATATATATATATATATTAGTATATATATATATATATATATATATATATATTAGTGATGAGCGGATTCGGTTTTACTCGGTTTTACTCGGTTCTCAAAACGGCATCTTATTGGCTATCCAAAACACGTGACATCCGTGAGCCAATAAGATGCCGTTTTGGGAACCGAGTAAAACCGAGTAAAACCAAATCCGCTCATCACTATATATATATATATATATATATATATATATATATATGTATATATCAAACAAATACTCTCCCTCTGCGCTAACTGGTATACTTAGTAAGGACTGTCACCTTAAATAAAACCAGGGGAAATTTAATGAAGGCAGTCTGATTCAACTAAGTCCCCTGTTAGACGGAACTAGAAATAGAAATATACAACAATAGGAGAATCGGCGCCAGGGGGTCGTATCAACACTCAATTTTTTTAACCCTTGAATGGTTAATGATGTTTAAAACAAAGTAATAACATGTTCCAACATATAAAATTTATTAAAAGACATTATAGCTTCAAAATCAATATTGATACAGAGGAGATGTGTTATTCCACACTTTAAGCAGTATGACTCTTAGCGTTGTCCGAATACAATTGTAGGTGATTGACAACAGTCTCCTCCTTCTCCTTATAGTTGGTTCGGAGATAACATCACAATACAGATAACCCAACGTGTTTCATCTTATACAAAAGACTTCATCAGGGGTACATCTCGAGTGACTGGAACGTACAGTTGTTTATACGAACAGTAAAATACGATAAGACTCGTTCATACGTGCTTGGTGGGAAATCCCATATATCACCGGGGCTTTCTGGTATACAACCAGTTTGGCCTTATAGTGAGAAAACTTGTAAAAGAAAAATTCGGATACCCAGGTACAGAAAAATCACTGAGATAGGGAACCTTTCTGTGAATCTGCAGCAGAAGCTCAGTACCTGGCAATCACCAGCACCCGGCAGTCCGCAGTCCCTTCAGTGCGTTGGACATGGCAGTGATGCGACGATCTCTGACATCCCTTCCAGAATCGAGCCCCCGAATGCCCTGAGGCTGGCATTCTGGAGCGCATGTTTTCCATGAAGCATAGCACAGCGATGGCAATGTTTGTTCCTCTCCCTGTACATTTTGGCTGATCATCAGTCCCCTTGCACAGTCCCCGGTCCCTCTATCTCCCTCAGTGTCTGCCGTGCTGACAATCTGCTGATCGGTCAGTATGGCAGGACCTCCCACCCGTCTGCTGCACAGATGAGCAGCCATCCGGGAAACAAATTAACCCCCCCCCCCCCCCATCCACACTTAGAGTCTACCTGTCGGCTGCTCAGATCAAACATGGTTACCATGTTTTCCGATGTTCCGCAGGTGGTAATCCAATGTTCCAATGTTCAAAAAAAGTACATTTACAGATGAGTACTAGGGATCGAAGTATGTGGTCTGCAAGCCTCTGCCAACTTGTCGCTGGTCTTTTTCAGTTATTCCTCCATATTTTTGCTGCTTTGGACCTCCTAATCTGTGAACATTGTCTCCTATTGATTCTATATACTGCACCTACTCCTTGTGATTTCATGCTGCTCTGTTGCTGTATACTTTCAGTTTGGTTAGCTCCTTGCAACAGATTCTTCAGGCCATTAATGCCTCTGCCCAGAGGCTTCTCGACAAGTTGGAAGACCTGCAGATGGATTCTCTCCCTCCCTGGTATGCCCTTTGGAAAATTCAGGAAGGGGTTGGGGTGGCTGTATCCCCGAGTTCTGTGGCTGTCCTTAAGTATTCTGCGAACGAGCGATTCTTGGATTTATCCTGTGCAATGGCTGTGCTTGCACCTGAGTTTGATATTTTCTGCATTCTTGGGTGTTTTGATTCTATTGTAGTTCCACCAAAGATCCGTTTTCCCATCCTATAAGGGTGAGTTGAGGCTCCAGATTTTATCGTTAGCATAC
This sequence comes from Pseudophryne corroboree, assembly GCF_028390025.1. Lineage (NCBI taxonomy): Eukaryota > Metazoa > Chordata > Amphibia > Anura > Myobatrachidae > Pseudophryne > Pseudophryne corroboree. The sequence continues at coordinate 729,844,926 of NC_086447.1, forward strand.
TTCCTGTACTTTTCTGTGTGTCCTCGGGTGGATGGGGATGGGACTGTTCCTACATTCTTGTAGGAGGCTGAGGACTGGCTCAATTAGCATATTATAGCCCATCACTTTGCCTCAATGTTTGGATACCTTTTTTAACCATTTGTCTGAAACATGTTCAGTATTCGGCTTTTATTTTTTGTTTGGGTTACATAAAATGTACTGTATAATTGTAAAATGGCAATTATTACTGTATGTATTGGTGGAACACCGTTGCCTTATGGTTTGAAAGAACTTGGCCTAGCATAGTTTAGGGGTATTTCGTCTATTGCCCTTGTCATTTATGTAGAGTTTGGGGGTAAGAGTGGGGGTTAGGGATCCAAGTATACCTAAGTTGGGGTTAAGTTATACATGGTTGGGGGTTATGGGGAGGTTTGCTTTGGAGTGTTTGTATAATTCTGATATTTGTGCAGATGTGCCTTTTTTATATTTTGGTGTTTTATTACGCCTTGGTATGTAATTACTATACTTAGGATTTATAATGGCAGGGTTTTTGTGTAATTTATTTCATAAAGTGTTATTTGCCTCCTGTATTCATCTGTCCCCTCCAGTTCTGTGAACCTGAATGGTGCCGTTGGGTACTTGCTGTATTTATTTATATGATAGAGGGTACTATGTATATCCTGTTTTGTGTATTATGTCATCCAGTTTTTGTACACTACCCTATGACATTGACTACTATATGTCACATTTGTTTTTTTAGTGCCTGCCACATTTAGGGGTCTATTCATGAAGCAGTGAAAAGTGTGGAGGAACAGACCAGTGGAGAAGTTGCCTATGCCAACTTTTTATAGCATGTACGTGATAAAGGCTTCCTTCAAAGATGATTGGTTGCCATGGGCACCTTCTCAACTGGTCCTTTTCTCCACTCTTTTCACTGCTTCATGAATAGACCCCTTAATTTATTTAATTTCTTTTATATTATTGTATGGGTGTATTCTTTAAAATCTCAATAAAACAGTACCCAATTAAAAAGAGTAAAGTATATGGCATTTCTGGATTTAAAAGCAAGTACACCTAAGTTCAGCCATAGTTAACTGTGGGTTCTTAGATTTGTTCTTTCCAAGACTTATCTGGTGAATAGACATTTATGTTACATAAAATTAAACAAAAAGCCTCAGTAGGAATACTTCAATTTGACAAGCAACAGATTACTGAATTGCGAGGGGGTAAAATCCAAAGTCAATATAAGTACAGTAACAATATTTTAAAGCCCTTAATAAACACTTAGCAAAGCTCAGATTACCTATTTACCTGCTGTTGAACAAGCCATTTCTGAAGCTCAGTGGGAAAAGTTTTAAAGTCAGAACTACAGTCATTTAAATTGAGCTGTCATAGTCTCATGCTTCCAGCAGCTACAGTACAGTGCCTATACAAAGAAACACTTATAAAGTAACTTCAGGGAGTTTTTTTTTTTAAGTTCTTTTTTTCCTCCGTATTTCCAACGAAACATTTACATCTCTTTGCTTTGTGAAGATTTGAACAGTTTCTTTAAACTGGCATAGTAGGCATTTCCAGCATATCAATGTGGAATTATGTTGCCCTAACCATAAGAAAATTATTATATAAATAGTACTGACCTTGTGTGCTAAGTCCAAACAGATTCAAACTTATAAATAATATAAAGACAAGTTATTCACATAAAACCATATAGGCCGCGATGTAATAAAGTCCGAGTTAAGCAGATGTGCAGGATGCTGGCCCAACTCGGTTGTTTTCTTAAAGGGGCAATCATTTACAAGGCATGGTTTAGCTTTGTAATGATTGCCTCTTTAAGAAAATGTCCGAGTTTGGATGGCATCCCGCACGGCCCCTGAACTCGGACTTCATTACCGAATTCTCAGCCAATATAATTTATCGTATCGGTCGTTCTGGAAGTGCTGGAGCTACAGGTGGTAAATACTGCAGAGTATCTTCTGGACTATAACCTGCAAAAGGCTCCAAAGTTTGTCCAGAAGAGGGTAGCCAAGGTCCCAATGTTGGATAATTGCATGCACGGTACAGGCCATGTACGATCAAATCTATTAACTGAGAATTCACTTTGCACTGTGTAAAAAGCTATATGCTATACTGCCGGGATGCGGTAATGTGACCGGCGGTCGGGAGAACGCCGATCACTATACCGACGTCAGGATCCCGATCGGTGCATAGCCCGACAGCCGGCATGCCGACAAACAGGAACTATTCCCACTCATGGCTTTGTTGCTCTGTCCCCATCACCCCCCCCCTCCCCCACCAGCCATTTAAAAGTCGGGATCCTGTCATCGGTGTGGTTACCGGCGGTCTCCCAACCGCCGGTCACATGAACCCAACACATACTGCCTTCTTATGCTTCTTTTTTTTTTGCAAATGAGTGACAAGGGAGTGTAGAAAGAGGGGGAAGACAACATAGAAAACACAATAAAACAGGGAGAACAGAATAAGCAATATACAACTCATGACTTCCGCAATAAATATCACTGGATGTACTGTAAAACATATGAGAACCAAGGGCTTTCAAGCTACTAATCACGGAAGCGCCAAACAGTATAATAAACTATAATGAGGCATTACATAAGCCACAAGCAATAAATTTCAGGCATTACATATTGAATTGGAGAGAATAGTCTAAATCAACAGGAGAGAATAGTCTATCATGTCAGCGTCGGAACAACCGAGCACAGAAAGGCAGGGCAATGAGGTTACCATTCAGAAACCCAGCGTAAGAATATGAGGGTAAACATTGAGTTTGTAATAGATATCTCAGTCACAGTCAGACATCTGAGCCATATGGCTTAATGCACCCTCCTTCTCTCTCAGATACGCTTCTGCATTAGACACGTTGAGAAAATCTTTGAAGGACGAACCATCATATACTGTATGTGAAGCCTCGTTGGGTACAGTAATGCAAACTTACAATTTTCTTGTATCAGGCGAGAGCATAAAGAGGCAAAGTCTTTCCGATCCTTTGTTAACTCAGCAGAGTAATCCTGGAAAATCATTTTTTTTTGCCCATTCCAAGTAATATTTCTGTGTCTACGTGAGGCCACCCATAGTACTGTAACTCCTTGTGTAGGTAATTTAAGGATTTAAAGATCACAACCCTGGGTCTGGATCCCTCTTGCGTTCTCACTGGGCCAATTCTGTCCGCCCTCTCTATAACTAAATCATGGCATCTGTCCTGTATGTGAAGCAATTTAGGTCAGGAGATACGTATGAAGTCAAACAGTTCCTGGCCTTTTACAGACTCAGGGAGGCCTATAATTCTCAGATTCTGTCTTTGGGAATCTGTTTTCAAGGTCCTGCATTTTGTTATGGAGCAGATACAATTCTTTCTGTTGTTTAGAGACTTGGGATTTGAGCTCTGTAACCTCTGCAAAGGTCTCCCCTAGTCGGTGTTCAGTGTCAAGAACCCTTTGGGAAAGCTGTTAAAGCTGCTTATTTATGTCTGCAGTCTGTCCTTTTAGCAGGGGGCCAATAGCCTGCTTGATGTCTCCATAAGTCACAGGTGCATCCATCTGTGGTATTACCTTATCTGCAGAAACAGCGGAGTGCGGAGCAGATTCCCCCTCTGAGAGGTCAGTGGTATCAGAGCACTGGGAGCGATCTCCCTGCAGAGGCTGAGAGAAAGACGGCTGGTCTGCAGCGGCTGTGTGTAGGGTGGATGTCAGCGCCATATTTGCTTCAGTGCGGCGCTTCTCTTTATCTTTCTGTGTGCGGCTCTTCCCGCTGGGCATGGATGTGAGGTACCTTTCCATACAGCGCTCCTTGTTCCCCAGGTCAGCGCTAAGCAGTGGTTCAGTAAGGGAGGCTTAAAAGCAGTGAAATATCCGAGTTTGGCTCCCAGTATAGTGGAGCTCTCAGACACTGCTACCGCTCATCAGGCAGCCGGAACCGGAAGTCCTTCTTATGCTTCTTATGTGTAGTTAATGGGGCAAATTTTGGTGCACTCATTTATGTGCTAATTGCTCTTTTGAAGATTTTATATGTTTGAATCTGTACTTAGCGCCCAAGGTCAATACTATTTTTGTATAATAGAATTCTCTCTCCTAGGTCTACTCAGAGGCAGAACTCTGGGAGGCAACGGAGTCATCTGCCGCCGGGCTCCTGCTCTGAAGGGGGGCACCTCTCCTCCCATTCTGTGACACCATTGAATTAAGTTAATTGATAGCTGTCGCTGTCTTTTCAGTGGCCGACTTCCTCACTGGTCCCTGCACCTTACAAATCAGTGAAATCACACCCTTTTTATTATACTGTAGGTACACATTTTACAAGTACATACCCAGGATTAGAAACCACGACCTATTACACTGGAAGCAGACACCTTACTGATGCAAGCTGTTTGCTCCTGTCTAGGAAAGAAGAGAATTTTAACTATATGAAGATACTTCTCTGACAATTACACGTAACTTCATATAGTTAGTATTCTCATGCTTCCTGTACAGGCGCAAATAGCTCCATCAGTAAAGTGTCTGCTGTCAGTGTAACAGGTCATGGGTTCTAATCCTGGGTATCACTGCTAAGAAATGTGTGATATAAAATAAAAGACAATTAAATGTATAAATACAGTATATAATTTTTTTTCAGAACACACCGTATACACATACATACACACACACACACACACACACACACACACACACACACACACACACACACACACACACACACATATGTAGATATCTCAGCACCCCTGTCACTTCCGGTTTTTGTCCCATAGTCTTCTTCCTATTAAATGGTGGGTATCCTTTTGTAAGGTCCGTTAAAGGCTTGGCAATATTAGAGTAATTCGGGACAAATCGACGGTAATACCCGCAAAATCCCAAGAAAGATCTCAGTTCTTTGAGCTTAGCTGGACGAGGCCAATTTTTAACAGCTTCTACCTTATCAGGGTCAGTTGCCACCCCTTCTCTACTGACTATATGACCAAGGTATTTCACCTTGGATTGACATAAATGACACTTTTCCAAGGATAATTTTAGTCCTGCTTCCATTAGCCTCTCTAAAACTTTGAGGAGTCGGTCGTTATGCTCTCGTAACGTGGCACCAAAAACAATAATATCATCTAGATATACGATGACCTCACGGTAATTCATGTCCCCTACTGTTTTTTCCATTGCTCTCTGGAAAGTAGCGGGGGCTCCTTTTACTCCTTGTGGCATTTGTATGAATTCAAAGAATCCTAGAGGGCATATAAACGCAGTTTTTTCCCGATCTTCTGGCTTCATAGGGATCTGATAAAATCCACTTCTTAAATCCAATACTGAAAACCATGAACTCCCTTGTAAGCAGTCAAGAGCCTCATCCACTTTTGGTACCGTGTATTGATCCGATACTGTCCTCAAGTTTAATGTCCTATAATCGACGCACATTCGTATATTTCCATTTTTCTTTCGAGCAATCACTATGGGAGAAGCATATGGACTTCTAGATTCTATGATCACTTGGTTTTCTAGTAGACCTTTAAGATGTTGTCTCACATCTTCGAAGTCAGCTGGGGCAATTCTTCGAGATCGCTCACGGAAGGGTGCTTCATCTGTTAATCTAATGCTGTGTTCCACTCCTATTGCCTTTCCAAGGTCCCACTCTCCACTGGAGAAAGCCTGGTTTCTGGATTCCAGCTCCTTAATCAATGTAGACTTCTCCTCTGAGTTGATATCGCTCCCCTGAAAACAGGAATCAAATTTGTCCAATTTTCCAATAGAACTTCCTATTTTCTCTTCTGATGATACACAATAAGTTATAATTGAATGCTCATCTTCATTCTTATGCCATTCAGTGAGAATGTGATAAATCCTGGTGTTGGTCCTAATTATCACAGGGGGTTCGTCCCTTCCTTCTGGAATCTCCGGACACACCAAAGCAAGAAGAGGCACTTGTAACCCTACTCCATCAGGGGTACTTCTATTAATCTCCAAGGTAACCAGTACATACCCTAAATATGGGTACTTTTCCACACTTAAACCCCATATTACTAAACCACTCAACGGTTGAATGGGTATATTAGGGATGTTGTTATCATACTAGTACTGAAGTCAGGCGCTATCAACAGTAATCATATAAAAGGTATAAAGTTCTCTTACAACTCATATAATCTAAATAGCCGCAAATAGGGTAGAATGGCCAGTGGAAGTGGCCAACACAATCACACCTGATTGAAACCAGGTGTAGCACAAACAATTCTAATTAACCCCTTGCGCTATTAAATAAAAGGCAACATGACGTGAAGACACATGATTAATTGGTTAAGATAGTTTTAATATCCATAAAATAAATTATAAACATATAAAAAATGAATTGATTAGTATGCGCATACAAATAAAAAAGCTAAATACTAAACCTACTATTTGAGCATAAGAGGTGGATCATATAACTAATTGTGACCATAACGGATTATTCAATAATCATAAGTTGACGATGTCCATATTTCATATTCTCAAAATAGGATAGTCCCATTAAATGTGCTCGTAGAATTTGATTTAGGTATGTACCAAACAGGTAAATTGAACCAATATATCAGTTGTGAGTGGTTCTTTTACATGTGGAGATATTCTCCAGACAGCACGGAGGAAATTTTAAATGTCACCTGGGGCTTGGTGCACGGCAAGCACCTAAGGAAAGCTCCCGTTTGCCACAGTCCGTGAGTGGTGCACTCCGTCTTCTATTGTGTCAGGTTCTCACACACACACCTTAATTCACGTTGAGACATAGAGGTCTGTCCGGCTCCCGGAGCTTTGCGCACTGCAGGCGCTGATTAGATGGTTTTGCTCCCGTCTTCAAGCCGCCGCATATAGCGTCCTCCTTGTCTCCCGCTTGTCAGCCTCAGGCAGTATTGCACATCAATAAGGATCTAGTATCAAATGTCCATTGGGTCACAAAGGGCCCCTTCTCTGACGCGTTTCGCTTCTAATTGAAGCTTCCTCATAGAGTGAAAACTTTTAGACAATAGAGCCCTTTTTAAATGACAGCCTCATATTCGATTGGTGTAATTATCCACCTAAAGCAGTAACACCTGTCTAAGATCCACCTCCTGATCCACCTCTTAGCTCACCTGTTCTTTAAAAAATTCACATCAACCTTTTGTCTGCCCGCCTGTCTGTAGACACTTCTTATAAAATAACAGGGTGATAATAAATATACAAATACATGAGTTTTATATCTAAGAATAATGGAGTATCCTATTTTAGTTCAGTAATTCGTCATGAACCCTAATCATGGTAGTTACAGAAAAATAAATTAAGACAAAATATAAGAAAAATTATACATAAATAAATATATTTTAGGTCATAGACCATCCGGGAATCGAACTGGTTACTCTAACTGTGGTAAACCAATACTCTACCTCCAGACTATGTAACTGCTTAATAGAATGCTGCATTTTTTATATATATATAAAGATGATAGTAAAAGCAGTAAGTATGATAAGTAGATGGGAGAACCCAAAATTTTTATTCTGTTCGTAAACGATTCCTTATTCATTCAGATATAATCTTAATTGCATATATTCTCAAAATGTGTATATATATATGTTTGCCTATATACCAATTAAAGGTGCATGTAAAATATGGAGTAATCTTTTCACATCATACCATGTCATATACCGTCCGAAGATCGAACTGGTTACTATAACTATGGTAAACTAATACTCTACCTCCAGACTATTTTTCTTCTTGATGAATTTCTGCATTTTTAATAGAGATGATAATAAAAACAATACGTATGACAAATAAATGGGAAACCTCAAATATTTACTTTGTTCATAAATAAATTATATAAGTATAAACACATGCGCACAATCAGATCGCGCCCATCTACACAATTCTTCTGTTTCTTAAATGTCATTAGGTTTCAACAGTCCACGGACCTGTGATCTCAAGTCTTAGAGAGCATTCCTATACCTCTATTCTGCGAGTTCATACCTATATAGTGAACTCAAGGTATTTTTTGATCTAATGGGGACTAACCACTCTAATTTTTATAGTTTTTATTTTAATTATGGTTTATATTTTATTTTTATTTTTATTTTTTATTTTTATTTTATGATATGAATACTCCCAATATAAGGGTTTGCTGGTTCCCTCCCACACGTGCAACCTGGGAATGGCCTGTAACTACTGGACCACCACTCCCTCCACATTCCTGGGAGGATTCCAACAATCCTCAATTGGCGAATGATTCAAAATCTATGCACTCATTCAACCCTGCAGGGGCCAATGTTCTTAATTGAAATATCCACAGGGCTTCTTTCTCGCACAGCTTGCGGTACCTGTCACCCCCGCGAATGGTAATCTTCACGTGTTGAACCCCTATCATAGCTAACCCATCAATCTTACCTTGGTGGACATTGGAAAAGTGTTGGGACACACTGTGATTGGGAAACTGTTTAAGAATGTTTAGTCTATGCTCTCTAAATCTGGTTTTAAGTGAACGAGTAGTGCGACCCACGTACTGCAGGCCACAAGGGCACTGCAGCACGTAGACGCAATATGTGGTATCACAATTGATAAATTCACGTATCTCGAATTTCTTTTTTGTAGTGTTGGATTCAATATTCTGGACCCTATTGGCTATAAACCCGCATGTAATACAGCGGTTTTTTCCACATTTATAGCAACCTAATATAGGGGTTGTCAACCATGAGTTACCAGCAGAGGCTACTAATTTATTTTCCTTTTTTCTCTTCAAAATACTTGGCGCTAATATGTTTTTCAAATTCTTATTTTTCTTAAATACAATTCTAGGGGTCTCTGTGATTGCTGATTGTAATATAGCATCCTGTTGTAGAATTTTGAAATTATTTTTTAATACTTTCTTAATTTCATATGATTGACTGTTATATTTCGACATATAACACATTTTAATTAAATCACCCTTATTATTAGTGTCAAATTTAAGTGGTTTCTCCTTTATACTTATTAAAAGTTCCCTATCTGTCTTCTCTACTTTTGTGTGAGCTGTCTTTACTAGGGCTTTAGGATAACCTCTATCCATAAAGTCCTTAGCCATACTATCTGCTTGAGTTCTATAATCCCTTACAGAAGAACAATTCCTACGTAGTCGACTAAATTGACTAAACGGCACATTTTTTAACCAAGGTTTATAATGGTTGCTAGAGAAATGTAAAAAATTGTTTGTATCAACAGATTTTTTATAATTTTTTGTAATAATCTGTCCGCCCTCAGAGGAGATAGTGAGATCCAAAAAATTAATGGTGTCTCTACTAAATGAATGTGTAAACTTCAAATTATATTCATTATCATTAAGGTGAGTGACAAAATTACGTGCAGAAATCTCATCCCCATCCCAAATAAAAAATAAATCATCAATATAACGGCCATAGAATACTAGGTTCGCGCTGTAGGGGCCCCCCCATATAAACTGTTCCTCAAACATGCCCATGTAGATGTTAGCAAAACTGGGCGCGAACCTAGTACCCATGGCCGTCCCTAATATCTGAAGAAAATAATCACCTTCAAATAAAAAATAATTGTGCTCCAAAATAAATGTGATAGAAGAGAGAATAAATTTTTTGAGGTTTCTCGGAAAGCCAACATCTCTACTGAGGCATTGATCCACAGATCTTACTCCTTTCTTATGTGGTATGTGTGTATATAACGCCTGAACATCCAATGATAAGAATGCATAGTTAGACTTCCATTCCAAATTACCAATGGAGTTCAATAATCCAGTTGTATCTCGGATGTGGGATCTCAAAGAGACAACAAAACTCTGTAAATAATAATCAATATATTGTGATAAATTAGAAGTGAGGGACCCTATACCAGAAATAATAGGACGACCAGGTGGTGCAGTGAGGGACTTGTGAATCTTAGGGATGTGATAAAAGATCGGGATAACAGGGTGCTCTATGAACAAAAACTTATATTCATCTTTAGAAATCACTTCCTCCCCGAGGGCATCATCCAGCAATCTACGAAATTGCATTTGAAAATTCAGTGTAGGGTCACTTGTAATTTTCGCATAAAAATCAGTGTTAGATAATTGGTTATAAGCCTCAGACAAATAATATTCCCGTTCTAACAGAACAACCCCCCCCCCTTTATCGGCACTTCTAATCACTAATGACTGGTCACTTTCCAGTTCCTTTAATGCCAATCGTTCCTTCCTACTTATATTGGAAAACCTAGATTTTTTTGCACAAATGTTTTGAAAATCATCCATAGTTTTTTTATAGAAATACATTATTGTGCTTGATTTATGATTTACCGGATTAAAGGATGATTTTTTCCTAAAAGGGGTTCCTTTTCTAATGGCACTCTGGTTATCTCCTATATCAAACAATTTTACTGGTGTGGTAGTATTTTCGACATGGTTTTCTTCCCATAAGCTTTCTAATTGTATTAGACATTCTACATCCATTTTATCTAGAACTATCGGTGACATTTGGTCATTTCTCAATTTCTTAGAGGCAAAATACCTCTTTCGACATAAATCGCGTGTAAAGTGATTCAATTCGACAAACAGGTCAAATAGATTCGGGCCTTGCGTTGGAGCAAAATTCAGGCCCTTTTTCAAAAGCATAATCTGTTCCTCTGATAACTCCCTGTCTGTCAAATTGAATATACCACGTTTGTCTAATACAGTCTGGCCTTTCTTATATGACCTCCTTCCACCTCTTCTTCCTCTTGGTCTCTTTGTCTTTTGGAGGTATCTCTTGTTAGAGGTGTAAACCTGTTGTGTGTTGTGATTAGCCCCTGTCTTGGGTTTCCCCCTAAAAAATGGTGGTCATTTGCATGGTCCTGATAGTCTGAGCTGTATTGACGTGGTCTTCTTCCATTATGTGTCCTATTATATACTGGAGTATCGCTCCTAGGAGTGTCTTTTACTCTAGGGTCTCCTCTAGGGGCTGGTGACCTGTATTGTTGTCCTTTATAACTTGATTGTTTTCCATTTCTTTCAAACTCCGACTGGGGTCCATGCATCCCCTGTCGGCCTCTGAAGTTCATGGATGGTTGATGTTTTCTATAGGTACGGACTCTTCCATCTTTATAATCGTTATCATCTCTCAACAATTTTTTATTTTTTGTTTCCACTAACTCTTTTTCAAATTGTTCTACTCGTTTATTCGTGTTTTTATCTCTTTCCGAAAAAATGGGTAGATCCTTAAATTTAATCAAAGTACCCTTGATTTCTTCTATTTTCTTCCCAATTTCAATAACTTTTTTCTCTCTATAATTAACCAATAGTTCAATCAATTTAAATGAACATTCATCAAGACTACGATCCCAATTTGAAAGTAATGTTGGATCATCCTGTATCCCTAATGTTTTAAATATCCTTAATCCCCGTGGGATCTGTTTACTAGACAAATACTTTTTTAATGAGACACTATCCCACCAGTGTCTCATTTCATCTTTTAATAATTGCTCCAATTTAAAAAAACCTTTTATCACTTCTCCATCTGTATGGTTAATGTTTGACATGGGTTCAATTTCTTCATCTACCTGAACATAAAGTTCTCTTCTGGACAGACGGGCATTAAAACACGTGAATTCAGCCATGTTTGCCTTGATTAAGTATAAATATACAAAAATGATTATATTATTAAATATTTACAGCAGCCGGACAAAAATAGACTACTCGGGATCAAACAATCCCGGTTAGTCTTCCACAAACACTCAAAATACTAGTACTGAAGTCAGGCGCTATCAACAGTAATCATATAAAAGGTATAAAGTTCTCTTACAACTCATATAATCTAAATAGCCGCAAATAGGGTAGAATGGCCAGTGGAAGTGGCCAACACAATCACACCTGATTGAAACCAGGTGTAGCACAAACAATTCTAATTAACCCCTTGCGCTATTAAATAAAAGGCAACATGACGTGAAGACACATGATTAATTGGTTAAGATAGTTTTAATATCCATAAAATAAATTATAAACATATAAAAAATGAATTGATTAGTATGCGCATACAAATAAAAAAGCTAAATACTAAACCTACTATTTGAGCATAAGAGGTGGATCATATAACTAATTGTGACCATAACGGATTATTCAATAATCATAAGTTGACGATGTCCATATTTCATATTCTCAAAATAGGATAGTCCCATTAAATGTGCTCGTAGAATTTGATTTAGGTATGTACCAAACAGGTAAATTGAACCAATATATCAGTTGTGAGTGGTTCTTTTACATGTGGAGATATTCTCCAGACAGCACGGAGGAAATTTTAAATGTCACCTGGGGCTTGGTGCACGGCAAGCACCTAAGGAAAGCTCCCGTTTGCCACAGTCCGTGAGTGGTGCACTCCGTCTTCTATTGTGTCAGGTTCTCACACACACACCTTAATTCACGTTGAGAGATAGAGGTCTGTCCGGCTCCCGGAGCTTTGCGCACTGCAGGCGCTGATTAGATGGTTTTGCTCCCGTCTTCAAGCCGCCGCATATAGCGTCCTCCTTGTCTCCCGCTTGTCAGCCTCAGGCGGTATTGCACATCAATAATGATCTAGTATCAAATGTCCATTGGGTCACAAAGGGCACCTTCCCTGACGCGTTTCGCTTCTAATTGAAGCTTCCTCATAGAGTGAAAACTTTTAGACAATAGAGCCCTTTTTAAATGACAGCCTCATATTCGATTGGTGTAATTATCCACCTAAAGCAGTAACACCTGTCTAAGATCCACCTCCTGATCCACCTCTTAGCTCACCTGTTCTTTAAAAAATTCACATCAACCTTTTGTCTGCCCGCCTGTCTGTAGACACTTCTTATAAAATAACAGGGTGATAATAAATATACAAATACATGAGTTTTATATCTAAGAATAATGGAGTATCCTATTTTAGTTCAGTAATTCGTCATGAACCCTAATCATGGTAGTTACAGAAAAATAAATTAAGACAAAATATAAGAAAAATTATACATAAATAAATATATTTTAGGTCATAGACCATCCGGGAATCGAACTGGTTACTCTAACTGTGGTAAACCAATACTCTACCTCCAGACTATGTAACTGCTTAATAGAATGCTGCATTTTTTATATATATATATATAAAGATGATAGTAAAAGCAGTAAGTATGATAAGTAGATGGGAGAACCCAAAATTTTTATTCTGTTCGTAAACGATTCCTTATTCATTCAGATATAATCTTAATTGCATATATTCTCAAAATGTGTATATATATATGTTTGCCTATATACCAATTAAAGATGCATGTAAAATATGGAGTAATCTTTTCACATCATACCATGTCATATACCGTCCGAAGATCGAACTGGTTACTATAACTATGGTAAACTAATACTCTACCTCCAGACTATTTTTCTTCTTGATGAATTTCTGCATTTTTAATAGAGATGATAATAAAAACAATACGTATGGCAAATAAATGGGAAACCTCAAATATTTACTTTGTTCATAAATAAATTATATAAGTATAAACACATGCGCACAATCAGATCGCGCCCATCTACACAATTCTTCTGTTTCTTAAATGTCATTAGGTTTCAACAGTCCACGGACCTGTGATCTCAAGTCTTAGAGAGCATTCCTATACCTCTATTCTGCGAGTTCATACCTATATAGTGAACTCAAGGTATTTTTTGATCTAATGGGGACTAACCACTCTAATTTTTATAGTTTTTATTTTAATTATGGTTTATATTTTATTTTTATTTTTATTTTTTATTTTTATTTTATGATATGAATACTCCCAATATAAGGGTTTGCTGGTTCCCTCCCACACGTGCAACCTGGGAATGGCCTGTAACTACTGGACCACCACTCCCTCCACATTCCTGGGAGGATTCCAACAATCCTCAATTGGCGAATGATTCAAAATCTATGCACTCATTCAACCCTGCAGGGGCCAATGTTCTTAATTGAAATATCCACAGGGCTTCTTTCTCGCACAGCTTGCGGTACCTGTCACCCCCGCGAATGGTAATCTTCACGTGTTGAACCCCTATCATAGCTAACCCATCAATCTTACCTTGGTGGACATTGGAAAAGTGTTGGGACACACTGTGATTGGGAAACTGTTTAAGAATGTTTAGTCTATGCTCTCTAAATCTGGTTTTAAGTGAACGAGTAGTGCGACCCACGTACTGCAGGCCACAAGGGCACTGCAGCACGTAGACGCAATATGTGGTATCACAATTGATAAATTCACGTATCTCGAATTTCTTTTTTGTAGTGTTGGATTCAATATTCTGGACCCTATTGGCTATAAACCCGCATGTAATACAGCGGTTTTTTCCACATTTATAGCAACCTAATATAGGGGTTGTCAACCATGAGTTACCAGCAGAGGCTACTAATTTATTTTCCTTTTTTCTCTTCAAAATACTTGGCGCTAATATGTTTTTCAAATTCTTATTTTTCTTAAATACAATTCTAGGGGTCTCTGTGATTGCTGATTGTAATATAGCATCCTGTTGTAGAATTTTGAAATTATTTTTTAATACTTTCTTAATTTCATATGATTGACTGTTATATTTCGACATATAACACATTTTAATTAAATCACCCTTATTATTAGTGTCAAATTTAAGTGGTTTCTCCTTTATACTTATTAAAAGTTCCCTATCTGTCTTCTCTACTTTTGTGTGAGCTGTCTTTACTAGGGCTTTAGGATAACCTCTATCCATAAAGTCCTTAGCCATACTATCTGCTTGAGTTCTATAATCCCTTACAGAAGAACAATTCCTACGTAGTCGACTAAATTGACTAAACGGCACATTTTTTAACCAAGGTTTATAATGGTTGCTAATAAAGGAAAATAAATTAGTAGCCTCTGCTGGTAACTCATGGTTGACAACCCCTATATTAGGTTGCTATAAATGTGGAAAAAACCGCTGTATTACATGCGGGTTTATAGCCAATAGGGTCCAGAATATTGAATCCAACACTACAAAAAAGAAATTCGAGATACGTGAATTTATCAATTGTGATACCACATATTGCGTCTACGTGCTGCAGTGCCCTTGTGGCCTGCAGTACGTGGGTCGCACTACTCGTTCACTTAAAACCAGATTTAGAGAGCATAGACTAAACATTCTTAAACAGTTTCCCAATCACAGTGTGTCCCAACACTTTTCCAATGTCCACCAAGGTAAGATTGATGGGTTAGCTATGATAGGGGTTCAACACGTGAAGATTACCATTCGCGGGGGTGACAGGTACCGCAAGCTGTGCGAGAAAGAAGCCCTGTGGATATTTCAATTAAGAACATTGGCCCCTGCAGGGTTGGATGAGTGCATATATTTTGAATCATTCGCCAATTGAGGATTGTTGGAATCCTCCCAGGAATGTGGAGGAAGTGGTGGTCCAGTAGTTACAGGCCATTCCCAGGTTGCACGTGTGGGAGGGAACCAGCAAACCCTTATATTGGGAGTATTCATATCATAAAATAAAAATAAAAAATAAAAATAAAATATAAACCATAATTAAAATAAAAACTATAAAAATTAGAGTGGTTAGTCCCCATTAGATCAAAAAATACCTTGAGTTCACTATATAGGTATGAACTCGCAGAATAGAGGTATAGGAATGCTCTCTAAGACTTGAGATCACAGGTCCGTGGACTGTTGAAACCTAATGACATTTAAGAAACAGAAGAATTGTGTAGATGGGCGCGATCTGATTGTGCGCATGTGTTTATACTTATATAATTTATTTATGAACAAAGTAAATATTTGAGGTTTCCCATTTATTTGTCATACGTATTGTTTTTATTATCATCTCTATTAAAAATGCAGAAATTCATCAAGAAGAAAAATAGTCTGGAGGTAGAGTATTAGTTTACCATAGTTATAGTAACCAGTTCGATCTTCGGACGGTATATGACATGGTATGATGTGAAAAGATTACTCCATATTTTACATGCATCTTTAATTGGTATATAGGCAAACATATATATATACACATTTTGAGAATATATGCAATTAAGATTATATCTGAATGAATAAGGAATCGTTTACGAACAGAATAAAAATTTTGGGTTCTCCCATCTACTTATCATACTTACTGCTTTTACTATCATCTTTATATATATATAAAAAATGCAGTATTCTATTAAGCAGTTACATAGTCTGGAGGTAGAGTATTGGTTTACCACAGTTAGAGTAACCAGTTCGATTCCCGGATGGTCTATGACCTAAAATATATTTATTTATGTATAATTTTTCTTATATTTTGTCTTAATTTATTTT
This sequence comes from Pseudophryne corroboree, assembly GCF_028390025.1. Lineage (NCBI taxonomy): Eukaryota > Metazoa > Chordata > Amphibia > Anura > Myobatrachidae > Pseudophryne > Pseudophryne corroboree. The sequence continues at coordinate 729,861,123 of NC_086447.1, forward strand.
TCTGTAACTACCATGATTAGGGTTCATGACGAATTACTGAACTAAAATAGGATACTCCATTATTCTTAGATATAAAACTCATGTATTTGTATATTTATTATCACCCTGTTATTTTATAAGAAGTGTCTACAGACAGGCGGGCAGACAAAAGGTTGATGTGAATTTTTTAAAGAACAGGTGAGCTAAGAGGTGGATCAGGAGGTGGATCTTAGACAGGTGTTACTGCTTTAGGTGGATAATTACACCAATCGAATATGAGGCTGTCATTTAAAAAGGGCTCTATTGTCTAAAAGTTTTCACTCTATGAGGAAGCTTCAATTAGAAGCGAAACGCGTCAGAGAAGGGGCCCTTTGTGACCCAATAGACATTTGATACTAGATCCTTATTGATGTGCAATACTGCCTGAGGCTGACAAGCGGGAGACAAGGAGGACGCTATATGCGGCGGCTTGAAGACGGGAGCAAAACCATCTAATCAGCGCCTGCAGTGCGCAAAGCTCCGGGAGCCGGACAGACCTCTATCTCTCAACGTGAATTAAGGTGTGTGTGTGAGAACCTGACACAATAGAAGACGGAGTGCACCACTCACGGACTGTGGCAAACGGGAGCTTTCCTTAGGTGCTTGCCGTGCACCAAGCCCCAGGTGACATTTAAAATTTCCTCCGTGCTGTCTGGAGAATATCTCCACATGTAAAAGAACCACTCACAACTGATATATTGGTTCAATTTACCTGTTTGGTACATACCTAAATCAAATTCTACGAGCACATTTAATGGGACTATCCTATTTTGAGAATATGAAATATGGACATCGTCAACTTATGATTATTGAATAATCCGTTATGGTCACAATTAGTTATATGATCCACCTCTTATGCTCAAATAGTAGGTTTAGTATTTAGCTTTTTTATTTGTATGCGCATACTAATCAATTCATTTTTTATATGTTTATAATTTATTTTATGGATATTAAAACTATCTTAACCAATTAATCATGTGTCTTCACGTCATGTTGCCTTTTATTTAATAGCGCAAGGGGTTAATTAGAAATGTTGTTATCATACCAGTTTTGGAATATAATAGAGACTTGGGAACCACTATCTATTAAAATCTTGCATGGACACCCATTTATTGTTGCTGTTAATAGTGGAGCGGGTCCTATTAGCCCTTCAGGTATTCTTCCATTCCACCAGGAATTCCCCATGGCACAACTACTGACTTCTAGGGGGCCTGTGCGGGGTCCACAGGCTGCCCCCGACCGTTTCCCGACCCTTGTTCTCGATCTTGATTTTCATTGGAGGTTCTAGAATTATTCCGGTTCATACTTCTTGCAGCATTACATTCAAAAGCTCTGTGTCCAGGTCTTCCACATCTAAAGCATCCTCGCCCATAATTACTATTTCCTCGACCTAGACCCCTCACTAGAGTGTTATCGCTAGAAGACCTTTGTGAAGGAACCCTTGCATTGTCATTTTGTGTTGTAATAAATTGCTCAATTTTTTTATTTTGTTCGTCCATCATTTTTAGTATTTTATCTTCAAAGGTATTAATGTCGGCAACTGGCAAAACCACCTTAACCTTTTTCACTACCTTTTCCCTCATATCTATTAACACTTCTTCCTGTTTTATCTCTTTCAATAATTCATTAAAGGTGGGAGAGGGTTCTCTGATACTGGAACACCTCAATTTCTGAGCTACCGGATCCATAGTAGAAGCACCCCGCAGTAGTTGTTTCATCCTGCTTTTGTCAACGTCATCCTTAGTTATGCCTCCTTTATCTATTATTTTATACAATAGTTTATCCAATCGTATTAAAAATACACTCAACTTCTCTCCTGGTTCCTGAAACGTATGATGCAGTCGGGAAGTAAGATCTCCTACATCTTCGAGCGTTCCATATGCATAGTCTAATGACTCAAAGTAAGTGTCCAAAGTGGCATTGGGATTACTTCGCCTAGCGGCTTGTATGATTCCCATCGCAGGTCCCCTCAAGCTTTCTACTACCCGTTGTCTTTTAATACGATCCGGGCACTGCCACTCCTCTGTTTGTTGTACCGCAGCTTCTTTCCAAGCCTCATATGTTTCTTCTCCAACGGGTACTGGGGTAATTCCAGAAAATATCCGCAACCGTCGGTAACTTCCTTCGTAATGCCACCTCTCTAATTGGGTTACTACTCTATCCATGACAGATTCGAACTGATTGGTTTCATTAATATTAATATTAGGATTTTGAGCATCTCCTCCTTCACCACTTTCTTCCCTTCCATTAGAGTTGCTCAGTAAAGGGCCGATAGCAGCTGATACAGGGGCACTAGTAGCTTCTTTATCTTGTGTATTAGGCCACATGATGTTCCATCTCCTTCCAGTCTCTTCACTAGCTATCACTACGGAGGGTATCACTTCAGCGTCCAATTCTTTATCTGTTTCTATCAATACCGCTGCAGTTCTTCCCAATCCCCCAATCCATTTGTCAATAATCTTGGGTCTAATCACTCCATATAGTTTTGTCAATTTCTCTGTTATTTCTTCATCAGAAAACTCTGTAAAATTTCCCCCCACACTTAAACATTTCTTGGGATCTTTCCCTTTCCGACAACACCAATCACTTATGTCTTCCTCGGTAAATCTCTCCATTGCTTTATCCTGAGTAGTAGTGAGACCTCTGGATCTCAGCAGTGCCTCCAGTTGTAGCCCTTTCTTCAATAAGGAATGAATTGGATTTGGTCTCCTTTGGTATCAAAGGGCTATAATATGATATAATCGTGCCTCCACTCAAGCTTCTCTTATGTATATATTATATATTTATAGAAATTTTGGTAAGGCTCGCTTGAGTAAGCCTAACCTCTATGTGTGTAGTTAGTATTTTAGTTGAATACCATGAATTATTTAAATACCTGTAATCATCGAATACATGTTTCTTCTATTTCTTCTGTCTTTCAGGATCATCGGACTGTTATATTCAATATGACTCAACCACCTGGATGGTAAGTATCATTAATAAAACCAATACTTTATAGTGTTTTAAATATATCAATTAGATTAAATAATTTATTGACATCAAGCAATACTTTACAATTCTATTGCATGCAATATACAAAAAATTTGTATTCCTCCAATAAAGAGGGCACCAAAAGTGCTTGAGTGACCCGGGTACTCTTATTACTCACTATTATATATATAATATAATTTTAATGCATAAATAATATAAATTTCATTTAGTATAAACAATGTTTCGTGTATCCTATCAATAGAGGTAGTGAGAAAGATATAAAGTCCAGATTACCACTATGCTAATATATAGCTTTTCCTTGTAATCAAAGTCTTTCTGCAGTTAAAGTTAAAATAGTCTCTGTCTTTTTATTACTGTATCCAAAACATAGTTTAATTCTCCTTTTTGCAGTGGGAAACTAGTCTTTATCTAGCAACTTGAAGATTATGCTTATCTTTGTCTGTGCAGAATAAAATGCAACTCCTTGGTAATATATTTTCTGAATCTTTAGATCCTTCTTTTAGTAGAAGTAATGTAAATGACTAAACCACTCTGTAATAAAAGTTTTCTCTTCTCATAGAAATAAAAGTAAATGTTTATTCTTTCCTTTCAATAGCACATTCTTGTATCCATAGACTTTCTTTCAATTAATGAATAAGCTAGCTTTATATGATCTTGGTAAAAGTTGCAACTTAATGTCCCTCTTCAAGGTAACACATAAATTGTATCAATAAAGTCTGAAGGAAGAGTGCACACTTTAATTTATGTGTTGTATATTATCGATGCACAATGAAATTCTATTCTCTTCATATGCTCCCCCTACTCTCCAGCATAGTTTGTAAGCCACTCCCCCTTTTCCTACTTGTGGCATATAGGGGATTAAATTAGATGATGCGTCACTCGGCCAATCTCCCTTCCTTACATCCTTTTATATTTAGAGGGCTTTTTATATCAGTTGCTCTCCTTTAATAAAGTAATTGACATTCACTCTGCAGTTCCTTCTTTATAACAAGTAGTACCTCTCTACTCGCTAGTTACTGACTGTGATTGCCAAGCTGTCACGATAGTAATCACTATCTTACCACCGCACTGCCCAGGAGATGCGTCATCAGCTCCACTCACTATCTTACCCCCTTCACCGGAACCACCGTCCCTTTACCGGAATCATTGTCTGTCCATTCTCCAATATTCCGTCTCCTCCTCACCAGCGGGCTCAAGGTAGGGCAGCAGGCACTCTCTCCTTCACCTTTGTCCCGGCGGGGCTGGCGGCTGACAGAGCAGGTAATTTATCTCCTTCTCCTTCGTCCAGGGGGCTGGTGGCGGCTGGCGGCTGACAGAGCAGGTAATTTATCTCCTTCGTCCAGGGGCTGGCGGCGGCTGGCAGAGCTGTACGGCAGTGTCCTCTCTCTCTTCTCACCAAAGCCTCTGAATACTGACGGGGAGAAGCGGAGCTGCTTAATGGGGATAATGAAGAAAACGGGTCCCGGCTATTCTCCCCTCCGTCTCTCGTCGATTCCCCTCTCTCCTACGTTCAACGGCTCTCTCCCCCTTTTCTGTTGCCTGCGGGAGCCTCTTATAGTTCTCTCTCTCGCGGCTGGCTCGTGCTAAAATCCCCTTGCTTGTCCTCGCTCACCAGTCCTCTTTTCCCGGCGCGTGGCTCCCTTCTCTCCTGCGATGGGCTCCAGAAACTTCTTTATCATACCTTTACTCACTCCTCTACTGACTTTATAAAAGTGGAATTAAAATCACTATATACATACTTATCGGTACTATTCTTATAATAGATATACATATTATATATATACTAACAATAACGTTTACTTAGCTGGGCTACACTGTGTTTAGCCGGGCTACACATATATATGTATATATATATATATATATATATGTATATACATACACACATACATACATACATACATACATACATATATTTATCTTCATATAGGAAATAGGGGGGCACCAATATTTATCTTGCCTCCGGGCAACTGTGACGAACTTACGCCACTGGGTCTACTGGGATACCCAGTGTATTGAACACTAAGCTTGCTTTGTCTAGATTGAGCTTTATAGATATTTCTACCCACTTAAAATGGTTATTTTTGTTTGGGGTTAAGGCTTTGCATTATACATCAAGGAGTCACTGACAGCTATAAGATTTACTATTTTTATTGGTGGGACTAAAATCCCAAGTTTGAGCTTTCATCTCCACTGCGACTGTGCGAGATGGTTCGCCAGGTCACATACAGGTGAAACTCAGAAAATTAGAATATCGTGCAAAAGTTCATTTATTTCTGTAATTCAACTTAAAAGGTAAAACTAATATATTATATAGACTCATTACATGCAAAGTGAGATATTTCAAGCCTTTCTTTGTTATAATTTTGATGATTGTGGTTTTACAGGTTAAGATAACCCCAAATCCAAAATCTCAGAAAATTAGAATATTACATAAAATCAATAAAAAAAGGGATTTTAAATACAGAAATGTCGGCCCTCTGAAAAGTATAATCATGCATATGTACTCAGTACTTGGTTTGGGCCCCTTTTGCATGAATTACTGCCTCAATGCGGCGCGGCATGGATTCTATCGGCCTGTGGCACTGCTGAGGTGTTATGGAAGACCAGGATGCTTTAACAGCGGCCTTCATCTCTTCCGCATTGTTCGGTCTCATGTCTCTCATCTTTCTCTTGGCAATTGACTGACAGCCCCTGATGGACACTCTGACTGACAGCCCCTGATGAACACTGACAGCTTCTGATGGACACTCTGACACAGTCCCTGATGGATACTCTGACAGCTTGCTCTTAAAAGGACAGACTGACAGCGCACAACAGCAGAGCTCTGCACAGCGTGGAAGCATACAGGGAAATGGCGCCGAGCTGCCGAGTCTTTACAGACTCGAAGTATCGCGAGTGTCTGACTCAGGATTATGACGTGAGGCCTCTTCTGGTGCGATGAACCCTGAACTATGTTCTGTGCTGGAAACACAGAAATAGCAGCACTAAATATAACTAAATGGATGGATAAGTGAACAACAGTTAAAAATAGTTAAAAATATTTAATAGTGATTAAGAAGCATAAAAATGCCTGCTGATCATGCTTTCTTTGGTACGCCCTTGGTGATTAGGCAGAGAGATGAGGACCCCCAAGAAGCCACTACGCATTTGGACAGTGACAAAGATTTTATTTGAGGGAGTAAAGGTGTCATGGCTGTTACAAGCAAAATGTAAATTGAACATGGCATATGTAAGCAAGTAACAGTATGGTGCTATCAGGGGTGTATCTACCTATTGGCCAGGATGGCACTCGCCAGGGGCGCCAGGCAAGGAGGGGGCGCCGCCTGGCTGTGCCATCCGCGGCCAAAGGATAGAAAAACAGTACTGTCAGACTGTACCTGGTGAGAGTCTGTTACTGTTGGAGTGGCGCTGGTGTCTGGCAGCACCGCACTTGTAGTCAGACTCAAAATAAACTACAGCTCCCAGCAGCCCTTGTTGCTGGGAGCTCCCGGCAGCAAGGGCTGCTGGGAACTATAGTTTATTGTGAGTCTGATTACAAGTGCGGTGCTGCCGGACACTAGTCTGATCACTAGTGCAGTGCGGTGCTGACGGACACCGGCGCTGCGCCGGCAGTAACAGACTCTACCAGGTACACAGCAGTGGTGCAAGTAGAAATATTTTCTTATGGGTACTGAGTGACGAAAAATGGGCGTAGTCATGTGTTGTGATGGGGCGTGGTCATATGCTGCTAGTGGGAGTGGCTACATGACACTAGCGGCGTGGCCACATGACATAGCCCCTTTTTTTTGGTATTCTGGGGGCAAGGCTAAAAATATATAGTAATGCCTCCAGTATAATAGAAATATATAGTGATACCTCCAGTATAATAGAAATATATAGTAATGCCCCCAATTTAATAACAATATATAGTAATGCCTCAATAACAATATATAGTAATGCCTCCATTATAACAGGAAAATACAGCAACTGTTGCACTCCCAGTAACCCTGACAAAGTGGGAGGAGCCGTCATGCTGCCGAGCACCACGGTCTTGTTGCTTTGTGGCGCATTATAATTGTGGCAATGGCAAAGTGTGTGGAAGGTGGTACTGCGTACCCGCTGCAAACTTCTTAAGGGTACTCCGTGCCCGAGCGTACCCGCATACTTGCACCGCTGGTACACAGCAATTGTTGTATAGCACAGTGCTACAGATCTATTAGTTGTTGAAGATAATAAAAAAGTGTCCGTGTTTGGGAGAAGGGACCGTACCTGGAAAACTACACGATTTTCATGCATGTTAGATGTAAGTAAGTAAGTAGTAAGTAAGCGAAAACTTTAACTTGTTGAGTGTAATAAAGAAAATACATATCTTACCTATTTCAAGGCCATGTTCAAGGAAATGTATATAATTGTATAATTGATAATTTTATCTTGGAAGTGATGGCACCCTGATATTTCTTCTAACAGGAAGCACTTCTACCATCCAACTAATGCTGTTTGGTTAATGGCTGGGTCCATTTGAGGCTCATCTCACAGCATCTCATTATAGCATTTAATTCGGGATGCAGTCAAGATGCCGGCGTTTGATATCCCGGCGGTCGGAAAGCTGACGCCAGCATCCCGAAACTGCTCGCAATGCTGATGCTGGCATCCCAACATAGATAGCGATGCAGAATGCCAAAATCTGGATCAAGTTGGTGCCAAAGTCTCCACTGGCAAGCCATGTGGGAGGGTTAGGGTTAGGCTGCGAGGGCGGGAGAGCTAGGGTTAGGCAGCAGGGAGGGAGATTAGGAAGGGTGGGTTAGGTTTAGGCACCACTGAAGAGGCTTTTTTTTTTTGGGGGGGGGTTAAGGTCAGGCTGTGGGAAAGGTGGGTTAGGGGGGAGGGATGGTGTAACGTGAATACGAGACACTACTGTGCGGTGTAATGTGAATGAGGGACACTACTGTGTGGCATAATTGAATTGGAAGTACTATTGTGTCCACTCCCTTCCCCCACAAGACCATGCCCCATTTCCAATACTCACACCTTATTCCAAATGTGTGTAGGGGGGGCACCAGCCCCTTACTTTGCCAGGGGCGCTCGGACTCCTAGATACACCCCTGGGTGCTATATAGTACAATTTGATAAGTCTCACAAATGGAAAATACCTTCAATAAATCACTGTGACACTCTACAACTCAATAACTCTATTTAGGATTAGCTCAAAAAACATTCCGCACATATAATACATTTGCATCAGCATAAATGTGCTCTTTACCAAAATGTACACTGTAACATCCCTAGTCCCAAGCAACGTGCACAGGGCTTAGAATGTACAAGTTCTGTATGAGCTGAGGGGTGCTCCTTAAAGTATTGCTGAATAACTGGTGTGAGTCTCCTAAAATCCTGTTAGCAGTAACACTGTGGTACTGTCAGGGCCGGATCTAGACCTTGCAGCGCCCCGGGCAAAACAATAGGGGCGTGGCTTCATGGAGAAGGGGCGTGGTCAGTTATGCAAACTGTAGCTGTGCCCACAGTAGTATTGCACCCAGTACTGTGCCCCCTGTAGAGTTGTGCCCCAAGTAGTATTGCCCCCAGTACTGTGCCCCCTGTACAGTTGTGTCCCCTAGTTGCGCCGTTTACAAAAAAATAAAAATAAATGAATACTTACAATCCCCACTGCTGCTTCCCGACCACTGCTGCCCACTGTCTCCGTCCGCTGGCGCCGCTCCTCGGATCTATGGGAGAGACGTCATGACGTCTCTCCCATAGCACCGCATAGACACTAGAGGTCAATTATGACCTCTAGCTTCTATGTGCCGCTCCCACAATGCAGTGCGGGTGCGCGATGACTTAATCGCGCATTGCACAGCACCGGGCATCTAAACAGCACCGCGCAGCACCAGTAGCGGATCTTGCCACAGCAGCGGCGTCCTCCGTACAGTGGCAGCGCCCTCTGGAAGGCTGTGCCCCGGGCAAAAATCCTGCTTGCCCATAGCAAGATCTGCTACTGGGTACTGTCCATAACACTACACACTAAGCAGCTTGACTCTCTGTTGTCCTACACGCTGCCGGACTACTCCTTCCAGTACTGGGGGTTGACTGCCACTCACTGCCTAGCAGGCTGCTGCAAACTTGTTAACACTTGTAAGTCTCTCTTTGGGCTGATGAAGAAAAAGGTGTGCTGTCCCACACTGCTTGAAGCTTATAAGTCTCTCCCTGGAACTGTGAGGGAAAATATGGAATACAGGGGGAGATGTACTAAGCGAGTGGAGAATTTGCCCATGACAACCAATCAGCTGCTCTGTATAATTTTATAGGATGCAAATTATAAATGTGACTTCAATGCTGATTGGTTGCCATAGGCAACTTCTCCACTGGCTCACTACTTCACCCTTTTCACTGCTTAGTACATCTACGCCACAGTGTTTGGGGTACACAACACATGCTGCCCTTACTCCTCCCCTCAGACTGCATACTTGTCTCACAAAAGGCTGACTGCTCACAGTAACAGTTCAGGAAAGCACTGTGCTTATAGGGGGTCTTTCACTGTGCTAATACTCTCTCACGGCTGTCTAGTGGTGCTGTCGTTGACTGGTACCGGTGATGATCATGGCACTCCCTCTCCCCAGCCATCAGAACACCTCTTTCAGCACTGTCTCCTTAGAGGTTCCCCGGGCAGTCTGTCCGCAGCTTCATTTCCCACTCAGTTGACTCCACCGCCCAGGTCACAAGTTAACCTGTCGGATCCATGGATCGTCCCACTCTGCATATCCTGTGGCCAAAATCATCTTAGGTCCTAAAGCTCCTAGGGTTGCTGTGACTGTCACTATGTGAAAGGAGAGGTTAACCTCTGCACTGTCAGTGTCCCTCTGAGTTATGTAGTGTTCCACCCTTAACGCAGGTCAGAGACCCCTTAAACAGCAGTTTTCTAGGTGGCAGGGAAGTCCTTTAGTGGGGTACCACTGAAGTGTTTATAAACTTATGGAGAGAGAATTGACTGCATAGGAAAGGAAAGAGTTAAACATCTGGTGAGGGGTGGACCTAGCTGTGAGGAAAGTACAGCCTTTTTTGAAGGGGAGGGTTTGATATATATAGGGAAGGTGAGGCCATTTTAGCTCTCTCTTGTGGTGATTTGCCTTGGTGAGTGCTGCAGTGCAGACATTAATTTGTTCACACATATTTTGTGGAAACTGTTTTTGTGTGTGCAATTCTGCTGTGTCCCCTCTGCCTGTGCCATCCTCCGCATTTAATCATGTCTGCCCGCCCTCACCGTTCCGCTGGGCCCCCAGCTCGGTACCGCGGTTCTAGCGGTGGAGCTGGGCAAGGGGAAAGGGTGGTTGGCCTGGGGGACGGGGCCCCGTCCCCCGGGGCCTCCACGAGCGCGGGCAGGAGCGCAACACGGCGGGCCGGATCGGCCTCGCCGCTGGGGGCCGCCGTTGCCGGCTGGGCGCGGGTGGCGGGGGGGGGGGGCGGAGGTCGGTTCAGGCCGCCCGGAGGTCGACGGGCATCGGCCCTCGCCTCCTGGAGCGGCGGAGTCAGTGGCGGCGTCAGGCGCCCGCGGGCGCACGCATGCGCGCCGCGGAGGGCGCCAGGTTGTGCGGCCAGACCCGGCCTCTATCTCTCCCCCCTTGCCGCGGCCGGGTGGAAGTGCCGGGCGGGGGGAGAGGGCTGGACGGAGGTCGCTTGATCGCCACGCGGGGCCTGTATCGGAGCCTCGCGCGGCGGCGGCCGGGAACTCCATGGCGGGAGGCAGTGGGCCGCAGGTGGCGCCAGCCGCGCACGGGGGCGAGCAGGGGCACCGCCAGCACCTCTGTCCCCACTCATAGCTCCCCGGCGGCCGGAGTCCGGCAGGGGCCGGGGGGGGAGAGGGACAGGGGAGTGCCATACGAGACAGTAGAAGGCAGCGCTTGGCAGGAGAAGGCAAGGCAGGCGCACGGGGACACGGCAGTGAGCGGTGCTGGGGCGCGTGCACGGAGTGCGCGCGTGCCCACCGCGGGCGGGGCTGTGCGCGCGCGGACCGCGCGCAGCAGCACCGCGGTCCTCCCTGTCTCCCCAAAATACTCCACCGGAGCCAGAATACAGCGGCTTTCGGGGGAGGAGGGGCGACAGGGAATGGGTTGGTGGCCGCAGCACGCGCTGCGTGGCAGGGCGGCGGCTCCTCCCCAGGTTCGGGGAATAGCTCTGATTTGCAAGGGGAGGAAGTGTTTTCTGGTGGGGAGAGTGAGGGCTCCGACAGGGGTGCCCCCGCTTTCCCGCTGGGGCGACGGGCGTCGGGTGCCCGGGTCACGACCGTCGGGTGGCGGGCGCGGGATCGCGCCCGGGCGCTTGCCGGGGGTCCTTCAGGGTCCGTTGCCGGTTTTCGCGGCGGTCGGAACCCTCCCGGGGCACTGGCGTCGGCCCTGGCCACAGTGGTGGAGGCATTGGGACCGCTAGCCGCGGTGGCCTCCCCGAGGGCGGCAGCAAGTTCCGGCGCGTCTGCGGAGGCAGGCAGAGGGCCTCAGCGGCGCAGCGGGTGGCACGCGCCTGCCGGGAACTTGGAGCAGCCGCTGCGGAATTGGAGCTAGGTCCGGGACAGGATGGGCAGGGGCGCGCGGCCGCAGCGCCCCCCACTCGTAGGGCTCGGCATGCGCCGCGAGTGCGGGCCTGGTCCCCCTCTTCTTTGTCTTTTATAGGGGAGCATGAGGACGAAGGGATGACAGACTTCATGGAGGAAGACGTCGAGGTTGACGCGCCAGAGGATTCCATGTCGGAGCGGTCGACGGCATCAGGTGAGGTGGTGCAGTCAGTATCGGGTTCCTCCGCGAGCTCTAGTTCTCGTAGCTCTTCTTCTTCCTCCTCTTCATCTTCTCTGTCGTCGCAGGCGTCCGAAGTAAGTAGCACTACTAGGGCGAAGAAGAGGGCGGCGAAATTTGCCAAGCGGGCAGCAAAGCAGCAGAAGAGGCGTAAGCGGCGCAAGCGGGTTAGCGAGGAAGCTCGTAGGGCCAAGAAGCGCCGCGATTTGCCCGGGGTCGTTCGCTGCGACTACACCGCAGTAATGCGGGGGCTGCGGGACAGCTGCCGCAAGAAGATTCGTAGGACGTGTTCGTTTTAACAAAGGCCATGAAGAAGGATTATAAGGCGGCGGCCGCGAAGAAGGGCATTGGGGCTGAGGCTTTCCGGTCCTTCGATAATTGGCTGGCCGGTTTCTGGGTATTTGCGGCGTGCTACTTGGAGGATAGGCCGGAAGAGCACATGAATGTAATCCGGTATCTGCATCTCGTACACGACATGCAGCGCACATCCTCGGGCTCGGAGTGGCGTCGGTATGATCAGGAGTTTCGGGAGAAGCAGGACGGCTTGCAGGTCATGGACTTCGGATTCAAGGATGTGGAGGTCTGGCTCAAAGTAACCCGGGCCTCGCAGCAGGGGGAGGAACCCCGGAAACAGGGGGCGGACGGGCGACGCGCAGGGTCATCAGCCCAGGGGTCCGGCGCGGACGGCGGATTTGCCAAGGCAGGTGGATCGGCCGTCCGTGCAGGAGGGTGTTCCGCCACGAGAGGAAAGTGTTTCGCGTTTAACAGCGGAACATGTTCCTTTGGCAAGCAATGTCGTTTTCGACACTCCTGCCTGCCTCCTGCCTGACTCCTGCCTGGATCCCATCCAGCCTCCTCCTGTTTCAAAGGCGGTAGACAGGGGGTGCGGGGTAAGCAAGCGTACCCCAGGCAGGCCGCGAGCGGGACCGCTCTGCAGAGCTCCAACACCAATTAAGTTGGAGACTATGGGCCGGTGGTTGGAATTGTATCCGAATAGAGAGGATGCAAATTTTTTGTTTGACGGTTTTAAGTTTGGCTTTCGCTTGCCTGTTGCGAGTGAGGTGTCCGTGCGGGCACAGAGGAACCTCCAATCTGCCCGAGCCTTGCCGGGAGTGCTACGGGAGAAAGTAGATAAGGAGGTCAGGTTGGGCAGGATGGAGGGACCGTTTATGTCACCCCCGGTGGATGATTTGGTCATCTCTCCGGTCGGGGTGGTTCCTAAGAAGACTCCAGGCGCTTTCCGGCTCATCCAGCATCTTTCTTACCCGTTAGGGGCGTCGGTCAATGACGCAATACCGCCGGCTCATTGCTCGGTGGTGTATCAGTCATTCGACGAGGCGCTCGAGATGGTCCGCAGCTACGGGACCGGGGCCCTCATGGCTAAGATTGATGTTGAATCAGCTTTTAGGTTATTGCCGTTGCATCCGGACTCATTCCGTTTTATGGGTTTCCGGATTGGAGCGGAGTATTTCATCGACAAATGTTTGCCGATGGGATGTTCCGTTTCATGCTCATTTTTCGAGCGTTTTAGCACGTTTCTTCATTGGTGCGTGGAGTCTTCGTCAGGGGGTCACGGGGTTGCCCATTACCTCGATGACTTTCTGTGTGCGGGTCCGGCTAATGCTACACGGTGCGGCGACTTGCTTTTTAGCATCCGAGCTCTCTTTTACCACTTCGGTGTTCCCGTGGCCGTGGACAAAACAGAGGGTCCGGCCTCCTGCTTGTCATTTTTGGAGATTGAAATTGACACGGTGGTGGGAGAGTGTCGGTTGCCCCGGGACAAGGTTTCGAAGCTCCGCGACACCATTTGCCGGTTCGAAGGGTCGCGTAAAGTCACGCTGCGGCAGGCACAGTCCTTGCTGGGCATGTTGAACTTTGCTTGTCGGTTAATACCGATGGGCAGGGTTTTCTGCCGGAAGCTTGAAAGGGCGACGGCGGGGTGTGCCAGGCCACATCATTTTGTGCGTTTGTCCTCCGAAATAAAAAGGGATTTGGCCATATGGGCCTCGTTCCTGGAGGATTTCAACGGAGTGTGTATATGGCAAGCGCCAGCGGTGGACAGCGAGCGGCTGCAGCTGTTCACCGACGCAGCGGGTGCCTCTGGATTCGGGTGCTTTCTGGAGGGATCTTGGTGCGTGGCATCCTGGCCGGCAAAATGGCATAGCGAAGGTCTAACAAAAGATCTGGTGCTTCTGGAGCTTTTTCCCATTATGGTGGCGTTGGAGGTTTGGGGCGATCGGCTGGCTAATCGCAGCATACTGTTTAGATGCGATAATCTGGGCGTGGTGCATGCGATTAATAACCAGAGGGCAAAGTCGTTGGTGGTTCTGCGGGTGCTAGGGCAATTGCTTTTGACATGCTTGCGTAGGAACCTGTGGTTCCGCGCGCAGCATGTGCCCGGTTTGGAGAATGGAATTGCCGACGCTTTGTCGCGAGGACAGTGGGAGAGGTTTTGGTTGTTGGCACCCGAGGCCGACGAACAAGGTTTTCATTGTCCCGGTTATGTTTGGCAGGTGATCGGGCCGGACTGGAGGGTCTAGCGTTGCGGTCAGTCGCGCCAGCCACGCTCAAGGCTTACGGACAAGCTTGGAGCGAGTGGGAGGAGTTTGCCCAAGGTCGTCAGCAACAAGGTAAGAGCAGGCATCGGCTGATGCTTTCTTTTATTTGGCAGCTGTATGTTTCGGGTACGTCCCGAGCGGTGGTATCCCGGTACTTGGCTGGGGTCTCGTTTTTCTGCAAGCTGCGTGGCGTCCCCGATGTGACAAAAAGCGATGTTCTGCGGAAGGCAATGAAAGGGTGGGCGCGAGTAGCGCCGACGCCACCGGATAGGAGGCGGCCCATCGATGCGGCTTTGTTGCCGGCCGTCATCGCGGCGGTGGGGCGAGTCGCGTCGTCCAGGTTTGAGACGCTTTTGTTCAGTTTGGCGTTCTCAATGGCTTACCACGGGGCCTTTAGGGTTTCGGAGTTGGTAGCGCCTTCCAAGAGAACAGATTCGCGCATGCTGGTCGGAGACGTGGTAGTGGGTGAGAGGTCCTTGCTGTGCAGATTGCGGCGCTCTAAGACGGACCAAGTGGGGAGAGGGCGCTGGGTCACTTTGGTTCCGGCGCAGGAGGAGAGCGTTTGCCCGGTAGGCCTGGCTGTGCAATATGTGGCGGTGCGACCCGTTAGGAGGGGGTCATGGCTATTGCATTATGACGGGCTGCCGGTGACGAAATACCAGTTTCGTTGGATGCTGAGTCGTTGTTTGGCGAGCTTGGGCCTCCCACCCGCTGCGTTCGGTACCCATTCCTTTCGAATAGGCGCTGCGACGTCGGCTGCGGCGGCGGGTTTGTCCAGAACTGAAATCCAGGCGGTGGGGCGATGGAAGTCGTCAAGTTACAGACGGTATATTCGCCCCGTTGCATGAGAGGTCGGATTGCGCGTGGTGCTTTGTTTATTTGCGTTGTATTATGTTGTTACAGTTCTGTAAGTTATGGTATTGTGCGTCTGTTGGTGTCCCCCTTTTTTATCCTACTCAGGGATTAGCTACTCGTCGTTGCTGGCATGAGTCGGCAGCAGGGGTCTGGAGTTATTTTGCGATTTTTTGCCTGACTTGACGGACTGAATTCTAATCTACAATTCGGCTAATCTGTTCTAATCAGAGTCCCTCAGCAGGTCTTTACGCTTTCACCTCCAGCTTAGTTATTACATGTGTTTCCCATTTTATACCTCCCCTCCCCCTGTTTTAATTTCGTTTGATTTTATTTTGAACTTCCCCTTTGTGTGTCTATGTTCGCTTCAAATTGGCTAGATGCATGGTGCAGATCGGCTAGGCCGTGACTGCTGCAATAGCGAGATCTAAAGTTTTTTCTTTTTGGCAGATCCTTCAGGTGAAAGCAATTAATGAAGCTTTTTAGTAATCAATTTTACCCCTCTTTTCCCCTTCAGGTTGGTTTGAAGACAATTTGGCTATTTGGGTGGTCGGCCACTCTTATGTATACTGGGCAGCCAAGTTTGTGGCCTCGGAGGGGGCTCAGGCGTTGCCTGGAGCACAGGGTGTTAGATGGCTTGGCTGGCGAGGGATGATGTGGAGCGAGCTGAAGAGTAGGTTAGTGAGTCAGGCCAGCAAGCATGGAGTCCCTAGGGTCTTGGTTGTCCATCTAGGTGGCAACGACCTGGGGAAGAGGACATCCTTGGATCTGCGGTGGGCCATGATACAAGATCTGGCAAGTGTGGCCGCGGCATGGACCAATTGTGTGTTGGTTTTTTAATTGATGGTGCCAAGGTTGAGTTGGAGGGGTGTGGCGGATGGTCGCCAGATTGATGAGGCCAGGAAAAAGGTGAACGGGGCGGTGGCGAAGTGGGTGCTGTCCCACGGGGGCAAGGTAGTTCGCCACCCTAGGATTCGGTTCAGAGACAGTCACCTTTTTCGGCCTGATGGGGTACATCTATCCAATGAGGGGATGATGTTTTTCCTGGAGGATCTGGGTTTCGTTTTGCAGGAGTTAGGTTAGGTTATGGTGGCGGTGCGAAGACTTTGGGGATGAGTCTTTCGCTGTTGGCGGAAAAGAACGGCAGTTTTGTATTTGTATGGTAAACTGTAGTGTTTTACAGTTTGGTGTGGTTTAGGTGCACTCACCTCCATCGACTTATTGGCCGCTTGACCACCCGTCCGGGAAGGCAGCGGCAGGGCACCCAGGAGCGGTGGGTAGTCACTGTGGGGGTTGAGTTGTCACCTATTACCGGTTTGTGATAGTTGTAGTAAAATTAGGATCGTTTCGAATTTTTAGTAATTTAAGGTTAATTTAGGTTAATAGAGCCGTTCTTTTTGCTGCCACCATATGCCGGCTGGATCGGCATCTTAATAAAATTTTCTATTACAGGTTTGCTATTGGTTAGGGTCAAATAAATAGCTAGCAATTTTTCTGCCAAAATTCAAGTCTCCGTGTCTTTATTTCTGGTTTTGAAGGGAATGAATGCTTTACTGTAAAAGAAGGGGGTCCACCAAATATCACTAGGATGTTTAGGAGAGAGAATTGACTGCATAGGAAAGGAAAGAGTAAAACATCTGGTGAGGGGTGGACCTAGCTGTGAGGAAAGTACAGCCTTTTTTGAAGGGGAGGGTTTGATATATATAGGGAAGGTGAGGCCATTTTAGCTCTCTCTTGTGGTGATTTGCCTTCCCACCCTCCCGCCCCTGTGGTCAGAAATTCTGGCACGTGGTGCCTTGGCGTTAAGTTGTTGGCTGGTTTTATCTTTGGCTATTTATTGGCGGAAAAGAACGGCAGTTTTGTATTTGTATGGTAAACTGTAGTGTTTTACAGTTTGGTGTGGTTTAGGTGCACTCACCTCCATCGACTTATTGGCCGCTTGACCACCCGTCCGGGAAGGCAGCGGCAGGGCACCCAGGAGCGGTGGGTAGTCACTGTGGGGGTTGAGTTGTCACCCATTACCGGTTTGTGATAGTTGTAGTAAAATTAGGATCGTTTCGAATTTTTAGTAATTTAAGGTTAATTTAGGTTAATAGAGCCGTTCTTTTTGCTGCCACCATATGCCGGCTGGATCGGCATCTTAATAAAATTTTCTATTACAGGTTTGCTATTGGTTAGGGTCAAATAAATAGCTAGCAATTTTTCTGCCAAAATTCAAGTCTCCGTGTCTTTATTTCTGGTTTTGAAGGGAATGAATGCTTTACTTTAAAAGAAGGGGGTCCACCAAATATCACTAGGATGTTTAATGATAATTAATCATATGTGGAACAGAGCATTATGTGTGTGCCAGAAATAGTTGCTATGGGCAATTTCTCCACTGGTCCAGCGCTCTACTCTTTTCACTGCTTGATCAACCCCCAAAATCCCTCATTGCAAATATTTACATCACTCATAGGGGGTGATTCAATTGCTTTTTAGCACCTTCAGCTCCCATCTAACGTGTCGGGTTATAGTCAAATGTTTGTGCTGTTATGCGCAAGTTACTGGGCTCCCAATACTTAACGCGCCTGTCACACCCAAATGCACCTTGTTTAGATGTGTGAAGAGGCTAAACCTGTACAAACTACCGGGCATGCTGAATTTGGGTGCCCAAAAGCCTGACATTGGGCATATTTTTGCTTGTGACCTCAGGTGCGTGTGATCAGAAATAATGGGAGCCCGTAGCACTCGAGGCCAGTGCACACAAATAATTGAATAGCTCCACGTTATTATTATGACATTAATCATAGACAAACCTTAGGCCTACACAGTGTCTCTACTAGCGTGGGCTTGCTGAAAGACCCAGCTTCAGTAATTGGGACAAGCCGATGCATAAGATACAGATCCATGAGGCTTTGTGGCTGTTGGAGGTCGCAACTTTAACAGTTCCTGATGTTTGCTGACTCTGGGCGGCATGTACTAAGCCTTGAAAAGTGATAATTTCACTGTGATAAAGTACCAGCCAATCACCTCCTGTCAGTTTTCAAACCCAGCCTGTGACATGGCAGTTAGGAGCTGATTGGCTTAGTACATACCGCCCTCTATGCGTTGCAGCTGGGCCAAAACTGAGGGAGTTCTGATTTCTCCTTCACAGGTTCCAAGAAAGGGAGATATCACAGTCGATCAGAGACATTTGTCAAATGAGATCATACTTACTGTATATGAATCTTTGACAGTGGTAACTGATAGCTGGAGTGCAGGTCCAATGGAATAAACTAAAAAGTGCATATTTTTTATATCAAGCAAAATAACTTTATTATACATGTTTGTACTGTAAATGTTACAAAATCCATTTTTAATTTACGCATTGCAGTGTTTTATGGCCCTCATGCCGAGTTGATCGGTCGCAAGGCGAATGTAGCAGAGTTACACACGCTAAGCTGCCGCCTACTGGGAGTGTATCTTAGCTTCTTAAAAGTGCGACCGAAGTAATCGCAATATTGCGATCACAAACCTCGTAGCAGTTTTGGAGTAGCTTCAGACTTACTCTGCCTGTGCGATCAGTTCAGTGCTTGTCGTTCCTGGTTGATGTCACAAACACACCCAGCGTTCGCCCAGGCACTCCCACGTTTCTCCGGCCACTCCTGCGTTTTTTCCGGAAACGGTAGCGTTTTCAGCCACACGCCCCTGAAACGCCGTGTTTCCGCCCAGTAACACCCATTTCCTGTCAATCACATTACGATCGCCGGAGCGATGAAAAAGCCGTGAGTAAAATTACTTTCTACATAGCAAAGTTACTTGGCGCAGTCGCAGTGCGAACATTGCGCATGCGTACTAAGCGGATTTTCATTGCGATGCGATGAAAAATACCGAGCGAACAACTCGGAATGAGGGCCAATGTTTTATTAGCTTAGATTTGGGAATATTCTGTTATGCATTCCCTAACATCTGAGATTCAGTTCCCCTTATATAGCATTTAATGTGAGTCAAAAAATGTATTTGTTTACAAAAAATTTTAGAGCAAAGTTTAAAATCAATAAGTAGATACATCATCTATATACTGTATACTGTAGTTTTTTGATAGAGTCAGGAATGACAATGTCATTATTAGAAATAGAAAAAGTAATCTCAGGAGACATTTTTTTTTAAATCACCACCGGCAACCATGCTAAGAGAAGTATTGATCGGTGAACAAAAAAATGGTACATTCATCATCTTGTTTCTTATGTGTGTGTTATTGCAGTTGCATGCTATAAATGATCAATAATACACATTCTTCAAAGTATTAACTTTAAATCTTTTATTAGCTTCATTCTTTTTGTCCAAGATGGGTTCATTTGTTCATCTGCAATATGACTAACATCATGCAACAAGCAAGAGTCATTACTTTTCTTGCAGATGACATTACACACCATTGCACATAAAGTATTTTTGAGATTTGAATGTAGTGGTAAGCAGTTTTAGAAGCTATTCCCTAATTAGTTTTCTCCATGCCACTAGAGTGATGTATAACCTCAAAATCTATATTACTTTGCTTTAGTAAAATAATAGAATATTAGCTTTGAAAAATATTTTTTCTTAATATGGCAGTACCCCTTAAAATGGGTTGTAGGCAATACACAATCACAAAACGTGAAAGAAAAACTCTAATAACATTAGCCTTATAAATATGCTAGAAGTGTAACATGCTGGATATAAACACTGGAATTATACCACTAATCAGGGCAGGAAAGATAAAGGTCATGATTCAGGATCACACGCAACTGAGCAGCATCCTCTCATGATGGTGAGATGCAGTGGATGACAGGAGAGAGAGGTGACAGGGAGAGATAGTGGGAGATGTAGAAGTAGTGGGTGAGAGGGAGAGGCAGTGAGTGACAGGAAAGGCTGACGGGGAAAGGCAGAGGGTGATTATAGATTCAGTGGGTGACAGGGAGTTAGTGGGTGACAGAGAGATAGTGTGTGACTAGGGAGGCAGTGGGTGACAGATGGTGACTGGAAAAGCAGGGTTGGCATTGAGGCAGTGGGTGACAGACAGCGGCAGTGGTGACATGGAAGTAGTAGGTGACAGAGAGAGGCAGGGATGACAGGGAGATAGAGTGTGAATGGGGAGGCATGGGTGACATGGAGGCAGTGGGTGACAGGGATATAGTGGGTGACTGGTGAGGCAGATCTGACATGGAGGCAGTGGGTGAGAGATAGTGAATAGGGAGGTAGTGGGTCAGAGAGAGAGGGATGGTTGAAGAGAGAGATAGTGTATAACTAGTGAGGCAGGGGTGACTGGTGAGGCAGTGGGTGATAGGGGAGTCAGTGGGGGAGAGAGATAGTGGGTGACTGGGGAGGCAGTGGGTGACATGGAGACAGTTGGTGACAGAGAGATAGTGGGTGACTGGGGAGCGAGTGGGTAAAAGGGAGATAGTGGGTGGCATGGAGCCATGCATCATGAAGCACCCTGTGGTGCCCAGGCCGCTGTACCTTATGATGTCCCCCGCTGCAGGTTACTAGGCTGCTGCCCTCCAGGACTCCATGCTTGGCAGAAGCAGGAGTTGCAGATGTTGGCCCAGTGCTAGCAGGAGGTGCAGGCAGCAGTGGCTGGGGGGAGGTGCAGGTGGCCAGGGGCTGGCAGGAGTTGCAGGTAGAAGCAGCGGTGGGGGGTTGACAGGAGTTGCAGTTGGCAGCGGTTGTCATGGACTGGCTGCTGCAGGAGTCTTGTACTGAGGGCTGGCGTCTGCCCACTGCCCAAAATTGACAGGGGGGGCATGTGCCTGGGTCCGGCCCCCCAAATCCGCCAGTGGTGGGGTCTATGTACAATGTCTTGGAGAGAGATTTATGTGGACCGAGATAAAATACCAACCAATTACTGTCATTTTTAAACACAACCTGTAACATGGCAGTTAGGCGCTGATTGACTGGTGATTTATCTCCATCCACTTTATCTCTCCCCAAGGCCTGAGACATCTCCCTCCCCTGCAGTATGTAGGAGAGGAGTTTCCGCACATTGAGGCGAAAAGGCTTTTTCACAGGGACAATACGTGTTTGGAATTCCCTGCCTGAGAGAGTAGTAATGGTGGACTCAGTCAACACCTTTAAGAATGGGTTAGATAAATTCCTATTCGATGAAGATATTCAGGGTTATGGTGCGTAGGCACGCATTATAGTTAATATAACTAGTCCTAACATAAAAATAACTAGTCCTATAATAAGACTGCATAGGAGACCACAAATAGGTTGAACTCGATGGACAATTGTCTTTTTTCAACCTTAGTTACTATGTTACTATGTTACTGTAGGGGTAGATGTTCTATAGCAGCACATATTGTGATGTTATGCTCTTCCTGCTTCGTCTTATTGAGGCAAAGCAGGTAGGTACATCAATGAGATGTAAGAATATCTTGTTTGCCAGAGCAGAGGAGTGAAAACGATCCCCTCCAGGTCACACAATACATCAGCCTAGTGTCTCTAAAGTCTGGCAACAAGGTGTCCAATGTACAAGGCAAGGCAGAAGCAGGTTCAAAGGCTGGTTTCAGGGTCTGGAAAAAGGTTATCCATAATACCCTGTTCCTTCCTCTATCCTCCACATCCTTACTATCCCACCACTAAGCCCTGCTCTCTCCGTCTTCTCCCTATTATCTCACCTCACTTCCATCTGCATCACACCAAACACCCTCCCTCCACACCACCTAAAGTTTCCCTTCCTAGCTCTGTCTATACTCTCTTCATCTATGCCCTCCAAGCGAATCTCACCCCAATGCTAAAGCAACCCTGATAATCTCATTCACATTTCTCCCATCAACACTGTCCCTATCTCCTGTGCTCTCTGCAATGCCAGATCTCAGTAATAACCTGGTCCCCACCCATGACCACTTCTTATCCAGCTCCTTGGATCTCCTTCCCAAATGAATGCTCTCAGTGCTGCCCCTTCCCTCTCTAAACAATCACATATCAAAAACTTCATCTCCTCCGAGTCTTCAAACCCCCGGCATATCTTCGCCACCTTCAACTCCCTCTTCTGCCCTTGACTTTGCCACCTACTTCACATCTAAAATTTACCCTATCAAGGACAGAACATCACATCACACCAGACCCTCAGCAACCCCCCTCCTGTCTTCCCAGCCTACTTCTCTGCATTCATCTCACCAACTCTGACTTCCTATTCCCCTGTATCTGGAGAGGAAGTCATGGCCCTTAACCGGTCCTTCCTTCCTTGAACCTTTCCCCTCTTGCTTCATCCACTACCTCTCTCCCTTTGCCTGTTCCCATCTTGCCCTTGTCCTCAATCTTACCTCTCATCAGGCGTTGTCCACTCTGCATTCAAACATGCCCTTGTCTGCCCCATTCTTAAAAAACCTATCCTTGATCCTAACACACTCTCCAACTATTTTCCCATCTCTCTTCTCCCCTTTATCTCCAAACTGCTTGAGCATATTGTTCAGAACCACCTACAGTAACTGCCTTTCTTTCCTCAAACTCCCTGCTTGACCATGCTACCATCCTCTCCACTCCACTAAGACTGCCTTCACAAAAGTAAGCAATTACCTCTTTGCTGCCAAATATAAGTAGCATCACTCATTCTCCTTGACCTCTCGGCTGCTTTTGACACTGTGGACCCCCTCTCCTCCTGTGTATCATTTACTCTCTTGGTCTAGGTCAGTGGTCTCCAACCTTAATTGTGGTGTGAAAGTGGGTGTTCCCCCTCCTGCAGTGCCAGACACACAAATAATGCCCCCTCCTGCAGTGCCAGTGTGCAAGTCAAATTATTTTCTAACAAATATTTAAAATGCCAGCTCTAATATATACTGTGGACGTCTGCGCATCTTATTACCATGTGCTATGAATGTGCGCTATACATCGCAAAACACTACATCCCATAAGAGAAAACAATACACACACACATTATCTGAGTTCCAAAGCTCATTGATGTATATATTTGTTATTAAAAGGATATGTATTCAATATATCACAATGTACAGTATATATATAGTTACATGGTTTCAATTTACACAGTAAGCAGTTATTACAAACTAATTCAAATACAGACACGGCCAGCAATACAATTACCATATTTTGCTCAAATGCTCACTACACTTCCCCTCAATGCTCACAGCAGAGTATCGGCAGAAACCCATCTCGTTCAGCATCTGGGACAAAACAGGGCCATCTGTGTGTGTGTGTGTGTGTGTGTGTGTGTGTGTTCAGCAATACACTGAGAGTTGGGGGCGTACACAGGTCTCTTCTTTTTTCCAATATATATTTTATTGAGGTTTGTAAAATACAAGCAAAAGTAGCAAGAAATAGCATGGGGTCTAACCGATACACCAGTTGTATCACAAATTGAAATTAACCAAACACATAGATGGTGGAGCCCAAGGTAAAACCTCACATTTTCCATTTTCTCATATAACATACCAAGATTATAGACAATAGGATTATAAAAGTCATATAAGAGCTATTTTGCAGTATAAACAGTCACAAATCTGGTATAGAAATAAAACAAAAATATCAACAGTATAACATTTTAAATGCGTCCTCCCTGTCGGGGAACACAAAAACCAAAAACTATAAACAAACGGAAAAAATAAAATAGTACCTGCCCAGGTTAAGGGACTGCCAACCCATCCATGGAGACATCATCAGAACTAGAGAAGATATGAGGTTGACGGAGAACCAGAAAGCAGGAGAAGAGGGGTGTATACGGCTGCGGTGGGTACCAGAGACCAGGGTGTGAATGGGATATGAAAAAAAGGGGGAGAGATGGGAAAGCAAAGGGAGTTGGGTGTCTATGGGGGAGAGACCGGAGGGTTGTCAGTCAGGAGTTGTAGGCCATACCATGTGGTGCAGCAGAAACTCTGCTGAATAGCCAATTTTGTTATAGTGGGTAGCTTATGTATGAATCGACCCCAGCATTGAAATAGCGCAGGAGTCATTATTTCCTTATTGAGGGATGTTTCTAACCAGTCCATTATGAACAGGAAAAGGAGCCTAGAGGTCACTAAAGGTAATGTGGAAGGGGTGTCATGGATCCACTGCTGAAGTATAGCTTTTCTGCCTACTGCAGAGAGAATCACCACCAGTTTCGCATCTTGGGAGGGGAGATCAGTTTGGTCACGAATATGTCTAAAGAGAGCCCAAGAGGCAGTGCATTGAAAACGTAAGCCCAACTCGGAGGTACCATAGGCCCTCAGCTCAGCCCAAAAAGCCTGAATATGAGGGCAGTGCCAATAGCAATGCATCAAATCGGTGCAGAGCATTTTATGCATTTTGCCGAGTCAGATAAACCCATCAAATGACTCCATAGAGATATAGGCTCTATGTAGGATCTTATAGGACATTTCCTGGTATAAGCTGGCCGGGATAATTTTTAGAGAGGGTGTAAAACTATCCATGATATCGTTAGGAGACATAGCAGGAATTTGGGAGGACCACTTCTGAACCTGAAGTAGGTCAGAGGTGGGTACATGTTCTGTACGTATGCGGGCGTAAATAGTTGAGATGGAATACGTCACAGAGCGCAAGAGTGTGTCTAGGGAATTAGTAAAATCTGATGGGTGTAAGTGTGAGAGGACCGATTGTATGTAGTGCGAGGCCTGAAAGAAGAAGAATATGTGGTGAGGGTTGATGTTGAATTTAGTCAGTACATCAGCGAAGGAGAGTAACTTCTTCCCTGAGTCCAGAAGGTCGGCGATCTGCACAATTCCAGCCGCGTGCCAAGCTGTGAAGGGAAAAGAGGCTTTACCATTCAGAAACTGCAGATTACCGACCAAAGGCAAAAATAATGAGTAGGTGTATTGTAGCTGCAGAGATTTTCTAGACAGCCGCCATGCTATTATGGTAGAAGTCAAAAGTGGGTTGTCAATGTGCAAGGACAATAGTTCAGATTTAGTCGCATGGAGAAGAAAGTGTAAGGATAGAGGGGCACAGAGTTGGGAGTCAATCATCCAGTCGGTAAAGACTGAAGTACCTCTAAGCCAGTCCATAGCGAAACGTAAAAGGCATGCTCTATTGTACTGCTCTATGTCCGGCAGATTCATACCCCCTTTCTGTACCGTCTGGGACAATTTGAAAAAGCTTATTCTGGGATGTTTATTGGCCCAAATAAATTTGGAGATGGATGAGTTAAGGGAAGACAAGTCAGATTTCGAGAGCATTATCGGAACCATCTGGAGGACATAGAGCAGTTTGGGAAATCTAGCCATTTTAACTAGGTTGCATCATCCCATTAAATTGAGGGGTAGTGTTTGCCAGAGCAGTAGTTCAGTCTGAATTTTGACAAGAACAGGACGTATATTGTCAGAATAGAGACGGGTGGGGTCAGAGGGAAGAAGAATCCCAAGATATGTAATATGTGTAGGAGCCCAACGGAATGGGAAAGGAGTATCCCAGCCCATGGTGACTTGAGGGAATATGGCTAAAGCCTCTGATTTGTCATAGTTCATGGAGAAGCCAGCAAAGGAGGATTAACATTCAATAGCATCCTGCAATGCCGGAATAGAGTGTCTCGGATTGGAGGTGAGAAGGAGGATATCATCTGCAAACGCCATCAGTTTAATCTCTCTGTTGCCTATCTTAATACCCTTAAAGGTAGGTAAATTCAGGATGTATCGTAAAAAGGGTTCTAAAGCCAGGTTGAAGAGGAGGGGGGAGAGAGGGCATCCCTGTCTAGTTCCCCTTTCAAGGACGAAGGGAGGCGAAGGAATATTATTGACTACCACCTGTGCAGTAGGTTGACTATAAAGGGAGTTGATAAGGCCACGGAAATTCTCGGCAAATCATTGATGGAGCAAGACTCTAGTCAAGTGGGGCCAAGCAATCTTGTCAAAAGCTTTTTCCGCATCTAGGTTTATCAGTATGTTATCTGTGAAATTGTGAGTGCGCGAGTGTGTAATGACTGCCAGGGCAGCTCTAATACCCTGAACAGATTGTCTATTTTTAATGAAGCCCATCTGCGCAGGTGATACAATAAGGGAAAGGCAAGGCTTTAGCCGGTTGGCCATAAGCATTGTGAGAATTTTGAAATCCTGGTTGAGCAAGGAGATCGGTCTATATGAGCCGGGTAAGGAAGGATCCTTACCAGGTTTTGCTAGAACTATAATAGTGGCTTCGTTGAATCTAATTGGAGTGTGCTTAGAGTTAAGAATGTGGTTGTAAAGGGATGTTAGGGTGGGAGCCAGCTCGTCACGAAGCATTTTATAAAACTCTGCACCAAAACCATCTGGGCCAGGGCTTTTGTTGTTTGGTAAGGTTTTAATAACATCAATCACCTCCTCAACCGTAACTGGGGATTCTAGGGAGTCTCTCTCCTCCTGGGTCAATACCGGGAGGGAGGATTTCTCCAGAAAAGAGTGGTTTGCTTCTGGATCATCAGGACCCTTGGCATATAGAGATTGGTAGAAATGTCTAAATTCGGTGCAAATAGTTTCGGGATCAGTAGTCAACA
The DNA here is from genome assembly GCF_028390025.1 of Pseudophryne corroboree. Lineage (NCBI taxonomy): Eukaryota > Metazoa > Chordata > Amphibia > Anura > Myobatrachidae > Pseudophryne > Pseudophryne corroboree. The sequence goes on from NC_086447.1 coordinate 729,887,711, forward strand.
TGCCGGAGCTGTGGACTGCGTTCACCCACTTGCTGGATTTAGGGCCCTTCATTAGATTGGCCAGTAATTTGCCCGATTTATTACCCCATCTATGAAATCTGTTCTGTTGATAATCGTAGGACAATTGAGGAACGTATCGTAGATGATTTTGGCAGAGAGATAGGCCTCTTTGTGTGCGGGGGTATCGTGTTGGGTATACCTTCGATACGCTGAGGTAAGAGTGGCACTTAGGGTCTGTAATTGAGAAGTAAACTTCTTCCTTTTGGAATGAGTATAAGACATTATGTGACCCCGGAGGACGGCCTTGGCTGCACCCCAGAATATTGTCGAATCCAATCACTGATCGCTATCTAGGTTGTAGTTAAGCCAGGATTGCTTTAAATGTAAGAGGAAATCAGTGGAGTGGCATAAATAGGCAGGGAAGCGCCACCTAGGAGTACTACGTGGAGGCAGAGTTAATTGGATGTGGAGAGAGATCGGGGCATGGTCGAAAATAATGATATTCTCAATGGAGGTGTGGGTAACCTTGGGGAGAAGGCCAGTGGAGGTAAAAATTTAATCAATTCTAGAGTGGGAGGAATGAGGATGGAAATAGAAAGTAAAGTCTTTTAGAGTGGGATGAAGGATGCGCCAGGGATCTAATAGGTCCAATTGTGTGCAGAAGGAGGAAAGTAGTAGAGTATGGGGTGTGTTAGAGGAGGTACTCACCCCGGATCTATCCATGGATGGATCAGCTACCAAATTGAAGTCCCCACCGATAATCAGGTTTATACTACCCCAACTAAGGAGAGTAGTTAGGAGATCTGCAAAAAAGGAATCAGGTGAAACATTGGGTGCATAGAGATTAAGAAGGGTATAAACAGTTTTATTAACAGTGATGTCTAATAGTAAGAATCTACTCCCAGGATCACAAAGTTTTCTCAGTATAGAATATTGTAGATTGGTATGTAGTAGTATCGCCACCCCGCTAGATTTGGAATGATACGGAGACGAGATACAGTCTCCGATCCATGGAGCACGTAGGGTATGTCTAGGGTCGTCCAACCAGTGCATCTCCTGAAGGAAGACGACATGGGGGGACATGCGTTTCAGGTGGGATGCCACCTTCCTTCGTTTGACCGGGTGATTTAGGCCTTCTACGTTCTAAGAGACGATTCGGAGTGATGTAGTATCTCGGATTCCGTCTACATGAGATAGTGGGTGGGCGTCAGAGGACATATCAACCCACCCCTACCGGACAAAACATTAGCAGAAAGATGTAAAGGGTAAAGTAGGGTCCCACCCCGTCCCAGCGATCGGGGGAGGGTTTCCCCAATGAAGGGTAGGGGTCCTGGCCTAGGCAGATAAATCTAACAAAACTTATAAACATAAACAGAGACAACCAAGAATAACAAGAAAAAGATAACAAAACAAGTCTCGAGTGTGTAATAGTTACACTCAAGGCAGTTCGTAAGTGAGACCCGAGAGCAGGCTCGGGTAGCAGAAGGTCGCCAGCAGACAGGATCAGGCATCATTCACGTGTTGGTAAGAGAGAGATGCCGCCCGGCCTCCCCAGGATCATCAAAGACCTGCGGCTTGCCATCATCGAAGACCCTGAGGTGAGCCGGGTAGAGTAGGGAGAATGTGATCTTCGCCTCAAATAGGTGCTTGCAGATGGGAGCGAACTCTTTGCGTTTTCTAGCCACTAGTGCAGAAAAGTCCTGAAAGATGAGGAGGCAGTCCCCATTGATTGAGAGGCTACCAGCCTTGCGGTAGTGGTCAAGAAGTCTCGATTTGTCCGCATAATTCAGGATCCTCATTATGACCGGGCAAGGCCGTCCAGAAGAATTTCTGCGCTCAGGCCCCAATCTATGGGCTCTTTCGATGACAAGGGGGAGTCCTTTCAGATCCATAGAAAGTTGCTCTGGAATGCCTGATGAAAGGAGGTCCAAAAGCTCAAGACCTTTTATCGACTCTGGGATGCCTATGACCCTTAAGTTGTTACGTCTGCTGCGATTTTCGAGGTCATCTAGCTTTTCTGAGCTGTCAGAGACCTCTAATTGTTTGGCCTGTAGAGAGCGTTGCTCCTCCTCCAAGTTGTTCTCTAAGGTTGATATCCTCTGCTCCGCTTCGTCCAGGCGAGTGGAGTGTTGACTGAGCAGGGTCGAGGAGGATTCTATGGCTTCCTTGATGCCTGCCAGCTTTTCGTCGAGGAGTAGTCCTAAGACCGCTAGCAGGTCCTTGTGTTTCATCTTAGGTTGTTTCACAAGTGGCCGTGATTTGCGAGAGCGCTGAGATAATGATAGTGTGGTCGAATGGTCAGAATCAGATGAATCGCCACAGGGAGTATCCTCTCGGGAATGCTGAGTAGTGCCTGTGGACATTACGGGCAGAGGTATCAGGAACTTTTCCATGCAGGGGTAGTTTATGAGGGCAAGATTTGTGGCACAGAGAGCTCGAATAGTAAAGGATATAACGGGTCTCACTTACATGGCGTACGTATTCAAAGCAACCCCATTTTGGTCATGTCTCTCGGAAGGTGAGAGAGGTGTGAGGTTCCCCCAGCCGGGAGTACAGAAAATATGGGGTACAGCGTATTCCCACCCTGGTTTTTGAGGTATGTAGGTGTACGGGGGGAGAAATGAAGAGGGTGACTGCTGAACAATACAATAGAGGGGCAAAGAGTGTCCACTTCCAGCAGGAATCGAGGGTCGTCCCCAGGCCCAGCGGGTATTGGGTTGATGAAGAAGGCTGGCTGGCTAATAAAATCAAATATGGCCAAAGGGTAAGCAGGATAGTGTCAATAGCAGCCCCGTATTGTGTATGTAGGGCTGGACAAGTGGGGTAACAGCTAGGCTTTCTCCGCATAGATAGATGGCAGCAGCATGGTGCGGTCGGGTGCCGGAGTGAGCACAGACCCCACTGCCAGGGTCCATTTCGTGGCCCAGTGGAGCGGAGGTATAGAGGAGACCCCGGTTACAGGGACGTTCCAAGCCCCCTTTATGGCGGTCACCCGGTATCTTACCGCTGAGATGCAGATGAGGGAGGGAGTGCTGCGGATGGCTGTAGGAGGACTCCCAGGAGAGCCGTAAGGAGTGGGGAGCCAGGTGCTGCAAGATGGAGGCAGCCGTTGATCTGGAGGGCTGGCTGGTTCACGGAGGTCGAGGGCCGCAGGCGGGAGGGCCCCCCTCGGCAGCGGGAGCAAGGCACCTACTGTTGAGCCGGCGGCCGCGGGGCTGCTCCCCATGTTAGAGAGGCTTCAGGCACTCACTCGTCGCAGCAGTCCGTCCCGCGGTACAGCGGGTGGGCGCCAGCGCCACAGCTCCAGTGATGAGGCAAGGGTTAGGCTGCCCCCATGGCGGCTCTCAGATCCGGGGTCAGGCGACTACAGGGTACGACGGGTGCGTCCATCCCGGCAAGGCCGCCCAGAAGACGTTAGGTGGGCTGAAGGATTACTTTGACACCAAGCACGACATGTCCATCTTGCTCCGCTCCAATAATACACATACATGACGTTACTCCATTATATAATTTAAAACCATATGATGTCTGGTGCTTGGTATGTTCAATTTATGTGCTGTATGAAATATGTGTTGAATATATCTTTGTGGCATGTCTGTGTAAATGTGTATGTTACCATATATTATGGTGCGCGCTGTGCGTATTCGCAAGTATAGTGACTCATCATGTGTGGAGTCTGTATGTTCTCTCTATGTAATATTTTTGACTTCGACGGTCCACCCTTTGGTAGTAAACAATAACTGCCATAAATTATTAACATAAGAAAATATTTCAGACAATAATTGGTGACCTAGACACAAGTATGTATTTATTTTGCAAATCAGACATTTCACTATATTTGGGGAAGACAGGGAGGAGGACGAGACATCCTCTATATGCACTCGGCGTTCACAGGACCACTGGTTGGGTGGACAACATTCAACCTATAGAGTATGCTGGGACAGTGCTATGGCCTATAATGTCTGATTTGAATGAACATTTCACACATACATATACCTACGTCTTTGTACACTGATGTTCGGGTTCGATTGAGGTTCTGCTGGGTAGAGGGAGAAAACACAATCAAATCGTGAAAGTGATATATAAAATTTTCATGATATATATATTGTCGAAGTCGGAAAATATTGCAATACACACACCACATGCAAACACCACACAGATGGCATCCATATATGTACTTAGTCTGGCGTGCGTGCAGCATACTCGCAAATTGCGTACAATCGCCTCACACGGGAGTGCGCGTACGGGCGTGGTATGAGCAATTACAGAAAGATTCTTACTTGCAATGGAAATTAATGCAGTACATGCCACAGCCTGTGTCAAGTCACTGTTCACACACACACTAATCTAACCAAACATGCACATCTTTCCAACACAATGTCTTGGTATTCCAATGTTTGAACAGACCCCCTGGTCTGTGAAGAAAGATACACACAAACCAAACTGTCATTGTTTAATGGAAACCAGAACAATGGGAGACATATATCCCAAATAGATACACACAAGCTTGTGGTTACAAATTATTAGCTACAGGCAGCCTGCAGTAACACTTGTGTATATATATATATATATATATATATATATATGTTTATTTTTGTGTGTATCTTGAGAATGGTTGGTCATTTCATGTGTAGGATCATGTTGCTTGAAGATAGCATGACAGGGTAATCTAACGAACATGGAAATATCTGTCACACATTGCATGTTTCCCAAACTTGGTGCACACATTGCACATAGTCTGCCCTTTCCCCTCATGCAACTTTTACTTATTTGCAAGGCACAACAAGGGAATTATACACCTTTACAGTATACGAGGGGACAGTAACTGATCAGAGCATCATGCATGGTATCTACGTGTTCGGATAATTATGAGTAATAATCTGGTGTTGGTTTGGAGAAGATCGCATGTCGTTGCGAATAGTTATTCGCAAAGGCAGATTAAAGGTATATTTGTGTTTATTATGTACTTGGTATGCGGCTGGAATCCAGAGCTACACACCCCTGAATCAAGGCATCGCCCATCTCTTCAAACCGACCAATGACCTCTCCTGTACTGTAAACGACCATCCCTCCAACCAATCAGTGGAGAGCATACAACCCCATTGTATTGTATTTTGGGAAAGGGTATATAAACCTTGCACCTGGGCCGGTCGCTCTCTCTCTCTGCTTTTTAAAAGACTCATAGGTCATCTTGCCAGATCGACTAGAGGACCGGATCCGGGTTGCGCAGGCGAACAAAGCGTACGTATCATTGGGTGTGACTCTCTCTCTGTGATTGAATTGTATTGTGTTGTACCATTATATTTTAACTTATTGTAAACCCCTTTTACAAATATATTATTACTTGTTGCTGCTTTGGACCACAACATACAATCAAATACTGGTGTCGCATTCAGTTTCTGTTGAGCGTTTGTATAGTATAAATGCCACACCTAGAGCTGCCTCGTGCTCTCAGCGTGTCGGTCTGTGTGTATGCACTGAGTGTAAGCTGCACGGCTATTCCGGCGTGTGTACGCTAACTGGGGACAGAGTATTTATTACAGCAGCCACAGTGGCTTCAGTTACAGTGTGCAATAGGGGTTAGTGGCTGTTTTCCAAGAAGTCTATCGAACTTCTCAATTGGGGACATTGTCCGGCTCGTCTCATACCCGGCTTTTGCACAACAGTACAGGCGCTTGCCAGCAGCAAGGGTGGATTAGCATTATTATATTGTGTTGAGCTATCTTGTGCTGCTGAACCGCGCCTGTACTGCATTGGTTATGGATGCTGGCGTGAACCGCAAGGACAAAGGAAAAAAAGCCATTTAAAAGTTTTTTTGTTTTTTTTTCTTCTTTTTTTTTCTTTTGCACATGTAACTTTGCATAAAGGTGCACACAGCGTACCCATACTTTGCATCCATCCCACATATTGTTGCCATAGGTTATAACGGTCATTTATAGGTTTGTGTGAAACCGGATACATCTGTGTTGCTATATACATTTGAAGTAACTGTGTTAATGATATAGTTGTAAGAACACAAAACGCAGCTCTGGCCTAGTATTTTAAGTTAAAACAGAGCAATTGTGGGGTGTGTTCGTGAGCGACAATAGTTTATATCGCTCACATTTATATTGTGTGATTTGTTTTAGTGCGGGCGCACTTTTGTACACGTGGCCCGGACAAAGTACGTGAGCACGCACAAGCGTGAAAAGGCACGTGCGGTTGCGTAATTACGCAAGTTGCGTAAGATCGCTAACGCCAAGGACAAACCACACAATAGTTCTATTTAAAGCGGAGTAGTAGATGTTTATCTACAAATAGCACATAACTATCCGATTTCAAACGCAGATTAGAATAACATTGATAAAGTGTGTTACCTCTGGGGAAAGCTATCAGTTAACAGGGAAGGATATTTTTCTGATCAGAAAACTATAGAGTGCTAGTGTGGGCTGAAAAAGGTGTGACTGTATTGAACCCTGCTTGGTGGACTTGGTGAACTCGGTGAAACTCGGTGAACTTGGTGAGCACGGTCTAGGTGAACACGTGCAACGGAGTGTGATAAAGCTTTGTGAAGTTGTTGTTTTAAAGGTTTTTTTTTTCATGGTAATACACTCCGGTTGTTTTGGAGCACAGTGTGAAGACTCCAGTGATCCTACAACTTATAGATAGCAAGTGTCTATAAGCTGTAAGATTGGACCGCACGGTTGTGTGAGCGATACGTGGCGCAACGTGATACAAAGTTTTGCATATTTGTGCGTAAACCTCGTCATCATACGCGTTGTGTAAAGCACATGCAAGCGTGGTTTGTGTAAAAATTGTCTTTTAGGCAGATATTCACTGGGTACGGTAAGTTACTCCTAAAGGCCCAGGGGATATAGGCCGAAGTAGGGCCTGCACTGGCTACGCGTGTCTGCTAAACAGGGCGGATCCGTGGTACTCAGAGCAGAAGAAGTTAGTGGAAGAACTTTGAGGACTTCCACCATTAGACTACTGTGTTTGGAGCATTTTAGGAAGTTTTCCCGTGTTAAAAGGGTCCACAATGGGAGCCAAGTGCACAACACAGGGACGTTCCTCAGTCAGGGTTCAGACAGCAGAATTGAGACCCAGGGGGTCTGCTCGGTTGGTAATGTGGGGGAAGTATGGTCCCCACACTGAGACCTTTTGTGATGAATGGACACAAATGACTGTGGGGGATAAAGCATCATTTCCTGGGATAGGTAGTTTTGATCCAGAGGTACTACACAATGTAAGGATTAGAATATGTCTGCTCAAATCCAGAAAGCAAAGGGTAAGGCATACAGATTGTTTAAACTTGTGGCAACAAGAGGGGGATGTGCAAAGGGAGCTTGCTCGCACAGCAAGTTCCAAACCAGGCAGAAGCGTGAATGCGACAGCACCACCACCACCATATGTTGATGGAGAGAAGAGTGTCACCACCAATGATACAAAGGTAGAGGTCAGGGAAATGCGCAGCGAATGTATTAAAACTAACGCTTGTACCTTGTACCCTGTTTTACCTTCTCCCCAAGATTACAGCAACATAGAGGATGAGCCTAGCATGATCTCAGCCCTTGCCCTGGCTGCCACCATACACGACACAAGGGTGGGCATTGCCCAACCACCAAGGGCAGTGGCCATATCAGCCAGTGAGGGGGCAGATGAGATTGTGGCGACTGGTAAGTACGGTACCGTCCATTATGCAGAAACAGTATTGTAGAGACAAACAAGAAAGATGTGGTTGAGTTGCATCCAGTTAGGGTGATTGCAGTCCCTAACGGGAGAACTGACACTCAGGGGGTGACCCCAATCAGGAACATTGCAATGTACTGTCCCTGGTCCCGTATGTAGCTGAGGTCAATTATGGCAGAATTCCCTGACCCCAGAAAGGATTTAGTCGGATACCAGAAATATATAAAAGATTTAGGACTTTCCCAAGAACCAACATACAAAGATTGGCGGACGGTGTTGCGAGCGAGTCTCCCATCTAATATTGACATCCCAAAATTTATTACAGACTGCAAACTAGATGCAGAAGTGCCACTCACTGATGCTTACAATCAGAAGAATGTCAGGCAAATCAATATACAACTAGGTTTGTATTTCCCAGCCGTAGTTAGATGGAATAAGATTTTTTCCATAAGACAGAAAGAGAATGAACTGGCATCCGAATATTTCCACAGAGCTTTGATGGAAATGGCTAAATTCACTGGGGTTGAGGATATTAGAGACAATGTCAACCACAGGGAAGTAGCTGTCTCTGTATTAATGGAGGGATTGAAGGAGGCACTGAAAACCAGGGTGCAAACTTCTATGCCAAACTGGAGGGGTATTACGGTGACTGCACTTAGGGAATCAGCACTGGAGCACGACCGTAATATCCAGAAAACCAGGGAGGCACAAGGGGAGCGGTTGATGGTTATGAGCATCCAAGCACTGGAAGGAGCACCAACTCGACCAAAACCCCAGGCCCCTGACACATGGAAAAAGCCAAGAGTTTGTTATCTGTGTAAAAGGGAAGGGCATTATGCCAGCAATTGTAACAGCACACAAAAATTCAGACCCCCTAGACAAGATCACGAGCAAAGTACTTATACACATAGAGGAGATCAGGGATCATACAGGAGAGAGTACTAGCCGTATAGAGGGGAAACAAGGAGGTAGCCACCACGGGAGGACTGGCGAGCCTCCGAAGACTTACCGTTATCCCCCTCACATATCATAGCCGCCAACGCCCAAAGGGTGGGTCGACGGCCCCAATAGAGGTTAGGCCACACCTGTAGTCTGCAGCCTGTGAAGCTGATCGCTGGCCCTGGGAATGAACCTGAGGTCTTGGTCAAAGTAGCAGGAACACTACAACCATTTCTTGTAGATACAGGGGCGGCCAGATCTGTACTCAAAGCTCCAACCAATTTACTGACCACGGGCAAAACCATTTCGGCTATGGGAGTAACAGGAACGGTGCAACACTACCCTTTGAGTAGACCGGCAGAGATTACGATAGGGCTCCTGCAGACCAAACACTCTTTTCTGCTGGCTGCATCAGCTCCGAATAATCTGCTCGGCAGAGATTTATTGTGTAAAATGCGGTGTGTCATATATTGTACTCCTGAGGGTGTCTTCTTGGATATACCCGAGAAGCACGTTCAAGAAGTGCAAGATATATTAGACACCCCTCAAAGGCTAATGTCGCACTCTGCTGTTATAGACAAGTGTACATCAAAGGTAGAGGAAATGATCTCACAAATACCGGGTTCCCTTTGGACCAAAGATGGACAAGACACTGGATTGATGGCGAATGTAGCCCCAGTAGTTGTGCAAGTAAAAGATGGTAGGATAGCTCCAAAAATCCCTCAGTATCCTCTGAAGCCAGAGGTAGAATTAGGAGTGTACCCCGTCATAGAGCGCTTGCTACAACAGGGCATCCTAGTCAGGACGTCCAGCACAGCCAATAGTCCCATCTTCCCTGTGAAAAAGAGTGGGGGGAGGGGTTACCGGCTAGTGCAGGATTTAAGAGTGGTGAACAAAATAGTTGAGAGTCAATTCCCCGTAGTGCCCAATCCAGCTGTCATCTTGATGCAGATCCCCGCAACCTCTTCATACTTCACTGTCATTGATCTCTGTTCTGCCTTCTTTTCTGTCCCTCTCCACCCTGACAGTCAGTACCTTTTCGCCTTCTCTTACAGGGAAGTACAGTACACCTGGACTCGTCTCCCCCAAGGCTTCATTGACAGCCCAAGTATCTTCTCCCAAGCACTGCATGACTGCTTGCAATCCTTTCAACCTGAAAATGGCTCAGTGCTAATACAGTATGTTGATGACTTATTGTTGTGCTCTGACTCATTTGAAACGTCCTTGGCAGATACGAAGCAGCTGCTGCTTCACCTCTCCCAGACAGGACATAAGGTTTCAAAGGATAAATTACAGTTGTGCAGTAAAAGGGTGAGGTATTTGGGGCATTGCTTGACACAAGGACAACAACACCTCACTGCTGATAGGATAGAAGCGATTCGCAACATGACTCTGCCACAAACCCAGCAACAGATCCGCACTTTCCTAGGAATGTGTGGGTACTGCCGAAACTGGATCCCAGGGTTCTCCATACTGGCTTTACCTTTGCAAGAGATGGTCTCTTCAAACAAACCAGATCGGATTTCGCACACAGATGAGTCCAAACTGGCATTTGAGAGACTCAAACAGTGCCTATCACAGGCACCTGCATTAGGTATGCCAGATTATGGGAAACCCTTTGAATTGTACGGTACAGAGAGTGCTGGGTGTGCGGCAGGTGTTTTAACACAGAAACATGGTGATGCCAGCAGACCAGTAGCATACTACAGTACACAATTGGACACTGTAGCACGGTCTCTCCCCACATGCTTGCGAAGTGTTGCAGCGATAGCTTTGCTAGTGAGTAAGAGCGAAGACGTAGTGTTATGACACAACCTGACCATCCATACACCTCATGCAGTATCAGCCTTACTGAACTCCGCCCAACCAGACATGTCTCATCGGCACGATTTACAAAGTGGGAATTAGCACTAATGGCCCCTGTAAACATCACTATAAAGAGATGCAGCGCACTAAATCCTGCAACTTATCTGCCAAGTGTGCCTGGTTAGGCACAAAGGGTGGAGGATGAGAATGATGGTGAAGGAGGATTTAGTGCAGACACTGATACGCATGATTGTATGGAATATCTGAACCAGACTTGCACTGCGAGACCTGACATTAGTGACAACCCACTGGAAAACGTAGATTTTACCTTCTACACTGACGGTAGTTGCCACAGACAGACGGACTCGGGAGACCTGTGCACTGGGTATGCAGTTGTAGACGACAGAAGTATCACAGAAGCTGAGCCCCTGGGCCCACCGCACTCAGCACAAGTTGCTGAGCTGGTCGCCCTAACCAGAGCATGTGAATTGGCCAAGGGTAAGTCAGCTAATATATACACAGCTTCTAGGTATGCCTTTGGAGTGGTACATGATTTCGGGGCCCTATGGCGCCTCAGAAATTTCATGACAGCAGCTGGCACACCCGTGGCGCATGCGACCCACATCAAAAGATTGCTATCAGCAATACAAGACCCCGACAGAGTGGCTGTTATCAAGTGCAAAGCCCACACTTACAGTCAAGACCCAGTGTCACTTGGTAACAGCCGGGCAGATGAAGCTGCCAAGGCAGCAGCAAGTTCAGCCACACTAACCAACATCACACCACTGATGACATTTAACACAATAAGCACACAACAACTCATTGAAATGCAAGATTTGTGTTCCCTGCAGGAGAAGTCCGTCTGGAAGGCGAAGGGATATGGAAGAGAGTCTTCGGGCCTCTGGACAGATGGGCACGGTAAGCCAGTGGCTCCCAGAGCATATCTTCCAAGCTTAGCTGAGGCGGCACACGGTCTGACTCATCTAGGTAAAGAGGGTATGTGTAAGCTGGTGAGAGACTACTGGTGTGCGCCAGGATTCTCTTCTCATGCGGGTAAGAGAGCAATGACATGTCTTACTTGCTTGAGGAAGAATATTGGAAAGTCAATACCAACAGAACCATCCCATATCCCTCCGACAGACGGCCCTTTTCAGGTAATACAAATTGACTTCATACAGTTACCACCCTGTAGGAATTTAAAATATGTATTAGTCTGTATTGATGTGTTTTCCAACTGGGTAGAAGCGTTCCCTGCTGCCACAAATACTGCTACGTTCACTGCAAAGAAAATTGTGCAGGAATTTGTGTGTAGATATGGTATCCCTAGAATAATTGAAAGTGATAGGGGTACCCATTTTACAGGTGAAGTCTTTCAGGTCATGTGCAAACTGATGGGTATTAATAGCAAGCTACATACTCCGTACCGGCCACAGGCGAGCGCAAAGGTGGAGAGAATGAATAGCACTATTAAGAACAAGCTTAGCAAAGTGATGGTTGAAACTGGATTGTTGTGGCCAGAGGCATTGCCACTAGTGTTGTACAGCATCAGAACCACTCCCTGGTCACCACTTAACCTATCACCCTTTGAAGTTCTTTTTGGGCGACAACCTCACGTAATGATTGACCCCCAGGATGATTTGAAATGTAATAACGAAGTGACTGTGCAATATTTGGTTAGGATGAGCCAGCAGCTCAGAAATCAACAAAGAAATCTAAAGCTGGTGATTCCTGACCTACCGAACAGTAATTGTCATGACATTGTACCTGGGGATTATGTGATGATTCGAAATTTCTTACGCTCAGGTTGCCTCATAGACAGGTGGGAAGGACCATACCAAGTTTTGTTAACCAGCACAACAGCATTGAAGGTTGCAGAGAGAGAGACTTGGGTCCACTCATCCCATTGCAAGAAGGTCGCTGACCCGGAGAAGACTCGTGACAAAGAGCAGGTGGAAGAGAACCTCGTATCACTAGAGTGCTTGTTCCGGGAAAATTGAGAGGCAGGACTGTTGAAAGGCATCTGAGCACGGAGAGTAACGAGAGTTAGAACGGTTGTCGTACCTTTTTTCTTTTTTCACCTCCCCCTGCATTTTTCCTTTCTTTTCTCCTTCTTATTTTCATCCTTTCCCCTAATGAAATAGATCGGTTACAAGAGACTGCGTTTCGGGTTGTTAGAGACTTTGGTTTTAATAAGGACAACTTGTTTTTGTGAGGGTCCCAGAGAGGTGGAGCAAGGATCTGGAGTGAGTTCTGATGGAGAGTATGGGTTGGTAGGACCCCAGGATCAGCGTATCACTTTCACCAAGGCTAGCATCAGAAAAAGGAAATCCACAAACCGGAACCCAACTCATCAATCACCAAAAATGTCATTTTATTGTTGTATGTACCGTTACATGTCTTCTGTTCATCTCTGTAGGGCTAGGTTAGTGAAACACACATAGTCATTAGATAATAGGGACACATAATTGCTCACACATATGGATCCCCATGATGTATCATCAGATAAATGTGCTCCCCATTTATCATATAGCTCGGTGGAGTTTGTTGGACCATGTATAGACCCTTAATACGGGATGAGAAGGAATATAATGAGTACTTCGCAAAGCCTAGAAGCTAGTGATGCACGATGATACATCCCCCTCAGGCAGTTACTCATACATACACGTTTTTTTTTCCTATCACACTAGGCCATCCATTTCTCACCTATGACCTTTTCTCCCTCTTCCAAGGTACATACTCGCCCATTGTAATGTATAGCATGTAAATATTTTTTTTTCTTTCTGTTATTAATATTAGTGGCAGTTATTGTTGACTGCCAAAGGGTGGACTGTCGAAGTCTGAAAATATTGCAATACACACACCACATGCAAACACCACACAGATGGCATCCATATATGTACTTAGTCTGGCGTGCGTGCAGCATACTCGCAAATTGCGTACAATCGCCTCACACGGGAGTGCGCGTACGGGCGTGGTATGAGCAATTACAGAAAGATTCTTACTTGCAATGGAAATTAATGCAGTACATGCCACAGCCTGTGTCAAGTCACTGTTCACACACACACTAATCTAACCAAACATGCACATCTTTCCAACACAATGTCTTGGTATTCCAATGTTTGAACAGACCCCCTGGTCTGTGAAGAAAGATACACACAAACCAAACTGTCATTGTTTAATGGAAACCAGAACAATGGGAGACAAATATCCCAAATAGATACACACAAGCTTGTGGTTACAAATTATTAGCTACAGGCAGCCTGCAGTAACACTTGTGTATATACATATATATACATATATATATATGTATATATATATATATATATATATATATATATATTGATAAAGCCTAATATTTATCTTACTTAAAACCCTCTAAAAGGTGAAAGAACACAGTACGCTATTGGCGTATGGTATACCGTAAGGGTACGCACGTTGCATAACAATCGCTTAGCCGTAGTCGAGACGCTCGAGCGTCACGTTCGCTCACGGCCAAGAGATCACAGGCAGGCATGCTATAGGCTGCCGACTAACGTAATGATATGCTACTAGCGTAGCGGACGCTTGGGACCACGAGGAGATCACAAGCGGCGCTGATGCTCACGATGTTAAACCTTTATAACTATACCATAAACAATGTATTTATGCAATAAACCTTGGTGCAGTGATAGGGTGTAAATGTAACACAGTGTAACCTTATTAACTTGAAAGCTGTACGAGCGTCTCCGACGCTCTGAGAATACTTAGAAATATAATAAATACACAGATACCGGTATTAGGTTCTAACACCTGATATGAACGTTCTATTTGCAAAAGAATAATACAATACAAGTCATACACTACCAAAATAACATTGACTACCTAACCAGATAACTACACATGAAATACAATAGCAGTACAATAACACTTAAGAGAAAGAGAGAGAAAGAGGAGAGGAGAGAGAGAGAGATATGGCTCACAATAACAGTAAAGGCAATATGGTTGCGGAGAAACTTACGCTCAAGGGAAACAATCGCATGCGCCTCTGGATATCCAGCTCCCGATTATCAGTGGTGAGAACCGTTGAAGAGAATAGAGAGCTGGCCCAGAGTGGCTTGTCCTTTTATACCCTACACATAATACAGTACAATGGTCCCTATATTCTTATTGTTCATTGGACACAGGAATTCGTCTTCGCATTATAACAAAAGGTCATAGGTTGATTCATACAGGTGGGCTGTGACTATTTCCAACTGCTCAGGTGGGTGGGAAACTGGGTTTCCCGCCGCATGGATAATAAAGTGCAAATAATAGTAAATGTCCATAAACTTCTTATGTCCATAACTATTCGCACGAGCGATTAATCTGCTTCAAACCAACACCGGAATATTGCTAATTAAATACTCTTCCGATGGATACTAAACACCACTGTATAACCCCTGTCTGACCCTTCGTATCAAACAAAGAGGGATCTCTTTGTCTATGAACATGCTACCTTAACTAAACTTTCAGATTCTATCAAAGGGACCATAATCTACAAAATACATTATATAGTTAAAATATGTTACGAACGAGTCGCCCGCTAGACGCACATAAACTTTACCGTAAATGCGCACACCATGCGCCTGCGGGTGCACGCAACAGCGAGTATGCGCACGCACGGGAGAGCTCATGCACTCGCAGCGGGGACATGCATGAGGTGCAAATATGGCAATGTGTAGCGTGATATTTTTCTGACTTTGACAGTCCACCCTTTGGCAGTCACCAATAACTGCCACTTTCTAAAACATTTCAAAAAGAGAAAAATATATGTCATGTGTAAATACATTTCTATGGTTGGGTAGGGGAGGAGAGGAGAAGGTAGGAAACGGGTATGACCTAGTGAGATAGCAGAAGCATGTGTGTATGAATCCATGTTTGGGGGGTCATGTATCATCGTGCCGTACGTGTTTTAAATCAA
Organism: Pseudophryne corroboree; assembly: GCF_028390025.1. Taxonomy (NCBI): domain Eukaryota; kingdom Metazoa; phylum Chordata; class Amphibia; order Anura; family Myobatrachidae; genus Pseudophryne; species Pseudophryne corroboree. The sequence goes on from NC_086447.1 coordinate 729,903,063, forward strand.
GCTTCGAGGTATTGCGAAGTATACATTTGAATTCCTTCTTATCCCGTGGTACGGGTCTGTGGATGGGCTGTCAAACTTTACCGAGCTCTCTTCGGCTTTTAGTTGCAACAAAATGGGGGAGCACATTTTAGTTGATGATACATGAATGGGGGGGAATATGTGAGTGCTGATATCTGTGCCTGTATTCCCTATCGACTATGTGTGTCATTACCTGAAGGTTGTAGAGATGAAGATAAAGAACACTTATGGTAAATGCATTGATAAACTATGTGAGTTTAATATACATTTGCCGATTGAGGTCTTGTCTTGTCTTGATGTACATGTTGACTGTAGTCTCTTTGTGCTTTTGCTAATAAACGTAAGCAAAGCTTTATCAATGTCCATAGACTTACAAAAAGTGTTGGGCTAGCGTTTTCATTAAAGTACTAGGGACATGGGGGGGGTCTATGGCATAGTCCATCAGTTGTCTGTGTAAAAAGGTTGTCAAACTTCTTCTTTAGTCCATCTGTTGTCTGTATACCGGGTCATCAAATTCCTCTTCCAGGCGGGTCTTTTTACCTTGGTGAGAAACAAAGGAGAAACGGGTGAAAGAAACGGACCGTGGAATCACATTTTCATCACAACAGTGTCTCTATCGTTGGGTCATAAATCACATCCATTGGAATTATAATGTCCTCACTCCTTAGACTCATCACTTTAGTACTCCGTTTACACTTCGTTAAAGCCTGAACGCATCTAAATATCAAGCCAATCGATATGACAACACCCAGGATACATAGAAGAAACTTCCCTACATCCATTATAACTCCTTGAGCCCATTCTCCTAAACCAGAGAACCAATTTCGCGGGTTCAACCATGACACCCAACTGGTCAGCTCATTATCCACAATGGCAAGGGTGAGATTGTGTTTCCTTCGGAACTCCCATTTTAATTGGAGAATGTCGTCCATCTTTTGGTCTATGACCTCGACCGGGTCCTCGGTGCTGTTTGTGATATACGTGCAGCACTTTATTCCATACTGAGTTGCTAGGGTGACACAATACCCACCCGTCACAGCTGTGAGATAATTGAGAATCATCCTATGCTGAACCAGTTCTGTTTTATAAGCTTGGAGCTCCCTTCCAGTATACCTGAATGTGTCATCATACATTTCAGTGATATTGTCTAATAAATTTGCAAGCGCAGATATATATTTATAATTTATCACTCCTCTGGCGGTGCAAGTGATATCTAACGCGATTAGGAATTGAATCCCGGTGGATTCACTGATCAGGTCAGAGGCCGGATGCTCTGTTCTCTCTATCAGGTGCCGTTTAACGATGTGCTCATAATGAGTGTGGGTATAAGGAGCTTGGGCACTGCGGTGAATATCTTTCATTTTAGTATGTGATACAGTCATTACCTCAGGCAGTACTCTTCCAATATAACACAATCCTTCAGAGTTTGGGTCAAGCCACTTATACGCCTTCCTCCCGCATATGAAATATGCATCATCGGGGAGAACATATGGGACGGAGTAGGACATAACCATATTACACATTTTCCATATGAAATTTCCTAACCCTAATTCTCCCATCTGTTTACTACACGTATCAGTTTGTATGATATGTGCACAGTATCCTGGTGATACCTCTCCAACTCTCATGGACCTACTTCCTAGGGTATACCTATATCGGAAATATTTTCCACTACCAGCTATGTGGCGTATAAGTTCTGTATCTGTTGGCATTCTATCGGCTCTGTATGAAAAGGTCATGGTTTGGTTATTCCATGACACTTCCCAATTTCCCGGCTTTCGGGGATTGGAAATGTTAAAACATACTAGGGATCTATCCACATGATATTGGTGGAGCTTCAAACTAGGAGGACTGGAGATATTAAACCTCCTGTCCACCGGCCTCCCACCACTTAGCTCAAGTACCTCCCCTATAGTTAAAGGGAAGGGCACTAATCCTGATTTGCTATGGCCTTGAGGTACTTGAGAGCATACCCAACAATCTGTCTGATTTAACACTTTACCCACTAAGGAGTGATAGTCACTCAATGGATGCCGGTCCATGTGGATATTAAAACTGGATTGGCATTTCTTGATACACCCATCCTCAACTACACTGTCACAGAGCCTACAGATACAGTTCTCTTCAGCTAACAATCCTTCACAATTTCTTCTATTGTCAATGCTACCAGATCTTTTTCTGATACTCGCCTTTACTCGGTGATTATGTTGTTCTTGGAAATCTACGCCTCCATCTCTGTCATCAGAACCCATTCCAGAACCTCTCTCGACCTCCATGGTACTCTCGCCGGAACAGACTGCTCTGGTCAATATCATGGTCAACAGAAAAATCCGGATCACAGTCTCTTGGGGCAAGTCCATCTTATAGGAGGAAATGGAGAAGAATGAGAAGGGGGAAAGAAATACTTGAGGGAGATGGGATGGGAAGTGGAGAAAAACAATAAAAGGGAACAGGGGATCGTCAACTGTCTCCGATCTTATTTTCTCAATGCTCAGGTGCCGTCTCAGTCCTCCTGAAACAGACACTCCAGTGATACAACTTCCTCTACCGTCTGTTCTTTATCACGGGACCTCTCTGGATCAGCAACCTTCTTACAATGGGACGAATGAACCCAAGTCTCTCTCTCGGCAACCTTCAATGCTGTCGTGCTAATCAATAAGACTTGGTATGGTCCTTCCCATCTGTCAATAAGGCAACCTGAGCGTAGAAAATTCCGTATCATTACATAATCCCCAGGTTCAATGTCATGACAATTACTATCTGGCAAATCAGGAATCACTAACTTCAGATTGTCATTTTGATTCCTTAGCTGTTTACTCATGTTAACCAGGTATTTTACAGTCACTTCATTGTTACACTTCAAATCATCCTGAGGGTTAATCATAACATGCGGTTGTCGACCAAACAGAATTTCAAAGGGGGACAGATTAAGAGGGGACCTGGTAATGGTTCTGATGCTGTATAGTACAATGGGTAAAGCTTCTGGCCATGTTAATCCTGTTTCTGCCATAACTTTGCTCAATTTATTTTTAATAGTGCTGTTCACTCTTTCCACCTTCGCACTCGCCTGGGGGCGATATGGAGTGTGCAGCTTACTATCAATTCCCATCAACTTACACATTCCTTGAAAGACATCACCTGTAAAATGGGTACCCCTATCACTTTCAATTATTCTAGGGATACCATATCTACACACAAATTCCTGCACAATTTTCTTAGCAGTAAACATAGCGGTATTTGTGGCTGCCGGAAATGCTTCGACCCAATTTGAAAACACATCTATACAAACAAGTACATATTTCAAATTTCGACAAGGGGGTAGTTGTATAAAATCAATCTGTATTACCTGAAAAGGGCCGCCTGTAGGTGGGATATGGGATGGTTCTGTTGGTATTGCCTTTCCGATGTTCTTCCTCAAGCAGGTAAGGCATGACATTGCTCTCTTACCTGCATGGGATGAGAATCCTGGGGCGCACCAATATGCTCTTACCAACTTGCACATTCCCTCCTTGCCCAGATGAGTCAGCCCATGTGCTGCTTCAGCTAAACATGGAAGATATGTTCTGGGGGCCACTGGTTTACCCTGTCCATCTGTCCAGAGTCCTGAGGACTCCTGGCCATATCCTTTTGCCTTCCAGACTGCCTTTTCCTGTGTGGAACACAAATTTTGCATTTCACACAACTTCTGTGTGTTGATGGTATTGAATACCATCAATTGTGTGGTGTCTGTCTGTCTGGGGGTACCAGCTGCTAACTTAGCAGCTTCGTCTGCTCGGCTGTTACCAAGTGATACTGGGTCTTGGCTATATGTATGTGCTTTACACTTGATAACAGCCACTCTGTCAGGTTTCTGTATCGCTGTTAGAAGTCTTTTGATGTGAGCTGCATGCGCTACCGGTGTACCAGCTGCCGTCATGAAATTTCTGAGGCGCCATAGGGCTCCGAAATCATGGACTACCCCGAAGGCGTATCTAGAATCGGTGTAGATATTGGCTGACTTGCCCTTAGCCAATTCACATGCTCTGGTTAGGGCAACCAGTTCAGCAACCTGGGCTGAGTGAGGTGGGCCTAGCGGTTCTGCTTCTATGGTGCCTTGGTCATCTACGACTGCGTATCCAGTACACAAGTCTCCCGAGTCCGTCTGTCTGTGACAACTACCGTCAGTGTAGAAAGTAAAATCTACATCTTCCAGTGGGTTGTCACTGATATCAGGCCTTGCCGTGAAATTTTGGGTCAAATATTCCATACAATCATGTGTGTCATCCCTTGTATTAAATCCTCCTTCCCCATCACTCTCGTCCTCCACCCTTTGTGCCTGTCCAGGCACACCTGGGAGATATGTTGCAGGATTTAATGCACTGCATCTCCTTATGGTGATGTTTACGGGGGCCATTAATGCCAATTCCCATCTTGTAAACCGCGCTGATGAGACGTGCCTGGTTTGGGCAGAATTCAGCAAGGCTGACACTGCATGTGGTGTATGAATTGTGAGGTTGTGTCCTAGCACTACATCTTCGCTTTTTGTAACTAGCAATGCTATCGCAGCGACACTTCGCAAGCATGTGGGGAGGGATCGCGCTACCGTGTCTAGCTGAGCGCTGTAGTATGCTACCGGCCTGCTGGCATCACCGTGCTTTTGGGTTAGGACGCCTGCCGCGCAACCAGCACTTTCTGTTCCGTATAGCTCAAAGGGTTTTCCATAGTCTGGCATACCTAATGCTGGTGCCTGCGTTAGGCACTGTTTAAGTCTCTCAAATGCCATCTCGGATTCGTCTGTATGCGAAATCCGATCAGGTTTGTTTGATGAGACCATCTCTTGCAAGGGTAATGCTAGAATGGAAAAACCTGGGATCCAGTTACGGCAATACCCACACATTCCTAAAAACGTTCTGATCTGTTGCTGGGTTTGTGGCAGAGTCATGTCTCTAATTGCTTGAATTCTATCAGCGGTCAGGTGTCTCAGTCCTTGTGTTAGACAGTGTCCCAGATATTTTACTTTAGGCTGGCATAATTGTAGTTTGTCTTTGGAAACCTTGTGTCCTGTGTCTGAAAGATGAAACAGGAGCTGTTTCGTATCCTTCAGGGACGCTTCCAGTGAATCTGAACACAGTAGTAAATCATCCACATACTGTATCAATATTGATCCACTCTCTGGTTGGAAAGACTGTAAACAATCATGCAAAGCCTGTGAAAATATACTTGGACTGTCTATGAAACCTTGCGGTAATCGAGTCCATGTGTATTGGACTCCTCTGTATGTAAATGCAAACAAATATTGGCTGTCAGGATGCAGGGGTACCGAAAAGAAGGCGGAGCAGAGGTCAATAACAGTGAAAAATTTCGCAGTGGGAGGGATCTGCATAAGGATGACAGCTGGATTTGGCACTACGGGGAATTGACTCTCAACTATTTTGTTAATCCCCCTTAGATCCTGCACTAGCCTGTAACCCCTCCCCCCACTCTTTTTCACAGGGAAGATGGGACTATTGGCAGTGCTGGATGTTCTTACCAGAATGCCCTGTTGTAGCAAGCGCTCTATTACTGGGTAAACTCCTAACTCCACCTCTGGCTTCAGAGGGTATTGTGGGATTTTTGGAGCTATCCTACCATCTTTTACTTGCACAACTACTGGAGCTACGTTTGCCATTAATCCAGTGTCTTGTCCATCTTTAGTCCACAGTGACTCTGGTATTTGGGATGTCATTTCTTCTACCTGGGATGGATTCCTATTTAATATAACTGTGTGGGACATTAATTTTGATGGGGAGTCTAGCATGTCTCGCACTTCCTGAGCGTGATTCTCAGGTATGTCTAAAAATACACCTTCAGGAGTGCAATAAATGACGCACCCCATTTTACACAATAAATCTCTTCCCAGGAGATTAGTCGGTGCCGATGCCACCAGCAAAAAGGAATGCTTGGTATGCAAAGGCCCTATTGTAATCTCTGCTGGTTTGCTAACAGGGTAGTGCTGGACTACTCCCGTTACTCCCATGGCTGGAATTGTCTTACCAGTGGTTCTCATGCCCACTGTCGAATTTATCACTGATTTGGCCGCCCCCGTATCTACAAGGAAATTTAATGATTTACCAGCTACATCAATTGTTACTTCGGGTTCACTTCCAAGGCTTGCAATCAATTTCACTGGCTGCAGATTACAGGTATGGCCACACCCCTATTGGGTATGGTGACCTCCCTGAATCGCGCTGGCAGCAACTACTTGAGAAGGGGGTAAATGGGAACTACCCGAGACTTGCCAGTCTCTTTTTGGGGGATACCTTTTTGTTTCCCCTGCATGTGGCTCATGACTCCGTCTCTGCGGTCCCTGATCCCAATTTCGTGTGTCATGTCGTTGTCTAGGGGGTTGATATGATATTTGTGTGTTTTTCACTCTACAGTCTCGTGCAAAGTGTCCCTATCTATGACAGAAATAACAGGTTACCACTTTTGACTTACCCACAGGGTTTGGAGATTTATACAAAGGTTGCCTTGTAGTCAGGGCCTGTATACTTACGGTCATTAATTTATCACTTTGTAACTCCCTGTGTTTGGTTATATTCCGATCGTGATCAAGGGCGGCCTCTCTTAAAGTAGCCACCGACAGACCTCGCCAACATGGTTGCGTGGTCTGTACCCTAGCCTTCAATACCTCCTTTAATCCATCCATTAACACAGATACTGCTACTTCTCTATGATTTACATTTGTCTTGATGTCTTCTATGCCTGTATACTTAGCCATTTCCTGTAATGCCCTGTGAAAATAGTCAGCAGCTGTTTCTGCCTCTTTTTGTTTTATGGAGAAAATCTTGTTCCATTTAACTGCAGCTGGAAAATACTCTTTTAACTGTAAATTTATTCTCTTTACATTGTCTTGGTTGTACACATCCGTAAGGGGTACATCCTCGTCTAATTTACAGTCAGCTAAAAATTGTGCTGAGTCGACATTGGAGGGTAAACATGCCCTCAGCAATATCTGCCAGTCTTTGCTATTGGGCTCTACCGTATTCCCTAGGTCTCTAATGTATTTCTGGCTAGCAACTAGATCTTTTCTAGGGTCAGGGAATTCAGACACTATTGCTCTTAATTCCATTCGGGAAAATGGGCAGTGCATGGCAATGTTTCTGACAGGAGTGACTCCTGAAGTGTCCGTTTTCCCATTTGGCACTGCTATTACCCTAACGGGATTGAGTCTACTTACATCATTCTGAATAGATTCTACAGCTTGTGGTGAAATGGTTTCAGCATAGTGTATGGTGCCGTACTTACCCGTTGATACGACCTCACCTGTCCCTCCGCTAGGGGCTTTTGATACTAATCTCGGGGGTTGGGACGTGCCTACTGCTGTTTCTGATATGGTGGCTGCTAGAGAGAGCGCCGATATTGTTGCCGATTCGTACTCTTGATCACACTCCTGGGGAAAGTTTAAAACAGGGTACAACTTGCACGGGTTAATACTTGCATTACTCATCTTATTCATATTATCCTTAGCATTTATGCAGTTACTAAGTGCCTGTTTATTACAAATTAGTGCGTCATTCTCCGCAACCAACTTCTCTCCCGTTATGTAAGGTGGCGGTGGTGCCGTAGCTATCAGTTTCCTGATAGGGTTAGATCCCGCCGCCTGAGCCAATCCTCTCTGTATTTCACCCTCCTGTTGCCATAACTGTAAATAATCATAATGTTTGATCCGTCTCTTTGCTGATTTAATGAGACATATCCTTCTCCTTAGATTTAGTAACACATGTGGGCTAAAGCTGCCTACTCTTGGGAACTTCTCCCCGTCATGTACAGTCATTCTTTCCCATTCATCACATAAAACCTCTGTGTGTGAACCGTATTTTTCACACATTACATACCTTGCCGACTCGATTGGTCGGTTTACTGAATCAACCCGAACCAAGGTTGATCGCCCTCTACCTGAACAACTGGCCCCCATAACTTGCAGGTGTTGCTTTCACTACCTCTGACCTTCAATCAGGGTCTTCAGCGAACCCTTACAAAAACCAAGATGTTCAAGATAGGCCGACGGTGGCGGTTTACCGAGTACCCCACTCACTCGCCCACGCCGACCAATACGCCCACACACTGCCTTAGCGCTGGCGTACTCGACCCAGGGCCCCTGCGACCTGAACCGCTATTTACTGGAACATGCGAGGGTGATCCGAAGAGCACTTACTCTTTCCAGTAACTATTGGTTGCTGGATAGTTCCTGAGTGACCAGCGAACCTCCCTTAAAATAAAAAATTTACACAAATCACGTTAGAATGTACAAATAGCGTTTATGACCCCTTTCGTACGCAAATGGCACTGGGTCAGATTACTAACTAATGCACACAATTACGTGCGGTACAATCGTTCGGCACATAAGCAACTAATCTTATGTGCGGAGCGACCAGTGGAATCGAAAATTGCGGCTGCGAATTCCTTCAGCCAGAGCTTTAATGGCCTATATGGGTTCTGCACCAACCCCCTGGGTTGTGCTCTTTTCTCTATAGCGGACTTCTTAGTCTGCTGTACCTAGACCTCCTGGTATGTTCCGGACCTCCTGGTCTGTGCTACAGTAGACCTCCTGGTCTGCTATACTCTAATGCTCAAATTTATGTTTAACAAGGGATGCCTCCCCAGCCACCATGCACGTCACTTACATGTATGTACCTCACGAGAACTCGACTTCTTGTGGTTCAACTTAAAAATTGTAAAAACATATATATGCAAACACTCACTCACCACATGTACACTTTACTTTTGTTTCTATTTCTGCGCAGAAATTTCTTTCCTTTAGACCAGATGAGTCGTAAATTTAGAGAAGGATCTATTAGTTTAAATTTCGGACACTAAAATTGACTTGCGCTATTTATCGCGTTGCCACCTTTTCGCCTGTTAAAATAATACTATCGTGTGATTTGAGTTTCGTGGGCGTACCCGGACACTCCGTTGCGTAATATACGCTGCGTGCGTCGGCCTTTACGTTGCGTACACTAGTCTAACCCTTTTGTTAGAAACACGTGTACGCAAGGCAGATATCCACCGTAACACAATTAACACGTTTATCAATGTAGGTGATCCTCGATCATCTACCGAGCACCACACAGATCTCTCCTTGTATCTTTAGGCAAAGCTGTGTGCGTGCTTTACAAATTACCCCTTAAATGTATTACCTTTACTCTTTAACTACTGATAGCAACAAATCTTTCTTAGCCCGTTAACAATTGTGAAATGGCAAACAGGAGAGTGATATGAAAATACACGAATGAAAAGAAATGCAGATATATGCGTGCGTGCGTACGCAAGATAGAAATAAACAGTTTTAAAAGACACTAGCGTATTGTTCTTACCTCCGGTTCCGGATTCCTTCAGCACCCTTCACTAAGCGAAGCAGACGCTTATCCGGTCAGCACGACGAGGAATATGACCTCCCGCCCTTTGCTGATGGATAATGTCTGCTGAAATTACCTAGTGCAGATATGTGAAGGACGGACGAGCCGTCAATTGATAAAGCCTAATATTTATCTTACTTAAAACCCTCTAAAAGGTGAAAGAACACAGTACGCTATTGGCGTATGGTATACCGTAAGGGTACGCACGTTGCGTAACAATCGCTTAGCCGTAGTCGAGACGCTCGAGCGTCACGTTCGCTCACGGCCAAGAGATCACAGGCAGGCACGCTATAGGCTGCCGACTAACGTAATGATATGCTACTAGCGTAGCGGACGCTTGGGACCACGAGGAGATCACAAGCGGCGCTGATGCTCACGATGTTAAACCTTTATAACTATACCATAAACAATGTATTTATGCAATAAACCTTGGTGCAGTGATAGGGTGTAAATGTAACAGTGTAACCTTATTAACTTGAAAGCTGTACGAGCGTCTCTGACGCTCTGAGAATACTTAGAAATATAATAAATACACAGATACCGGTATTAGGTTCTAACACCTGATATGAACGTTCTATTTGCAAAAGAATAATACAATACAAGTCATACACTACCAAAATAACATTGACTACCTAACCAGATAACTACACATGAAATACAATAGCAGTACAATAACACTTAAGAGAAAGAGAGAGAAAGAGGAGAGGAGAGAGAGAGAGATATGGCTCACAATAACAATAAAGGCAATATGGTTGCGGAGAAACTTACGCTCAAGGGAAACAATCGCATGCGCCTCTGGATATCCAGCTCCCGATTATCAGTGGTGAGAACCGTTGAAGAGAATAGAGAGCTGGTCCAGAGTGGCTTGTCCTTTTATACCCTACACATAATACAGTACAATGGTCCCTATATTCTTATTGTTCATTGGACACAGGAATTCATCTTCGCATTATAACAAAAGGTCATAGGTTGATTCATACAGGTGGGCTGTGACTATTTCCAACTGCTCAGGTGGGTGGGAAACTGGGTTTCCCGCCGCATGGATAATAAAGTGCAAATAATAGTAAATGTCCATAAACTTCTTATGTCCATAACTATTCGCACGAGCGATTAATCTGCTTCAAACCAACACCGGAATATTGCTAATTAAATACTCTTCCGATGGATACTAAACACCACTGTATAACCCCTGTCTGACCCTTCGTATCAAACAAAGAGGGATCTCTTTGTCTATGAACATGCTACCTTAACTAAACTTTCAGATTCTATCAAAGGGACCATAATCTACAAAATACATTATATAGTTAAAATATGTTACGAACGAGTCGCCCGCTAGACGCACATAAACTTTACCATAAATGCGCACACCGTGCGCCTGCGGGTGCACGCAACAGCGAGTATGCGCACGCACGGGAGAGCTCATGCACTCGCAGCGGGGACACGCATGAGGTGCAAATATTGCAATGTGTAGCGTGATATTTTTCTGACTTTGACAATATATATGTTTATTTTTGTGTGTATCTTGAGAATGGTTGGTCATTTCATGTGTAGGATCATGTTGCTTGAAGATAGCATGACAGGGTAATCTAATGAACATGGAAATATCTGTCACACATTGCATGTTTCCCAAACTTGGTGCACACATTGCACATAGTCTGCCCTTTCCCCTCATGCAACTTTTACTTATTTGCAAGGCACAACAAGGGAATTATACACCTTTACAGTATACGAGGGGACAGTAACTGATCAGAGCATCATGCATGGTATCTACGTGTTCGGATAATTATGAGTAATAATCCGGTGTTGGTTTGGAGAAGATCGCATGTCGTTGCGAATAGTTATTCACAAAGGCAGATTAAAGATATATTTGTGTTTATTATGTACTTGGTATGCGGCTGGAATCCAGAGCTACACACCCCTGAATCAAGGCATCGTCCATCTCTTCAAACCGACTAATGACCTCTCCTGTACTGTAAACGACCATCCCTCCAACCAATCAGTGGAGAGCATACAACCCCATTGTATTGTATTTTGGGCAAGGGTATATAAACCTTGCACCTGGGCCGGTCGCTCTCTCTCTCTGCTTTTTAAAAGACTCATAGGTCATCTTGCCAGATCGACTAGAGGACCGGATCCGGGTTGCGCAGGCGAACAAAGCGTACGTATCATTGGGTGTGACTCTCTCTCTGTGATTGAATTGTATTGTGTTATACCATTATATTTTAACTTATTGTAAACCCCTTTTACAAATATATTATTACTTGTTGCTGCTTTGGACCACAACATACAATCAAATACTGGTGTCGCATTCAGATTCTGTTGAGCATTTGTATAGTATAATTGCCACACTTAGAGCTGCCTCGTGCTCTCAGCGTGTCGGTCTGTGTGTATGCACTGAGTGTAAGCTGCACGGCTATTCCGGCGTGTGTACGCTAACTGGGGACAGAGTATTTATTACAGCAGCCGCAGCGGCTTCAGTTACAGTGTGCAATAGGGGTTAGTGGCTGTTTTCCAAGAAGTCTGTTGAACTTCTCAATATATATATTCCTATCATTTTCTGAACATTGTTTCCATTTCTGGAACATATGCTAGGTCTGTTTCATCATTGAACAAGGGTTATAAGTAGTGTCCTTCCTAGATAACATAAACCTTCGGAGTTCGGGGAGAGCCACTCATAAACCTTTCTTCCACATATAGTAATGAGCTCTTTATCTGCGATGTGTGAATAGCCATTGTCTAATTGTTCCTGATTACCTCCCAATTTCCTGATTTCCTGAAATTGGTGAGATTTAAACATACCAAGGATTTATCTATGGTACTGGTGGATCTTAAGACTAGTGGGTCTAGTTATATTATATTCTTTGTCCACCCGTCCCCTCCCCCTTCCATGTAATTCAAGTACCTCAGCTTACTCTCATTTCGTCTTAGAGGTACCTGTGAGCACATCCAACATTCCGTTTGATATAAGACCTTACCCACTAGTGAGTGGTAATCACTCAATGGATGTCTGTCAAATGCTGCCTTATTGCTAGACTGACATCTCTGGATGCACTCATCTTCAAATATGGGGTCACAATAACTACAAAATACAGTATTCCTCAGACAATAGCCTATCACGTTACCTCCGAACTCCGTAACTACTAGACTTTGATTTTTCTCTGGCTTTAACAAACTAATAGGCTAATCCTGGGATCCTATAAGTAAATCACTCATTCCTCCAGAACCAGTTCCTGTCCCATACTCGACTCCTCATGAAAAACCTCGCAAAAATAGAATGTCCTGAAAAAAATGTTTGTCAGCGGGAAAAAGGAAGAAAAAAAATAGAACAAAACAAATCTTGTCCATAGCAAATCAATTACAACGACTGGTCTTTCTGTAATCCTTTAGCACGCTCAGGTAGTGTTCAACAGTGCCGCCTCTCAGTCTTCACAGAACAGACTCTCTGGTGATACTTTTGCGATCTCACTCCATTTACGAGTTCCTTCCGGTCTACCGACTTTCCTGCAATGGGAATCGTGGACCCAAGTCTCTGTCTCGGCTACTTTCACTGGGATAGTGCTGTCAACAAAACTTGGTATGGTCCTTCCCACCTGTCTATTAGGAAACCTGAGCGTAAGAACAATCACACAGTCTCTTGGTTCACAATCAAGACAGTTAGTATTTGGCAAACCAGGAATCAACAGTTTCAAGTTCTTTTGTCAAGTTCTCAAATGCTGGCTCATCTCGATAAGGTACTGTACTGTCACCTCATTGGTGTATTTCTGATCATTGTGTGTATCAATCATGACATGAGGTTGTCTTCCAAAAAAAACAAAAAAACACAAAAACCAAAACCAAAACAAAAATTTCGAAGAGGGTGATTCTTTAAGTGAAGATCTGGGATTGGTTCCGATGCTACATAATACTAGTGGCAGTGTCTATGACCACAATAGTCCAATTTCACTTTGCTCCTACTTCTAGAGGTACCATATCTACACACAAATTTCTGCACAATTTTCTTTGCGGTAAACACAGCAGCATCCGTGGCGGCAGGAAATGCCTCTACCCAGTTTGAGAAAACATCAGTGCACACCAATACGTAACAATAATTCCTAAAGGGTGTTAACTGTATGAAGTCGATTTGTATTACCTGAAAAGATCCGTCTGCAGGAGGGATATGGGATGGCTCTGTTAGTACTACCTTACCAAATGTTCTTCCTCATGCAAGTAAGACAGGTCACTGCTTTCCTGCTTGCCTGAGATAAGAACCCTGGTACACACCAGTAAGCTCTTACAAATTTGCACATACCTTCCTTACCCTAGGTGAGTCAGACCATATGCCGCCTCAGCTAGGCTTGGGAGATACGTCCTGGGGGTCACTGGCTCACCTTGTCCATCTCTTCATAGTCCTGGGAACTCCTAACCATACCCCTTCGACTTCCAGACCTCCTTTTCCTGTAGGGAACACAAATTTGTATCTTAATTTAACTGTTGTGTGTTTGCAATGTAGAGAACCATGAGCATAACTCAAAAAAAAAGAAAAAAAACATCTCTAGAGGAGAGAAAGAAGAAGAAAATATCAGGTCTGCGTTCACCAACGGTCATATCAGTGTCTATACAAAATTTCCATTCACCAGTATTCTCATCCTTCCTCCACCCTTTGTGCATGACAAGGCACACTGCAGTAATACTGGTGTTATCGTGCTGGTGAGATATACTGGGTTTGGGCGGAACTCTGAAGGACCAATTAGGCATGTAGTGTTTGAACTGTAATCGGGTCCATGTATTGTACCACCCTGTGTGAATGCAAAAGATGAAGAGGAAACTGTGGAGAAACAGAATAGAGGTTGGTGACAGATGAGTTTGTAGAGGTGGAGAGGATTTTATTAAAATGACAACTGGATTGGGCCCTACGGGGAATTGACTCTCAACTATCTTGTTTATCCCCCTTAGATCCTGCACTAGCCTGTAACCCCTCCCCCTACTCTTTTTCACAGGGAAGATGGGACTATTGACTCTGCTGGACGTCCTGACTAGGATGCCCTGCTGTAGCAGCCGTTCTATGATGAGGTATACTCCTAATTCCACCTCTGGCTTCAGAGGGTACTGAGGGATTTTTGGAGCTATCCTGACACCTTTTATTTGTACTACTACTGGGGCTACATTTGCCATCAATCCAGAGTCCTGTCCATCTTTGGTCCAAAGGGAACCCGGTATTTGTGATATAATTTCCTTTACCTGTGATGGACATGAATCTAGAACAGTGTAATGCAACATTAGTCTTTGAGGATATCTAACATACCTTGTACTTCCTGAGCGGGAGTACAATATATGTATTTCACATTTAACAAAATTTCTGTTACAGGGACCATTTCTGTTAGGAAAAAGAAGGAAAGGAAAGGGTTTAGCATCGTAGGGGCTCAATCGTAACTTCAGCAGGTTTTTGTCAAAGGGTAATGTTGTACTTCTTTCGTTCCTCCCATTTGCAGAATTAGTGTTTACCAGTGATCTTATCCAGACGGAGAATTTTCTATTACTGCAAAAGACAAAAAAAATTAACAAGCTTTTAGGTCATGCGAAGTATTAATTCAATCCTTCTCATCCCGTATTAAGGGTCTGTACATGGTCCCTTAAACATTTCCGAGCTCATCTTTACTAGGGGCATTACTAGGAATGAATACTTCTTATATGGTAATACCCGGGGGTTACCCTGTCTCTGTCCGCTTTCCTACTGGCAAATACTAATGTGCGGACAGGTTTTTCTCCATTTCTGACGTTACTTTCTTGATTTTTATTTTATTTTTGGGTATTACTATATATGTACACGAATGATACCATACTTACCAGTTCCACTGGTCTCAGCCACTTCCCCCCCAGGCTACTGATCTTCTTTTACCGGTTGGATACTCCTCTGAGTGCATGAGAAATTGCTGAAACCAGTCAGGTCGCCTTCTCCTTATAGATAAAACTTTGACATTCATTAGTACATATATAGGTTACATTCATATTTTTATTATTTGCTATAGTTTGTATGCTGGCCGTAACTGCTTCCACATCTACATATGGTGGTGTACTTGCTTTCTCTTTTTCTTCCTACTTGTTTACTGTTGCTACAATTTCAAACAGTTCTTATATTTCCGTTTTTGTCTTATATGACTTTGGTTAGACATACCACCTGTAATACCTCAGGATCAAACTCACCAACCCCAGGGAATGATGCCCTATCATCAGCAGTCATATGTACCCATTCATTACAATAAGCCTCCGCGTGTGGACCATATTTCCCACACATTATAAACCTCGCTGACCCCCTGCGCCGCGGCTCTCCAGCCTGAACCCTGGCTATCAAACGTCCACTGCTTGTGCAATTGGATCCCATCGCAGACTTTTTGCTTGCTAACGCAATCCCCAGTGCACAACACGAATAGACGGTGAAAGACACCTAGCGCTTTCGCTCGCTCCTTCTCCGCTGACGTACCACGACTCACTCCAATAGTGACCACCGCGTACCCAGTGAGGACCCTACCTGGCTTCTACTCGCTGGAAGTTTTAGGAATAAATTACCTTTTCGAGTGAATATCTACAGTTGAAGGTTTTCCAGAGAGAGAGACCAGCGAAAACTTCCCTTTTTGCTATACACAAATCACGCTTGCGTATGCTCTACACGGCGCTAATGATACCACGGTTTGTGCAAAAGCTCGCAAAAACAGTATCACGTTGCGCCACGAATTGCATGTACATACGTGCGGTCCAATCGCACAGCGTATAGGTACTTGTTACCTATCCGCCCTACGACCACTGGAGTCAAATACACAGGCTGCGCTTCTCAGCCGGAGCTTAACACAAAACCTTTTACTCGCACGTTTTCACACAGTAGGTGCCTCAATCCACCAAGTCAATAATCTATCATGTTCCTCTGCAAATCTCCTCACGATTTGCGTATTTCTCTATGTATTAACGTAAGTCAGCCGCCTCACGCCACCAAGCCTCCGCTTACTTAGTGTCACCTACGGGATCCCGAATTCCGGGGTTCGACAACCGTTCACTCCTACTTTCACTCACTCAATTACACAGTGTATATTCTTTTCTGTACAGAAAATATCACTCCCTTCGATTGATGGTTTTAACCCAGAGGCAGTACCGTTTAAACAAAGTCTTATACTTATCTGCTTTTGAAATCAGACAGTTATGTGCTATTGTATTAAATGTATACTATACCGCCTTTAATTGAACCACTATCGTGTGATTTATACCTTGCGCCCGCAATCCTACGCAACCTTGCGTAACCACGCGACCGTGCGTGCCTTTACGACACGTGTGCAACCCTGCGCCACGTGCAAGCTCCTGTACTTTGTCCGTACCACGTGTACAAACGTGCGTCCGCAACTCAACAAACCACACAGTCTCTATAAATGTGAGCAATAAAAGCTACTATCGCTCACAAGCACAACACACAATTTTTCCGTATAAACCTAAGTGACCAGGCCGGAACTGCGTTTTGTGTTTTACGATTACACCCTTAATACACTATTTCTAATATATTCTATATCGCAAACAAATGAATCCAATTTCACACATATCTATAATGACTGCAATAATCTATAATTTAAATGATATGATTCAGATTGGATAGCTATCTTGCAGAACATACACTGATATAAATATACACATAATTATAATAATATAATATATATATACCTTTTACTGCACTCCTATGATACACCTCACCCCTTCACTGCCTCTAATTTGCATATCAAAAATAGTTGCCTTGCACTAAAAAAAGTAGTTACACAAGTTAATTAGCATTTCAATGGCTATCCTACCCTAGTAAACAGACTCCACAAGTCTTGGAAGAAAAAAAAAAAAACTTCTCTTTCCTTTTTCTATCTGTGTGCAACCCCCCACTTGATGTAAGGTAATTACACACAGACAAAAAAAAAAAAAAGCATTCACTTATCTCACCATTTACTCTCACTAGGTCCAATTGAAACTATATGTAATTGACTATGGCATGGGTTAAATAAATTAATTGGTAACTTATAAATGGTGCTGGATTTGTAGATATGTGGAAACTTTGTGACAAAGGAAACTGATTGTTCTAACCAGACTGAAAGCCAGCTATTTAGAAAGTGGCCATCCTAAAATGGCCACTGCTCCTCCCCCTTTCACATCCATGAGGCTTGCACAAGATGGTGGAAAGGCCATGTGGCTAGGCCAAAATGGAGGACAGACCATGCGGCTCCTTTGTCACAAAGAAATCACACTCTATACAGGCACCAAAAGTTACTTTAGGCCTGAGTTTAAAAAGTATACAAATTTTCTCAGCATGCTAACACAGCTATATTATGGCTATGCAGCAACTCTTAAATGTACTTTAAATTTACTTAACAGATAAACAATCCAATCTGAATCAAACACAATATGACTTATTTGAACTTTGTTTTGTAACAATAAACATACGCTGCAGCATTTTAAATATTGTGAGAAACACACTGTCCCTTGAATTTCATATCAGCGGCTTACCGATAACACAACAAACCACACGAATGTGATTCGGCAGCATCACGATGCGTCCATCGTTAGCTGGTCGACCACAGCGGCGCCTGTACAGTGCATTATTAAGAACGTGATATCGCGGACGCGCCCCTATCTGTGCAAGTCAAATTATTTTCTAACAAATATTTAAAATGCCAGCCCTAATATATATTGTGGACGCCTGCGCATCTTATTACCATGTGCTATGAATGTGCGCTATACATCGCAAAACACTACATCCCATTAGAGAAACCAATACACACACACATTATCTGAGTTCCAAAGCTCATTGATGTATATATTTGTTATTAAAAGGATATGTATTCAATATATCACAATGTACAATATATATATATAGTTACATGGTTACAATGTACACAGTAAGCAGTTATTACAAACTAATTCAAATACAGACATGGCCAGCAATACAATTACCATATTTTGCTCAAATGCTCACTACGCTCCCCCTCAATGCTCACAGCAGAGTATCGGCAGAAACCCATCTCGTTCAGCATCTGGGACAAAACAGTGCCATGTGTGTGTGTGTGTTCAGCAATACACTGACAGTTGGGGGACGTGCACAGGTCTCTTGTTATTAGTCTAGGGGAGGGAACTTTATCATTCATGATGAGTCATTGGTCAGTTCATATGCAAGCCTTGAAGACATCAAAAGGACTGGCCTGAGTTTCCTGTCCACATGCTTTAAATGGAATGTCCATTGTTCTCTTCAGAATTGTGGCTTTATCTTCATACATTCAATTATATCTACTCATGGCAATGTGCTACAATCTAACCACTGTCAAAGTCAAAAATATTACATAAAAAGAACATACAAACTACACACATCTAAGTCGCTATACTTGCAAATACGCGCAGCGAGCACAGCAATATATGGTAACACACGCATTTACACGGACATGCCACAGAGATGGATTCGACACTTATCTCATACAGTACATAATTATAATAATATCAAGCGCCAGACATCATGATGATTTAAAATTATATATATTGAAGTAATGTCATGTATGTGTATTATTTGAACGAAACCAGATAGACCTGTCATATTTACTATTAAAGCAACAAGATTAATGTGTAGATTAATTTGATACTTGTTATTAAGTTATAGGACATTGCAACAAATAGTTATGATTACATGTATGAAAGCTAAAAATCACTCTTATTTGGGCAGTGGACAGGAAGCTCAGGCCAGCCCCTTTGGATGTCTTCAAGGCTGAACCTGATTAGCACATACAAAGAAACTAGTGACTCATCATGAATGAGAGAGAGTCCCCTCCCCCAAACTAGATAACACACTGCTGACCACACAGAAGGGTAGTTCCTGTTTTGGTCTCAGAGGAAGATGGAGTCCCAGCATTACTTTACAGAGAGAGAGAGAGAGTGATATGGAAAGACGAATTTATATAACTCAAGGATAATGGTATTGTATGCTGGCATGTAACTGTAACTGTATGTAACTGTATGTATTAACTGCTTACTGTTTGAGTTGTAATCATGTAATTATAGGTATACAGTACATTGTAATATATATTGAATCCATATCCTTTTAATAACAAATATATACATCAATGAGCTTTGGAACTCAGATAATGTGTGGGTGTATTGTTTTCTTTTATGGGATGCAGTGTTTTGCTATGTATAGTGCACATTCATGGCATATGGTAATAAGATGTGCAGGCATTTACAATATATATATTAGAGTGGGCATTTTAAATATTTGGCATTCACAGATGATGGCTCTTATGGGATATCAGGGTCTTAATGATGCACTGTACATTACAAACGCGGCTGTAATTGACCGGCTCCGATGGACGCATCGCGAAGCTGATGAAAATAACATCCACATTAATGTATTGTTGTGTTATCAGTAAAGCCAATGATATGAAATTTCAAGGGACAATGCGTTTCTCATAATATTTAAGATGCTAAAATGTATTTTTATTGTTGCAAAACAAGGTTCAAATAAGTCATATTGTGTTTGATTCAGATTGGATTGTTTATCTGATAAGTAGGTTTAAAAGTTGCTGCATAGCCTTGATATAGTTTTTTTTAACTCAGGCCTAAAATAACTTCTGGTGCTTGTATGGTGTGTGATTTCTTTGTGACAAATGAAGCCGCATGGGCTGTCCTCCAGTTTGGACTAACCACATGGCCTGTCCACCATTTTGTGTAATCCTCATGGATGTGGAAGGGGGAGGAGCTGTGGCCATCTTAGGAAGGTCATTTTCTAAATAGCTGATTTTCATTCTGCTCAGAACAATCAGCTTTCCTTGGTCACATCAAACACCATTTATGAGTTACCAATGCATTTATTTAACCCATGCCATAGTCAATTACAAATAGTTTCAATTGGGCCTAGTGAGAGTTAATAGTGAGATGAATACTTGATGTAAGAATTACACACAGATATAAACAAAGTTTTTTTTTCTTTTTTTCCCTCCAGGATTTAGTTAAATCTGCTTGCTAGTTTAAGATAGCCATTGAAATGTTAATTAACCTGTCCCACTACCCTCTTGAACAGGCATATGAACCTCTGTTGATATGCAAATTAGAGACTTTCAAGGAAATGCATTCATTCAGTATGTGTGTACTGTGTGGGGGTTCTATGAGAGTCAAGTGGTATGTATATATATATATATATATATATATATATATAATATTATTATAATTATGTGTATATTTATATCAGTGTATGTTCTGCAAGATAGCTATCCAATCTGAATCGTATCATTTAAATTATTGATTATTGCTAGATTCATTTAGATCTGTGTGAAACCGGATACATTTGTTGCTATATAGTTAAAACTAAAATAAATGTTTAAGGAAGTAAGTGTAAAGCACAAACGCAGTCTGGCCTGGTTGATAAAGGTTAATACAGAAAAAACTGTGTGTTGTGTTAAGTGAGCGATTATAGTTAGTATTGCTCACATTTATAGAAGTTGTGGGATTTGTTTTATTGCGGACACAGGGTTTTGTACAAGTGTCTCGGACAAAGTAAAGGACTGCGCACGCAGCGTAAGAGACACGCACGGTCGCGTGTGTACGCAAAGTGCGTAAGAGTTGGGCACTAAGTACAAATTACACAATAGTGTTGTTTAGTTCAAAGGTGGGATAGTAGACATTTAATACAATAGCACATAACTATCAGATTTCAAAAGCAGGTTACTCTAAATTTAGTTTAAAAACTGTATTGCCTCTGGGGAAAAGCTGCCTATCTGAATGAATTGAAATTTTCTGTACAGAAAAAAACAAAACCAAAGTGTATTTGTGTGAGTGAAAGCGGACAGAGTGGAACTGAACCCAGAAACTGAAGCGGTCTGAAGTGGTCTGAAGTGGTAACACCGGGTTAGTAGAGGCCCGGCGGCGTAGGGTTCGCTACCTTGCGTGATTAGAACTGATGTGGTCTGAA
The DNA here is from genome assembly GCF_028390025.1 of Pseudophryne corroboree. NCBI lineage: Eukaryota > Metazoa > Chordata > Amphibia > Anura > Myobatrachidae > Pseudophryne > Pseudophryne corroboree. Next base: position 729,924,402 of record NC_086447.1, read on the forward strand.
GTGGTCTTAGTGATCCCATACAACTAAGTGCTGAAGTGGTCTGGAGTGATCTAGGCTAGGTGGTCTACAGCAATCGTAGGGCACATAGATAACTAGTATCTATAGGCTGTGCTATTGCATCGCATGTCCGTGTGTTCTGCACAGCACAACGTGATACCATTGTGTCCTATGCGCTGTGGGAGAGCATACGCAGACGTGATTGCATCGACAAAAGGGGTTTTTCTTTGACAATGTCTGGAAATCTCCCTGGTGGGCTTCACTGGAAAGGGTGAAGGATAGTTATCTAATTTCTCTGTTTTTCACCCTACAAACAACTCCAGTTGAAAGATACCGAAAAGGAATTTTTCGCTGCCTCTCTCAGGAAAATATTCCAAACAGAACTTCCACCGAAATAAATTACGGTTTTGTAAGGTCTGATAGGAGCCCTAAGTTGGGTACATTGCCTTCGCTATCAACAGTGTATCGTAGTACTGGCCAACGTGGGCGTGAGCAAGTGAAGAGCGCTCGGAGAACTTTCACCGTCACCTTATATTGAGTATTTTGGTGTTTGTGGGAAAAGACCCACAATTATGGGAGCCAGTTGCTCAAGTAAGGGACGTTTAAGCAGGGTTCAGGTTGAAGAGCCGTGGCCCAGGGGGTCAGCGAAGTTTAAAGGAAAAAGTATTATGTGTGGGAAATATGGTCCACACGCTGAAGACTTTTTGTATGAATGGGAACGTATGACTGACAAAGATAGGGTACCATTCCCTAAGGTGAGCAGCTTTGAACCAGAGGTATTGCAGAACTTAAGGATAAGAATATGTCTGATAAAATCCCGAAAACAAAGGGTCAGACATACAAAGTGTTTAAACCTGTGGCAGCAAGAGGGGTTGGTGAGTTTGATCCTAAGGTATTGCAGGTGGTATGTCTAACCAAAGTCATATAAGACAAGAATGGAAATATAAGAACTGTTTGAACTTGTAGCAACAATAAATAAGTAGGAAAAAAAAAAGAGAATGCAAGTATACCGCCATATGTAGATGTGGAAGCAGTTACGGCCAGCATACAAACTATAGAAAATAATACAAATATGAAAAATATGATTGTAACCTATATATGTACTAATGAATGTTGAAGTTTTATTTAGGAGGAGAAGGTGACCTGATCGTTTTCAGCAATTTCTCATGCACCCAGAGGAGTATACAACCGGTAAAAGAAGAGCAGTAGCCTGTGGGGGAAGTGGCTGAGACCAGTGGAACAGGTAAGTATGGTATGATTCGTGTACATATATAAAAAATAAAAAAAATAAAGAAAGTAACGTCAGAAATGGAGAAAAATCTGTCCGCACATTAGTATTTGCCAGTAGGAAAGCGGACAGAGACAAGTAATAGAAAACTCTCCATCTGGATAAGACCACTGGTAAACACTAATTCGGCAAATGGGAGGTGGCTGTCTCTGTGCAAATGGACGGGCTCAATAAGGCATTGAGTGTCAGGGTGCAGACTTCCTTGCAAAATTGGAAAGGGGTCACAGTAGCTAATCTTAGATTGTGTGCTATTGAACATAACAAGAATAGTGCTAGGCGCAGAGAACAACAGGTGGAGAGGTTGAGGACGGTAAGTATACTGGCACAAACAGTCCAAACCCCAGATCCCTAATGGTCAATAATATGTTACACTTGTAGGAAGGAAGGGCATTTTGCCAGAGATTGTAGGAGTAGTAGGACACATAGTCAATATAGATCCCCTAGACAGAAAACACAAGCCACATTATTAAACACATAGACGGGACCAAGGGACATATAGTAAGAAATCATAAGCCATATAGAAAACACAGATTCGGCTAATGGGAAGAACAAAATAAATGCAACATTACCCTTTGACAAAACTTGAAGACTAATGTCGCATTCTACTGTTCTAAATGCATGTCCATCACAGGTAGAGGAAATTATCTCACAGATACCGGGTTCCCTATGAACTTAGGATGGACAGGACACTGGATTGATGGCTGGGATAGTCCCAGTAGAGATAAGACACACAGATTTTTTTTAGGGGTATAGACCAAGTAGAGAATCACTTCCCCGTAGTGCCCAATCCAGTTGTAAAATTTTTCTAAAATCTTCTTCCCCTCTACAAACTCATCTGTCACCAACCTCTGTTCTGTTTCTCTACAGTTTCCTCTTCATCTTTTGCATTCACACAGGGTGGTACAATACATGGACCCAAGTACAGTTCAAACTCCACATGCCTAGGTCCTTCAGAGTTCTGCCCAAACCCAGTATATCTCAACAGCACGATGACACCAGTATTACTGCAGTGTGCCTTGTCATGCACAAAGGGTGGAGAATGGGAATACTGGTGAAGGGAAATTTTGTATAGACACTGATATGCCTGTTGGTGAATGGCAAACCTGACATTTTCTTTTTCATTTTCTTCTTCTTTCTCTCCTTTAGAGATATATATTTTTTTTTGAGTTATGCTCATGGTACTCTACACTGCAAACACACGATAGTTAGATTAAGATCCAAAAAAAATTGTGTTCCCTACAGGAAAAGGCAGTCTGGAGGACAAAGGGGTATGGTCAGGAGTCCTCAGGACTGTGGGCAGGTGGACACGGTAAGCCAGTAGCCCCCAGAGCATACCTTCCAAGTCTAGCTGAGGTGGCACACGGTCTGACTCATCTAGGCAAAGAGGGTAGGTGCAGGCTGATGAGAGCCTACTGGTGTGCGCCAGGATTCTATTCTCATGCAGGTAAGAGAGCAATGACCTGTCTTACTTGCTTGAAGAAGAATATTGGTAAAGCAATACCAACAGAGCCATCCCATATCCCTCCTGCAGACGGATCTTTTCAGGAAATACAAATCGACTTCGTACAGTTAACACCCTTTAGGAATTATTGTTATGTATTGGTGTGCACTAATGTTTTCTCAAACTGGGTAGAGGCATTTCCTGCCGCCACGGATGCTGCTGTGTTTACCGCAAAGGTAAATTGCGCAGAAATTTGTGTGTAGATAATGGTACCCCTAGAAGTAGGAGCAAAGCTTGAAATTGTACTATTGTGATCATAGATACTGCCACTAGTATTATGTAGCTTCGAAACCACTCCCAGATCTTCACTTAACGAATCACCCTCTTCGAAATTTGTTTTTGTTTTGGTATTTGTGTTTTTTTGGTTGTTTTTGGAAGACAACCTCATGTCATGATTGATCTGCACAATGATCAGAAATACACCAATGAGGTGACAGTACAGTACCTTATTGAGATGAGCCAGCATTTGAGAACTTAACAAAAGAACTTGAAACTGTTGATTGCTGGTATGCCAAATACTAACTGTCTTGATTATGAACCAAGAGACTGTGATTGTTCTTACGCTCAGGTTGCCTAATAGACAGGTGGGAAGGACCATACCAAGTTTTGTTGACAGCACTAAAGGTCGCCGGAAGAGAGACTTGGGTCCACTCGTCCCACTGCAAGAAGGTCGCTGACCCGGAAAGAACTCGTGACAAAGTAGTTTATTGCTCACATTCATCGAGTTTGTGTGTTCGAAGTGAACTGTGTGTTCCAAGTGAACTGTGTGTACAAAGAGCAAGGTGGAGAGCAAAGTAAACTGTGTGTTCCAAGTGAACTGTGTGTTCAAAGAGCAAGGCAAAGAGATCGCAAAAGTATCACCAGAGACTGTTCCGTGAAGACTGAGAGGCGGCACTGTTGAACACTACCTGAGTGTACTAAAGGACTGCAGAAAGACCAGTCATTGTAATTGATTTGTTATGAACAAGAGTTGTTTTGTTCTATTTCTCTTTTCTCTCTTTCCCGCTGACAAACATTTTCTTTCAGGATATTCTATTTTTGCGAGGTTTTTTTTATGAGGAGTCGAGTGTGGGACTGGAACTGGTTCTGTAGGAAGGAGTGATCTCCTTATAGGATCCCAGGATTAGCCGATCAGTTTGTTAAAATCAGAGAAAAATCAAAGGTCTAGTAGTTATGGAGTTCAGAGGTAATCAGGAAAAATCAGACAATGGCTATTCATACATTGCAGATAAAGAGCTCATTAATATATGTGGAAGAAAGGTTTATGAGTGGCTCTCCCCGAAGGTTTATGTTATTTAGAAGGACACTACTTATAACCCTTGTTCAATTATTAAACAGACCTAGCATACGTTCCAAAAATGGAAACAATGTTCAGAAAATGATAGGAATATATAGATCATGAAAATTTTATATGTCACTGTCACGATTTGTTTGTGTCTTCTTCATCTACCCAGCAGAACCTCAATCGAATCCATACCTCAGTGTACAAAGACGTAGGTACATGTATGTGTGAAATGTTTGTCGCAAATCAGACATTATAGGCCAAACCACTGTCCCAGCATACTCTATAGGTTGAATGTTGTCCCACCCCCAACCAGTGGTCCCGTGACCGCCGAGTGCATATAGATGTCTCGTCCTCCTCCCTGTCTTCACCAAATATAGTCAAGTGTCTAATTTGCGAAATGCATACATACTTGGGTCTAGGTCAACGATTGTTGTATGAAATATTTTTTTCATATGTTAATAATTGATGGCAGTTATTGTTTGCTGCCAAAGGGTGGACTGTGGAAGTCAAAAAATATTACATAAAAAGAACATACAAACTACAAACATTTAAGTCGCTATACTTGCAAATACGCGCAGCGAGCACAGCATTATATGGTAACACACGCATTTACATGGACATGCCACAGAGATGGATTCGACACTTATCTCATACAGTACATAATTATAATAATATCACGCGCCAGACATCATGATGATTTAAAATTATATATATTGAAGTAATGTCATGTATGTGTATTATTTGAACGAAACCAGATAGACCTGTAATATTTACTATTAAAGCAACCAGATTAATGTGTAGATTAATTTGATACTTGTTATTAAGTTATAGGACATTGCAACAAATACAGTAGATATGATTACATGTATGAAAGCTAAAAATCACTCTTATTAGGACAGTGGACAGGAAGCTCACGCCAGCCCCTTTGGATGTCTTCAAGACTGAACCTGATTAGCACATACAAAGAAACTAGTGACTCATCATGAATGAGAGTCCCCTCCCCCAAACTAGATAACACACTGCTGACCACGCAGGAGGGTAGTTCCTGTTTTGGTCTCAGAGGAAGATGGAGTCCCAGCATTACTTTACAGAGAGAGAGAGTGATATGGAAAGACAAATTTATATAACTTAAGGATAATGGTATTGTATGCTGGCATGTAACTGTAACTGTATGTAACTGTATGTATTAACTGCTTACTGTGTGAGTTGTAATCATGTAATTATAGGTATACAGTACATTGTAATATATATTGAATCCATATCCTTTTAATAACAAATATATACATCAATGAGCTTTGGAACTCAGATAATGTGTGGGTGTATTGTTTTCTCTTATGGGATGCAGTGTTTTGCTATGTATAGTGCACATTCATGGCACATGGTAATAAGATGTGCAGGCGTTTACAATATATATTAGAGCGGGCATTTTAAATATTTGTGAGAAAACAATTTGGCATTCACACCACAGGCACCAAATTAACACACTCATTAATCTGATTGCTTTGACACCAAGCACGACATGTCCATCTTGCTCTGCTCCAATAATACACATACATGACGTTACTCCATTATATAATTTAAAACCTTATGATGTCTGGTGCTTGGTATGTCCAATTTATGTGCTGTATGAAATATGTGTTGAATATATCTTTGTGGCATGTCTGTGTAATGATGTGCACCGGAAATTTTTTGGGTTTTGACTTTTGGTTTTGGATTCGGTTCCGCGGCCGTGTTTTGGATTCGGACGCGTTTTGGCAAAACCTCCTTGAAAATTGTTTGTCGGATTCGGGTTTGTTTTGGATTCGGGTGTTTTTTTACAAAAACCCCTCAAAAACAGCTTAAATCATATAATTTGGGGGTCATTTTGATCCCATAGTATTATTAACCTCAATAACCATAATTTACACTCATTTTCAGTCTATTCTGAACACCTCACACCTCACAATATTATTTTTAGTCCTAAAATTTGCACCGAGGTCGCTGGATGGCTAAGCTAAGTGACACAAGTGACCGACACAAACACCTGGCCCATCTAGGAGTGGCACTGCAGTGTCAGGCAGGATGGCACTTCAAAAAATTGTCCCCAAACAGCACATGATGCAAAGAAAAAAAGAGGCGCACCAAGGTCGCTGTGTGACTAAGCTAAGTGACACAAGTGGCCGACACAAACACCTGGCCCATCTAGGAGTGGCACTGCAGTGTCAGGTAGGATGGCACTTCAAAAAAATTGTCCCCAAACAGCACATGATGCAAAGAAAAATGAAAGAAAAAAGAGGTGCAAGATGGAATTGTCCTTGGGCCCTCCCACCCACCCTTATGTTGTATAAACAGGACATGTACACTTTAACGAACCCATCATTTCAGCGACAGGGTCTGCCACACGACTGTGACTGAAATGACTGGTTGGTTTGGGCCCCCACCAAAAAAGAAGCAATCAATCTCTCCTTGCACAAACTGGCTCTACAGAGGAAAGATGTCCACCTCATCATCATCCTCCGATTCCTCACCCCTTTCACTGTGTACATCCCCCTCCTCACAGATTATTAATTCGTCCCCACTGGAATCCACCATCTCAGATCCCTGTGTACTTTCTGGAGGCAATTGCTGGTGAATGTCTCCACGGAGGAATTGATTATAATTCATTTTGATGAACATCGTCTTCTCCACATTTTCTGGAAGTAACCTCGTACGCCGATTGCTGACAAGGTGAGCGGCTGCACTAAACACTCTTTAGGAGTACACACTGGAGGTAGGGCAACTTAGGTAGAATAAAGCCAGTTTGTGCAAGGGCCTCCAAGTTGCCTCTTTTTCCTGCCAGTATACGTACGGACTGTCTGACGTGCCTACTTGGATGCGGTCACTCATATAATCCTCCACCATTCTATTAATGGTGACAGAATCATATGCAGTGACAGTAGACGACATGTCAGTAATCGTTGCCAGGTCCTTCAGTCCGGACCAGATGTCAGCACTCGCTCCAGACTGCCCTGCATCACCACCAGCGGGTGGGCTCGGAAATCTTAGCCTTTTCCTCGCACCCCCAGTTGCGGGAGAATGTGAAGTAGGAGCTGTTGACGGGTCACGTTCCGCTTGACTTGACAATTTTCTCACCAGCAGGTCTTTGAACTTCTGCAGACTTGTGTCTGCCAGAAAGAGAGTTCCAACGTAGGTTTTAAATCTAGGATCGAGTACGGTGGCCAAAATGTAGTGCTCGGATTTCAACAGATTGACCACCCGTGAATCCTGGTTAAGCGAATTAAGGGCTTTATCCACAAGTCCCACATGCCTAGCGGAATCGCTCTGTTTTAGCTCCTCCTTCAATGTCTCCAGCTTCTTCTGCAAAAGCCTGATGAGGGGAATGACCTGACTCAGGCTGGCAGTGTCTGAACTGACTTCACGTGTGGCAAGTTCAAAGGGTTGCAGAACCTTGCACAACGTTGAAATCATTCTCCACTGCACTTGAGTCAGGTGCATTCCCCCTCCTTTGCCTATATCGTGGGCAGATGTATAGGCTTGAATGGCCTTTTGCTGCTCCTCCATCCTCTGAAGCATATAGAGGGTTGAATTCCACCTCGTTACCACCTCTTGCTTCAGATGATGTCAGGGCAGGTTCAGGACTGTTTGCTGGTGCTCCAGTCATCGGCACGCGGTGGCTGAATGCCGAAAGTGGCCCGCAATACTTTGGGCCACCGACAGCATCTCTTGCACGCCCCTGTCGGTTTTTAAATAATTCTGCACCACCAAATTCAATGTATGTGCAAAACATGGGACGTGCTGGAATTTGCCCAGATGTAATGCACGCACAATATTGGTGGCATTGTCCGATGTCACAAATCCCCAGGAGAGTCCAATTGGGGTAAGCCATTCTGCGATGATGTTCCTCAGTTTCCGTAAGAGGTTGTCAGCTGTGTGCCTCTTATGGAATGCGGTGATACAAAGCGTAGCCTGCCTAGGAACGAGTTGGCGTTTGCGAGATGCTGCTACTGGTGCCGCCGCTGCTATTCTTGCTGCGGGAGGCAATACATCTACCCAGTGGGCTGTCACAGTCATACACAGACATTGGGTACAACTGCATTTTTTAGGACACTGGTGACTCTTTTTCTGACGTCTATGTACATTTTCGGTATCGCCTGCCTAGAGAAATGGAACCTAGATGGTATTTGGTACCGGGGACACAGTACCTCAAACAAGTCTCTAGTTGCTTCAGAATTAACGGTGGATACCGAAACCACGTTTCTCACCACCCAGGCTGACAAGACCTGAGTTATCCGCTTTGCAGCAGGATGACTGCTGTGATAATTCATCTTCCTCGCAAAGGACTGTTGGAGAGTCAATTGCTTACTGGAAGTAGTACAAGTGGTCTTCCGACTTCCCCTCTGGGATGACGATCGACTCCCAGCAGCAACAACAGCAGCGCCAGCAGCAGTAGGCGTTACACTCAAGGATGCATCGGAGGAATCCCAGGCAGGAGAGGACACGTCAGACTTGCCAGTGACATGGCCTGCAGGACTATTGGCTTTCCTGTGTAAGGTGGAAATTGACACTGAGGGAGTTGGTGGTGTGGTTTGCAGGGGCTTGGTTACAAGAGGAAGGGATTTAGTGGTCAATGGACTGCTTCCGCTGTCATCCAAAGTTTTTGAACTTGTCACTGACTTCTGATGAATGCGGACCAGGTGACGTATAAGGGAGGATGTTCCTAGGTGGTTAACGTCCTTACCCCTACTTATTACAGCTTGACAAAGGCAACACATGGCTTGACACCTGTTGTCCGCATTTGTGTTGAAATAATTCCACACCGAAGAGGTGATTTTTTTTGTATTTTGACCAGGCATGTCAATGGCCATATTCGTCCCACGGACAACAGGTGTCTCCCCGGGTGCCTGACTTAAACAAACCACCTCACCATCAGAATCCTCCTTGTCAATTTCCTCCCCAGCGCCAGCAACACCCATATCCTCATCCTGGTGTACTTCAACAGTGACATCTTCAATTTGACTATCAGGAACTGGACTGCGGGTGCTCCTTCCAGCTCTTGCAGGGGGCGTGCAAATGGTGGAAGGTGCAAGCTCTTCCCGTCCAGTGTTGGGAAGGTCAGGCATCGCAACCGACACAATTGGACTCTCCTTGGGGATTTGTGATTTAGAAGAACGCACAGTTCTTTGCTGTGCTTTTGCCAGCTTAAGTCTTTTCATTTTTCTAGCGAGAGGATGAGTGCTTCCATCCTCATGTAAATCTGAACCACTAGCCATGAACATAGGCCAGGGCCTCAGCCGTTCCTTGCCACTCCGTGTCGTAAATGGCATATTGGCAAGTTTACGCTTCTCATCAGACGCTTTCAATTTTGATTTTTGGGTCATTTTACTGAACTTTTGTTTTTTGGATTTTACATGCTCTCTACTATGACATTGGGCATTGGCCTTGGCAGACAACGTTGATCGCATTTCATCGTCTCGGCCATGACTAGTGGCAGCAGCTTCAGCACGAGGTGGAAGTGGATCTTGATCTTTCCCTATTTTAACCTCCACATTTTTGTTCTCCATTTTTTAATGTGTGGAATTATATGCCAGTATCAATAGCAATGGCCTACTACTATATATACTGCGCATAACTGAAATGCACCACAGGTATGGATGGATAGTATACTTGATGACACAGAGGTAGGTAGAGCAGTGGCCTTCCGTACCGTACTGCTATATATACTGGTGGTCACTGTCAGCAAACTGCAAAACTAAAATGCACCACAGGTATAGAATCTAGATGGATAGTATACTTGACGACACAGAGGTATGTAGTGGCCTTCCGTACCGTACTGCTATATATACTGGTGGTCACTGTCAGCAAACTGCAAAACTAAAATGCACCACAGGTATAGAATCTAGATGGATAGTATACTTGACGACACAGAGGTATGTAGTGGCCTTCCGTACCGTACTGCTATATATACTGGTGGTCACTGTCAGCAAAACTCTGCACTGTACTCCTCCTATATAATACTGCTGGTCCCCAGTCCCCACAATAAAGCAGTGTGAGCACAGATATATGCAGCACACTGAGCACAGATATGGAGCGTTTTTCAGGCAGACAACGTATAATACTGGTGGTCACTGGTCAGCAAAACTCTGCACTGTACTCCTCCTATATAATACTGCTGGTCCCCAGTCCCCACAATAAAGCAGTGTGAGCACAGATATATGCAGCACACTGAGCACAGATATGGAGCGTTTTTCAGGCAGAGAACGTATAATACTGGTGGTCGCTGGTCAGCAAAACTGTGCACTGTACTCCTCCTATATATATAATACTGCTGGTCCCCAGTCCCCACAATAAAGCAGTGTGAGCACAGATATATGCAGCACACTGAGCACAGATATGGAGCGTTTTTCAGACAGAGAACGGATAAAACTGGTGGTCACTGATCAGCAAAACTCTGCACTGTACTCCTCCTATATAATACAGCTGCTCCCCAGTCCCCACAATTAAGCAATAAGCACAAATATTTGCATCAACATTAATAAACGGAGAGGACGCCAGCCACGTCCTCTCCCTAACATTTCCAATGCACGAGTGAAAATGGCGGCGACACGCGGCTGCTTATATAGAATCCGAATCTCGCGAGAATCCGACAGCGGGAAGATGACGTTCGGGCGCGCTCAGGTTAACCGAGCCATACGGGAGATTCCGAGTATGCCTCGGACCCGTGTAAAATGGGTGAAGTTCGGTTTCCGAGGAACCGAACCCGCTCATCACTATGTGGAGTCTGTATGTTCTCTCTATGTAATATTTTTGACTTCGACACCAAATACACAAATAATGCCAGATACACAAATAATGCCCCCCCTGCAGTGCAAGATACACAAATAATGTCCCCTCCTGCAGTGCCAGACACACAAATAATGCCCCCTCCTGCAGTGCCAGATACACAAAAAAATGCCCCCTCCTGCAGTGCCAGATACACAAATAATGCCCCCCTGCAGTGCAAAATACACAAATAATGCCCCCTCCTGCAGTGCCAGACACACAAATAATGCCCCCTCCTGCAGTGCCAGATACACAAATAATGCCCCCTTCTGCAGTGCCAGGTACACAAATAATGCCCCCCCTCGCAGTGCCAGATACAAGTAGTACTTACCCGATACAGTAGTACTGCCCCGGCAGCTACCTTTCGCTTATGTGTATCTGGAGAGGAGATGAGGAGAGTAGAGCCCGGCACTAGCACAGCGCGTGGTGTGCCTCAGTCCCCTGCTCCAACCGGCGCTGCCGCTGACGTCTCCTGCCGCGTGCTGCGTGGACATTTGAAATATTGTGCAGACCACCATCCAATCAGGAGCCGACGCGCATGCCCTGATTGGCTGACGGCTGGTACCATATTAATATGTACCCAGTGCCACCGCTACTGAAAAAGCGGTGCCGCTGGTCTAGGTGATACTGCCTTCTCCTGGATGTTCTCTTACCTCTCTGGCCATTCCTTCTCTGTCTCCTCTCATGATGCAACTTCCCCTAACAGCTGGTCTCCCGAGACAGTGATTTGCTCCACTGGAGGAGACAGCAGGAATACATCACAGGCTTTATTGAGGATTTGCATTTTTGGACCACCCTTGTTTTTATTAAGGTATCCTCCAAGGTTCTGTTCTTGGATCTCTCCTTTTCTCCCTCTATATGTCGTTTTTAGGTGAGCTCATCAGCTCTTTTGACCTTGCAAATCTACCTTTCCTCCCCTGACCTTTACCCCTCTTTTATCACTTGTATTTCCAGCTGTCTCTCTGCTATCTCTTCCTGGATGTCTTAAATTTCACTTCCCACAATTTAATTATCTATTGATGGCACAACCGTCTCCTCTAGCCCCCAAGTGTGAGGTCTTGTAGTTATCCTTCACTCCTCCCTCTCCTTCAAACCACACATTCAGTATCTGCAGCAGTCCTGTCATTTTCATCTATAAATATACGTTATGGTAAGAACTTACCGTTGATAACGGCATTTCTCCTATGTCCACAGGTTTCCACAGGATAACAATGGGATATGATGGAGCGATAGCGGATTGGCACCAAACGATCACAAGCTTTCAGTCCTCCCAGGATGCAACGGGCTCGTCCATATATCCCCACCCACTGGCTCAGGCAAATCGGTTGTATTCCAAAGCATTTAGGCAGGAGCATTATGTAGAACCCTATTCAGGCGAGAAGAACACACATACACACCCTTCCATGCAAGAGGGAAGAGTTTAGTGAGTATAAAGAGTCTCAAATCAGGTGCGTCAGGGTGGTATCTCTGTGGAAACCTGTAGACATAGGATAAATACCGTTATCAACGGTAAGTTCTTACCATAACGTATATTTCTCCAGCTGGGTCCACAGGTTATCCACAGGATAACAATGGGATTTCCCAAAGCAATTTTTAGTGGGATGCTCCTGATTAGTTAGAAGAACCTTACTCCCGAATTCAGCATCATGAGAGGCAAAAGTATCCAAGGCATAATGTCTATTGAATGTGTTATTGGAAGACCATGTGGCTGCCTTACATATCTGTTCTGCTGAAGCACCATGTTGTGCTGCCCATGAAGGACCTACCTTTGTAAAGTGAGCAGAGACATTAGCCAGAACAGGGAGATCAGCTTGAGAATATGCTTCTGAAATCGTCATTCGAAGCCATCTTGCTAGCGTCTGTTTAGTAGCAGGCCACCCCCTCTTGTGAAATCCGTAGAGGATGAAGAGAGAATCTGTCTTTCTGATGACACTGGTATGATCCACGTAGATCCTTAATGGCCGGACTACGTCCTGCGACGCATCTCCCGCAGAAAATCCCGATTCTTAAAAAAAATCGGGACTACAATTTCTTCATTAAGGTGGAATCTAGACCCCACCAGACTAGACTTAAATCCCCAGGCACTGTAGTAGGAACAAAGGGAGGTTGAATGCGTAGCATTCCCTGGAAAAAGTGTGCACATTCTGCAATTTGGCAATTTTTCTTTTGGAACCATCCAGTGAATGCTGACACTTGCCTTCTCAAGGAAGCCACCCTTAAACCTTTATCCATTCCTGCCTGAAGGAATGCTAGAACCCTGGAGACTCTGAAAGATTTCGGGTCCATACCTCTTCCATTGCACCAATGAATTTAGGCTTGCTATATTTGGTGATTAATACGAGCCAAGGAAGTTTCCCTTGCTCTGAGCATCTGTGAGAATCCTCTGGATTTCAGGATATAGACTTCAAGAGCCACGCAGTCAAGACAGTCTATCCCGATATCTGTGATAACAAGGGCCCTGCAATAGATCTGGGTGTAGAGGAAACAGAAATGGCATTCAACATTTTCTGCGGATCTGTGTACCAACGCCTTCTGGGCCAAGCCGGAGCTATTAGAATCCCGGCCTCCTTGTTGTATTTTCCTCAGTATCCTGGGTAGCAGGATGATTTGAGAAAACACATAAGTGAAATGAATTTCCCATTAAATAGACGTCCACAAGATCACTCCCTGATCCTATGTTCCTGACCCGATTATGGGCTCTTTGTTGCTCAGATGGGGCTCCATGAGATCTATCTCTGGCCAACCCCACTGAAACGACTTTAGGGTGTAAAGCCCATTCGCTTACGTGAATGGCGTGTCGACTGAGAAATCTGCTCTTCAGTTTAGGACTCCCGGAACAAATACTGTGGACAAGGCTAAATGGCGTGTCGACTGAGAAATCTGCTCTTCAGTTTAGGACTCCCGGAACAAACACTGTGGACAAGGCTGGAAGATGGAGTTCTGCACACTTTAGTATGTGACTTATCTCCTTCCTTGCTGTTTAGCTGCATGTTCCTCTCTGAAGGTTGAGGTACACTACTGCCATTTCCTTGTCCTTACGGATCTGGACCGGTTTTCCTTTAGGAATGTCCTGTGCCTGAATCACGACCCAGTATATGGCCCGAGGTGCTAACAGGTTTATTAGCAGGCAACTTTCTTCTGTGGCCCATAATCCCCGGAATCATAATCTTCCAGACAATGGCCCCCACAGCCCTGAAGACTGGCATATGTTGTCAGGATCTCCCAACCTGATATCCAAAAGGGGTGTCCTCTGGCCTAGATGGAATGTCTGTAGCCCCCAGGCTACTGACTTTCTTACCCTTTCTGCCAGTACCACATACTTGTTTGTGTTATATGGACAGCACCTGGTGTTCCCAGGTGGTCTACCATCCAAGTACCTACCAGGCCCCACACTGCTTAGCTTGCAAGATCAGGTGAGATTGGGCATAACCAGTGTGGTATGGCTGTAGATGGTTATTGTCCATCTGTCCCACCTACACCCCCTGGTATTCACAGGTGGTCTCTTATCAGAGATTTAACCAAGCACAACACTGCTTAACTCCCAACATAAATGAAATTGGGCATATCCAGTGATGCAGTTGTAGATGGAAATAGATGCTGGAGAGGTCTTGAGTGGAATTGTGCCACTCCACCATGATTCGCATTGCTGCGTGACTTGATATCGACTGTGTAACAGCTGCAGCCTCACCGTGAGCCATCCATAGTTACGGAACCAGAGATGATTTTGCCAATTTATGAACCACCCATGACTCTGCAGACAAGTTATTGTTGTAGATGGCACAGAAACCTTTCCTGTATTTGTGCCAGGATAAAAATGTGGTCAAGGTATGGCAATTTTCTTATCCCCTGCTAGCGGAGATAAACTGCCATAATCATTTTGGTAAATACTCTGGGGCTGTGGCTAACACAAAGGGTAAGGCCTAAAAAACTGAAAAGTTGCTGAAGGAAAGTAACCTTGAGATAACACTGATGGACATTGCTATAGGAGCCTGAAGGTACGATTCCTGACTTATCCAGGAATACTATGTATTCTACTGGCTCCCCACCAACTATGGAGTGCCATGTCTCCATGTGAACCGTGGTACCCAAATTTATCTGTTTAGACTTTTTGAGATTGAGAATGGGGCAAAGGACCCAGGTTGGAGTAACCCCCCCCCCCTCCCCCCCATTGTGCATGGGTTATCGGAATGACTATTCCTAACCATAGCAATTTCTGAACTGCTTCATGCAAATCCCTCGCCTACGCCTCTACCCGAGATTGTCTGAAACAGAAAACCTTCGAGGAGGATGCTTCTAGAAGGGAAAGCATAACCTAGAGATACCGCTTCTTGCACCCAGGCATCTGTTGTTATTATTATCCTTTATTTATATGGCGCCACAAGGGTTCCGCAGCGCCCAATTACAGAGTACATGAATAATCAAACAGGAAAACAGCAATTTACAGTTGATGACAGTATAGGACAAGTACAGGGTAAATAAACATAGTTACATCAGCAGATGACACTGGAATAAGTATCAGGTGGCAGAAGACTGCTGGAGTTGATGCAGTTGAAGAATATTAAAGTAAGAAAGGATAAGCACATGAGGGAAGAGGGCCCCATGCTCGTGAGAGCTTACATTCTAAAGGGGAGGGGTAGACAGACAGGGGTGACACAGATGGGGTACATGGAGAGTGTAGAACAGGGGGTTAGGATAAGATTTGGCTACGTTTGGTGAAGAAGTGGGTCTTGAGAGCCCGTTTGAAGTTTTGTAGAGAGGTGGAGAGTCTGAGCGGGAGAGGTAGGAAATTCCAGAGAAGTGGTGCAGCACGTGAAAAATCTTGGAGGTAGGAGTGGGAGGAGGTGATCCGTAGGCAGGAAAGTCGTTGTGCATTAGCAGAGAGTAGTTTGTAGACTACTACCAGATCTGTGCAACTGAAGAAGTCGGCCCCCTTCTGGTTTGGAAACTGGCCCTCTTGGGGCTGTTACGTTCCTTTATGACCGACAAGGCTGAAACCGGACCCCTAAGTTTGGGGTTATAAGTGGAAGGAAACATGACCTTCTTGGAGTCTGTTTCTGACTCCAGAATAACTGTTATCTCCTTCCCCAACAAAAACTTCCAGCCAAGGCAAAGTTTCCAGAACCTTCTTAGATTCTGAATCAGCTTTCCCTGTATGTGAGCCAAACTGCTCTGCGAACAGCTATTGTTATTGCTGATGCCCTAGAACATTAGTGTTCATATGGGCTAAGAGGGATTCTTGCTCACTTGCAAGCACTGAAAACCTGTCTTCCAGTACCTCACCCAATGTACCTACAGCACCTGGTATTTCAAGGTGGTCTCCCCTCCAAGAACTAACCAGGCCCAACACTGCTTAGCTTCCAAGATCTAGTGAGATTGGGCCTATCCAGTGTGGTGTAGCTGTAGATTGCAAGGTGAAGTATAACTGCCCCAGACAAAGAGAATATGGTCTTTTTTTGAAAACCATTCCTCTTTTGACGGCAGAGACCATATAGATTTTTGCACTATCAATGACATGCATATCTATTTTGGGAGGCACTTCCTTATTTTAAACAGTCCCCAGCTGGAAATAGATAATGGAATCTCATTTACCGGGTTTCTATTTTATTGGGTGTAAGCCAAAACCTTTTTCCTGAATTCTGCCCTTGAGAAGAGGACCTTTAGGACGTTTAAACACAGGTGCCTTATTTTTACCCCAGGCTGTGCTGCCTTTACTGACAGACTAGCCTTTTTTGCTCTTATTAATTCAGATTATTCATTTAGCTGATACCCTTTACCTGTTCTTCGTATGCTGAAGTAGAGTATACAGAGCTTTCATCGTCTGATGATTATCATGTGTAGTCTGTGAAATCGATGATTTATTTACCTTCAGTTCATCAGCTTGTCTTATTGGAGAAGCTGTTGGGGATTTACCGCAAGTAGAGAGCTGCATGGGTTAATAGTGTAAGAATTAACTTTTCAGCTAAACTGGACAAGGTCTGTGCAAACATCGCCCCAATGGGTCTATCTATACCTGATGTAGATCAGGGAAGTATTATGCTAAACAGCAAACCATTTTACACATAAACCATCCTGTACCAGATCGAAGAGGATAATACAGCTTTTGCAAAACAACATTATATGAGTGTTGGTGTTACTGTAAGTGTACCCTTGTCACCTTTGCCACTCTTAGACATGATAAATAATCAGCACTCTCACAGTGTACTACACAATTTGTGACTGTAACCACTTTTTCCTAAAGTGATATCATGTGTGACCCTACCCATGCTTCTGCATTGAGGATCAGAAGATCAACCGACAATCATTTATATTAAGTCAGTAATCACACTAGCAGTGAGTCACATGTTATATATTAGTCATATGAGCATATTATCAACTACAAACACATCTCAAAGTATGTAGGAGTACATATTACTGAATTCTGTTCTATACAGATCTTTAACGTATTCAGAGGCATAGCGAATAAAACCACAGTAATGTACACAGACTCATATGCAATAGGCACTAAAGTTAACTATTCATACTAACAAAAGTAGATAGAAATTTAGTGCTGTAGAACCTTTACTCTGTAGAGTGGGATACAGGGAGACTCACCCCACTTCCAGGATCGATCAATACGTTCGCGGACGCTGAGTGGATCCAGACGTTACTAGTGTACACTGCCGCTCCGGTAACTTTTTAGTGGACACAGACGCTCAGTGAACGCCAGTGTATGCAGATGCACCCGTCTCTGACCCGATCTCTTAGCAGTAAACTTAGTGTATACAGACGCAGCGGCCTATGCTACGACCGAGTCCCCTCGTGGTAGCGTCTGAGACGGAAGTGGGGCAATCAGTTCATGGCAGGAGACGCACGGTAACCGGTCATGAACAGGGGTGACCAGAAGAGCGTCTGACTCCCCACCGCTGACATCAACCCTAAGGATCGCAGCCTCCTACTAATCCTGGTGCTTATGATCCCTAAGGCCTAGCGCTGGAGCACCCGTGGTGGTGGCGCACCAGCTACTCCCCCCAAATAGTGCAGCTGTGTCCGTATTCCCCTTCTAAGCGGAACCGATGCCTTACCTTCTCCCCGTGCTCCGGCCACAGCCTGGTAACGTCTGCTGGACCTGCTAGTATATCCGACACAGACGCCCGTCGAGACAGCACTTGTACCGTGGGTAAGCATTGTTGCGAGAGTTGTTGGAGCGACTCTTTCCAATATGCGTGTAAAACGCTGTTAGGAAAGATCACTCAAAAAACAATGTAGTAAGACTATCAAAATAAAATAAGAAAGCTTAGGGCTGCCAAACACAGCAGCCCTGTGGCCATGGTCCGACTTCCTGCCGCACCAAACAAAAAACTGATTTGCCTAAGCCAGTGGGCGGGGGTATATGGATGAGCCCATTGCATCCTGGGAGGACTGAAAACTTGTGATCGCTTGGTGCCAATCCGCTGTCGCTCCATCACATCCCATTGTTATCCTGTGGATAACCTGTGGACCCAGCCGGAGAAAATATTTTTAGGATCGGACTATTTCTCACCCTAGGTGCTACTAAGACCCTCATCCACTCACTGGTAATCTCCAGATTGGACTAGGACCCATACAGTTTGCCAAATTTGCAAACAGTGATGCGGACATTGATGGACATTTACAAGTTTTTGAAAGGACTTGTAAACTCTATGATTTGCCTAAGCAGGAGTGGGTATAACACCAAGTGCCCATACTGCGTGGAGAGTCACTGGAGGCCACTGAGGGCTGTGGATATTATGATGAAGTCGTAAGGGCCTTCCTACACCGATATGATACTTTATCACTCCTGCAGGAAAAAGTATAAAAACTAATCATCTAACAATTTGTATTTGGTGACATGCTCTTAAATAAATACTGCTCAACATATTGAATATAAGTGCTGGTCCATTCCTGTTCCACTGCTCAGGTGGCCGAACCTCCATCTACTGTGTTCCAACTAGAGATGAGCGCCTGAAATTTTTCGGGTTTTGTGTTTTGGTTTTGGGTTCGGTTCCGCGGCCGTGTTTTGGGTTCGAACGCGTTTTGGCAAAACCTCACCGAATTATTTTTGTCGGATTCGGGTGTGTTTTGGATTCGGGTGTTTTTTTCCAAAAACACTAAAAAACAGCTTAAATCATAGAATTTGGGGGTCATTTTGATCCCAAAGTATTATTAACCTCAAAAACCATAATTTACACTCATTTTCAGTCTATTCTGAATACCTCACACCTCACAATATTATTTTTAGTCCTAAAATTTGCACCGAGGTCGCTGTGTGAGTAAGATAAGCGACCCTAGTGGCCGACACAAACACCGGGCCCATCTAGGAGTGGCACTGCAGTGTCACGCAGGATGTCCCTTCCAAAAAACCCCCCCCAAACAGCACATGACGCAAAGAAAAAAAGAGGCGCAATGAGGTAGCTGTGTGAGTAAGATTAGCGACCCTAGTGGCCGACACAAACACCGGGCCCATCTAGGAGTGGCACTGCAGTGTCACGCAGGATGGCCCTTCCAAAAAACCCTCCCCAAACAGCACATGACGCAAAGAAAAAAAGAGGCGCAATGAGGTAGCTGTGTGAGTAAGATTAGCGACCCTAGTGGCCGACACAAACACCGGGCCCATCTAGGAGTGGCACTGCAGTGTCACGCAGGATGGCCCTTCCAAAAAACCCTCCCCAAACAGCACATGACGCAAAGAAAAAAAGAGGCGCAATGAGGTAGCTGACTGTGTGAGTAAGATTAGCGACCCTAGTGGCCGACACAAACACCGGGCCCATCTAGGAGTGGCACTGCAGTGTCACGCAGGATGTCCCTTCCAAAAAACCCTCCCCAAACAGCACATGACGCAAAGAAAAAAAGAGGCGCAATGAGGTAGCTGTGTGAGTAAGATTAGCGACCCTAGTGGCCGACACAAACACCGGGCCCATCTAGGAGTGGCACTGCAGTGTCACGCAGGATGTCCCTTCCAAAAAACCCTCCCCAATCAGCACATGATGCAAAGAAAAAGAAAAGAAAAAAGAGGTGCAAGATGGAATTATCCTTGGGCCCTCCCACCCACCCTTATGTTGTATAAACAAAACAGGACATGCACACTTTAACCAACCCATCATTTCAGTGACAGGGTCTGCCACACGACTGTGACTGATATGACGGGTTGGTTTGGACCCCCCCCAAAAAAGAAGCAATTAATCTCTCCTTGCACAAACTGGCTCTACAGAGGCAAGATGTCCACCTCATCTTCACCCTCCGATATATCACCGTGTACATCCCCCTCCTCACAGATTATCAATTCGTCCCCACTGGAATCCACCATCTCAGCTCCCTGTGTACTTTGTGGAGGCAATTGCTGCTGGTCAATGTCTCCGCGGAGGAATTGATTATAATTCATTTTAATGAACATCATCTTCTCCACATTTTCTGGATGTAACCTCATACGCCGATTGCTGACAAGGTGAGCGGCGGCACTAAACACTCTTTCGGAGTACACACTTGTGGGAGGGCAACTTAGGTAGAATAAAGCCAGTTTGTGCAAGGGCCTCCAAATTGCCTCTTTTTCCTGCCAGTATAAGTACGGACTGTGTGACGTGCCTACTTGGATGCGGTCACTCATATAATCCTCCACCATTCTATCAATGTTGAGAGAATCATATGCAGTGACAGTAGACGACATGTCCGTAATCGTTGTCAGGTCCTTCAGTCCGGACCAGATGTCAGCATCAGCAGTCGCTCCAGACTGCCCTGCATCACCGCCAGCGGGTGGGCTCGGAATTCTGAGCCTTTTCCTCGCACCCCCAGTTGCGGGAGAATGTGAAGGAGGAGATGTTGACAGGTCGCGTTCCGCTTGACTTGACAATTTTGTCACCAGCAGGTCTTTCAACCCCAGCAGACCTGTGTCTGCCGGAAAGAGAGATCCAAGGTAGGCTTTAAATCTAGGATCGAGCACGGTGGCCAAAATGTAGTGCTCTGATTTCAACAGATTGACCACCCGTGAATCCTTGTTAAGCGAATTAAGGGCTGCATCCACAAGTCCCACATGCCTAGCGGAATCGCTCCGTGTTAGCTCCTTCTTCAATGCCTCCAGCTTCTTCTGCAAAAGCCTGATGAGGGGAATGACCTGACTCAGGCTGGCAGTGTCTGAACTGACTTCACGTGTGGCAAGTTCAAAGGGCATCAGAACCTTGCACAACGTTGAAATCATTCTCCACTGCACTTGAGACAGGTGCATTCCATCTCCTATATCGTGCTCAATTGTATAGGCTTGAATGGCCTTTTGCTGCTCCTCCAACCTCTGAAGCATATAGAGGGTTGAATTCCACCTCGTTACCACTTCTTGCTTCAGATGATGGCAGGGCAGGTTCAGTAGTTTTTGGTGGTGCTCCAGTCTTCTGTACGTGGTGCCTGTACGCCGAAAGTGTCCCGCAATTTTTCTGGCCACCGACAGCATCTCTTGCACGCCCCTGTCGTTTTTTAAAAAATTCTGCACCACCAAATTCAAGGTATGTGCAAAACATGGGACGTGCTGGAATTTGCCCATATTTAATGCACACACAATATTGCTGGCGTTGTCCGATGCCACAAATCCACAGGAGAGTCCAATTGGGGTAAGCCATTCCGCGATGATCTTCCTCAGTTGCCGTAAGAGGTTTTCAGCTGTGTGCGTATTCTGGAAAGCGGTGATACAAAGCGTAGCCTGCCTAGGAAAGAGTTGGCGTTTGCGAGATGCTGCTACTGGTGCCGCCGCTGCTGTTCTTGCGGCGGGAGTCCATACATCTACCCAGTGGGCTGTCACAGTCATATAGTCCTGACCCTGCCCTGCTCCACTTGTCCACATGTCCGTGGTTAAGTGGACATTGGGTACAACTGCATTTTTTAGGACACTGGTGAGTCTTTTTCTGACGTCCGTGTACATTCTCGGTATCGCCTGCCTAGAGAAGTGGAACCTAGATGGTATTTGGTAACGGGGGCACACTGCCTCAATAAATTGTCTAGTTCCCTGTGAACTAACGGCGGATACCGGACGCACGTCTAACACCAACATAGTTGTCAAGGACTCAGTTATCCGCTTTGCAGTAGGATGACTGCTGTGATATTTCATCTTCCTCGCAAAGGACTGTTGAACAGTCAATTGCTTACTGGAAGTAGTACAAGTGGGCTTACGACTTCCCCTCTGGGATGACCATCGACTCCCAGCGGCAACAACAGCAGCGCCAGCAGCAGTAGGCGTTACACGCAAGGATGCATCGGAGGAATCCCAGGCAGGAGAGGACTCGTCAGACTTGCCAGTGACATGGCCTGCAGGACTATTGGCATTCCTGGGGAAGGAGGAAATTGACACTGAGGGAGTTGGTGGGGTGGTTTGCGTGAGCTTGGTTACAAGAGGAAGGGATTTACTGGTCAGTGGACTGCTTCCGCTGTCACCCAAAGTTTTTGAACTTGTCACTGACTTATTATGAATGCGCTGCAGGTGACGTATAAGGGAGGATGTTCCGAGGTGGTTAACGTCCTTACCCCTACTTATTACAGCTTGACAAAGGGAACACACGGCTTGACACCTGTTGTCCGCATTTCTGGTGAAATACCTCCACACCGAAGAGCTGATTTTTTTGGTATTTTCACCTGGCATGTCAACGGCCATATTCCTCCCACGGACAACAGGTGTCTCCCCGGGTGCCTGACTTAAACAAACCACCTCACCATCAGAATCCTTCTGGTCAATTTCCTCCCCAGCGCCAGCAACACCCATATCCTCCTCATCCTGGTGTACTTCAACACTGACATCTTCAATCTGACTATCAGGAACTGGACTGCGGGTGCTCCTTCCAGCACTTGCAGGGGGCATGCAAATAGTGGAAGGCGCATGCTCTTCACGTCCAGTGTTGGGAAGGTCAGGCATCGCAACCGACACAATTGGACTCTCCTTGTGGATTTGGGATTTCAAAGAACGCACAGTTCTTTGCGGTGCTTTTGCCAGCTTGAGTCTTTTCAGTTTTCTAGCGAGAGGCTGAGTGCTTCCATCCTCATGTGAAGCTGAACCACTAGCCATGAACATAGGCCAGGGCCTCAGCCGTTCCTTGCCACTCCGTGTGGTAAATGGCATATTGGCAAGTTTACGCTTCTCCTCCGACAATTTTATTTTAGGTTTTGGAGTCCTTTTTTTTCTGATATTTGGTGTTTTGGATTTGACATGCTCTGTACTATGACATTGGGCATCGGCCTTGGCAGACGACGTTGCTGGCATTTCATCGTCTCGGCCATGACTAGTGGCAGCAGCTTCAGCACGAGGTGGAAGTGGATCTTGATCTTTCCCTAATTTTGGAACCTCAACTTTTTTGTTCTCCATATTTTATAGGCAGAACTAAAAGGCACCTCAGGTAAACAATGGAGATGGATGGATTGGATACTAGTATACAATTATGGACGGACTGCCACGGTTAGGTGGTATAAAAAAACCACGGTTAGGTGGTATATATTGTAATACAATTATGGATGGACGGACTGCCTGCCGAGTGCCGACACAGAGGTAGCCACAGCCGTGAACTACCGCACTGTACACTGGTTGATAAAGAGATAGTAGTATACTCGTAACAACTAGTATGACTGACTATGACGGTATAAAGAATGAAAAAAAAACCACGGTTAGGTGGTATATATTGTAATACAATTATGGATGGACGGACTGCCTGCCGAGTTCCGACACAGAGGTAGCCACAGCCGTGAACTACCGCACTGTACACTGGTTGATAAAGAGATAGTAGTATACTCGTAACAACTAGTATGACTGACTATGACGGTATAAAGAATGAAAAAAAAACCACGGTTAGGTGGTATATATTATAATACAATTATGGATGGACGGACTGCCTGCCGACTGCCGACACAGAGGTAGCCACAGCCGTGAACTACCGCACTGTACACTGGTTGATAAAGAGATAGTAGTATACTCGTAACAACTAGTATGACACTATGACGGTATAAAGAATGAAAAAAAAACCACGGTTAGGTGGTATATATTATAATAATACAATTATGGATGGACGGACTGCCTGCCGAGTTCCGACACAGAGGTAGCCACAGCCGTGAACTACCGCACTGTACACTGGTTGATAAAGAGATAGTAGTATACTCGTAACAACTAGTATGACTGACTATGACGGTATAAAGAATGAAAAAAAAACCACGGTTAGGTGGTATATATTGTAATACAATTATGGATGGACGGACTGCCTGCCGAGTTCCGACACAGAGGTAGCCACAGCCGTGAACTACCGCACTGTACACTGGTTGATAAAGAGATAGTAGTATACTCGTAACAACTAGTATGACACTATGACGGTATAAAGAATGAAAAAAAAACCACGGTTAGGTGGTATATATTATAATACAATTATGGATGGACGGACTGCCTGCCGACTGCCGACACAGAGGTAGCCACAGCCGTGAACTACCGCACTGTACACTGGTTGATAAAGAGATAGTAGTATACTCGTAACAACTAGTATGACACTATGACGGTATAAAGAATGAAAAAAAAACCACGGTTAGGTGGTATATATTATAATACAATTATGGATGGACGGACTGCCTGCCGAGTGCCGACACAGAGGTAGCCACAGCCGTGAACTACCGCACTGTACACTGGTTGATAAAGAGATAGTAGTATACTCGTAACAACTAGTATGACTGACTATGACGGTATAAAGAATGAAAAAAAAACCACGGTTAGGTGGTATATATTATAATACAATTATGGATGGACGGACTGCCTGCCGACTGCCGACACAGAGGTAGCCACAGCCGTGAACTACCGCACTGTACACTGGTTGATAAAGAGATAGTAGTATACTCGTAACAACTAGTATGACACTATGACGGTATAAAGAATGAAAAAAAAACCACGGTTAGGTGGTATATATTATAATACAATTATGGATGGACGGACTGCCTGCCGACTGCCGACACAGAGGTAGCCACAGCCGTGAACTACCGCACTGTACACTGGTTGATAAAGAGATAGTAGTATACTCGTAACAACTAGTATGACACTATGACGGTATAAAGAATGAAAAAAAAACCACGGTTAGGTGGTATATATTATAATACAATTATGGATGGACGGACTGCCTGCCGACTGCCGACATAGAGGTAGCCACAGCCGTGAACTACCGCACTGTACTGTGTCTGCTGCTAATATAGACTGGTTGATAAAGAGATAGTATACAACAATATACTACTATACTGGTGGTCAGGCACTGGTCACCACTAGTCACACTGGCAGTGGCACTCCTGCAGCAAAAGTGTGCACTGTTTAATTTTAAATTAATATAATATTATGTACTCCTGGCTCCTGCTATAACAACCTGCAGTGCTCCCCAGTCTCCCCCACAATTATTATAAGCTTTTATACATTGATGTGCAGCACACTGGGCTGAGCTGAGTGCACACAGACTGAGTCACACTGTGTAACTGCTGTATATCGTTTTTTTCAGGCAGAGAACGGATATAGCAGAGAACGGATATATTAAATAAAAGTTAACTTAACAACAACTGCACTGGTCACTGTGGTAAACTCTGTCTGCACAATCTCTCTCTCTCTCTCTCTCTTCTAATCTATTCTAATGGAGAGGACGCCAGCCACGTCCTCTCCCTATCAATCTCAATGCACGTGTGAAAATGGCGGCGACGCGCGGCTCCTTATATAGAATCCGAGTCTCGCGAGAATCCGACAGCGTCATGATGACGTTCGGGCGCGCTCGGGTTAACCGAGCAAGGCGGGAAGATCCGAGTCGCTCGGACCCGTGAAAAAAAAAGTGAAGTTCGTGCGGGTTCGGATTCAAAGAAACCGAACCCGCTCATCTCTAGTTCCAACATCTGGAAACAACAAAATTTCTGTGTAAATACCCAACTTCCATTAATCAGAGCTCCAGCTGCATCTAAGCGTAAGTGCAGGGTCACAGAATAGCGGTCTGCTCACTGCTGACAGTTTCTTTAGACAATTACATGATGCAGAAAGCTCAAAAGCATGAATGCATCAAGTGGGGTGTAACTATTAAATGTGTGACCTGTGTGATGTGTAACCAGTAATTGCGCTGTTCATCTAAACCAGTTGTACTCCATAGGTAGATTACAATATCTCCTCTGTGTAGGGACACAACATGTAGACAGATGTTCAATAATGTTCAGTAACAGGTAAGACAGAGTACAATATTATTATTATTATTATTATTATTATCCTTTATTTATCTGGTGCCACATGGGATCCGCAGCGCCCAATTACAGAGTAAACAAATAAGCAAAACATGAAGACATTGACTAAAGGGCCCCATACACTTATGCGACCACATGTCGCAGGCGATCACCCCGGCAGCCTCCCGGAGGGCAGGATCGCCCAAGATACATCGTATGCTGTCCTTTTGTATACGATGTATCTTGGGCGATCCTGGGCAATCCCAGCCATGCCCCCAGGTCGGACCTGATTGAATGTGCAGCACATTCAATCTGGAGGATCCGATGCTCAAAGGAACGTGCATCGGATCGGATACACCTCCAAAATGCCCGATTTCATCCGATATATCGGGCCGAATGCCCGAAATCGGATGAAATCGGGCATAATCGCTCTAGTGTATGGGTTCCTTTACAGTTCAATAAAATATAGGACAAGTACAGGGTATATAAACGTAGCTGCATCAGTAAACAGCACTGAAATAAGATCAGGGTGGCAGAAAACCAAAGGATTTGGTGACATCAAAGGGAGCATTGAAAAGAAGATAGGTTAAGTATGATATTATTTATCATAAATAACTGGTTAGTGTTAGTTCCATAATTAATATTCATTACCAATAATATAGGTTGAATATCCCATACCCAAATATTCCGAAATACGGAATATTTTCCGAAATACAGACTTTTTTGAGTGAGAGTGAGATAGTGAAACCTTTGTTTTCTGATGCCTCAATGTACACAAACTTTGTTTAATACACAAACGTATTAAAAATATTGTATTAAATGACCTTCAGGCTGTGTGTATAAGGTGTATATGAAACATAAATGAATTGTGTGAATGTACACACACTTTGTTTAATGTACAAAGTTATTAAAAATATTGGCTAAAATTACCTTCAGTCTGTGTGTATAAGGTGTATATGAAACATAAATGCATTCTGTGCTTAGATTTAGGTCCCATCACCATGATATCTCATTATGATATGCAATTATTCCAAAATACGGAAACATCTGAAATCCAAAATACCTCTGGTCCCAAGCATTTTGGCTAAGGGATACTCAACCTGTACTGTAATTCTCAATAGGAAACGTCATGTCCTGTGTCCCCATTCATGTTCTTTTCTTGTTTCCTAATTTTTGCCCAACACATGTCAACAATAGCTTTAGTAACAACAACAACAAAAACAGGTAACAGATTTGACGGCATCATTCAATGAGTTGCTGTGACTCAGCCTACGCAGCAAGCAACTCCATTTTCTTTCATCTTGGGTCAGAGATCAGCATTTGTTTTTTTCCATTTAATTGGAGTAAGAAGGTTTCGTAGGTTGCTCTTAAATTGTATGTACTATAGAAGATGAAAGCTATTTAATCTGATGAACTCTAAGTAAAAGTCAATCATCCTTTATCAAAGCATGAATACGATGTACCTATTTCTACTTGATGTGACTGTGGGTGCTAGTTTGAATTTAAAGTGCAGCCTAAACCCAGAACAATTATTATCAAAGTCACATAAAATCTGACTTTTTAAACATGGGTCAATAGAGAAATAATCATTGTGACCTTTAAAAATAGAAAATAAAACATTTTGGCTTGTTTCTGTTTGTTGTCCCTGCTTTAGCCCCAAAAACATTTGAAGAACCAGGATGTCAAGTCAATGTGATGCTTCAGCCTACCTCTGTACTATATTATAACCACAGTCACAGACAAGACAATTAGCTACAATACTCCAGACAAAGATAATTGGACCCCTACCAAATTGGCTTACATTCTTTGTCCTGATACAGCAGGTCAATTCACATGACTAAATATTTTCAAAAACTATTAAAATAAATTAAAATGTCAATTATCAAGGACAGTCAATCCTTTAGAACTTGCCTAAATTATGTGAATATGTTAATTTAACCAGCACCCGCAATACCACCATTTATTGGTTCCTAGTGACCCTCTTGTAGTAGCATTCAAAAGAATTCATAATGTATAACCTTAACTTACAATAAGAAATGTCTCAGGAACATAGGGGGTCATTCCGAGTTGATCGCAGCCAGCAACTTTTTGCTGCTGCTGCGATCAACTAATCCCCGCCTATGGGGGGAGTGTATTTTCGCATAGCAGGGCTGCGATCGCTTGTGCAGCACAGCTATGCTTAAAATTTTTCCTGCAAAACAAGACCAGCCCTGCAGCTACTTACCCAGTGTGACGGATCCAGCGATGAAGGTCCAGGTCCTGATGTCAGACATCCGCCCTCCGTTCACCTGGACACGCCTGCGTTCTTCTTACCACTCCCCGAAAACAGCCTCCAACGGTGAGTATCTGGCCCGGACCGCCTCTCCGCTGCCAATCTTCTTTCCGTTCAGCGCTGCGTCTTTTCTTTACGCTACGCGCTACGTAGCCTGGCAATGTCCGTCGCCGGGCTACGGTGCGCGTGCGCATTTCTGACCCGTTCGCACAGCAGCGAACAACCGCTGCGTGCGAACGGGTCAGAATGACCCCCATAAACTGTTTGATATATATTACCAGTAAAAATAACTGCTAATGCAAACACCTCAAATAAAATTTTCCGGTATAGACCAGCAAATGCCCTAAGATCTATATTTCAGGATCATACTTGATTCACATTGTATACGTAACATCTGGGGTAGGGCACGGGCTGCCTATTCTGCTAAGAGTTGGCATTGGTTGACTTGCACTGCAGATGAATTCCTTGGCTTTCAAAATATGCACCTTCGGTTTAGTAGTAAACTGTAATCACATAAAACAAAATACAATATAAATAGAAAACAATAAAATTATACTGATACCAATTGCAGCACAGGCAATCCAAACTAGATTCCAGGGCATACAAGTCCCTCCAAGGATATTATAGCCAAAGTAATGTTTGAAAGTTCCAATAATAACAATGAACGGCAATCTAACCACAAATTGTCCTGAGTGGACTGAAACGTAAGCTCCAATATGAAATATGGTCGGTGTAAATATTTTACATGTGTGGTCCTGGATTGGTAATACAGTAGGTGTGCGGTCAGTGGGGGTCATTCCGAGTTGTTCGCTCGTTGACGATTTTCGCAACGGAGCGATTAAGGCAAAAATGCGCATGAGCATGGATCGCAGTGCACATGCGGTTAGGAGTTTACCACAAAACTTAGTAGATTTACTCACGCCCGAACAAAGATTTTTCATCGTTGAAGTGATCGGAGTGTGATTGACAGGAAGTGGGTGTTTATGGGCGGAAACTGTCCGTTTTCTGGGAGTGTGCAGAAAAACGCAGGCGTGCCAGGGAAAAACGCGGGAGTGTCTGGAGAAACGGGGGAGTGGCTGGCCGGACGCTGGGCGTGTGTGTGACGTCAAACCAGGAACGAAACGGCCTGAGCTGATCGCTATTTGTGAGTAGGTCTGGAGCTACTCAGAAACTGCTAAGAAATGTATTTTCGCTATTCTGCGAATCTTTCGTTCGCAATTCTGCTAAGCTAAGATACACTCCTAGAGAGCAGCGGCTTAGCGTGTGCAATGCTGCTAAAGCAGCTAGCGAGCAAACAACTCGGAATCACCCCCACTGTGTGTTACTCTGTATAATAAGCAGGCAGAGAGTTGGCATAGGAGAGGAGGCCAGCGTGTTTGAGCTGCCGGGAGTCTCACAATGAGCCTGGTGGATGTCACGCTCTATGAGGGCTATTCATAGATGGACGCAGATCCTGCATCCACAGCAAGATTTACGACCATCTACTTTCATGCTGGGGGCCACCCAGCACAGGCCAAGGCTGCCCAGCATGTGTGTGGTGCCGCCCTGCGATGCGTTTGCAATTTAATTGCGAATGCATCAATTAGAGGACGACCCATGCCTGCGCAGGTGGTCCGGCACAATTTTTTTCTCGGAGCGTCTGCATGTGACATCACGCAGCTGCCACGAAAATGGTCCGGACATGTCTGCATTGTCCGGATCATGCCCACCAAATACCGCATTGATCCCCTCAGCCCCCACCCGATGCCTGGAGCTGTCAATCACTATGCGATCACAATCTTCCGGGATGCGGTTGCATGGTGAAGGGTCACGCATGCGCACTATTGCCAGTGCACGTGCGCAGAGCCGATGGACGCGTCCATCTCTGGATAATATGCTTGCTGTAATATTGGTTTCAGAAGCTGAATGCAGGTGGCCTCACTGTGCTACGGATGAAAAGCAAACCAGTGGAGGAGAGAGAGCTGGGAAGGTTGATAAGACCTAGATCAGTGATAAAGGTCCCTGCTGCAAAAAGAACCTCAAACCTTGATGCGTTTTTTTTTTTTTTTTTAGCTTTTATTGAGTGAAAACGTAACAATTATTGGCATGCTCACTACCTCAACCCACGCTATTCAATTAAAAATGAGTGCGCAACCTGGGGAAAGTGTGTGATAAAGTGTAGAAAGCACCCTGGACCCTTAAAAAGTGGCAAATAAGATTGTGTAACAGTATAGAAGACCATAAGCAAATTGTGTGAGGTTCTTAAAAGGTGTCAAAAGGCTGATTTTTACCTTTTTTTTCCTCTTAATTAACAGTAGAAAATTGCAGAAAAAAATGTTTTTCACCAAACTAAAGACCGTCTGTAATGTGATTGACCTTACAGTTTTTAAGCAGGTTTAAAGTATACTGGGGAAAAAAAAAAACCTGTAATGTGATTTTAAAAATTTGCATAGGGGTCAATTAGAACAGACCTGACTTAGTCATACCTGTACCCATACAGTACTGACTGACTCACAGATTTTGGTTTGCAGTCCCATAGGGCATCGTACAGAAATCCACGAGTCCAGGGAGAAATCAGGCTGTGAGAAGGGCAAGTTGCAGGGCCATTGAGGGCGTTTTCGCGCGTTATAACAGTAATTCTTCCCCTTGTGCCTAATTGAATTGACCCTTTAAAGTTTTTAAGCAGGTTTTAAGGATAATGGGAGAATGAAAAACACTTGTAACTCCTATCTACAAGTTCAAAACCTCTTTTATCATCTATGCAAAATACATATCTCACATTCTAAAAACCCATTTTGGAGATTTTACAAAAGTACACCTGAAGTAATTATTGGCTAAATTATGCTATTTAAAGTCCGAAATTTTTTTTTCCTTAAAAAAGAGATTTAAAAAAAAAATTTCATCACCTACTCAGGGGGCTGCAAACTAAACCCAACGTAACACACACTGAAATCCGTATATACACATTTTTACGTTATGCCGTTATTACGTATTACCTTATTTGTACGCAAGTGTCATATACGGAGATAACAGTTATTAATAAAAGTCATATTTTCATATAAATGTAAGTAAATAAAAACAAAAAAAAATAGAATAAATGGACAATAGTCATTGCAAACAAGTTACTGTACAGCAGATTCTTACATTTGAAGTTAACTAAGAAGCTCAATGCTACACCAATATCTACTGTACACGACCTATGTGAATTGAATAACAGATTATAAATAACACTAGATACTGTACTTGAAACAGAGATACCTATCTAAGGTGGCTCTTACGGTAAGCCCGGACTCATTTATTTAGGGCTGCACAAAAAATTATGTGAGCTCAGTGTGAGATGGGGCGAAATGAGTTGCCCACGTTTCCATACCATTGCAACAGCACATTGTCCTCTTTGCACCTAATTGAATTGCCAACTTTTTGTTTGTGGCGATTGCATTATACTGTATGTGTTTTGTCTTATGCTTTGAACACACTGCTTGATAAACCGTTTGTCATATTGCCGAAAGATGTATTGTGAATGGATCGGTGGTTGTATACACCCTATATGTCTCTGAATGATGTCACGCACAGACCTATCTGATCGGCCCTGCAGCACAGCTGATGGCAATATGTCTGAAACATATATCTGTACGGGTGACCCGCCGCGCGCCCACTTGTGAAGTCTGGCCGAACAGATCGAACGGCCGATTGGTAAGTGTGTATAGCTTACCTAATTGGCCGCTGTCGGTGCAAAGGCAGGTCAGCGGACAAGTTGACAATGTGTAAACAAGCCTTAATCCTTTATTGACTGGCATGTACAAAAGAAGTTGTGTTGTCATTAGCCTTTTTGTGCTTTAGTCCTTTAGCCGATATAAGTTTGTCAGTTTACAGTATTGTCTAAAAAATAAATCATTAAGTTCATTTTTGGTTTCTATCCTGCTACATAAAGTAATCCTGTCAGCTGGCTGTTTATTTGTTCTATACTATTCAGACAATTTTGTTTTTAACATACGTAACAGATGCACTTAGCCATATGTGGCAGTGAGGTGCCAGACCTTTTGTTTTTGAAACTGTGAGCACTTCCTGAATGATGCTTTCTGTCTTTTGCACACTGTGCCTGTGTACTTTATTCAGAGTCCTGCCAAATCCAGTTGCTCTTATGTAGCTGTTAAGCAGAACACATTTTTTTTACAGATTTGTAAACATCCTTCAGATATTCACAGATTTACTAGTACTTAAGATTTCCAAAACAGCTCCACATAATATTTGCCTCATTCTGCTTTTATGTGATCAATTTTACACCGTTTTTTAAAGAAAACTTTAGCGCAATTTACTATTTATGTTGTGCTCTGGAACAAAATTATAAACTGAATATTGTCAGGTTCTGTCTAGTTTGTGTTCCCGGAGGGGGCGCTAGTGGGTCAGTGGAGATAGGGATGGAGAAAACGAGGAGGCCGGATAGGATTCCTGCGCATGTGCGCTAAGTTGTTTATTAAACAGTTTTAACAGGTAGTATGGCAGCAGGAATACTTGATGGTAACAGAGGATATGCAATAATGAGTAAGTAGTAAAGAAATTGAAAGTCTTATGGCAAAGTCTGTATGGTATGTAACAATCGATCAGGGGATCGATGTATCTGTGTGGAAACCGATGGTTCCTGGATCATGGAACACAGCAGGGATGATGGTGAGAATAGCAAGCCAGGTAACAGTTGCAGGAGACAAGTGTTAAGATCCTCAGTGCAGGTTGAATAACACTGGCAGCTTGCAGGCTGATGAACAGGTGTAGATAGCGAGATGCACCTGGAGGAAAGTCTCTACTGCAGAGGGCTGGAGCACACTGTAGCTGGTAAAGGTGTGAAGCTTGATCACAGGTACCCGGGTTGCTGGTGCTTGTAGTTCCACAGCAGTACAGGACCAGACTGGAATGTAGAGTAGATTCACAGAAGAACTGAAGAGGCTTGACCACAAGCACCCGAGTTGCTGGTGCTTGTGGTTCCACGGCACTGCAGGATCAGACTGGAAGGCAGAGTAGGAACTCAGAGGAACTGGAGAACGGAGCCAGTGACACAGGTCAGAGGAATGACACGAAGTCCAAGGCAAGGACTGACTCACCCTGCTGCTCCTGATATACCCCCCGGTCTGCAGGTATTGGTTAGGAATGAATAAGGTGGTGCGGCCAAGCTCCGGATTGGCCGATGCGAAGGAGCTGATGTGAACTGTCATGGCGGCGCCCATGCCGCGGCCTGGCGGGAACGCGGCGTGCATGCACGCCTGCTGACAACAGGAGTGTCCTTAGGCATTTGGCGACAAGGTGACCAGTGGCAGCGAGACATGGGAGCCCCAGACGGAGACCGCACCGGCGGACAGATGCAGCTGCAGTAAGTCGATTCCTGACAGTACCCCCTCCTTTACGGGTGGGCACCGAACACCCACGTGGCTTGGAAGGATGAGTTCTGTGGAAAACATGGATCAACCTTGGAGCATGGACATCTGTAGCATTTACCCAACTCCTCTCCTCAGGACCATAGCCGGACCAGTCGATAAGGTATTGCAGATGACCGTACCGGCAACGAGAATCCAGAATCTTCTCTATTTCAAACTCAATGCCCCTTTGAGTTCGTTCTTTGGGGCCAACGGGAAGAGATTTTTGGAAACGATTCAGGATCAAGGGACTAAGGAGAGAGACATGAAAGGCATTAGGTATTTGCAAATAAGGAGGCAATCTGAGTTTGTACGCTACAGGACTGATTACTTTGTCAATGGAAAAAAGACCAATAAAGCGTGGTGCAAACTTCATTGATGGCACTCTGAGACGAAGGTTCCGGGTGGAAAGCCAAACCTTATCATTAGGTTTTATGCTGGGAACTGCACGTCTTTTGCGGTCAGCAAAGAACTTGTAACGGCTTGAGGCCTTTTTAAGGGAAACATGAATTTTCCTCCAAGTAGACGAAAACTGATTTAGAACAGAAGCGGCTGCAGGAACATCGATGTTTGGTAGATCTTGGAAATCTGGAACACGAGGATGTTGCCCATATACAGCAAAGAACGGGGTGGTCTCCGTGGCAGTATGATAGCGAAAGTTGTGAGCAAATTCAGCCCAGGGAAGCAGGTCTACCCAGTCATCTTGGGAAGAGGAAATATAAAGTCTCAAGAAGGTCTCTAATTCTTGATTCACCCTTTCTGTCTGTCAATTTGTCTGAGGGTGATAGGCTGACGAAAACTTAAGTTTAACTTGTAGGGCAGAACAGAGGGCTCTCCAAAACCTTGCTACGAACTGAACTCCACGGTCAGATATAACTTCAGTAGGCAGTCCATGTAAACGAAAGATCTCCCGTAGGAAGACTTGAGCAAGTTTTGGAGCCGAGGGAAGGCCCTGGAGTGGAACAAAGTGGGCCATTTTGGTAAACCTGTCGACAACTACCCAGATGGTATTGAATCCTTGAGAGGAGGGTAGATCGGAGATGAAGTCCATGGACAGGTGAGACCAGGGACGGCTGGGTATTGATAATGGCTGTAACTGACCTGCCGGAGACTTACGGGGAGTCTTATGCTGGGCACATTTGGGGCAGGATGCCACGAAGTCCTTGATGTCGACCTTCATTTTAGGCCACCAGTAGGTTTCAGATAGGAACTTAAAAGTCTTTAGGACACCAGGATGCCCTGTGAATTTAGACTGACGAGCCCAAGACAACAACTTAGAACGAAGCTCAGGGGAAACAAAAATCTTGCCAGGAGGCGGAACAGGAGTAACTTGAGATGAGGCAAACACAACTGGATTCAAAACGGAATGAGGAACTGGATCGGGAATCTCCTCTTCGGATCCCATAGAACGGGACAGAGCATCAGCTTTGGTATTCTGAGAACCTGGACGGAAATTAAGCTTAAAGTTGAAACGAGAGGAGAACATTGCCCACCGGGCCTGGCGAGGATTAAGACACTGGGCTGCCTTTAAGTAGAGCAGGTTCTTGTGATCCGTGTAGATGTTAAATGGATACTTTGCCCTTTCCAGGAGATACCTCCACTCCTCAAGGGCCAGCTTGATCGCCAGTAATTCTTGGTCACCGATGGAGTAATTAGCTTCCGCTGGAAGGAATTTGCGAGAGAAGAACCCACAAGGATGAATCTTTCCATCAACCCCTACTTGGGAGAGAACAGCTCCAACTCCCACTGTAGAAGCATCTATCTCCAACTCGAACGGCTTGTTAATATCTGGTTGTGATAGAACTGGGGCGGACATGAAAGCCTGCTTAATTCTCTGAAACGCAGCCAAGGCATCTTCTGACCAGTTGGAATGATCTGCCCCTTTTCGAGTTAAGCTGGTAATAGGAGCAATGAGAGTTGAGAATCCTTTGATGAACTTCCTATAATAATTAGCGAACCCCAAGAATCGCTGAATGGACTTGAGAGTACTCGGAGTGGACCAATTAGCAATAGCTTCTAATTTTGTCGGGTCCATCTGGAGATCCGATCCGGAAATTACATACCCCAGGAAGGGTATGGAAGGAACTTCAAAGGTACATTTAGACAACTTGCCGTAGAGACGGTTCTCATGAAGACGTCGGAGGACCTCACGAACTTGTAGGCGATGTGAGGAGAGATCTTGAGAGAAGATAAGGATATCATCCAAATAGTCTACAAGATATTTATACAAGACATCACGGAAAATTTTGTTAACAAAGTGCTGGAACACTGCTGGGGCATTACTCAACCCGAACGGCATAACAAGGTACTCGTAATGACCATCCCGAGTGTTAAAGGCAGTTTTCCATTCATCGCCACTTCGGATCCTGATGAGATTGTAGGCACCGCGGAGATCTAACTTAGTGAAAATGCGGGCTCCCTTGACTCTGTCAAATAATTCAGTGATGAGAGGTAATGGATAACTATTTTTGATGGTAATATCGTTGAGCCCCCGATAATCGATGCACAGACATAATCCTCCATCTTTCTTTTTAACAAAGTAAAAATCCGCTCCGGCGGGCGAAGACGAAGGGCGGATGAATCCTTTCTGTAAATTCTCCCTGATGTACTCACTCATTGGGGGAAATTTACTAAGCTCACGATTTTGACCGAGATGCCGTTTTTTCATCAAAGTGTCATCTCGGTAATTTACTAAACACTAATCACGGCAGAGATGAGGGCATTCGTAATTTTTTGCAAGTCCAAGTAAAAAATTACGAATGAATACACCATCGGTCAAAACGCGGCTGTTTAAGTATGAATCTCGGTCATTTACTAAGAAGTGCAAAGCAAAAAACAAACAAACACTGCCGTGAAAAATTACAACTCGTAAAAAAGTGCTA
The DNA here is from genome assembly GCF_028390025.1 of Pseudophryne corroboree. NCBI lineage: Eukaryota > Metazoa > Chordata > Amphibia > Anura > Myobatrachidae > Pseudophryne > Pseudophryne corroboree. Next base: position 729,960,980 of record NC_086447.1, read on the forward strand.
AAAAAAAACAGACCTTTTTTTTTAATTCGTGATTGGATAGGCATGCACGGATCCATGAGATCCGTGCATGTATATCAGTGGGAAGGGGTGGGAAAGTGCTTATTTTTTCAAAAAAAATTGCGTGGGGTCCCCCCTCCTAAGCATAACCAGCCTCGGGCTCTTTGAGCCGATCCTGGTTGCAGAAATATGGGGAAAAAAATGACAGGGGTTCCCCCATATTTAAGCAACCAGCATCGGGCTCTGCGCCTGGTCCTGGTCCCAAAAATACGGGGGACAAAAAGAGTAGGGGTCCCCCGTATTTTTAAAACCAGCACCGGGCTCCACTAGCTGGACAGATAATGCCACAGCCGGGGGTCACTTTTATATAGTGCCCTGCGGCCGTGGCATCAAAAATCCAACTAGTCACTCCTGGCCGGGGTACCATCAAGGGGTCCCCCCCCAGCCACCCAAGGGCCAGGGGTGAAGCCCGAGGCTGTCCCCCCCATCCAATGGGCTGCGGATGGGGAGGCTGATAGCCTTTGTTGTAAAAGAAAAGATATTGTTTTTAGTAGCAGTACTACAAGGCCCAGCAAGCCTCCCCCGCATGCTGGTACTTGGAGAACCACAAGTACCAGCATGCGACGGAAAAACGGGCCCGCTGGTACCTGTAGTACTACTACTAAAAAAATACCCAAAAAAAGACAAGACACACACACCGTGAAAGTATAATTTTATTACATACATACACACATACATACATACTTACCTTAAGTTCCCACGCAGGTCGGTCCTCTTCTCCAGTAGAATCCAAGGGGTACCTGTTGAAGAAATTATACTCACGAGATCCAGGGGTCCAGGCTCCTCGGGAAATCCAGGGGTAATCCACGTACTTGAAAAAAATAACAAAACGGTGTCCCGACCACGAACTGAAAGGGGACCCATGTTTGCACATGGGTCACCTTTCCACGGATGCCAGAAACCCACTTTGACTTCTGTCTAAGTGGGTTTCTTCAGCCAATCAGGGAGCGCCACGTTGTAGCACTCTCCTGATCAGCTGTGTGCTCCTGTCCTCACTGACAGGCAGCACACGGCAGTGTTACAATGTAGCGCCTATGCGCTACATTGTAACCAATGATGGGAACTTTCTGCCCTGCGGTTGACCTAAAGTGACGTCACCGCTGAGCAAGAAAGTTCCCAGCATTGGTTACAATGGAGCGCATAGGCGCTACATTGTAACACTGCCGTGTGCTGCCTGTCAGTTAGGACAGGAGCACACAGCCGATCAGGAGAGTGCTACAACGTGGCACTCCCTGATTGGCTGAAGAAACCCACTTAGACATCAGTCAGAGTGGGTTTCTGGCAGTCGGGAAAAGGGGATCCATGTGCAAACATGGGTCCCCTTTTAGTGCGTGGCTCGAGTGTCCGTTTTGTTATTTTTTTCAAGTACGTGGATTACACCTGGATTCCCCGAGGACCCTGGACCCCTGGATCTCGTGAGTATAATTTCTTCAACAGGTACCCCTTGGATTCTACTGGAGAAGAGGACCGACCTGCGTGGGAACATAAGGTAAGTATGTATGTATGTGTGTATGTATGTAATAAAATTATACTTTCACGGTGTGTGTGTCTTGTGTTTTTTTGGGTATTTTTTTAGTAGTAGTACTACAGGAACCAGCGGGCCCGTTTTTCCGCTGCATGCTGGTACTTGTGGTTCTCCAAGTACCAGCATGCGGGGGAGGCTTGCTGGGACTTGTAGTACTGCTACTAAAAACAATATCTTTTCTTTTACAACAAAGGCTATCAGCCCCCCCATCCGCAGCCCATTGGATGGGGGGGACAGCCTCGGGCTTCACCCCTGGCCCTTGGGTGGCTGGGGGGGGGGACCCCTTGATTGAAGGGGTCCCCACTCCCCCAGGGTACCCCGGCCAGGGGTGACTAGTTGGATTTTTGATGCCACGGCCGCAGGGCACTATATAAAAGTGACCCCCGGCTGTGGCATTATCTGTCCAGCTAGTGGAGCCCGGTGCTGGTTTTAAAAATACGGGGGACCCCTACTCTTTTTGTCCCCCGTATTTTTGGGACCAGGACCAGGCGCAGAGCCCGATGCTGGTTGCTTAAATATGGGGGAACCCCTGTCATTTTTTTCCCCATATTTTTGCAACCAGGATCGGCTCAAAGAGCCCGAGGCTGGTTATGCTTAGGAGGGGGGACCCCACGCATTTTTTTTTATTATTTTACAGTGTTTAATTAAAAAAATAAAAAAAAATAAACCCCAGCACGGATCACACAGATCCGGCCGAGATTGATTGTAAAAAAAGTCGGCAGTGTTTTGCTAATCACTGCCGTAAAAATATAAAAAAAAACACGAATGACATCGACATCGGAACAAAAGAAAAACCCGAATACGACAGCTTAGTAAATTAGTCGTAATCAATTCAAAAAGTTGCTGTTTTACACTTTCGATGTCATTAGTGATTGAACTTTGACCTTTTTCGGAAAATTACGAATGTTAGTAAATTTACCCCATTGCCTCGGTTTCAGGTACAGATAACAGATAAGTACGCCTCCTAGGTAGCTTCTTGCCGGGGATGAGATCGATGGGACAATCCCACTCTCTATGGGGCGGCAGAACATCGGCGGCCTTTTTGCTGAAGACGTTAGAGAAATCTTGGTAGGCCACAGGAAGACTTGACTGAATTTTAACTTCTGAAGACCTTACAGGACGAACTTGGGCTAAGCAGGACTGATGGCAGTGTGAACCCCAAGAAGTCAGTTCTAACGTGGACCAGTCAATCTGTGGATTATGTAGCTGGAGCCAGGGCATACCCAAAACGACATCCTGGGTTGCCTTTGGAATGACTAAGAACTCAATTAGTTCGGAATGCAGGAACCCGACTCCCAGAACAACTGGCTTTGTTAGATGAGAGATGGAACCCTTGGAAATTCGGCTACCATCCACTGCAGTAATATAGACTGGGTATGTGAGTTTGCAGATAGGCAGACGGAACTTATCAACTGCAGCTTGAGTAATGAAGTTTCCAGCAGCTCCACAGTCCACTAACGCGGATACAGACTGAAGTCCAGCCCTAGTCTCTAAAGTCACAGGAAGGATAAGGTCATGGTTTGAAGGAGCTTGTCTAGAAGATCCCAACTTGACTCCTCCTTTACAAGTCAGGATGTGGTATTTCCCGAACGCGCTGTACAAGAATTAATTTGGTGACCTGTAGCCGCACAATAAAGACACAGTCTCTCTCGAAGTCTTCTTGACCGCTCCTCAGGAGTTAAGCGGGACCTATTAATTTGCATAGGCTCATCAGAAGATGGAGGCTGAAATTGTTTCGGAGGTACCATTCTTGGCTTGAAGTGCTCACTACGAGCACGCTCACTGTTGCGTTCGCAAATGCGAGAGTCCAACTTGATACACAAAGAAATTAAATCTGATAATTGCTCAGGAATGTCACGAGTGGCTAATTCATCTTTAATTCGATCAGAGAGTCCATGCCAGAAGGCTGCTACCAGCGCTTGGTTATTCCATTGAATCTCTGCGGCCAACGTCTGGAACTGGATGACGTATTGACCCATGCTACGGGTACCTTGACGGAGTTGGATAAGATCTGCAGAGGCTGATGTTGCGCAACCTGGTTCATCAAAGATGCGTCTGAAGGTTGATGCAAATTCGGTATAGTTATTCATAAGAGGGTCAGCACGCTCCCACAGAGGAGACACCCAACTCAAGGCTGGTCCAGAGAGCAGTGATATAATGTAAGCAACCTTGGATCTTGGCGTGGGGAAATTGTGTGATAACAACTCAAACTGAATTTCACATTGATTAAGAAACCCGCGACATAACTTGGGACTGCCATCATATTTGCTGGGCACGGGCAGGTGCAAGCGTGACACTGGAGTTGATGCAGCCGGTGAAGGAGAACCCGCTGAACTTGCAGGTGCAGGGGTGACTGGAACTGAAGGAACAAGAGCACTGGGCAGAGATTGTTGTAGTGTATCGAGACGGGAGGGCATTCCTTGCAGGAATTGGAACATCTGCTGCTGCGCAGCCTCTTGACCATCCAAGCGGCAGACCAGATTTTGTAAGGCCCCTGACCCCACATTCTGACCACCATCCGAGTCCATCGGCCTTGGACTTACTGTCAGGTTCTGTCTAGTTTGTGTTCCCGGAGGGGGCGCTAGTGGGTCAGTGGAGATAGGATGGAGAAAACGAGGAGGCCGGATAGGATTCCTGCGCATGTGCGCTAAGTTGTTTATTAAACAGTTTTAACAGGTAGTATGGCAGCAGGAATACTTGATGGTAACAGAGGATATGCAATAATGAGTAAGTAGTAAAGAAATTGAAAGTCTTATGGCAAAGTCTGTATGGTATGTAACAATCGATCAGGGGATCGATGTATCTGTGTGGAAACCGATGGTTCCTGGATCATGGAACACAGCAGGGATGATGGTGAGAATAGCAAGCCAGGTAACAGTTGCAGGAGACAAGTGTTAAGATCCTCAGTGCAGGTTGAATAACACTGGCAGCTTGCAGGCTGATGAACAGGTGTAGATAGCGAGATGCACCTAGAGGAAAGTCTCTACTGCAGAGGGCTGGAGCACACTGTAGCTGGTAAAGGTGTGAAGCTTGATCACAGGTACCCGGGTTGCTGGTGCTTGTAGTTCCACAGCAGTACAGGACCAGACTGGAATGTAGATTCACAGAAGAACTGAAGAGGCTTGACCACAAGCACCCGATTTGCTGGTGCCTGTGGTTCCACGGCAATGCAGGATCAGACTGGAAGGCAGAGTAGGAACTCAGAGGAACTGGAGAACGGAGCCAGTGACACAGGTCAGAGGAATGACACGAAGTCCAAGGCAAGGACTGACTCACCCTGCTGCTCCTGATATACCCCCCGGTCTGCAGGTATTGGCTAGGAGTGAATGGGGAGGTGCAGCCAAGCTCCGGATTGGCCGATGCGAAGGAGCTGATGGGAACTGTCATGGCGGTGCCCATGCCGCGGCCCGGCGGGAACGCGGCCTGCTGACAACAGGAGTGTCCTTAAGCCCAGGATGACATTTGGCGACAAGGTGACCAGTGGCAGCGAGACATGGGAGCCCCAGACGGAGACCGCACCGGCGGACAGATGCAGCTGCAGTAAGTCGATTCCTGACAAATATATTACTATGGCCCTCATTCCGAGTTGTTCGCTCGCAAGCTGCTTTTAGCAGCTTTGCACACGCTAAGCCGCCGCCTACTGGGAGTGAATCTTAGCTTCTTAAAATTGCGAACGAAAGATTCGCAATATAGCGAAAAGACATCTCTGTGCAGTTTCTGAGTAGCTCGAGACTTACTCGGCATCTGCGATCAGTTCAGTGCTTGTCGTTCCTGGTTTGACGTCATAAACACACCCAGCGTTCGCCCAGACACTCCTCCGTTTCTCCAGCCACTCCCGCGTTTTTCCCAGAAACGGTAGCGTTTTTTTGCACACACCCATAAAACGGCCAGTTTCCGCCCAGAAACACCCACTTCCTGTCAATCACATTACGATCACCAGAACGAAGAAAAAAACGTGAGTAAAAAACCTAACTGCATAGCAAATTTACTTGGCACAGTCGCACTGCGGACATTGCGCATGCGCACTAAGCGGAAAATCGCTGCGATGCGAAAAAATTTACCGAGCGAACAACTCGGAATGACCCCCTATGTGTCTTCTTCCAATTATACTGTAAGCTACAGTATTTCATGATAAGGTCCTCCCACGTCTTTTGTTTTTATGTCTTTAATTATTTTGCCTGTGTTTTCCATATGTTTTTGTATGTCCGGCTGGTGTTTCTGGTGGACTGGGGGGGACCGGGGGGGGGGGTGGGGGCTGCAGAACCACTGTGGTGGCTTACAAATTTAAAAATGTGTAGCTTTCTAAGACTTCTTTTTCCTTTTCAGTGTTTCTAATATGTGTCCATGAAGCATAAAACCTTTATGTGTTTCATGAGAGTGCATAAACACAATGAAATACAGTTAACAAGCATGTATAAATCCACATCCAGGGGTGCAAAGAGTCTAGGGGAGCTGTAGGGTCATGGGCAGTGGTTTGGTTTTCTGTAAGGGTCTTGGGCAGTGGTGGATCCAGGGTGGGGGCAATCAGGGTGATTGCCTCTTATAACACACACACACACACACACACACACACACACACACACACACACACACACACACACTTTTTCCCTTTGGTGGCTGTCCTCCCCTCCCTTTGGTGGCTGCCCATAGTAGAAGTTCTGTGTATTACAGGGGGCAACTGCCCACTGTGCCATGGTTATGCCCTCCAGAGCTTAGAGTTATAATAACTAATACAAGAAGAGTCATAGCCATGTATCCACCTCTGGCCATGCCACCTTCCCCAGCAGCACCAGGAACCATCAGGACTCTTAGCCCACATGTGGAAAGAACAGGTAAATTTAACACCCATAAAATACAGCCAAACACAAATAATTTCACAATGAATTGACAAACAGATGAAAAACGTTTGATACACTAATGAAACAGAAATGATCAATGATAAAATGTACACACAGTGGGTCTTCAATTACAAATTGCACTTGATTCTCATGGCACATACTGGTGTGTGTGTGTGTGTGTGTGTGTGTGTGTGTGTGTGTGTGTGTGTGTGTGTGTGTGTGTGTGTGCGCCTGGGTGGTGATCAGGGCGATCTCTGCTAGAACACGCACACACCTTCTCCAGATTAGCACTTTGGATGGCTTCCCTCTCCTCTCTATAAAAAAAGACAAGCTGGCTGAGAACTTGCCACTGGGGAGAAGATGAGGCTTCATCTTCTCTCCAGGGGCAAGTTCTCAGCCGGCTTGGCTTCTTACACACAATCTGTTGAAGGTGTGTTTCTTACAGGGGATGGTGGGGGATAACTCTAATTGCGCCCTTGATGTGTCACTGCTTGATGCTCAATTGGTTTTGCACCAAGAAGCCTGGACAGTCTGGTAGGAGCAGGCCTACTTTATGCTCTCAGGAGATTGGTTTAGCCTCTACATTTAGTCATAAGGGTTGTTTTTGCGATACGTCATACATTTTTTTATATAATATTGTGCCCAAATATACACTCTTGCACTGATGTACAACATGTAGGTGAAAAAGTGACTCCCATTAAAAGTGTAATGCAAGACTTTAGAAGCACCAGCAAGGTGTTTAATTAGACTGGTGTGGACTCCCTCTAGTTTGCCAAAGCTCCTTCTATTGATCAGTCTGTGGAAGCTGTTGATAAGTCACAGGCTTCATGTTAGTTACTAAGACAGAGGCCATGACTTGATCATTGGAGGGTATTTCATGCCTATGACATTCCCAACGTTTGCAATTCTTTATTGTTGACATTTTGCTTTGAAAACTGTCATTCCTTGGTGCAAATGTAGATGAAGACACACAGTGTAATCAATGCTGATTTTGCACTGATCCAAGATCCATAATAATATAGTCTAAAGCTGGGTACACACCTAAAAGATGGTGCGGCCATTCGTCTAATACAGCTGCAGACCAAGGCCAGTATTTACTAAGAATCCGAGTTTGTCCGATTTGTGTTTTTTTTTCTAAGTCCCAATCTGGGAATTCACTAAGCACAAATCTCGGCAGTGTTTGGACTATTCGTAATGGTTTGAATGACAACGTTCACAAATATGAATGAATAGACCATCGGTCAAACGCGGCTGTTATTACATAGAATACGGGAATTCACTATTCATTCGTATTTGGGTGTTAGTCTCTGAGTGCTCAAATGCGGTCGTATTTTTTTGCGATTCGTTAAAAAAAGCGGCAAAAAAATAGACCTGCTTTTTTCAGTCGTGTTTACATGTGTTGCAAATAAAAAATCACTCACACCTGAATTAGGATGCCTATAAAAGGATGTTAGGCCCATTTCAATACACCTACACTCAGAAATGGCAGAAGGACTGTGGGCCAGTGATCTTTTGTGTGCTGTGGGATTCTTCAGACTCAGACATCAGCCTGTAAGTAACCTGTTACGCACACCAGTGCTAACAGGAGTATACCGGTGTATGAACAGAGAGGGAAGCGAAGCAAACAAACTCACAGACAGTATAACATAACATACACAGGAGGTGATGGAATAACTAATAAACACAAAGTGAATGGAGACGCCCAAAGGCCCAGGAATTGGGTGTCTCCCTAGTGTCAGGAATGCTCAGATGGAATAGAGCGGACAATGAAGCGAGGTGTAGTGATTTAACATGTGGAGCACCTGAAATGATGTTGCTAAGAGCAGCAGAAAAAAAACCCCAAAGGGTTACCAACGGGTGTGGGAATAAACTCCTTGGTCAGAGATAGAAATATAGACACAAGGAGAGTATCCACAATCCTAACCCCCACTTGCAGGGCACAGGTTCAGCTTACTGCCACTAAACTGACACCCGGACGCCCTGCACAGTGAGGGAGGATTAAGCAAGCAGGTCTGAGAGTACAGCCGCAAACCTGCTGGGTTCACAGAATAGCAAAAGAACCCCAGCAGGTCAAACAACTGACTCCAGTCTTACTGCTAGGTCCGGATTGGCAGAATGAAGTACCGAATCCCAAGGCCTATTCGCAGTAAGCAACAAGTAAATACAAAGTCACACAGTACTAGCTAACTCTCTGGAACTGACTAACAAACAAAGATTCAGCAGCATTTGCCTAGCCTGAGAGGATGGTTTATATAGCAGGTGCTGTCCACGCCCCACTCAGACCTCACAGACTGTGAGCACAAAACCAGCGCCGGATTCCCTGCCGTGCACAGAGCCTGTAACCACTACACAGTAAAAACCCGGACCGGAGTATCAGCTGCGCTCAGGTTACTTCGCTAACACTTGCCTCCCGGTTGCCATGGCGACGTGGCAGCACAGAGCAGGAGATCCTAACATAACCAGGGCCAAGAAACTGAACATGGTCAGCAGGTTGTACAGGTTCCGCAGAGGCTGCGCAGGCCTCTTTTTTTTAGGGGGCGTTTAAACTTGAACGCATTGTCCGATGATAAGGTCATACAGATGTTCCGTCTAAATCGTAACAACATTTTCCGTCTGTATGACCTTGTCAAACTGGGCCTAGACCCTGAGACAGCACGCTCTCGCTCTGTCTCAGGCCTGCACAAACTCCTGGCTGTGTTGCACTTACTGGCTACTGGCAGCTTTCAGGCTGTGTCTGGGGATGTCATAGGAATCTCACAGCCCTCATTTTCCAGAATCTTAACACAGGTGATGTATACCTAACTACCTCTTCTGTTTTGTGTTTGTTTTAATTTCTCGGTGGCCAGTTCTGTCCTAAAATCTCATGTTTATTGTTCTTTAAAATATACACACAGGTGTTGGCTGTTTTGCAGCCCCACATCGAGGCCTCAATCTGCTTCCCTACCCAGGAGTCTCAGTGGCATGCCGTCAGGGTAGATTTCTTTGAGCTGGCTGGCATGCCCAATGTGCTTGGAGCCATAGATTACACACACATTCAGCTGAGACCACCTAGGGGCAGGCAGCACATATATACAAACCGCCATTTCGAACACTCCACAAATGTGCAGGTGGTTTGTGATGCAAATCTCAAAATAATGAGTGTTGTTGCTGGTTACCCTGGGGGCTGCCATGACTCCTTCATCCTCAGTCAGTGATCCCTCTTTGATAAGTTTGAGGACGGACAAATGCCAGATGGATGGCTGCTGGGTATGTAATTTGATATGTGTAGGCCTGCGTATACTTTGTCCAAATACAGGTGCAGATGTATTAACCTGTAGAAGGCATAAGGAAGTGAGAAACCAGTGATCTGTGCAAGGTGATAAAGGCATCAGCCAATTAGCTCCAATATGTAAATGAACATTTAGGAACAGATTGTCTGCTGCCTGTCACGATCCGGGTATCTGGACGTCATTACTTACCCTTCAGATGCCTCCTAAGGCGGGCTCAGCGTTCCAGGACCAGATTCCGCTGTTCCTGAGTTTCCACATGCAGAGTGTCAGAGTGGTGTTTTCATCAGCCGCGGCCTCCGCTGTGCCCGCGTGGTTAAATGTGCATCTATCAGCCTGGCGTCTCCTGTCTCCGGTGGCCGGCGCCGCCATTACTGTTTCCCAGATCACATGGATTACAAACCAAACTTCCCTCCAAGTGTCTGCATGGGCGCAGCCATCTTGGATTCTGTCATCTGATCATTTCCACCAATCTGCTGTTTGTATTGTTGATTTGCATAATTGCCTAGCCAACCCCTTCCTTGCTGCAGGTATAAGTAAGCTGTGCCTGAGCAAGGAAGACGTCAGTGCTTTGGTTGTCAAACCTAGTTCCTGTTTGTCTCTCTTCTATGATTGTCTTCCAGGTTCCAGCTCCTGTCTCAAGACTTCCACCATAGAGACCCGCACCAGCATTCCACCTGCGGTGTAGCCTGACTCTCCAATCCATTGTGGATTCATCTGTTTCCAGCTACAACACTACCTGCTTCCAGCCTCAGCTTCCAGCAGAATACAGCTTCCCTTAAAGGGCCGGTGTCCTTTCTACACTTTACCACTCTCCACCGGAATTATTATTTCTCCGCTCTCAAGTTCTACATTTCAGTTCACATTTCATCGCTCCCAAAGTTCATTTATTATTTAACTGGTTCCAGCCAGTATCCACTCCGTGCTAACAACAGTCTGGTTCCAGCCAGTATCCACAGCAGCTGTTTTACCTTCAGCAACCCAGCTCTTCCTGGAACACCAGCTGGTACAATCCTGGGTTATCTCCATTGCTACAGCCGGGCCTGGTAAGGACTTTCCATCTAGAAGATCATAAGAACTATCTCACACTACCAGTGCCCTGTGGCTCCTGCCATGCTGTAGTACTCAGGAACTGTATTTATTCTTTGCTGACTTTTACGTTTTCTTTTATTGCTGCTGTGATGCGGAGTTGTCATAATAAACATCATTGACTTTTATCTAAGTTGTCGTGGTCACGCCTTCGGGCAGTTATTATTCATGTTACTTACATGTCCAGGGGTCTGATACAACCTCCCAGGTTCCGGTACATCTCAGCCCCTACAACTGAGGCTGCCTCCCGTCAGCTCAGGCCCTCAGTTGTGACAGTAAGCACTGACCTAATGAATCCAGCCGGAGACCAGGATCAAGCGGCCAGGCCGATGCAAGAACTGGCAGCCCGACTAGAACATCAGGAGGCTGCACAGGGCCACATCATCCGCTGTCTCCAGGATCTCTCTACTCGGCTGGATGGGATTCAGACCACTCTCCGTGGATCAGGCGCGTCTGGTGCGTCAACCACAGTGACTCCAGCTATAACCCCACCCACCTTACCCATTCCTGCTCCACGTCTTCATCTTCCAACGCCAGCAAAATTTGACGGATCTCCAAGATTCTGCAGGGGATTTCTCAACCAGTGTGAGATTCAGTTTGAGCTACAACCTGGCAATTTCCCCAGTGACCGTACAAAAATTGCCTACATTATTTCTCTTCTCAGTGGATCAGCCCTCGATTGGGCATCACCGTTATGGGAGAGGTCCGACACCCTGCTATCTTCTTACACTGCATTCGTGTCAACATTCAGGCGCATCTTCGACGAGCCAGGCCGGGTAACTTCAGCTTCGTCTGAGATTCTCCGTTTACGCCAGGGATCACGTACTGTAGGACAATATCTTATACAGTTCCAGATCCTGGCATCCGAACTGGCATGGAACGACGAGGCCCTGTATGCTGCATTCTGGCATGGTTTATCCGAGCGTATTAAAGATGAGTTAGCTACCAGAGACTTACCCTCCAAGTTAGATGAGTTAATCTCACTTTGTACGAAAGTTGACTTACGTTTCAGAGAGAGAGCAACTGAGCGTGGAAGATCATCTGCTCCAAAATCTTCTGCTCCTCCTCCTCGCCAACTGTCACCAACTAAAGATGAACCCATGCAAATTGGCCGTTCCCGTTTAACTCCTGCTGAGCGCCGAAGACGTCTCTCCGAGTTTCTCTGTTTGTACTGTGCAGCTCCGTCTCACACCATTAATGCCTGTCCCAAACGTCCGGGAAACTCCAAATCCTAGCTCGCCAAGGAGAGGGCCGGCTAGGAGTAATGATCTCCTCTCCATCTCCTCAAGATTGTAACCTCCCAGTCTCGCTTCAAGTTGCTCAACGTTATCAGAACGTCATTGCCCTCCTGGATTCCGGAGCAGCTGGGAACTTTATTACCGAAGCCTATGTTAAACGGTGGTCCCTACCCACCGAGAGACTTCCTTCGTCCTTTTCCTTAACTGCTGTGGATGGCAGTAAAATTTTTGATACAGTTATTTCTCTAAGGACTCTACCAGTTCGTCTGAGAGTGGGAGTTCTTCATTCCGAACTTATTTCACTTTTAGTGATTCCAAGAGCCACACATCCTGTGGTCCTGGGCCTTCCATGGCTCCGTCTTCACAATCCTACAATTGATTGGACGACTACGCAAATCCTGGCATGGGGTTCCTCCTGTACTAAGACATGTTTGTTTAAAGTGTTGCCTGTCTGTTCCTCCTCCCCCAGGTCGTCTGATGTTCCACCTCCTCCATATCAAGATTTCACGGATGTGTTCAGTAAAGCTTCTGCTGATATCCTTCCCCCTCATAGAGAATGGGACTGCCCGATTGATCTCGTTCCAGGGAAGGTTCCACCTCGAGGCCGAACTTATCCGTTGTCTCTCCCCGAGACGCATTCTATGGAGGAATACATAAAAGAGAACCTAGCAAAGGGGTTCATTCGACCTTCTTCTTCTCCAGCCGGCGCAGGCTTATTTTTTGTAAAGAAGAAAGATGGTGGTCTGCGGCCGTGCATCGACTACAGAGGTTTGAACGACATTACCATCAAGAACCGCTATCCTTTACCCCTGATTACTGAGCTCTTTGACAGAGTTAGCGGAGCTACCATCTTTACAAAGCTGGACCTGAGAGGTGCATACAATCTCATCCGGATCCGTGAGGGTGACGAGTGGAAGACCGCATTTAACACCCGTGACGGACATTATGAGTACCTCGTCATGCCCTTCGGATTGAGCAATGCTCCAGCTGTCTTCCAGCATTTCGTCAATGAGATCTTCAGAGACATTCTATACCGTCATGTCGTGGTCTATCTAGATGATATCCTCATTTTTGCCAACAATTTAGAGGAACATCGTTTCTGGGTAAAGGAGGTTCTGTCCCGTCTCCGTGTCAATCATCTCTACTGCAAATTAGAGAAATGCGTCTTTGAAGTCAAGTCCATTCCGTTTCTAGGGTACATTGTGTCCGGTTCCGGACTAGAGATGGATCCTGAGAAACTACAAGCAATCCAGAATTGGCCAGTACCCTTAACCCTCAAAGGGGTCCAGAGGTTCTTAGGGTTCGCCAATTATTACCGAAAGTTTATACGAGACTTTTCCACCATTGTGGCGCCTATTACTGCTTTCACCAAGAAGGGTGCTAACCCGTCCAAGTGGTCTGAAGAAGCCATGCAAGCTTTTCATCTTTTAAAACAGAGGTTCATCTCTGCACCTGTCCTGAAACAGCCTGACGTCGACTCTCCTTTCATCTTAGAGGTGGATGCCTCCTCCGTTGGAGTAGGAGCGGTGTTATCTCAGAGGGCTAAAGATGGTCATTTACATCCTTGCAGTTTCTTCTCACGGAAGTTCTCCCCAGCGGAGCGCAACTATGCCATTGGCGACCAGGAGTTGCTAGCCATCAAGCTCGCTCTAGAGGAGTGGAGATATCTGTTGGAGGGAGCTTCTCATTCAATCACCATCCTTACAGACCACAAGAACCTTCTATATCTAAAAGGCGCACAATGTCTCAACCCTCGTCAGGCCAGATGGGCACTTTTCTTTTCCAGGTTCGACTTTAAACTCCAGTTCTGTCCGGGCTCTCAGAATCGCAAGGCCGATGCCCTTTCCCGCTCATGGGAGCAAGAAAATGAGTCAGAGTCTTCAGACAAGCATCCTATTATAAATCCGTTGGCATTCTCCACGGTAGGGATGGACTCTACGCCCCCATCAGGGAAAAGTTTTGTGAAGCCGACACTAAGGAAGAAGCTCATGCATTGGGCCCATGCTTCCCGTTTTGCCGGACATACAGGTATCCAAAAAACCCTGGAGTTTATCTCTAGGTCCTATTGGTGGCCAACTCTGAAAAAGGACGTTTTGGAGTTTATTGCATCTTGCCCAAAGTGTGCTCAACATAAAGTATCCCGCCAGTCGCCTGCGGGGCAACTGGTTCCACTATCTGTTCCCCGTCGACCATGGACCCATTTGTCGATGGATTTTATTACAGATTTGCCCATGTGCAACAAGTTCAATACCATCTGGGTGGTAGTTGACCGGTTCACCAAGATGGCACACTTCATTCCTCTCACCGGTCTTCCGTCAGCTTCCAAGTTGGCTCAAGTATTCATACAAGAGATCTTCCGACTCCACGGTCTTCCAGAAGAAATTATCTCAGATCGAGGAGTTCAATTCACAGCCAAATTCTGGCGAAGTTTATGTCAAGTCCTCCAAGTCAAGTTAAAGTTTTCCACGGCTTACCATCCTCAGACCAATGGTCAAACTGAGAGGGTGAATCAGGACTTGGAGGCCTTCCTCCGCATCTATGTGTCCTCCTCTCAAGATGACTGGGTTCAATTACTTCCCTGGGCCGAGTTCTGTCATAACAACCAGTATCATTCTTCATCTTCTTCAACACCATTCTTCACCAACTTTGGATTCCACCCTAAAGTCCCTGAGTTCCAACCGCTTCCAGCAACTTCTGTTCCCGCAGTGGATATCACCTTGCATCAGTTTGCCAATATCTGGAAGAGCGTACGATCAGCTCTGCTCAAGGCATCGTTCAGGTACAAGAAGTTTGCGGATAAGAAGCGTCGAGCAGTTCCTGCTCTCAAGGTGGGTGATCGGGTATGGTTATCCACGAAGAATTTGAGGTTAAGAGTTCCCAGTATGAAGTTTGCACCTCGCTACATCGGTCCTTTTAAAATTGATCAAGTCATCAATCCTGTTGCTTACAGACTCCAGTTACCTCCCTTCTTAAAAATACCCAGGACATTCCATGTTTCCCTGTTGAAACCGCTAATCTTGAATCGGTTTCATTCCTCACTTCCACCAACTCCGAAAGTCCAAACTCAACGAGGCGTTGAGTATGAAGTGGCCAAGATCCTGGACTCACGTCACCGTTACGGTCAACTTCAGTATCTCATTGACTGGAAGGGCTATGGTCCTGAAGAACGCTCTTGGACCAATGCCTCTGACGTCCATGCTCCTGCCTTGGTCCGAAATTTCCACGCAAAGTTTCCATTAAAGCCTAAGAAGTGTCCTGGGGCCACTCCTAAAGGGGGGGGTGCTGTCACGATCCGGGTATCTGGACGTCATTACTTACCCTTCAGATGCCTCCTAAGGCGGGCTCAGCGTTCCAGGACCAGATTCCGCTGTTCCTGAGTTTCCACATGCAGAGTGTCAGAGTGGTGTTTTCATCAGCCGCGGCCTCCGCTGTGCCCGCGTGGTTAAATGTGCATCTATCAGCCTGGCGTCTCCTGTCTCCGGTGGCCGGCGCCGCCATTACTGTTTCCCAGATCACATGGATTACAAACCAAACTTCCCTCCAAGTGTCTGCATGGGCGCAGCCATCTTGGATTCTGTCATCTGATCATTTCCACCAATCTGCTGTTTGTATTGTTGATTTGCATAATTGCCTAGCCAACCCCTTCCTTGCTGCAGGTATAAGTAAGCTGTGCCTGAGCAAGGAAGACGTCAGTGCTTTGGTTGTCAAACCTAGTTCCTGTTTGTCTCTCTTCTATGATTGTCTTCCAGGTTCCAGCTTCTGTCTCAAGACTTCCACCATAGAGACCCGCACCAGCATTCCACCTGCGGTGTAGCCTGACTCTCCAATCCATTGTGGATTCATCTGTTTCCAGCTACAACACTACCTGCTTCCAGCCTCAGCTTCCAGCAGAATACAGCTTCCCTTAAAGGGCCGGTGTCCTTTCTACACTTTACCACTCTCCACCGGAATTATTATTTCTCCGCTCTCAAGTTCTACATTTCAGTTCACATTTCATCGCTCCCAAAGTTCATTTATTATTTAACTGGTTCCAGCCAGTATCCACTCTCCGTGCTAACAACAGTCTGGTTCCAGCCAGTATCCACAGCAGCTGTTTTACCTTCAGCAACCCAGCTCTTCCTGGAACACCAGCTGGTACAATCCTGGGTTATCTCCATTGCTACAGCCGGGCCTGGTAAGGACTTTCCATCTAGAAGATCATAAGAACTATCTCACACTACCAGTGCCCTGTGGCTCCTGCCATGCTGTAGTACTCAGGAACTGTATTTATTCTTTGCTGACTTTTACGTTTTCTTTTATTGCTGCTGTGATGCGGAGTTGTCATAATAAACATCATTGACTTTTATCTAAGTTGTCGTGGTCACGCCTTCGGGCAGTTATTATTCATGTTACTTACATGTCCAGGGGTCTGATACAACCTCCCAGGTTCCGGTACATCTCAGCCCCTACAACTGAGGCTGCCTCCCGTCAGCTCAGGCCCTCAGTTGTGACACTGCCTTTATTACCTTACACATATCACTGGTTTTTCACTTCCTTATGCCTTCTCCAGGTGAATACATCTGCCCCACAGTGTGTTACTTATGTGTTGCTGTATCTTAACATGAATCACGTTACTATATCTGTCTTTTAGGTGATGGAGGATATGGCTGTTTCTCTTGGCTTCTAACTCCATTGTCCCGACCTGATACCCCTGCTGAACACAATTACAATCATGCACATAAGTCCACGCGGAATGTGATAGAAAGATGTTTTGGTGTGCTGAAATCTAGGTTTCGGTGTCTGGATAAGTCTGGTGGCCTTTTGTTGTATAGTCCCTCCAAGGTGACTCAAATTGTGTTCTGCTGCTGCTTTCTTCATAACATGTGTTTGCAACAACATCTGCCACATGTTGAGGAGGAGGAGGAGGAAGAAAGCAGCCAGCAAGCAGAGGAATTAGAGACATCTGGTGATACTTGGAGTACAGATGTAGGGAGGCAGGTTAGGCAATAGATCATCAATCGCTATTTCTAAGGTAAGTTTGGTTTGCTTATGTCATTTGTTGTGTAATCATAAATAGATGTTTTGCCTTTTTTTTCCCAAAACCATTACTCAGAATGTGTCTGTCTCCTTGACACATACATACACACCCTCGCTTTATGTAAAACAAATGTTGCATGTGTATTGTGTGTATTTTTGTTCTCAAAACAACAGATTATGAGTGCCATGCATTAAGTCTGGATAAGTGATCGTAAACTTGCAGTGCTAATTTCTTACAAGCCCACATAATCCATTTAGTATTTCACTTTATCATTGTGTGTAACATCCTAATGCACAGGTTCACAAACTTGGCCCTTAGGACCACACACAGTGCATGTTTTTCACGTAACCCAGTAGAAGCACAGGTGTATGAATTACTCACAGACATATGTTAAAAGGTTCACAGGTGGAGCTAATTATGTCACTTGTGATTCTGTGAGGAGACCTGCAAAACATGCACTGTGTGGGTTCCTGAGGGCCGAGTTTGAGAACCTGTGTTCCCAAAAAACACTCCTCAACATATAATATGTTAGCCTTGAGGAATACATGTGTCCCTATGTGTGATGCACCATCATATTTAAAACACACAAACTTACTGTAATCTGGAATAATTTATTTCCTAATGTTTGATGCTGTAAACTTGATGATGTGTAAGTAAATACACAGTTTGCCACACATATACATTATTATACACATTCTTTGATTTTTGTTGTAAAAGTTCATATTTGTTTGTTTCAGCATCATGTGTAAAAACATTCTTACTAATTTTTAACACACACAAACATGTCCCAACAATACTGACATTCATTTTGACAATGTTTTTAAAACAAAACAAAGCCAACATATTACAAGCTTTTTACGCAACTCAATTGTGTTCTACTTGTAATGTTGTATAGAGAAGAAAGCTAAAATATGTATCAATAACATTGTAATTTGGATTGTCTGCAGGAAAAGAGAATGATTGGAATCTAGAAAGAGTAATGATTACAAAAAAATCAAGTGGTCAGTTTACTTCCTGCTAAAGACATTCTGCCTGGCTGGCAATTATTGTGTCTGCAGGAAAAGAGAATGATTGGAATATAGAAAGAGTAATGATTAGAAAAAAATCAAGTGGTCAGTTTACTTCCCGCTAACATGTATGTGTGGCTACATCAACATTTCCCTCCTCCAATAACAAAAAAAATGGTAAAGAATAAATGTGCGTACAAATTTTTTGTTTTTGTTTGTACCACTTATAATTAATGATGTTGAAAAAAGTGTCAAGGAGCTAAGTGTTATCTATTTTTTGCCAAAAATACACTTACTAACTATTTTGAGTTACTTATCACAAATGTCTAACTTGTATTTTTTTCACGTTTTTTTTGGTGGCTGCTTGTCCTGCCCTTTGCCTTTAGCACTGTCATGTTGTCGTGCTCTGGTGGAGCGTCTTGGTGGTGATGAGACTGGCGTGATATTTGGAGTAGTCGTACCAGAACTGCTGCTTGTTTGCTGTTGGTGCATGCATCTGAGTGTTTCATTCAGGTTAGTGAGGGTGGCATTGAGTTCACGTGTAGCAGCATTTTGATTGTCTACTATTTGGAATAAACTTTCATTAATCTTTTGATTGTTTTGAAAAATGCTCATATAACTTTGCTGTTGTCTGTGCTGTTCTTCCATTATGCGCTGAAAGTTGCCCATGACCTGTGTAATGTCTGTACGCATGAGTTCCATGGTATTGCCTATTCTGGTTGTTTGTTCATTTTGTCTACTCAGATTTCTTGATATTCTTCTGAGGTGAGAGGATAGGCCTGCAAACATTTGTGTCTGCTTATGCAGGCAATCTTCATTAGTGGCCTGCTGTCTAGCCCAAATGGACCAAAACACCTGATCAGGGCCTTGTGTTCCTGGTGTTGTTGGGCTGTGTTGTGGTGGTGGTGTGCTTTGCTGTGGTGGTGTACTCACAGGTGCTGGGGGGCTCATTCCTTGCATTAATGGCTGCATTTCTAAGATGTTTGTCTCCTCTATGTCACTGTGTTGCTGTTGTTGCGGAGGGATGCTGTTTCCAGGACTAGAAGCTGAAATGTTAAACAAATCTCCGTTAGCTATCCATATGTTTGAGAAATGTAAATAAATCACTACACATGGAACACAAGTCATTCACTGTTGCTTTCAACTATTCTGCCTAGCAACATCATCACTCATAGCTTAAATACATACATATGCCTGTTTGTGGCAAATGTGTCTGGTTACTTAATTGTGAAAGCAAACACTTTAGTTTTATTGTAGCTCACACATACGCCACCATAAAAACACATTGGAATACATAATGTGTTACCTTATAGCTTTGTTCAAACAAACATAGTAATATTTTTATATGTATTTTGCAATGTTACCTCAAACACACATGTGCAATTTGGAAAAACAACCTTACTTTTTGCAATAAAACCAACATGCTTTTTTGTTGCAGCATCTTACACACAATGTCCTACTGTATGGCTCAAGTGGACATACATATCTTTACTGGATGTGGACAATGCCATTTAGCTTGGATTCCATTTCAGCTTTTACTTACTGCGGTAAGTATTTAAGTTTTTGATGTGTTTTGACTTAATGCGGTTATGAAATATTTTGATTACGTTCTGAAATTTTTCACATTTATTTCAGTTTGATACTCACAATCAAGATGAGGGGAGTGTGGATGACGTCTTGGAGGTGTGTCCAAAATTTGGAGTGGGGGGACAGAACATACGGACGATAATCTTCGTGGCGGGGTAGCCTGCTGTGTTTGGGCCGGAACATATGACCTTGCTTTCTTTTCGGCCACAGGTTTTTTGTGGTGATGTCTTTCAGAAGTGCCACTTCTGCTGCTCCATACTTCTTTTGATGGACCTTTTAATGAAAGTGCAATTTTGTTATGGCCATTCCTTTACAAGCATACCCTATACTACAATGGACACTTTACCTGCTTCCGCAGCGTCATCATCATCAGATGTGATAGGAGTTACTGGCCGACGAGTAGTACTGCTTTTTTCTAACACTGTATAAAATAAAAATAAAAAATGTCATCATGCTATTGTGTATACATCCACCCATTATGCTTATAAACATTTATTCTTTTAGAAATGCTTGGTTTTTATTTATAAAAAACATAAGGACCGGAAATACAAAAATAAAAATCAAAAAAACTAAAAACATTGACCAAAACACATATGCACTATGGCAACATCAGCACAGGAAAACATGTACAGGACACTGACATAGGCCACAAGTTAAAGAAAAAAAAACAACAACAAAAACACACACATCTTCATTTTGTATTGAAAGGATAAATATTACAGATGCAATATATAAATTGCTCTGTGATGTGGCACTCCAAAGACACATTACCACTATATGATCCAAAACAAAATGTAGCAATTTAAAAAAAAATTACACTGCAATGTGGTGTCACGGTACAAATACAAGCAAAAAAAAAAAAAAGAGTGTTATTTTAATTAAAAAAATTACATTATCTAATAATGACATTACACATGTAAGTGATTTCCAAACCACTTTCCAGTACTCCAGCCTCTAACATGACAACCACTGTTTTTTAAACATTGCACATGGATCACTTAAATATAAAACATTGGCCCTCATTCCGAGTTGTTCGCTCGGTATTTTTCATCGCATCGCAATGAAAATCCGCTTAGTACGCATGCGCAATGTTCGCACTGCGACTGCGCCAAGTAACTTTGCTATGTAGAAAGTAATTTTACTCACGGCTTTTTCATCGCTCCGGCGATCGTAATGTGATTGACAGGAAATGGGTGTTACTGGGCGGAAACACGGCGTTTCAGGGGCGTGTGGCTGAAAACGCTACCGTTTCCGGAAAAAACGCAGGAGTGGCCGGAGAAACGGTGGGAGTGCCTGGGCGAACGCTGGGTGTGTTTGTGACGTCAAACAGGAACGACAAGCACTGAACTGATCGCACAGGCAGAGTAAGTCTGAAGCTACTCTGAAACTGCTAAGTAGTTAGTAATCGCAATATTGCGAATACATCGGTCGCAATTTTAAGAAGCTAAGATTCACTCCCAGTAGGCGTCGGCTTAGCGTGTGTAACTCTGCTAAATTCGCCTTGCGACCGATCAACTCGGAATGAGGGCCATAGTCACAATTTTTAAATAAAAAACAGACAAAAGGAAAACATTATTGCGGGACAATTCAGAGACACACCAAGTCCAAACTACACATGCAAAATATCTGTCAGAAAAACACGACATACAATAAAGTAAGATGTTACCTTGGCTAAAGAATAAAACATTAACCAAAACAATGTATTTGCTGACACACACTTGAAGATGGGAGTAATATGCAACGTCACATGACACACATTTAAAAAAAAAAAAAAACATAGAATGTAAATGCAAATACACATGCTCATCATTCTTCCTGGGCCTATCTGAATCCCGGACATGGGTTGCAGAGACAACTTCTGGAGGTATTACACTCCGCATGGGCTCCTCATACTCCAGATATCTTGCAATATAGGGCTGCCCACCACCAGTTTTCCGAGCCGACTTGGCCTCCTTGGCCATTTTGGACTTGACACGTCGCTTTATGTCATAGTACCGTTTGCGGCACGTGTCCTCCGTCCGCTTGACCACCTCCTCACTATTGACAGCAGCAACAACTTTCGCCCACAACACCGTCTTCCTCCGTGTTGGCACCTTGGCGGACTCAGGGCCAAATAGCTGCCTCTGATACTTCATCAGCTCACGCACCAATGCCACATTTTCAGCAAAACTAAACTTTACATTCCGCCCAGTCTTAGTAGTGGTGCGTAGCTGCGGAGCACTCTGACTGTCACTATCACTTGAGGCTGCTGCAGCAACCTCACCCACCTCCTCCACCTCACTAACACTCACCTCCTCCACCTGACCAACCTCCTCCCCCTCACTCACACCCTCCACCTCACCCACCTCTGAGTCACACATAATTGTGTGTCTAAACAGTTAACACAGAAAAAAAAAGACAAACAACACACTCCTCCACTACCACTACACAACTCACGCACACACACACACATACACACAAACACTGACAAGGGACTATAAAGAAAAATAACTTGGACTACAAATGAGACAAAACCACAAAATACAAGACAACAAGAATGACAAGACGACTTTCAAACACAATACCACACTCAGAAATCGCTACCAACACTCCTCACCAAACCACAAATTCACCTACCTCCACAGCACAACCTCCCTCCTCCTCACCACTAACTAAACCCACGAGTTACGGACGGTTTGGGGCATATTTATATGGTTGCGCACAGACACTCCTACCATCTGAAACACAACCAATCACGAACGGGGTTGAAAATCGAAACTGAAAGTGAAAATGCGGCTGCGGGAAAAAAAAAACCCTGCCGCGTTTAACTTAGGATAAAAACCAGCAAATACAACAAAAACACGTACGCAAATGACAATGACGGCCGTAAATGTGCCAAAAAAAAACGACTGCCATCGACATCGGAAAACACGACAACCATAAAGTCGAATGCTTCGTAACTTTGCGTATATGGATTCAAAAAGTTGCATGAAAATGCACCCGATACTAAACGAGTTTAAACACTACACAAACCCACTCAAACACGAATATTAGTAAATATTGCCCCAAGTTTTTTATTATTTGTAATGAGGAACCAGCATTGCTGAGTCTCATTAGTGGTATTGGGATCTCAGCCTCGTCAGTACAGTATTTGGTGCCTTTATTAAGGAGGGGGTGGGGGGTGGGGAGAACAGTGTGTATCGCTCTCTGAAAGTGCTGGACTCATTGGCCCTCATTCCGAGTTGTTCGCTAAGAGTCATCGCATCGCAAATTTACGAAATGTAAGTATCTGCGCATGCGCAAATGCGTGATTACGCATGCGCGAGTACATACGTACGACAACTGTGCAAAATTACTTAGAAAAAAAAAAGCCGTAACTGGCAACCGAAAACGAGGAGTGGCGTGGGCGTTGCGGAGGCGCGACTTCGCAATGCTCCGACATGGGCGTGAAAGTGGGCGTACAGTGTGGGAGTATGCAACTCGCAATGGGCGTGTTTTTAGCAAATAAACATTGTCGCTGTTAAAACTAACATAGGAAACCGTAGCAACATTCACGCAGCAGCAGAGTAGGTCTGCAGTTACTCTACATTTGCGAAGTACTGGTACAAGTGTGTATGCAGTAATTAGCAGTTAATTGGATATCACATTCATCTGATGTCCAATTACTTGTTAATTAATGAGCAGATGAAAGTTACCAACCAGCAATTGTCTGAACACACATTACATGTTTAGTCTACTCACATAGAAATCTCACACACTGCCAAATAAGGGTTTTTTTTTTTTGGAAATTGTTGTGTAAGCCTTTTTAAAACTTGTTTTAATGTGTGTAAGACTCACAAATACAAGCAAATGAAAATTTTTGTGAAAGTGTTTGAAATCTGCATAATTGTTTAAAAATAAACCAACACCAACATAATGCAGCATACACTTTAATTTAGGCTTAAAAGTCACAATAATATTTGATTATAATATCTGACAATGTTTGAAATGATGTCCTGTTGACCCTAGATATTTATAAAAAGCGTCGTGTCTGTTTACTTAATATGGACATTAAAGTGTGGTGCAAAGCATACCTTTTTTTTTTTTTTTTTTTCCAATTTTTAAGGAGAATTAGCAGATTGGTCTACAAGTGTCTATATGCTGACCTAATCTTTCTGGAACTGCATTACCTGGAAGAAACTGCTCAAATTTTTGAAATATATTTTTTATTACTATATAATTTTTTGACATTTAAACATGGCTCCACATGAGTCGCACAGGCAGAGATGGACCAAGCAGCAAGCAGATGGCACTGACAATCATTAGATAGCAGAACTCAGTACTCTGCAAAAGTCTGCTTCTGACAAAAGTATATATTTAAAGCATAAATAAAACATGACACACCCTGCCACACACACATTTTAAACCAAATGAGAAAGAATTAGGATCCACCACACAAACACAACAATACATAGCACACTAGTAAGAGGAAGATGGCTCTGGTGTTTATACACATAAACTCACAGGCTACAATACATCCAAACAGAAAAAATACATTTCACTAAGAGGGAGTTATCCATTCTGGTCACACAAGCCAACTCCAAAAATACAGAGAGGCAACATCAAAAACATGGGTGCTGCCCATCTGGAGAGACATCATTTTCTTCTTTTTCTCCCCGCCTGAGGCTGTTCTTCTTTGGAAGGTCTGCGGAGCGACCTTCGTTGGGCCTGCCCAGTGGGCTGTTCTTCCTGGGCAGGGGCAGGGGAGGGAGCCGATGTGGGTGGCTCTCTGCCACTGTGGGCAAGGGAGACAGCGATGGCCTGGAGCCCTTGCAAGATGTTATTTGCAAGGGTTTGGAATGAGGAGGCAAGTTGTTCTTGGCCCTGCCTGATCTCTGCCAGACCTTGGCAGAGTTGAGCAACACCTTGCTCAACACAGGTTCGGTGCTCAGTGAGCCGGACAGCTATCTGGCTTACCTCCCGGATGACCCCGTCTTGAAACCGATTTAGGCTCTCACCATACCTAGCGATTTCAAGCAGGATCTCCGGGATAGCAGAGGGTTGGGTGGGGGGGCCAGTAGGAACCTGCAGAGGTGGGATTTGTTGGCCCACACTGCCAGACTCACTAGGTCCCTCCACCTCAGCCTCAACCACATAACCGGCCTGTGACTCAAACTGTTCACCCCCCTGTGCTGTGTTTTGTGGCAAGCAAATAGAAGAATGTGTGGGAAAAAAGTAGGATACAAAATTAGTTTATTATTATAAATACTGTCAAAATTACAGACAAATAAATGTGTAAACTTACCTTCCAAGTCATGTCCCGTCAGGATCTCAGGCAGGTCCGTGTCCATATGAGACACCCCTTGGCCCTCCTCATAACTGACACAGGGCATCGCCATCTCCTCCAAGTCAGTATACTCCACAGCGACAGGTGCTCCTCCACCTGTAGCCCTTGAGGCATTCCACTCCGCAGCCCTCTTTGCCTTCAGGCGGGATTTGAAGTCGGCCCACCTACATATGTATTGTGAAAGAGGGACAAAGTAGAGTCTTATTATTTGTCTAAGCTAATATATAGGACACGTGTTCTGCTTGTGTTTGCTAGACATAACATCACATGCAGGGGCGGATTGGGACCAAAAAACGGCCCTGGAAAAATTTGTACTAGTGGCCCCACATGGGCAGCATCAGGGGTTTAAGGTCTAGCCATGGGCCATGGCAGCAGCACCCTACCCCCATGACTTTCCAGATAGTGGGCATGTCCAGCATCAAGGGGGAAGTTAAAAAGAAATAAAATTAAATATTATTAGCACATTATATGATACACATTCAGAATTTAGGAAACTATATAATTCTTTAGAAAGATATATTTTCTTGCTTATTACACCAACCGTATCCCAATCACTATTCACTCAGTCTTATATGTCAGCCAAGCAGGCAGACAGAGCATACACTAGATCATCTGCAATCACAGGCTAAGTGGCAAAGTCATTTTCACATATGCAAATTATTTAGCATCTTATTCATTATGTCTATAAAAAGGACCACATGTCCTCAAACAGAACAGGCCCTGTGGATGCACCGGCCCACCGGGAATCTTCCCTGTAAACACTATGGCCAACCCGCCTCTGATCACATGTAACTACATTTTTTAGTCAACTTAGCACAGAAAAAGGACTGTCAATATGCACTTACCGTCGTCTCACTTCCTGTGATGTTCTGACGACAGAGCCAACTTCATTCACAGATTTGGTGATGTCTCTCCAGATTCGTTCTTTTGAAGCAGCCCCCATGTTTTTTGTCCCTCTATGGATTTTGGACATGGCCTGCGTGACCAAGACACGCAACTCCCTCTTAGTGAATGCAGGCTGTCTTTTCTTCCGTCTGGAGGTAGCCTGTGAGGTTTCTTGTTGTTCATCACCATCTTCCTCCTCACTAGCAGCTTCTGTCTGTTGTGTTTGTGTGGCTAAAGCCAATTCTCCCTCAGTTTGGTCACTTTGTGTGTGTGGCAGAGTATCCCCAGTCAATTGTTGTGGTTCAGAAGCAGACATTTGCAGAGTACTAGGTCCTGCCTCTTCAACATCCGCAGAGGCGTATTCCAGCATGCGCCGTTGGCAATCTATGCGTCTTTTCCGAAATGCCATCTCCTGCTCTGCAATGCGGTCCATCTCTGCAGCGATTTGCTCACGAGAAGCCATGTTTGTGATGACGTGTGTACGCCGAGGTGTGTGCTTATATACCTACGTGCGAATCGTTAATTCACACAGCTGTACACTGTTATTCTGGTTAATGATTGCACTGCTTATTTAAGGGCCTACTTTGCACGCTGTGAGTGTAGGTAGTTTGGAGTTTCAGTTGTTTGTTGGCTTGTGCGTGAAGGTGCTTGTGGAATTTGCAGAGTGAGTAATTGTCAAGCATACCTTTGTCATTTTGTTTGCGTTTTGAATCTAGACAGTGTTGCATTTGTTATGCGTTTTTTCGTTTGTGAGTATTCTTGATTCTTTTTTTTTTTTGTTTTGTTAAAATTTTTTATTAAAAATGTATTGTTTTAAATATTTTAAAAACATAACTATTTTGCAAGTCCATTTGTGAAAATAAACCTGTGCTTCTTTGTTTTGACTGTCATTTGTGTTCTCTTGTAGGTGTTTGCTTTTGGGAGAAATATCCCTGGTTTCATTTATTTTCTGGGTGTGCTACTGAACACCAAGTCTTTCTTTTTTTTGGAGCAGGTAAGTGCCCTTGGCCTGTGTTGGTGCCTGTTTAGTTTTAATGGTCTGTATGCTGTTTTTTGACTGTCATTTGTGTTCTCTTGTAGGTGTTTGCTTTTGGGAGAAATATCCCTGGTTTCATTTATTTTCTGGGTGTGCTACTGAACACCAAGTCTTTCTTTTTTTTGGAGCAGGTAAGTGCCCTTGGCCTGTGTTGGTGCCTGTTTAGTTTTAATGGTCTGTATGCTGTTTTTTGACTGTCATTTGTGTTCTCTTGTAGGTGTTTGCTTTTGGGAGAAATATCCCTGGTTTCATTTATTTTCTGGGTGTGCTACTGAACACCAAGTCTTTCTTTTTTTTGGAGCAGGTAAGTGCCCTTGGCCTGTGTTGGTGCCTGTTTAGTTTTAATGGTCTGTATGCTGTTTTTTGACTGTCATTTGTGTTCTCTTGTAGGTGTTTGCTTTTGGGAGAAATATCCCTGGTTTCATTTATTTTCTGGGTGTGCTACTGAACACCAAGTCTTTCTTTTTTTTGGAGCAGGTAAGTGCCCTTGGCCTGTGTTTTGGTTTGCTGTTTGTGTTTCTTAAAAGTGTGGTGATTCTGTTTGTTTTCCATTTTGTCTAAAATAGAATTTTTGTTTCCCAGGATTGATCTGCAAAGTAGTGTTTGTCTTTCCTGGACTAGCTACTAAATGCTTTTGTTTTTTTTTTTGTTTTTTTAATTGGTGTTTGTGATGTATTTGATGCTCAGAAATGTTTAATTTTGTTTTTTTATGATTTGTAAAAATAACATATTTTTTTAATTTTTCTTTTTATTAATTTCACATTTTGGCCATGAATTCAACACAGAAAAAATGTACGCTCCTGCAGTAAGTTTCCCCAACATTTTTTACAACATTTATTGTTTGAATATTTTTTATAAGTTGTTTTTGTATTTTTCACCTCATTTTTTTTCTTTTTCAAAAAAGTGTGTTATGTCAATATTTATTGCTGCAGAAGCCCTACCTCCCCAACCCACGCCAGCACTCCCACCCCAACCGCCAGCCCCACAACCACAGCCGGCTCCTCATCAACCAAGGCAACGGAGGCGTGCTAGGCCACCAATTTTCCGAACCCGTGTCCTACTTTTTGGTATGCCAGATGATGTGGTGGTGCGTAGATACAGGCTGCCACCACATCTAATCCTAGACACTCTCTCCATAATAGAGAGTGATCTGGAGTCTGAAATTCGGTATCCTACAGCAATACCACCATTGACACAATTCCTTGCAGTGTTACATTTTTTGGCTACAGCCTCATATCAGCATGTTGTGGGAGACCTGGTTGGCATGTCGCAGGGCCAGTTCAGTAAGGTCCTGCGGCGTGTCTGCCAGGCTTTCCTAAAGCGGGTGAAGCAATTCATTGATATGCCTTTGGATGTTGGTGCCCTAGATGTGGTGAAGCGGCAATTTGAGGAAGGTGGTAGTCGCTTCCCACATGTTATTGGGGTTGTGGATGGCACACATGTTGCTATTCAGCCACCAAGACATAATGAAGAATTTTATAGAAACAGGAAACTGTTTCATTCTCTGAATGTAATGGTTGTTTGTGGGCCATCCCTCCAGATCCTTTCCCTGAATGCAAAATTTACTGGAAGTTCACATGATGCATATGTCATTAGACAATCAGGGATATGGCAGAGATTAAGATCAAGTCAACGAGCAGACATGTGGTTATTGGGTGAGTTGTTGCTCAAATATTTTTTTCTTAAAAAAGTAACTTGACAAATTTAATATTTCAAAATTTTGGCTTTTCTTCCAACAGGAGACCGTGGATATCCTTGCACCCCCTGGCTCATGACTCCTTACCGTAATCCCAGGCCAGGACCACAGATGGCATTTAACTCCGCGCTTACTGCCACTAGGCAGCTGGTGGAGCGCACAATTGGTGTCCTTAAAGGGCGGTTTCGTGTGCTCCACCGCACTGGTGGCGACATCATGTATTCGCCAGAGATGGCAAGTAAAATAGTGGTCCTGTGCGCAATACTACATAATATCGCGGTAAGGAGTAGTGTAGAGCTTCCTCAGGCAGAGGAATTGCCTGATGAGGAGCCAGGGGTTGTTCGACACTTCGGTGGGGGGAGTGTTACACGGAGGGGGAGCCAAGTGAGGGCAAGGATTGTTGCCGAATATTTCAGGTATAGTGTTTTGATATTTTCTAGTTTTAAAAATTTTAAAACACAGTATGCTTATGTTTTTTTAACAATGATGACATTTTGTATGATATTGTAAAGTGATTGTGTAAGGCTTTTGTTGTGTTGGAATGGGTAATTTTTGTTTGCGTCAAATTCCGCAAACACGTTAAGTTTACAATGTTTAGTTAGAAAACCAAATAATGTAATGTTGCTAAATAGTGTCCTTATTTGTTTTATATCCTCAAATCCTGATTATGTAAACAAACACACAAACAAATGATACTCAATGTTTCCCACTTTGTGACTGTCCAGCTGAATGATCACACGAACTGTGGTGAGTACACAGATATGTATAGTAATTTTAAATAAACTGTGTCTCTGTGTCTGTGTTTTTTTTTAAATTTTGTTTATGATAAATATTTGCTTCTGCTAATGCGTATTTCCGCTCGTGCGAAATAACACTCTGCTCTTCACAGCATTGCAAAGATCAATAAAGTTATTAGAAATGACAACATAGATTTTGGACCAATCACATGCTAACAGACACTATAAATATATGCCCAAATAAGGAAAACGCCATTGCCATGATGCGTGCAGCACCGTTCACCAGGCGGGAGCTCCGCGTGCTGGTTGCGGTGATGGACCGCCGCGTAGGCCGCGTTGGGCGCTTCATCCCCAATCGGGTGAAGCGCGAGGCCTACGCGGAGGTCCGCCGCCTGCTGCGGACTCGCGTCCGCAGCAGGCGGACAATCATCCAACTTGAGAGGAGGTGGAGTGATCTCCGCAGGAGGACTCCCGATCTGTTGGCGGAGATCCGCCAGCAAATCCGAACTATGCATACACGAAGTAAGTTGCATTACATAAGATTATTAGCATAAATTGTGCTAATGGGGGAAATTCCAAGTTGTTTGCAGCAGGAATTTAGTGAACAATTGGGCTAAACCATGTGCACTGCAGGGGAAGCATATGTAACATGTGCAGAGAGAGTAAGATTTGGGTGGGGTGTGTTCAATCTGCAAAATAATTTGCAGTGTTAAAATAAAGCAGACTGTATTTACCCTGCACAGAATAAAATAAGCCACCCAAATCTAACTCTCTCTGCACATGTTATATCTGCCTCCCCTGCAGTGCACATGGTTTTGGCCAATTGCAAACTATATTCCTGCTGTAATCCCCTTGGAATTACCCACAATTTACACTAAGTGGTAGGCTAATTGCAACCTTGAGTGTCCTTTTTTGGAAAATAGGACAGTGTGTGTGGTTAGGGCAAACAGTACTGACTGTAGCAAACTGTCACCAAACAAGTGCATGTTTTCAAGAAATAAGAACCAGCCAGGAAACTGTACCCAAATACTTGATCAGTGCTGGCTATATAATAAGGTGCCTTGAATAGTGATCTGGTGATGTTGCCTAGACCAATCACTATGACTCAATGGACTAGATTAAGGAATGAGCTTCAAAGTAAAAGTTTGGACTCATTTTGTTTGCTGTGGCCAACATGAAGAGGATCTTAACATGTTTGCTTTTCAATTTTTAAAAACACTGAATTTTACATGGAACAGAACATTGATAATTCAAATTGTTTACTATGTAATTTCTCATGTAAACTAAATGTTGTCAATAATATCATTATAGGACAACAACAACGGCACAACTCTCCGCCCCCTTCCCCTTCCCCCTCCCCTTCTCACTCCCCCTCCCCTTCACAGTCCCCCTCCCCTTCCCAGTCCCACTCAGCTTCCCAGTCCCCCTCAGCTTCCCAGTCCCCCTCATCTTCCCAGTCCCCCTCATCTTCCCAGTCCCCATCAGCTTCCCAGTCCCCCTCAGCTTCCCTGGCCCACTCCACTTTCCACTCCCCTTCTCACCACACCTCTCCATCTCTTTCTGGGACCCCTTCTCCTCCTTCCCATACCCCTTCTCCTTCAACTTCTACATCACCATCTCAACCCCCCTCACCCTCTATTGCATTAACTTTCTCTCCGCCCCCCTCGCCCTCTCAATCAGACCCCCCCTCTGAAATTGCAGTCCAAATCCAGCCTCCTTCCCCCATCCAGCCTCCTTCCCCAATCCCTCCTCCTTCCCCAATCCCTCCTCCTTCCCCCATCCAGCCGCCTTCCCCCATCCAGCCAACATCCCCACCCAGTGAATGGGCAGAGGAAGCCCCTGAAGACCGTTCAGGGAGTCTTCATGTTGCCGTGGAAAGTAAGTTTTAAAAAAAATTTTTACAAATTATTACCCACTTACACTTACAATGACAAAACATGCAGTGTTGTACTGTTTGAATTCTTGGGCCAAGGACAAATATTTGTGTTTTTCTTCATGGTGTACATGTTGCCTTTACATATTTGTGAGTGTCATTATATGTACAGTGTGTATGTGTGCAATGTTTTGTGTGTCCACTCTAGGTTGACACTCATTAGGTAGCCAGGGTTGCCAGGACAACAGGGTTTATATGTGTTAGATTTTCTGGTAAAGAGTTAGACCTGAGTGGAGTTTAGTATGTTGTTGGTCTTTTACACTTGTGCCTGTGTAGTCTTAATATTTGCACTTACAAATCACATGCTTCACTTTGTTATGCAGCCTAATGACACACTGATTTGTGGTGTGAAAGTTACATTCACAAAATGACTAATTGTTCAAGTCAAACCTGTTTGCACTTATTTAGTAAGGGCAGCTTTCAGGGAGTGTGGGAATGCTATGATATGTTGGCCTTCTGAAGATGTTGATATGCAGTGTGATGAGGCAGGACCAAACCCCTTAAAAAAAAAAAAAAAAGATGAGAATGAATGCCAACATGGTGTAACAGTGACGAAGATGGAAGTTATCTTTAACATGGGATGTCGCCCATAACAACCAATACAATTAATCTTTACAATTGGGGAACCACTTCTACAAGATAATAATCTTATTTTGGCTTGTTTGCTATGGGCGACGCTACATCTTAAAATGAACTCACATAGTAGTAAATGTAGCCCATGGTCTTTAAAATTGGAATAAGTAACAAAAAAAGACTGAGCAGGCTTGCGTTTTTTTATGCTAATGATTGTACCATAAAACAGTCATGATGTATCAACTTTGCCATTAAGCAGGCCTGTCCAAACTGCGCAACTGCAACTGTTGAGAAACTACACATCCCAGCATGCCCTGACACAGGTTTGGCATTCCCTGGCCCCAAAACTGAGTCAACGCATGCTGGTATATGTAGTTTCACACAAGCTTGAGGGATGCAGTTTGGACCTGCCTGCATTAAAGTGTGCTTTGTGCCTTGCTTGGATAATAAGCAATGTGAGTAAGTTAGTAATGTTTATGTTATCTCTTAATTTCAGATGTTGCCGTTGGAGATCCCACATCGTTGCAGGAGATTGTTTCCAACATGAGGCTCCATCTCCAGGCCTTGTTGGGTCTTGTGGACGCAATGGAAAAATTTTGTTAATTTTTTGATTTAAAAAAAAAAAAAAAGGATATTATCATTATTCCAGTAAAAAAAAAAAATAAACTACTAAATTTAAATACTTCAGCGGCTCTTTATTATTTATTAATGCAATAAAGGAACAGCAGATTGCAGAACAAACATTTTTTACCTTAAACATTTCAAACATCTAACGTAAGTTATTTTAAAACACCAAATAAAACATGTTATTGGCTAAATAAACATGCAAACACCTTCATTCACATACAAAAAATCTACTTTAATAAATTCATAAAACACATTAGACCAAGCACATTGCAAACATCTATATTTATATTAAACATGTAAATAAAAGGAGGCTCTTTTATGGCTACAAAGTGCACTTCAGGTATTTAAACAAATACTTATTTGATCATGAACATTTCAAATCATTCACTAATTGGATTTGTTATTGAGGAGGGCTTGTGGACTTTTAATTGGAAGGTGTTAGTCCACTTAATAGTATAAAAACAAATTGTGCTGCGTTTCTCAGCAAAAGTGAGCACTTTAACTGAAAAATGTGTAAATCTACTACAACTTAGTATTTTTACGAAGAAGTATGTGTTAATGCGATGGGTTCGCATTGCTGCGAGGATTTCGCATTGCTGCGATGTCATTTGGCGTACGCCCACTTTGTGTAATAATGCGTGCGAATGAGCAAAAATACGTTGGGGGCGGATGTTCGCAAATTTACTACATTAACGCAACTTTACTAATAGGTTGTGCGAACGAAAAACTTAGCGAACAACTCGGAATGAGGGCCATTCAGAGGTGCAGATCTAAATAATAAAATATTGAGAACCAGAAAATAGCAGTTTTGCCATTATGCAGGTGGTCCATGTTATGCAGGTGGTCCATGTATAATGTAAATTAGTTCACAGGACCTCTGCCCATTAAATCTAAAATTAACATATGCTTTAAAAATAAACTATAATTGAACAATGTGCTTGGTTGCACTGCAAAGTATGAATTCATTTTGGTTCTGGTAGTATTCACATTCAGCAGAAAAGGTTTGGTTCTTGTGCGCATAGAGCAGGGGTGGGCAATAAGCAGTCCATCAGGCTTCAGCTACTGTTGAACCACACATCCCAGCATATCCTGTCACAGTTTTAGCATTCCCTGGTAACCAAACTATTGCAGGGCATGCTGGCATGTGCATAACGCATAGTAATTCTTCACCAGGCTAACACTGTATGGCTCTTGAAATTGAAACTAATTCAGTTGCTGGTTTACCAGATATCTTGTCTTATTTAATTTGTATACTTTCTCTAACATACATATAACGTTACAGCATTTCAATTAGCATACCATGCAGACTACTGCTCCTCTTTTACTGTGTTCATTTCCCCTCAGTGGTTTACAGTGTCACGGCCAATTAAAATAAAACCCTGCAGTGGTTAATGAGTTGATTCTTGGTAAAAGACAGTTATATAAAACCAACAGCAACTTTGCTGAAAAATGCAATTATGTAAATTCCCTTGCAGCATTATTTGCTTCCTTATTATACTGTAAATCACAACATAAAAATATAATAAGCCGTGAAACTGATATTTCTTTGATGTTTGTGCCTTAAAAACTATTTTCTCCAAAACCACAATACGTGAGAAAATCACTGAATACTTTGTAAAATTACATTTCATTCCTTTGCGATTGCTTTATGCACAGCCTGTTTTCTCTTGCTTACTGAATAGCAGAGACTTTACTATACTTTTATTGCTGTAATTATCTTTTCAATTTTATTTGTGTTACAAAATAATACTTTTTATCCCAACATGTTTCGCTGCTCCATTACCGTTTCAAGTGTAAAAAATAAAGTCATATTTCTCTGACGTCCTAGAGGATGCTGGGGACTCCGTAAGGACCATGGGGTATAGATGGGCTCCGCAGGAGACATGGGCACTATAAAGAACTTTAGAATGGGTGTGCACTGGCTCCTCCCTCTATGCCCCGCCTCCAGACCTCAGTTAGATCCTGTGCCCAGAGAAGACTGGGGAGCTCTCCTGAGTTTCTCTGAAAAGAATTTTGTTAGGTTTTTTATTTTCAGGGAGCACTGCTGGCAACAGGCTCCCTGCATCGTGGGACTGAGGGGAGAGAAGCAGACCTACTTAAGTGATAGGCTCTGCTTCTTAGGCTACTGGACACCATTAGCTCCAGAGGGTCGGAACGCAGGTCTCACCCTCGCCGTTCGTCCAGGAGCCGCGCCGCCGTCCCCCTCACAGAGCCGGAAGATAGAAGCCGGGTGAGTATCAGAAGAAAGAAGACTTCAAAGGCGGCTGAAGACTTCAGATCTTCTCTGAGGTAACGTGCAGCGTTACCGCTGCGCGCCATTGCTCCCTCACACAGCACACACAGCGGGCACTGAAGGGCGCAGGGGGGGTGCCCTGGGCAGCAATATTAAACCTCTTGGGACTGGCTAAAGTATATAGATATACTGGGGAGGCAGTATATAAGATAATCCCCGGCCAGGATTGTGAATTTGAGCGGGACCGAAGCCCGCCGCTGAGGGGGCAGGGCTTGATCCTCCAGCACTAACCAGCGCCATTTTCTCCACAGCACCACTGCAGAGAAGCTGGCTCCCCGGACTCTCCGCTGCTGAACACGGTGACAGAGGGCAAAAAAGAGGGGGGGGGGCACATTAGATTGGCGCAGTGAGTGTATATCCATATATTGGTATAAAAGCGCTGTTTACTGGGAATTCTGTCTCCATAGTCAGGTGGCGCTGGTGTGTGCTGGCATAGTCTCTCTCTGTCTCTCCAAAGGGCCTTAGTGGGGAATTGTCTCCATATAAATATATCCCTGAGTGTGTGGGGGTGTCAGTACGTGTGTGTCGGCATGTCTGAAGTGGAAGGCTCATCTAAGGATGAGGTGGAGCAAATGATTGTGGTGTCGCTGTCGGCAATGCCGACACCAGATTGGTTGGACATGTGGAATGTTTTAAATGCAAATGTGTCTTTATTACATAAGAGATTGGACAAAGCAGAGTCCAGGGATAGAACACAATCCATGGCTTTGACTGTGTCACAGGGCCCTTCAGGGGCTCAGAAACGTCCCCTGTCCCAAGTAGCAGACACTGATACCGACACGGATTCTGACTCCAGTGTCGACTACGATGATGCGAGGTTACACCCAAGGGTGGCCAAAAGTATTCATTACATGATTATTGCAATAAAGGATGTTTTACATATCACAGATGACCCCTCTGTCCCTGACACGAGGGTACACATGTTTAAGGAAAAGAAACCTGAGGTAACCTTTCCCCCATCTCATGAGCTGAACGCGTTATTTGAAAAAGCTTGGGATACTCCAGACAAGAAACTGCAGATTCCCAAAAGAATTCTTATGGCGTATCCTTTCCCTGCGCAAGGCAGGTTACGGTGGGAATCTCGCCCAGGGTGGACAAGGCGTTAACGCGCTTGTCATAAAAGGTGGCGCTGCCGTCTCCAGACACAGCAGACCTCAAGGATCCTGCGGATCGCAGACAGGAAACTACCTTAAAATCAATTTATACACATACGGGTGCTTTGCTCAGACCGGCAATAGCATCGGCTTGGGTTTGTAGTGCAGTAGCAGCTTGGACAGATACCTTGTCGGCTGACATTGATACCCTAGATAGGGATACCATTTTATTGACCTTGGGTCATATTAAAGACGCAGTCTTATATATGAGAGACGCTCAGAGAGACGTTGGGCTACTAGGTTGAAGAGCCAACGCCATGGCGATTTCTGCTAGGCGAGCCCTGTGGACCCGCCAATGGACGGGTGATGCCGACTCAAAGAAGCATATGGAAGTTTTACCTTACAAAGGTGAGGATTTATTTGGGGAAGGTCTCACGGACCTGGTTTCCACAGCTACCGCGGGTAAATCTACCTTTTTACCTTATGTTTCCCCACAGCAAAAGAAAACGACGCAATATCAGATGCAGTCCTTTCGGTCGCATAAGTCCAGAAGAGGTCGGGGCTCTTCCTTCCTTGCCAGAGGTAAGGGTAGAGGGAAAAACCTGCCGGCTACGGCTAGTTCCCAGGAGCAGAAGTCCTCCCCGGCTTCTACTAAATCCACCGCATGACGCTGGGGCTCCACTGAGGGAGTCTGCGCCAGTGGGGGCACGTCTTTGACTCTTCAGCCACGCCTGTGTTCAGTCAGACGTGGATCCTTGGGCGATGAAAATTGTATCCCAAGGTTACAAGCTGGAATTCGAAGACGTGCCTCCGCGCCGGCTTTTCAAATCGGCTTTACCAGCTTCTTCCCCAGAAAGGGAGATAATTTTAGCGGCAATTCAAAAATTGTGTCAACAACAAGTGGTTGTCGAGGTTCCCTGGGTTCAACAGGGAAAAGGGTACTATTCAACCCTATTTGTGGTCCCGAAACCGGATGGCTCGGTCAGACCCATTCTAAATTTAAAATCCCTAAACCTGTACTTGAAAAAGTTCAAATTCAAGATGGAATCGCTCCGGGCAGTAATCTCCAGCCTGGAAGGGGGGGATTTTATGGTGTCACTGGACATAAAGGATGCATACCTTCATGTCCCCATATATCCCCCTCATCAGGCGTACCTGAGATTCGCTGTACAGGACTGTCATTACCCGTTTCAGACGTTGCCGTTTGGGCTTTCCACTGCCCCGAGGATTTTCGCCAAGGTAATGGCGGAAATGATGGTGCTCCTGCGCACGCAGGGAGTCACAATTATCCCGTACTTGGACGATCTCCTGATAAAAGCGAGATCGAGAGATCAGTTGCTGAAAAGCGTGGCGCTCTCCCTGGGAGTGCTGCAGCAACATGGCTGGATTCTGAATCTAACAAAGTCACAGTTGGTTCCAACAACTCGGCTATCGTTTTTAGGCATGACTCTGGACACGGAACAAAAGAGGGTTTTTCTCCCAACGGAAAAAGCCCAGGAACCCCAGAACATGGTCAGAGACCTGTTAAGAGTGTCGGTCCATCAATGCACTTGTGTACTGGGGAAAATGGTGGCGACCTACGAGGCCATCCCCTTCGGCAGGTTTCATGCGAGGACTTTTCAGTGGGACCTTCTGGACAAGTGGTCCGGGTCCCATCTCCAAATTCATCAGAAAATAAGCCTGTCCCCCAGGGCCAGGGTGTCTCTCCTATGGTGGCTGCAGAGTGCTCATCTTCTAGAGGGTCGCAGGTTCGGCATTCAAGACTGGGTTCTGGTGACCACGGACGCGAGCCTCCGAGGTTGGGGAGCAGTCACACAAGGAAGAAACTTTCAGGGGATATGGTCAAGTCAGAAGGCTTGTCTACACATCAACGTACTGGAATTGAGGGCCATATACAACGGCCTACGTCAAGCGGAGAATCTTCTTTGCGACCTTCCGGTTCTGATACAATCCGACGTCACAGCCGTGGCTCATGTAAACCGCCAAGGCGGAAAATTGAGCAGAGTGGCTATGGCAGAAGCCACCAAGATTCTGCGCTGGGCGGAAAATCACATAAACGCTTTGGCAGCAGTCTTCATTCTGGGAGTGGACAACTGGGAAGCAGACTTCATCAGCAGACACGATCTCCATCCAGGAGAGTGGGGACTTCATCAAGAAGTTTTTGCAGAGATAACAAGTCAGTGGGTACTTCCTCAAATAGACATGATGGCTTCACGCCTCAACAAGAAGCTTCGGAGGTATTGTGCCAGGTAAAGGGACCCTCAGGCAGTTGCAGTGGACGCCCTGGTGACACCATGGTTGTTTCAGTCGGTCTATGTGTTCCCTCCTCTTCCACTCATCTCAAAGATATTGAGAATCATAAGACGAAAAAGAGTACAGACAATACTCATTGTTCCAGATTGGCCTCGAAGGGCCTGGTATTCAGATCTTCAGGAAATGCTCACAGAAGATCCGTTTCCTCTTCCTCTCAGAGAGGACCTGTTGCAACAGGGGCCCTGCGTGTTCCAAGATATATCGCGGTTACGTTTGACGGCATGGCGGTTGAACACCGAATCCTAGCTGGGAAAGGCATTCCAGAAGAAGTCATCCCTACTCTGATAAAGGCTAGGAAGGAAGTGACGGTGAAACATTATCACCGTATCTGGAGAAAGTATGTATCTTGGTGTGAATCCAAGAATGCTCCTACGGAAGATTTCCATCTGGGCCGTTTTCTCTACTTTCTACAGACAGGAGTGGATATGGGCCTAAAATTAGGCTCCATTAAGGTACAGATTTCGGCCCTATCAATTTTCTTTCAGAAGGAATTGGCTTCTCTCCCAGAAGTCCAGAATTTTGTAAAGGGAGTGCTGCACATACAGTCTCCTTTTGTGCCTCCAGTGGCACCATGGGACCTTAACGTGGTGTTACAGTTCCTAAAATCCCACTGGTTTGAACCTCTTCAAACGGTTGAGTTAAGATTTCTCACTTGGAAGGTGGTCATGTTGTTGGCCTTGGCATCAGCAAGGCGGGTGTCCGAATTGGCGGCTTTGTCGCACAAGAGCCCCTATCTGATTTTCCATGTGGATAGAGCAGAATTAAGGACTTGTCCTCAGTTTTTGCCTAAGGTGATTTCATCGTTTCACATGAACCAACCTATTGTGGTACCTGTGGCTACGGGTGACTTGGAAGATTCCAAGTCCCTGGATGTAGTCAGGGCCTTAAAAATTTATGTAGCCAGGACGGCTAGGGTTAGGAAAACAGAGGCACTGTTTGTCCTGTATGCAGCCAACAAGGTTGGCGCTCCTGCTTCTAAGCAGACTATTGCTTGCTGTAACACGATTCAGCAAGCTCATTCTACGGCTGGATTGCCGTTACCAAATTCGGTAAAGGCCCATTCCACTAGGAAGGTGGGCTCTTCTTGGGCGGCTGCCCGAGGCGTCTCAGCGTTACAGCTTTGCCGAGCGGCGACTTGGTCGGGTTCAAACACTTTTGCAAAATTCTACAAGTTTGATACCCTGGCTAATGAGGACCTTATGTTTGCTCAATCGGTGCTGCAGAGTCATCCGCACTCTCCCGCCCAGTCTGGAGCTTTGATATAATCCCCATGGTCCTTACAGAGTCCCCAGCATCCTCTAGGACATAAGAGAAAATAAGATTTTAAACCTACCGGTAAATCTGTTTCTCCTAGTCCGTAGAGGATGCTGGGGGGCGCCTGTCCCAGTGCGGACATTTTTCTGCAAGGCTTGTATATAGTTATTGCTTACATAAGGGTTATGTTACAGTTGAGATCAGTCTTTGGCTGATGCTGTTGTGTTCATACTGTTAACTGGTGGCGTATATTCCATGTTATACGGTGTGGATGGTGTGGGCTGGTATGAATCTTGCCCTTAGATTAACAAAAATCCTTTCCTCGTACTGTCCGTTTCCTCTGGGCACAGTTCTCTAACTGAGGTCTGGAGGAGGGGCATAGAGGGAGTAGACAGTGCACACCCATCTAAAGTTCTTTATAGTGCCCATGTTTCCTGCGGAACCCGTCTATACCCCATGGTCCTTACGGAGTCCCCAGCATCCTCTACGGACTAGGAGAAAAAGATTTACCGGTAGGTTTAAAATCTTATTTTTGCATATATAGCTGTAATACTATGGGGTGTATGCAATTTGCTCTGGTAATCGCGGAGCTGTTGATTTCAGCCCCCTGCATATTCAATTATGGCCAGTTTTCGTCTGTTTTAAAGACCTTTTTTGTGTGTGAAAAGGCATTGGCGAAAAATGGCTCAAAATCGTCGAAAACGGCCCGCATTTTAGCCGGTGCAGGTGAGAAAACATGTGGATTTGCCGATCCACATGCTTTTTGCTCCTGCTGAATTTTTCGCCTAGGGGATAAAAAGACACTGCTATTGAATAAGGGGAATACCCATTTGCCCTTAAATTAGCAAAAAGTCACTTTTTTTGCCTAGGCAAAAAAACTGACCTAATTGCATACCCCCTATATCTGTAATACTTATTTTAATCAAAGCTGAGGTTAAATCAGGGCATAGGCCATTAAAAAAACTGTGACCCCCAAAATTCTGCTTCATATGGGAGATACATAAGGGAAAATTCACTGTATCAAATGTAATGATGAGAAATATCTATATACTGAACAACTATATAATTTAAGCTTTTCTTTCAGCTCACTCAGTAATTTCACTACTAGCTGCAGTTAGACATTACCAGATAGATACGTTTCAATTGGTTTCAAAATTAATTAAAAAAAAAAATGGTTTATCGAATCTACTATTTAAATAGACAAAAAAAGAAAATAGGGCAAAATCTGAGCAAGGATAAAAGGTTCAACAATACTCAAGATAGTTAAAACATGCTCAGACGTCTTCATGCTAAAATAGCTGCATTATAGCATTTTTAACAGGTTTTCATGCAAACTTGAACTGTGCTTGAAAAATCCATTGTAATCATTTACCCACTTGCCTGGCATGGTCGCATCAGATGCGACCATGCCTGCAAGTGCTCTATCTGCCCTGGTCGCACAGTATGCGACCAGTCAGATAGAGAGTGTTAGCAGCGGCAGGGAAGAGAAACTTCCCTCCGCTGCTGCTGTCAGAGGGATTGGAAGGTCCCTCTGCCTCCCTGCACTCTCCCCCTGTGTCTGCCGTTCTGCCGATCACTGCTGATCGGTCAGCACGGCAGGATCCCCCCCTCCAGCGGCTGCAGACAATGGCAGCCGCTGGGGAGTGTAAATGAACCCTCCCAAGCCACCCCCAGACCCACCCCTGTATACCTGCAGGCTGTCCCGGCTTTCAAAATGAAAGCCGCAATGTTCGCGATGTTCCCGATGATCTGATGGTCGCGATGTTCCCGATCGATGTTTCGATGTTTGGAAACATTTGAAATATATATATTTTCCTTTTTTTTTTTACTAAAATCATTTGGGATAGGGTTAAATTCATGTTCTTCACCTAATTCACTCATAAAAAAAAAATAGAAAATTTCGGAGCGGTTTTCGGCGAAATAAGTCGTCAGTTAAGTGGTTAATCTCAAACAAGCAGCATACAGTACTAGTTTATGTTAATGCTGTTGGTTTTATCTGCAAGTTGTGAACTTCAAACAGTGGACAATAAGCTGATAGTTTGCAGTCCCATAAAACATCAGGTCTATGTGCTGAGCCTTGGAGAGAGAGCAAGTGAACGGAAATAAAGTACCAACCAATCAGCCCCTGTCATTTTTCAAACACAGCCTGTAACACAGCAGTTAGCAGCTGATTGGCTGGTACTTTATCTCTGTCCATTTTATCCCTCTCCAAGGCTTGGTACATAGAACCCCATGTTTGTGCCGCAAACAAGTTTTTGCTGTGATTGCAGTGAGCAGCAGATCCCAGCCATTCCATCTCTGGTGGCCCATGATGTGCAGGAGGGCAGTAAGAACATTTCTCTCTTAAAAAGGACTTTGGGGATGATATAGCAAGCAGTGAAAAAGAGAGAATTGGATCAGTATAGAAGTTGTCCATAGCAACCAATCAGAATCAATGTAGCATGTATCAAGTATATCCTAAATTATAGGTAGAAGCTGATTGGTTACTTTGGCAACTTCTTCACTTCTCTGTTCTTTTCACTGCATGATACATCAATTCATTTATTTTTTCTACTTCTCTGGAATTGGTTCTCACTCAGGGTCGGACTGGCCCACAGGGGAACAGGGGAAACCACCGGTGGGCCCCACTGCCTGTGGGCCCTCCTCATCCTCCAGGGATCAGGTTCCAGACTCTATCCTAGTGCACTTTAATTATGCATTATGCTTATGTTACATTATACTTTGCAAAAATATGGTTTATATATTTACCAAGGGGTACAGAACATGTACTCTGTAATAGTTAGCCAAACCTCTGTGGTGGCTGGTCACGCCCCAGTGTATCTTGGCCACACCCCTAAGCATGGGCCCATACAACAGCATCCCCCCGGTGGGCCTTTCATGCCCCAGTCCGACACTGTTCTTACTCTATACATTTAGTGAGATGAGATGTTATTTATATATTCCAGTTCCAGGTGCACTTCGATGAACCTAATAACAATAGTCAAAGTCACTAAAGCAACACATTTCAAAATAATCTCCCAATTTTCCCATGATGTATTTCTTGCAACACCATGCATTACATATTTTAGAAGATTTAAATGCTTCAATTCATGATACAGTAGAGGTGGTATTAAAGAAGTAGTACAGCATGTTGAAC
The DNA here is from genome assembly GCF_028390025.1 of Pseudophryne corroboree. NCBI lineage: Eukaryota > Metazoa > Chordata > Amphibia > Anura > Myobatrachidae > Pseudophryne > Pseudophryne corroboree. The sequence continues at coordinate 730,003,486 of NC_086447.1, forward strand.
TAAGGACAGATTCCAAATCGGAAAGTGGGCATGCTCCTATAAATTAGCTTTGCAGACAAATACCAATGGGTTGGGTATGGGTGACCGGACCGCCGGTACATAACTATATCCCATACCAACACCATTCTTACCTTTAAGATATTTAACGTATGTAAACTGTTGTATTGCACATTTTGTATCAGTGCATTCAAGCTTGAGTGTGTTTTAATTTTTTTTTTTAAGTCAATTAAATGAATTGCTAGTTTTACATCTGGCATGATACCTTAGAGCAGAATGACCCGCCAGTACTCTAGTGCCCTCAAGGTTTGATCTCATAGCCACAGATGTTCCTAGTATTCAAGACAGGTTGCAGTGGGGAAAATAAAAATCAGAATATAGTACAAAATGAAAAGCAGCAGCAGCAGGATCAGAACATATTATTATATAAAACCATTGTGATGTAAGAAGTTGTATTATTATTCATCATTATAATTATGAGACTTTCTTCCTTATAATTGGGATTTTCACCTACATTTATTGTAAAGTTCATCAGACACAGTTGTTGCAAAACTGTAGAAGAATATTCTATTGCTATGTTTATTTGGGATACAGTAAATTTGCTGGTAGTCCGTAGTCTGTCTGCCTTTATTTGTTCCTCTTAACTTCTGGGTGGGAGCAATGGGGGTCATTCCGACTTGATCGGTAGCTGAAAATGTTCGCTGCGCTGCGATTAAGTAAAAAACCGGCACTTATGCGTATACGGCGCAGTGCGCACGTGCAACGTACTTTCACAACGGCCGATGTATTTTTACACAAGGTCTTGCAAAGCTTTTTAGTTGCACTGCTGACCGCAGAATGATTGACATGAAGTGGGCGTTTCTGGGTGTCAACTGACCGTTTTCAGGGAGTGTTAAAAAAAAGCAGGCGTGCCAGGAAAAACGCAGGCGTGGCTGGCCAAACACAGGGCGTGTTTGTGACGTCAAATCCGGAACTGAATTGTCTGGAGTGATCGCAAGCGTTGAATAGGTCTGGAGCTACTCTAAAACTGCAAAAAAAAAAATTGTAGACGCTCTGCGATCCTTTCGTTTGCACTTCTGCTTAGCTAAAATACACTCCCAGAAGGCGGCGGCATAGCGTTTACACGACTGCTAAAAACTGCTAGTGAGCGATCAACTCGGAATGACCCCCAATATGCAGTCCATTTGATGATAAGTAGTTACTCTCCCTGTGCTTCTGCATAGCATTAGGAAAGCGACATAGCCACTGGTTTCACACTGGGGTATCTTCCATGTGCTCACACTATACTCTAGATTCAGAATACACCAAACTGCACCATGCTGCCTGCTGTTTCACACTCTGCATTGGATTTCGAAAGGGCTGTACCCTGGCACCAGCATTTCCCACTGACATTTGCACCTACCATTTGTAATACACTTGTCACATCTTGAACATGTGGTTGGTGGCAGTGCCGTAACTAGGCATTTTAGCGCTGTGTGCAAGAAACGACATTGGCGCCCCCCCCCCCCATGTAAGATAGGGGCAGTGCGCGGTGTAGGCGCGCAAAAAATATAGAGGGGCGTGGCTTCATGGGGAAGGGGCGTGGCCACAAAATAATAGCAATTCGTACTACGGTGCACAGTAGTCTACATTATTCAAATTACGCTGCACAGTAGCGCCACTACACCAGGTAGAGCCCCTTTTATACATTACAGCAGACAGCGTCCCCCTTTTTACACATTACAGCAGACAGTCTCCCTTTTAACACATTGCGGCAGCCAGTCCCCCTTTTTACACATTGCGGCAGACAGCGTCCCCGTTTTTACACATTACGGCAGACGGTGTCCCCCTTTATACACATTGCGGCAGCCAGTCCCCCTTTTTACACATTACGGCAGCCAGTCCCCCTTTTTACACATTGCGGCAGCCAGTCCCCTTTTTTGCACATTGCGGCAGCCAGTCCCCATTTTTACACATTGCGGCAGACGGTGTCCCCCTTTTTACACATTGCGGCAGCCAGTCCCCCTTTTTACACATTGCGGCAGCCAGTCCCCATTTTTACACATTGCGGCAGACGGTGTCCCCCTTTTTTCACATTGCGGCAGCCAGTCCCCCTTTTTACACATTGCGGCAGCCAGGCCCCCTTTTTACACATTATGGCAGACGGTGTCCCCCTGAGAGAGAGAGAGAGAGAGAGAGAGAGAAAGAAAGAGAGATACATACTTACCATCTCCCCGCTGACAGGCTCCTCGTGCAGCTCCCTCGGTGCAGGCAGGTGAGGAGGAGGAGGAGGAGGAGGGAGGGGGACTGGAGCCGCAGCAGCGCTATTTCATTGGTAGTAAGCGCCGCTCAGGGCCGGATTAACAATGGGGCGGATGGAGCTGCAGCTCCAGGCCCACACTTCAAATAGGCCCACAGCATCTCTGGTGCTTTATACTGCTGTAGACAGGAAAAAAAAAATTCCTTCTACTGCAGCATTCTATCACGCTGCCCGCCCCCTCCCGTCCTACCTACCATCTGTCGCCAAGTTTATTTAAATACCCGCAAACTGGAACATACATTTTCAATACAATGGCGGCGCGCAGTGAAAGGCTTTCCTAGCCCTCACTGCGCCGCGTTCTTACAGAGCCCCAGCGCCTCCTCCACGCCGCCGACGTCACGACGCGTGACGTCACAAAGGCACCGCCCCGCCGCCGCACCCAGTCTCCAGTCCAGCTGCGTAGCGCACAGGCAGAGCGCTCGCACTGTAACTGGACGGACTGCCGGACTGCCTGACTGAAAGCCCCGGCCGTGAAGGAAGCCCTGGCTGGCTGCAGTTCTGTCTGTGCCGCATTTGTGTCTGTCTGATGCCGTCGATCCTCAGTAGAGAGGACACGGTGAGATGACAGACGTTTCATGTGCAGCCTGTAGTTTTACATTTTCTGAAGTGAATTATACTGCAGAAATACAATGTGTATTATATATACCATATATGTATATACATGTATGTATATATATATATATATATATATGTATGTATATATACACACACATATATGTACAGTGTGTGTATGTATATATATATATACTTAAACACACACACACACGCGCACACACACACACTGGTCGAAGTGGGCCGGTATGTTGTGTGCAGGCCATAGGTGTGCGCACAGGCATCCCCGCCAATTAATGTCCCTTCCTGCTGCCAATTAATGTCATCCCCCCTAAAGGCGCCCTGTCAGGTCTCGTTCTTGAGGAGACGGAGGAGCAGGACACGACAGGAGCTCTAGTCACACTTGCTATCACTATCTGTCTTAGCGTCGCGGCTCCTGTGTGAGGCTGCTGCCACCGTCCGCGGAGGGAGCGACAGCGGCTGGGAATTATGGGGAGCAGTGTCCACGAATGGAATGACAGCGGCCGGGAGCTACGGGGAGCAGGTGACATTCTTGTTTAACTTAGCGAGCAAGAGCGAGTACCTTTCACTACCATCCTGCCCCCCCCCTGTTCCGCACCACTGCTCCTATCCTGTTTCGCACCACTGCTCCCATCCTGCCCCGCACCACTCCTCCCATCCTGCCCCCCTGCTCCGCACCACTGCTCCCATCCTGCCCCCCTGCCCCGCACCACTGTTCCTATCCTGCCCCCTCTGCTCCACACCACTCCGCACCTCCTTGCACCCCCGCTGCCCTCTGCCTCTTCCTCTGCTACACCGCCACCACCCTCAGCCGCCCCGACACCACCCTCAGTCCTCTGCACCTCCGCCCATGCCAACCGCAGCCTCCTCATCCACCGCACAGCAGACCACAGCATCCTCAGCACCGGCGCTGTTAAATAGGTAATCTTACCCTGCTGCCATTCTTTCTCCCTAGTCCCTACTGTATATCCTTGCTGTCCCTCTCTCTGTCACTCTTCCTATCCCTATGTCCCTGCTGTCACTTTCCCTGTCTCTCGGTCTCACTCCCTGTCCCTACGTCCCTGCTGTCACTTTCCCTGTCTCTCTGTCACTCTCCCTGTCCCTGCTGTCACTTTCCCTGTCACTCTCCCTGTCCCTATGTCCCTGCTGTCACTCTCCCTGTCCCTATGTCCCTGCTGTCACTCTCCCTGAATTGTGTCTCATTCCATGCGGCATAATGTGAATTTTGGCTCATACCGTGTACTATAATGTGAATTTTGGCTCATACCGTGTGCTATAATGTGAATTTCGGCTCTTTCTATGTCTATAATGTAAATTTCTGCTCATTCCGTGGGCTGTAATATGAATTTTGGCTCATTCTGTGTGCTATAATGTCAATTTCGGCTCATACCGTGTGCTATAATGTCAATTTCGGCTCATTCTGTGTGCTATAATGTGAGTATCGGCTTATACCGTGTGCTATAATGTGAATTTCGGCTCATTCTGTGTGCTATAATGTGAATTTCGGCTCATTCTGTGTGCTATAATGTGAGTATCGGCTTATACCGTGTGGTATAATGTGAATTTCGGCTCATACTGTGTGGTATAATTGTGAAAGGGGCATTAGTACTAGATAGTATAAGGGGTCCTACTATTGTGGTGCATAATGTGTATAAGGGGTATATGGTGTGGTACATTACACTTAAGAACACGCCCCCTTGAAGATCAAGTGTCTGAGTGTTTTGTCAAATATGCAGTGCCGATGTTTAAAGTCACAACATGGGGCATTGAAATGGCACGGCAACTTAGGACTTCCAAACATGTGATTTTAAGATCTCGATGTTTCGGTGTACTAGAGCCCTGTCTTCAGTACATACTGTACATGGGTGTGTATATATACAGTATGTGTGTGTGTGTGTGTGTATGTATGTATGTATGTATGTGTATGTATGTTTGTATATATATATATATATATATATTATACACACACACACACACACATATATACACACACACACACACACACACACTCCATTCAGTGTCCCACGGCCGCCGCTGCAGCATCCTGGGACTGCTGGGAAGGGACCCGGCAGATGAAACTCAGTGCAGCAGGTAATGGCATCCCCAATTTTCCGCAGCTCATGCTGGCTTATCGGGGCTAATAGGACACCCCCAGGCAATATCATTACCCATGATAATGTGCCGCAGGTGATTGAATTTCCCCCATAGTGAGGGGCTTCCAATTGTTTGTTGCATGCCCATAAGTAATGGCAGCCCAACAGAGCTATTCAATTGTAATGCAAATGGAAATTAGTTCTGCGGTTGCCTATTGCTTATCACGCCCAAAAGCACTGGGTTTAACGGCGTAAAGTATCTAAACCTGTCTAAACTATTGGGCATGCTGCCGGAACAACAGTTTGGACGCTCCAACAATTGTTTGCAGATTTCTGCTCGCCCCCTCAAAATGCTGCAGTCACCTCAGAAATCATGCAGTCATGGCAAGAAAATGTAATAATTCCATTGGGCACCTTTTACTTTTACTTTTCTCTCTCTCTCTCTCTCTCTCTCTCTCTCGCTATATAGATAGATAGATTTTTCTATGTTTCCAACACGCATACACACACACACACACACACACACACACACACACACACACACATATATGTATGTATGTAAATACAGCACTGGTCACGCACCCATATCAGCAACCATCACAACCCCATACCCCCTGCTGAAGCACACAATAGGCCCTTCAAAAATGTCAGCTCCAGGCCCATGAGGACCTTAATCTGGCACTGGCGCCGCTGCAGCATCCCCCTCTCCTTCCGTATTGGCTGCCCGGCGCTGCTGTGGATGCTGGGATGGAGGAACCGCATCCACAGCAGCGACGGGCAGCCAATACGGAAGGAGAGGGGGATGCTGCAGCGGCGCTTACTACCAATGAAATAGCGCTGCTGCGGCTCCAGTCCCCCTCCCTCCTACTCCTTCTCACCTGCCCGGCGCTGTAGCTCTCCTCCACAGCGCGGCGGCGGCGCACGGCGCAGACTTCAGAGACATGTAATGAGTCAATTTGACTCATTACATGCCGCTGGCCGTGCGCCCTTAGGGCAACTGCGCTGTGTGCCACTTGGCACACACGTAGTTACGGCCCTGGTTGGTGGCCCATTACCATGTGGATGGATTTTACTGCACTATCTTTCATTCTTGTTTCAGGCTCTCTGTTGAGGTCGTTGAGCTGTGCAAAAAGGATGGCTCTACTTTGGGCAACATTTTATAGACCATTTCCCACTGGTGAGTGAATAAAGGTATGTGTTTACAAATGGGTGGGATAGATAGGAGAGGGCATAATGAGGGCATTGATATTGTCTCTTTTCTCTAGTTCTCTAGAAATAGGAATCACCTAAATGAAGGTCAATCATTAGAATCATTCCTTTCCATCCGTCAGGGACTGACGTCATGAACTGCTGTCAATCACCGCCGGCTGCCGCAGCATGTGTATGGGCGGTCAGCTGATTGCCCGCACACACACAGCGATTCTCCAATATATCGGTAGATATACTGTATTGGCCATCGGCTGTGCTGCAGGGCTGACACAATATGTCTGTGAATCAGTGGCGTCACAAGGGGGGTGCGGCCCGCTCCAGGGTGTCACCCGCCGAGGGGTGACACCAAAATGCCGGCTCCTGCAGAGTGACAGAAGCCGAGTGCTGCACTGTTATATTATGTGCAGCACTCGGCTCCTGTCACTTTGTAGGAGCCAGCACTGCAGGGACAGCACCTCCCGAGAGTCAGCCCTCACCTCCCACACACCCCAGTGAAAAAAAAACGGGTGTCGGGACGCGAAGCCCCGCCCATCCGCAAAGCCCCGCCCCCTTTGCGTACCTGCAATGGTTTAAAAATGGGTTCCGCCCGCGAAGCCCCGCCCCTATTTAAGCCCCACCTCTTTCTCCTCGCTGCCGCACCGGGTGTCACAGAGGTGAGTGACGCCTCTGCTGTGAATGACAGAGTTCACAGACATATCGTCCATACACACTGGCCGTCAGACCCGCGATATATCGGCCGTTCAGTATAACAGTCGATATATATAGGCCATTGTGTGCTGGCCGTTAGACTTTTTTTTATTCTCCTGCCTTTTAATATTTGAGAACATCTTGCTACATTTTGCCATGCTTCTTATTAAGGTACTCACTCTATTTACAGCTCTGCACATCCCTGCCCACAGTTTAAGTTTTCTGGCCATTAATGTTATGGTAGAAAAATTCCCATAATGGCCTCATAGCATGGGATAATGTTTGATAGAAGAACCATTCCATGGACTTCCCTCTTAATGTTTGATTGCCATAACCTGTGGTGAAACACCTTTCTTATCAAATAACTAGTTCAACACAGGTGACAGCAATCATAATTTAAAATGGAAGCCCGGTAACACAGTATTTTTCTCTTAACTTTTCTCTTTTACTTTTTTAGAATAACCCCGCCCTTTTTATACAACTGAAAAGTATTCCTAATTTGATTGAGTAGCTACCATTTTATATTATTCTTCTGAGAGGCATAGATGAGACCAGCATTTGGAGGGCATGCTGGTTCTTGTAGTGCCATTATGAGGATCTAGGGGCGACGCCAGCAATTATATGATCCAGAGTGGTTGCTATTATCATGTAGCTTTAGGGCCCACCAGTATCAAAGAAGCCTTAATGCGGGCTGGTGGCTTAACCATATCTACTCAAGTATATACAATTAAGATCTCTGAATTTTCTGTTATCATGTAGTGTTCAAGTCTTATTGCTGATACCTCTTGGTATGCTGGGGGAAAATATTTCCCTTTTTCTTGTTTTAGAATAACCACTCCCTTTCATCCACCTGAAATGTATAATCAAATTGAATGAGCAGCTACAATTTTATATAGCTGTCCCTTCCAGAGTGGGTCCTGTCAGGCCGGACTGCTCATCTGCTTGGCCCCTGAAGACAAGGGCTGAGCAGCTCCACCTCCGAATGCTCTTCTCCGCTGCCCGACATACAGAAATGCAGGGATGTGCAGTAAGGCCATGCCACCAAGAGCCATGACCACAATCCTTTTTGGCCGTGCTCGACTGCTACTATGCCAGGGCCCTTGTACATCCCTGAGTCATGTTGGGAGGTATGCAATACATCATATGTTTTCTTCATTAGACAGCTGACATTTCTGCCTCATTTTGTCTCGCCAGATTATTGTCTAGCCAGGCACCTGGCTCCCTGAAACCTCACTACCTTCCTCTACTACTTGCAGTCCTATAGGAATGTCTACCTCCTCACTACTATCGCTGTCATCACCTCCTCTCCTCCCACTTGCCATCCTAACAAATAAAAACAAATAGGATAATCTGGCGAGACAAAATGAGGCAGAAATGTCAGCTGTCTAATGAAGAAAACATATGATGTATTGCATACTTCCCAACATGACTCAGGGATGTACAAGGGCCCTGGCATAGTAGCAGTCGAGCACGGCCAAAAAGGATTGTGGTCATGGCTCTTGGTGGCATGGCCTTACTGCACATCCCTGCATTTCTGTATGTCAGGCAGCGGAGAAGAGCATTCGGAGGTGGAGCTGCTCAGCCCTTGTCTTCAGGGGCCAAGCAGATGAGCAGTCCGGCCTGACAGGACCCACTCTGGAAGGGACAGCTATATAAAATTGTAGCTGCTCATTCAATTTGATTATACATTTCAGGGGGATGAAGAGTCAAGATAAAAAAAAAACAGTAAAAAAGACACTAATAACTGTTACACAACACTTAAATACAAATAAGATTGACAACTAAAGCGAAAAAAACAATGACCAACAAATTGTAAAAAGACAAAAAAAGGAACTAAAAATAAGTGTTTCTCAAACTCGGTCTTCCAGGCACCCTAACGTTCCAGGTTTTAAGGCTTAAGCACAGCTGACTTAGGGGGTATTCAGACCTGATCACAGCAGCAAATTTGTTAGCTAATGGGCAAAACCATGTGCACTGCAGGGGGGGCAGATATAACATTTGCAGAGAGAGTTAGATTTGGATGGGTTATATTGTTTCTGTGCACGGTCCAGCCATGCCTGCGTTGGTCGGACCGCGCCCACAAAGCAGCGGCCAAACGCCACCATGCCGCCCCCTACCGCCCAGCGAACGCCTTTGCCTATCAATAAGGTGATCGCTGGGCAACGACAGCTGTCGGCTGTCTGGCATGCGCCGGCGCATGCGCACTTCTGACCTGATCACTGCGCTGCGATGAACGGCAGCGTGCGATCAGGCAAGAATGACCCCCATGTGCACTGCAGGGGGGGGCAGATATAACATGTGCAGAAAGAGTTAGATGTGGGTGGGTTATTTTGTTTCTGTGCAGGGTAAATACTAGCTGCTTTATTTTTACACTGCAATTTAGATTTCAGTTTGAATACACCCCACCCAAATCGAACTCTCTCTGCACATGTTACATCTGCCCCCCCTGCAGTGCACATGGGCCCTCTTTCCGAGTTGATTGCTCGCTGCTGTTTTTCACAGAGCAGCGTTCAGGTTACTATTGGCAATGCATATGCACCGCAATGCGCATGCGCGTCGTACGGGTACAAACAGCATCGTTGCTGTGCAATGCTTCTAGTGAAGAATCCATTCGCACAACCGATCGCAAGGAGATTGACAGGAAGAAGGCGTTTATGGGTGTCAACTGACCGTTTTCTGGGAGTGGTAGGGAAAATGCAGGTGTGTCCAGGAGTTTGCAGGGCGGGTGTCGGACATCAATTCCGGGACCGGACAGGCTGAAGTGATCTCAAGGGCTGAGTAAGTTCAGACCTACTCAGAAACGGCAAAAAATGTTTTCGTCCCGCTCGGCTGCACATGCGATTGCACACTTGCAAAGCGAAAATACACTCCACCATGGGCGGTGACACTCTGATTGCTGCTCTGCAACAAATAGCTAGCGCGCGATCAACTCGGAATGAGGGCCATGGTTTTGCCCAACTGCTAACAAATTTTCTGCTGCGATCAACTCTGAATTAGGCCCAGTGTAAGATGTTTAAGAAAGCATTATAGGATCGCAGCTGTTATGCAGGCCAATACAAACTCTGAACAATAATATCAAGTTTCTCAGTTCCTCTTTACATTTACAATGTGCAGCTACTCGTATTTTAATCTGTAATTGATGTAACTTAAAGTATTTTTTAAAAACTATCTTTTCATCCTGCTTCTTATCTTTTCTTTCATTGAGAAAACCTATTGGAAAATCATAGCATTTAAAGCTAATATTGCTGCTGGTTACTATTGTTTGCTATTTTGATTACATGAGCCCCATTTATTACATGTTTTATGTTACAAACCAACTACCTAGAGCAGAGTAAGGAGAATTAATCAAACAAAAAGACAACACTTACTGTAACTTATTATCTCTTAAAAGCACAAGTGAATTATTAAAATGTAATTTAAAAGTGTTTACTGTCAATATATTATCATTGGAGATATGTAGCAATACCTCAAGGGGATTAAAGAGCTACAGTATAGTGTTACTGATAGCATTATTACTGGATTTCAAAGTGCCCCACTTTATATAGAAAGCAGGGGAGGTAGGAAAAATCAATTCACATAAGTATATATTTGCTCCCTACCACCCGGTCAGGTAAATGTATTAAACCCACACGTATCATGCGGGAATAACACTTCCTGCTTCGCCTCTTTGCCGAGGTGAAGCAGGAAGCAGCAGCGCCGTGATGTATGAAAATCTAGGATGCCTAAGTAGTTGAGTGAAAACACCCCCTCCAGCGCCAGATCCCCACAGAGCATCGGCCTAGTGCTGATGAACTGTGTCTCACCTCTGGCCGGCCCCACTGGACATGCGTGAGATCTCGCTACTCTTGCAAGATCTCCTATGATGCCGTTACAGCGAAGGACAAAGCTGTCCCTGCTGTGGTGCATGAACAATGCCAACTGAAGCTGCCGAAATCGATAGCTGCTGCTGTCAGAATGGTCAGTGCCACTGACTGTTCATATATTGCCCCACATATCAGCGTGCTATATTGTAGATAGCAGTGCGGATATAAACATGGGTGCCCCTGTCATATAGCAGACTTCTCAATTATACATGTGGGAGAAGTTGTATCAGCGCACAGAATGGCACTGATACCACTTCTTCCCCATAACGACCCTTCTTACATCTACCCCTGAATTCCCTAGAGTGTTGCCAGACCCAAATAAGGCACAACTGGGGACACAGACAGATAATCCGACTGGAGGTATAAAAAAGAAAACCCTGTAAAAAACCTACTGAAGTGCTAATAACTAATCAGGTCCCTGATGTATGAATAAATAGGCAAAATCACTCCAGGGCCCCACAATCAATGGCAGCATGCAGGGTGTAACTGAGAGCATGAGTAGGTGCCATCCCCTAGTCAGAAATTAGGTATTAAAGCTAGCAGGACACCTGTGACAGAGCGACAGTCGTTTAAGCATCAATCAAGTAACAAAGCAGAAAGGATATCAACTAGATGGGTCATAGGAGAGGGGCTCAGTGACTTTTTCCACCTTTTCATATGTGGGTCTCTATCTACATACAAATTGTTTCAGCGTTTTTAATTAAATATGCTGTTTTAATTTTTCTATTGTATGCATTTATAAATGTAATTTGTTATTTATGTGCCATGTATGAATTTTAAATACAGTAAAATAATTTATTTTATTTACGGTTTGGGTATGATATGCCGGCAGTTGGGATGCCGGTGGTCAAAAGACCGACCGCGGCAACCCAATGGTGAAAATCTCTACAGTAGCTAGGTAAGTATACTTACCTTCCCCCAATGCCCCCCTTTACCCTAACCCTCACTCTCCACAGCCTAAACCTAATCTTTTATCTGTCCACAGCCCCGGCAAACCCTTGTCAGGATGGCGACGCCGGCATTCCGATCAGTGTCTGGATTCCGCCGTTGCGGAAATTATACTTTCTCAGCAGCCCCCTTCTTTCTTCCTCAAACCCCATTCTATCTCTGTCTCTTCCCCCATCCTGCCCCAAACATTTTTATATTTTCACATTATGTAACATACATTCCCTCCTGCACAATTCTTTTAATATGTTCCACTTTTGGATACTGTATTCCCCATACACACATCTCTGACTGCAGCACCCCCACCATCCAGACACCTCTGCCTGTTGCACCCTCTTAATACTGACCGCTGTTACTTCTTCATCGCACCTGTCCATGCACCCGTTAGTTAGAGCCTCCTTATGTCCCTAATACCAGGCCAACCCAGAGCGCCCACATGCCCCTGCCTTAACTGTACTCCTCACTCCACGATGTCAGCCAACTGCTGTTATTGCCATAGCTTTTGTTCTGTTCCAGCTGAAAACAGAGGTGGAGTTAGCCGCATGACGGGCTGGAATATATATATATATATATATATATATATATATATAAAAATCATACAAATTCAGCACTCACCTAATATTAACACGTCAAACTAATTCATCTGAATTCAGGGAATATGCTTGGCTGTGGTTCCTGTCTCTTTAAAAGAGTGGGACAGGGCCTAAACACATGATATAAGCATGCAGTGTATTTAAAATCCAGTGGTCACAATACCACTGGCCCCGCGGATGTATGACATACTTGCCTACCTGACCCTCTCCATGAGGGAGAAAATGCTCTGTTCCTGGACTTCCTGATAATGTATGATTGCCATCACCTGTGGTGAGCTAGTTAATTGATAAGAAAGGTGTTTCACCACAGGTGATGGCAATCATACATTACCAGGAAAGTCCAGGAACAGAGCATTTTCTCCCTCATGGAGAGGGTCAGGTAGGCAAGTATGATGTATGAGTGCTGTGGGTTCTTGCATATTGTTTATATAAAATTTTTGAGGTCGCACTTTTTCTTGCACCCCTATTGCCCATATGTAAATTAAATGTTAAGAAATTCCCCAGGTGTTTTAACTAATATGCTTGGGTGTGGTTCCTGTCTCTTTAAAAGAGTGGGACAGGGCCTAAACGCATGATATAAGCATGCTGTGTATTTAAAATCCAAAAGATGCCTGTGAGCATTGCTCAGATTTGTGTAAATCAGTGTAGGGACTGACCAAATGGGAATGGCCGTGAAGTGGCTAGTCAGCTTAACAAACTATTGCAATATTTTGGAACTAACATTCCCTGAATTCAGATGAATTACAGTTTGAAGTGTTAATATTAGGTGAGTGCTGAATTTGTATGATTTTTTGATTTAAATAGTGTGGTCACAATACCACTGGCACCGAGGATGTATGAGTGCTGTGGGTTCTTGCCTATTGTATGTATGTATGTATGGATGGATGTGTGTGTGTGTGTGTGTGTGTGTGTGTGTGTGTGTGTGTGTGTGTGTATATATATATATAAAAGCCAGTGTATAACACTTAATTAAGATATAAAGTGGTAGCTAAAATCAATAGCAGTATTATACCTGTATGTCATTAGTTACATCTTCAACTGATATCGACTGCAAATTGACTTCTCCTCTCCCCTTCTCGTCACCAGGTAAATAATATTTGCAAAATATTCCAACTACTTTTACTGCAGTATTACTAGGTAAACAATATTTGCAGATTATTCCAACTACTTTTGCTGAAGTATTACTAGTGTTATTCCTGTGTTAAACCGAAGGGAAACAGAAGGCAAACAAACCAACAAGATAACAGGAGGACTGCGTTACAACCACAAAACTCAGGTTCATCATGTGGCCTTTCTTCACCTCTACCATGAGAACTCCAGGATCAGGCTTACCACCTGTCCGGCTGAGAACCCTCAAGATGAGCAGGGAACTGTGGTGGGAGAGCACCAGGGCCAGGCTCAGCAGGGACATCTCCATCAGTCCTGAGTGTGCTCCCCACATTCTCATACCCACCCGTACTAAGATCTTAGCAAAATAATGTTAGCCCAATTTTCCTTCTGCCACTGGTTACCTGCAATTTGTTCTTTTTCCTCCCTGTTTTTTGTTTTTTTGTTTTTGCTCTTCCACCTCCACTGATTGCACATGCTGCCATTGTGCCCTACATACAGGGTATATCATACTACTACACAAGTGTCAGTTTTCCCATGTATGCACTGGGCCCTTGCATGGCTCACGTCCCACAGTGTAACTTGCGAAGTGCGCCCAACATTGCTGCCTCATCTGGTACGCTTGTGGATGAGATAAAAAAATACATAGACCTGGTGGTTTTGTTGGAACCCTATTCTGAACTTTAGGACTCTGAAATCACCACCATTTTGTTTCATCTCTTCTAGGGGGAGACTATTCCACCCTGGGTAATCCTACGCTGTGCGCCCAAGATGGCTGCCGCACCTGGTACCTTGTGAGGGTGGAATACACAACCCTTGGAAGTTATTACCCAAAATGCCTACACCAATCATGCATTATGCTTTCTGTGTGCTTAAGGTTTTCTTTTATATGTGCATTGTTTTTGATGTCTGTAAAGCGCCTTGAGTCCAGTTGGAGAAAGAGCGCTATATAAATAAAATTATTATTATTATTATTATTATTATTATTATTATTATTAATTGGTTTGATCCAATATATCAAGTGAATAAAATTAATAAATAAATAAATGCATGTATAATTCAGTCCATTCAAGGATCTCCAATAATCCGTGAGAAGTGCCTAGAAAACTCTACTGGGATGGGATAGCCAAAAGCTCCATGTTGTCAAGCACACAAACTCCGTAAATCTGAAACCCAATAAGAGCAAGGATGCCTCCTAGTGCAATACGGCAATAAAAACACTTGTGTAAAAAAAGGCTATAAGTGAACCAGTACAATATACATTATAATATAACAACTTATCTCCCTTAGATGGTCACCACATCGAGGAGAACATTCTTGGGCTCTCTCTGTCATCCCAGCATGCACGGCGACATCATTAAGTGCTGTAAGCTTGAACAAAGAGTAACCAAATAAACAAGCTGTATTGACAGAGCTTGGCGTGACAATTTACTGGCAAGATAGCCAACAAGGATTATAAAGGAGAGAAAGTGACGCATATAGTATGCAGCGTGTGTGTGAGGGCTTCTTCGCTCAGCCACAACATTAAGGATCAATGTCCTGGAAAAAGGGCAATATTAACCCCCAAAGTTAAACTTTGACATAAAATACATTTTAAAACTTTTGTAAATTAATAATAAAATGTGTCCATGTAAGATCCTGTATGTATGTATGTATGTATGTATGTGTATATATATATATATAAATAAATAAAATGGGTAATAATAAAGGATCAACGCACACTGGTATACAATGGAAAAATGTTTCATTTATTTATGAAATGTACATCACTTGTAAGCACAATGCAAGTGACCAAAACTGCTGGTCAAAATTTTGAACCTAATTTACGAAAACTTACAGTATATTTGATAGAATTACTTCCATTCTTCTTGCTTACATATTAATTTTATTATTGCATTTTTTTTTTTTTTAGAAACATATTTTTAGTAAACATTTTGTATACAAAAGACAAGTTTTAAGAAAGATCATAGCAACTTCCAAGGATGTATCAGCAATTAGGAAACGTAGTAAAGAGTGTGATAGTACAGTATAATAGTCCTACTGTAAGAAGTTTTTGTATTATTCACAGTGTAGTATACCAAGTGTAGTGTAGTAACATAATCAATTTGGCAGCACTGGAAAAATAAGGAAAACAAAAACAGAAATAACTGTAAACATAAGGGAAATAGGAGGGAGGAGTAGACATCTTGGAGAGGGATTACGAGAGAAGGTCCACAAGGGAGCGCGCAGCTGCTAAACAAGGTCACAAGAAAAGCCTCCAAAAGCATAGTAACAAGATTATATGTTATGAAAAAATCACTATTTCAATTGAATCAGCAAGTTGTTTTTGAGGAGACTGGTTTCATACCAGCCCATATGTTGAAGATAAGCTTCAGTTTGAAGTTTAATAGAATGTGGGAGAGTCAATGAAGCTCTCTCAGAGGCCAAAGATGAAGCCTGATCCTCTTTATGAAGACAGGCCTCAAACCAATTTATTTGGAAGAGATTAAACAATGTTATTAAATTAAGTTATTGTGGGAGGGCTGTGATGAATACATTGCTGTTAAAAAAAAATGTAGTTGCAGAGATAATAAATTGATTTATTTTTTTACTTCTTTTGGTGAGTCTGGCTTCAGTTGGGAATCACAGGATAACCCATTACGGTGAGAGGGGAAGATCATTCAAAAGATGTGTAGTGGCATAATTTTTAACCTGGACCCAAATATTTTTAGTTGGTATGCAGTCCCAGAGACAATGATAAAGAGAACCCTCACATCAAGAACATATCGAAGTAGCAGGCCAACCCAGAGCTCCCTCATGCCCGTGCATTAACTGTACTCCTCACCAAACTGGCAGACAGGCTCCACGATGTCAGCCAATGTCAGAAATATAAATTAACCCCCTTAGCCCCCCAGTGTGTATCTGGTGGTTGTAGGGCTGTACAAATGAAAGTAGCGAATGTTCTGATGTTTGCAAAAAAAAAAATTTTCAATCTATATAAGAACAAAATGTTAAACTAAAATAATTTTGCATACAGTACATTTATATACATGTTCTTCACTTAATTCACTCATTAAAAAACGTCAATTTCTAAGCGGTTTTTGGGAGAAAAAATTCACAGTTAAGTGGATAATCTGTAAAGGAGCTAGAGGTTACCCCTGAAATGTGCCTCTAAATAAAGCCATGGGTGCAAGTCCTCTATAAATCACAATGACTATGGGTAATGATAGAAGTATTGAATGTCTAAACTTAAAATAATATTTTGGAAAGAGAAATTGTCCATAGAAGCTTATACCACCACTAATGCAGTCTGGACTTCCTGTACTGAGTGTCTATCATGGGTAAGCCCCAGTTGATGATTGGTAATAATGGCAATCATCATTTTTTTGTATACAGGTAGCCATCAATTTGGTGAAAGGTTTAAAGTCCTAATTAAGGAGTAATATAGGACAGAAGAGGTAACCAATGCTAGATCCTAACCTGGCTTAGGGAAGACAGTGAATAATCCATTGAAACTGGGATTGAGATAGTCACTGCGTAATGTTTAAAATAGATGTGTCAGAATGGGGACCACATAATTTCTCAAAGAGTTTATAGTAGCCGCCATTGAGCCCAACCAGACCCAGGGATTTGTTGGAGGGCTGCAAAAGAAAAGTCTGCAAAACATTCTCCTTAGTTACTGTCACATCTAGGCTAGCTTTATGGGAGTCCGTGAGCAATGGGAGTTTGGCTTTTGCAAACAAAGCGCGAGACAAAGCATTGTCTTGGAATGGGACTCAAGGTTGACAGTGTCTAGGTCGACACCTATTGGTCGACAGTGACTAGGTCGACACAAGAAATAGGTCAACACAGCCATTAGATCGACGTGAACAATGTCGACATCGAAAAAAGGGCGACATTAGTTGTTTTTTTGTGTGTGTCATTTTCTTCGTAAAGTGACTAGTGTCAACCTAATGGCTGGGTCGACCTGCTCTATACCGACCAATAGGTGTCGACCTAATGCATGCCGACCTAGACAGTGGCAACCTAGAGTCCGGATACTGCATTATCTATATCCATATGTGTTAACAAAGAAGAATAGTCAGAAAATGTGCAGATATAGCCTCATGAGAGGTATGTTTAATACCAGTAGAGGGACTAGTTGCGTACCTAATATAACCCTTTCTACAATGTTTAGTGACAGAAGCCAACAACTTCTCTGATTTGCAACCCCAGCGATAGAACTTCTTTTTTAGCAAGCTCTACACTTTGCGGTGCTAGACACACCCCTCTGACGGTGCACCCCCTAATAAAATGTGCTGCGCACGCCTATGAAAGAGGGTAAGCAGATTTACTAGTAAATAAATATGTAAAAATTATGTGCGATGTTTCAAATATAAAAAAAACCCTAGTGTTGACTGAGCAATAAATAATTACAATGAAAAGACAGCAGTAAAAGATGTATGGAGAAGATAATCCATATAATCCAAATAATGGAGGAAAATACAAGGGTGGTTCAATGATTAGACCTCTCATTGCATTATTCAACTCATATAATCAATAGTATGGCCAGGGTACAGATTATTTTCCCACATACAGATGTGTCCTGCTACGTTGTGGCTGCATTGCGCACACAATTTCTGGCATAGCAGCAGGGCATGCGCTATGCTGACTTTTGAATGGGAGCCGGCGATCACTTGTACATACACGCTTCCGCCACCCATACATTCCAATGGGAGTCGG
This sequence comes from Pseudophryne corroboree, assembly GCF_028390025.1. Classification (NCBI taxonomy): domain Eukaryota; kingdom Metazoa; phylum Chordata; class Amphibia; order Anura; family Myobatrachidae; genus Pseudophryne; species Pseudophryne corroboree. Next base: position 730,021,553 of record NC_086447.1, read on the forward strand.
CTAGCAATATGTACATGCCACAATCTGTGTGCATCACGGTCCTGCTAGAGAGCGCTGCTTTAAGCAGAAAAGGTGTAGAAGGACACACCTGTAGTCCCCATACTTGTCTAAGCATTTGTTTCAATGGTTCACCAAGGTATCTATCCTGGCATAGAGAGAAATCAGTGTTTGAGTGCCTGAAGCCAGGACATGGCAGCTTGCTTAACTTCACCATCGGTTGCGAATTACATTCCACCCAGGTGCTCCTTTGATGGTCCAAAGAGATGGAAATCACTCAATTCCAGGTCTGGGCTGTAGGGAAGATGGTCTAGTACCTCCCAATGGTAGTGCCATAACATAATGGGAACATCTGTCCTGCAGTTACCACAGACAGTGCACCAAACCCAAACCTTTTTCTGTGAATTACGTTATCACTGTACACTTTTACAAATTGGCGTTGAATTTCAGCTGCTGATGTGCCCTTTAAATGCAGAAATCTGATCACACTGCGCACCTCAATGTGTAACCATGTTTCCGCCAGCCCCACCATCTTAATACTGATGTTGGGACAGTATGACCGTTATGAGGGGCAGATAATGGCCGTGAGGGGAAGCAGTGGTCTACCTGCTCTGGCATGGTGGGAATGAAATAGAGAACATTACATATGTGAGAGGCTTGTTACCGTACTTATTGAACCACCCTCATATAATGATGGCAATGTAGTAAAGGGTAAAAACAAAAGGGGGTGCAGTAGTGCTGGAGCAGTAGGTTACTGTTGTCCAGTAAAGTGCCAGCCAAGGTAGCCAAAGAGGAGATAACCCAGTCCAACAGAGTTGTGTCCCAGTGTACTGATATTCACCCTCACTGCTGGAGAGATGGAGACAAGGGGGGTCATTCCGAGTTGTTCGCTCGGTAAATTTCATCGCATCGCTGCGATTTTCCGCTTAGTGCGCATGCGCAATGTTCGCACTGCGACTGCGCCAAGTAAATTTGCTATGAAGTTAGGTATTTTACTCACGGCTTTTTCTTCGTTCAGGCGATCGTAATGTGATTGACAGGAAGTGGGTGTTTCTGGGCGGAAACAGGCTGTTTTATGGGCATGTGAGAAAAAACGCTACCGTTTCTGGGAAAAACGCGGGAGTGGCTGGAGAAACGGAGGAGTGGCTGGCCGAACGCTGGGTGTGTTTGTGACGTCAAACCAGGAACGACAAGCACTGAACTGATCGCAGATGCCGAGTAAGTCTGGAGCTACTCAGAAACTGCACAGAGATGTCTTTTCGCAATATTGCGAATCTTTCGTTCGCAATTTTACTATGCTAAGATTCACTCCCAGTAGGCGTAGGCTTAGCGTGTGCAAAGCTACTAAAAACGGCTTGCGAGCGAACAACTCGGAATGACCCCCAAGGGGCCTAATTCTGAGTTGATCGCAGCAGCAAATTTGTTAGCAGTTGGGCAAAACCATGTGCACTGCAGGAGAGGCAGATATAACATGTGCAGAAAGAGTTAGATTTGGGTGGGGTGTATTCAAACTGAAATCTAAATTGCAGTGTAAAAATAAAGCAGCCAGTATTTACCCTGCACAGAAACAAAATAACCCACCCAAATCTAACTCTCTCTACACATGTCATATCTGCCCCCCCCTGCAGTGCACATGGTTTTGCCCAATTGCTAACAAACTTGCTGCTGCGATCAACTCAAAATTACCCCCAAGATGACATGTGTCAATGAAGCCAATGTAGGGATTGCCAGACAGACAACAAATCATGGATCAGTACACTCATGCTGCCGCAGCAGGTATAGTCCCGGCATCCACACTCACTGTTGCGATCCAGGTGTCAGACAGGCCGCCTGCTTTAAGCGTAGGCCTCCAAGGTCTCTTGTGGAACTGCGGTGGTAACACAGGGTCTCCCCTCTCTAGGACTGTCTCCAGAGATACAGTAGCTTCTGAAATAGGATGCGGGTGTATTGCTGTCCCATAGCAATGAAGATTCCTGCGTGGAAAGGGAGAGGCAGTTAAAAAGCGGTCATCACGATGCTCCAACCTCTGGAATTCTCTTGCATTTTCCCTATTCATACATATGCAAGTCAAACATGATTATTATTATTATTATTTTTCTATTGTATATAGAATATTTCAGGAGACCAGTTAAGTGGCACATGTAACCTTTAAAAGCTTAGTTATATAGCACAGTATTTCAGAACAAGTTGCCATAGTGATTGGTAAGGAACAGCTATTTGTAATTATAAAGAAAGCCAGTCATAAAAGAGACATTCTAATTCCTAAATCGAAAGAAAGCCATTTAAAGATTGATTCACTCACTTTCATAGTTTCTTTAAAAAATAAATAAATCCAGAAACAATACATTTAAAATGTCCTTATCTAATAATAGCGAATGAAGAAACAGAACTGCTGTGGTATTTTAAGATTGAAAATCTTACTGATAAAAAACAACTATTTTGTAGAAGCTGCAGTGAGGTAGCACAGTATGCAATGGAGGGAAATCAAACTGCCCCCTACAGCAACTCCAGCCCTGCAGCAGAAACTGTCATTAGCAAGGTCTTGTAAAATGTTCCACTACCATGATTATGTAATGCAGGGGCAAACGCAGGACTTCTGAAGGGGAGTATCCAGATATACTGTATATATATATATATATATATATATATATTAGTGATGTGCACCGGACATTTTTCGGGTTTTGTGTTTTGGTTTTGGATTCGGTTCCGCGGCCGTGTTTTGGATTCGGACGCGTTTTGGCAAAACCTCACCGAAAATTTTTTGTCGGATTCGGGTGTGTTTTGGATTCGGGTGTTTTTTTTAAAAAACCCTAAAAAACAGCTTAAATCATAGAATTTGGGGGTCATTTTGATCCCATAGTATTATTAACCTCAATAACCATAATTTACACTCATTTCCAGTCTATTCTGAACACCTCACACCTCACAATATTATTTTTAGTCCTACAATTTGCACCGAGGTCGCTGGATGGCTAAGCTAAGCGACACAAGTGGCCGACACAAACACCTGGCCCATCTAGGAGTGGCACTGCAGTGTCAGGCAGGATGGCACTTCAAAAAATAGTCCCCAAACAGCACATGATGCAAAGAAAAAAAGAGGCGCACCAAGGTCGCTGGATGGCTAAGCTAAGCGACACAAGTGGCCGACACAAACACCTGGCCCATTTAGGAGTAGCACTGCAGTGTCAGGCAGGATGGCACTTCAAAAAAATTGTCCCCAAACAGCACATGATGCAAAGAAAAAAAGAGGCGCACCAAGGTCGCTGTGTGACTAAGCTAAGCGACACAAGTGGCCGACACAAACACCTGGCCCATCTAGAAGTGGCACTGCAGTGTCAGGCAGGGTGGCACTTCAAAAAAATTGTCCCCAAACAGCACATGATGCAAAGAAAAATGAAAGAAAAAAGAGGTGCAAGATGGAATTGTCCTTGGGCCCTCCCACCCACCCTTATGTTGTATAAACAGGACATGCACACTTTAACGAACCCATCATTTCAGTGACAGGGTCTGCCACACGACTGTGACTGAAATGACTGGTTGGTTTGGGCCCCCACCAAAAAAGAAGCAATCAATCTCTCCTTGCACAAACTGGCTCTACAGAGGCAAGATGTCCACCTCATCATCATCCTCCGATTCCATCCCCCTCCTCACAGATTATTAATTCGTCCCCACTGGAATCCACCATCTCAGGTCCCCGTGTACTTTCTGGAGGCAATTGCTGCTGGTGAATGTCTCCACGGAGGAATTGATTATAATTCATTTTGATGAACATCATCTTCTCCACATTTTCTGGAAGTAACCTCGTACGCCGATTGCTGACAAAGTGAGCGGCTGCACTAAACACTCTTTCGGAGTACACACTGGAGGGAGGGCAACTTAGGTAGAATAAAGCCAGTTTGTGCAAGGGCCTCCAAATTGCCTCTTTTCCTGCCAGTATACGTACGGACTGTCTGACGTGCCTACTTGGATGCGGTCACTCATATAATCCTCCACCATTCTTTCAATGGTGACAGAATCATATGCAGTGACGGTAGACGACTGATGTCAGTAATCGTTGGCAGGTCCTTCAGTCCGGACCAGATGTCAGCACTCGCTCCAGACTGCCCTGCATCCCCGCCAGCGGGTGTGCTCGGAATTCTTAGCCTTTTCCTCGCACCCCCAGTTGCGGGTGAATGTGAAGGAGGAGATGTTGACGGGTCACGTTCCGCTTGATTTGACAATTTTCTCACCAGCAGGTCTTTGAACCTCTGCAGACTTGTGTCTGCCGGAAAGAGAGATACAACGTAGGTTTTAAATCTAGGATCGAGCACGGTGGCCAAAATGTAGTGCTCTGATTTCAACAGATTGACCACCCGTGAATCCTGGTTAAGCGAATGAAGGGCTCCATCCACAAGTCCCACATGCCTAGCGGAATCGCTCTGTTTTAGCTCCTCCTTCAATGTCTCCAGCTTCTTCTGCAAAAGCCTGATGAGGGGAATGACCTGACTCAGGCTGGCAGTGTCTGAACTGACTTCACGTGTGGCAAGTTCAAAGGGTTGCAGAACCTTGTACAACGTTGAAATCATTCTCCACTGCGCTTGAGTCAGGTGCATTCCCCCTCCTTTGCCTATATCGTAGGCAGATGTATAGGCTTGAATGGCCTTTTGCTGCTCCTCCATCCTCTGAAGCATATAGAGGGTTGAATTCCACCTCGTTACCACCTCTTGCTTCAGATGATGGCAGCAACAGCAGCGCCAGCAGCAGTAGGCGTTACACTCAAGGATGCATCGGAGGAATCCCAGGCAGGAGAGGACTCGTCAGACTTGACAGTGACATGGCCTGCAGGACTATTGGCTTTCCTGGGTAAGGAGGAAATTGACACTGAGGAAGTTGGTGGTGTGGTTTGCAGGAGCTTGATTACAAGAGGAAGGGATTTAGTGGTCAGTGGACTGCTTCCGCTGTCATCCAAAGTTTTTGAACTTGTCACTGACTTATGATGAATGCGCTGCAGGTGACGTATAAGGGAGGATGTTCCGAGGTGGTTAACGTCCTTACCCCTACTTATTACAGCTTGACAAAGGCAACACACAGCTTCAGCACGAGGTGGAAGTGGATCTTGATCTTTCCCTATTTTACCCTCCACATTTTTGTTCTCCATTTTTTAATGTGTGGAATTATATGCCAGTATCAATAGCAATGGCCTACTACTATATATACTGCGCACAACTAAAATGCACCACAGGTATAGAATGTAGATGGATAGTATACTTAATGACGACACAGAGGTAGGCACAGCAGTGGCCTTCCGTATCGTACTGCTATATATAGTATACTGGTGGTCACTGTGTCAGCAAACTGCAAAACTAAAATGCACCACAGGTATAGAATGTAGATGGATAGTATACTTAATGACGACACAGAGGTAGGCACAGCAGTGGCCTTCCGTATCATACTGCTATATATAGTATACTGGTGGTCACTGTGTCAGCAAACTGCAAAACTAAAATACACCACAGGTATAGAATGTAGATGGATAGTATACTTAATGACGACACAGAGGTAGGCACAGCAGTGGCCTTCCGTATCGTACTGCTATATATAGTATACTGGTGGTCACTGTGTCAGCAAACTGCAAAACTAAAATGCACCACAGGTATAGAATGTAGATGGATAGTATACTTAATGACGACACAGAGGTAGGCACAGCAGTGGCCTTCCGTATCGTACTGCTATATATAGTATACTGGTGGTCACTGTGTCAGCAAACTGCAAAACTAAAATGCACCACAGGTACAGAATGTAGATGGATAGTATACTTAATGATGACACAGAGGTAGGCACAGCAGTGGCCTTCCGTATCGTACTGCTATATATAGTATACTGGTGGTCACTGTGTCAGCAAACTGCAAAACTAAAATGCACCACAGGTATAGAATGTAGATGGATAGTATACTTAATGACGACACAGAGGTAGGCACAGCAGTGGCCTTCCGTATCGTATTGCTATATATAGTATACTGGTGGTCACTGTGTCAGCAAACTGCAAAACTAAAATGCACCACAGGTATAGAATGTAGATGGATAGTATACTTAATGACGACACAGAGGTAGGTACAGCAGTGGCCTTCCGTATCGTACTGCTATATATAGTATACTGGTGGTCACTGGTCAGCAAAACTCTGCACTGTACTCCTCCTATATAATATTAATTATACTGGTGGTCCCCAGTCCCCACAATAAAGCAGCACACTGAGCACAGATATGGAGTGTTTTTCAGGCAGACAACGTATACTGCTGGTCACTGTCAGCAAACTCTGCACTGTACTCCTGCTATATAATATAGCTGCTCCCCAGTCCCCACAATTAAGCAGTGTGAGCACAGATATATTATGCAGCACACTGAGCACAGATATGGAGCGTTTTTTTCAGGCAGGGAACGGATAAAACTGGTGGTCACTGATCAGCAAAACTCTGCACTGTACTCCTCCTAACAGCTGCTCCCCAGTCCTCCCCACAATTAAGCAATAAAGCAATCAAGTTCAACAATAAACGGAGAGGACGCCAGCCACGTCCTCTCCCTATCATCTCCAATGCACGAGTGAAAATGGCGGCGACGCGCGGCTGCTTATATAGAATCCGAATCTGCGAGAATCCGACAGCGGGATGATGACGTTCGGGCGCGCTCGGGTTAGCCGAGCAAGGCGGGAAGGTTCGAACCTGCCTCGGACCCGTGTAAAATGGGTGAAGTTCGGGGGGGTTTGGTTTCCGAGAATCCGAACCCGCTCATCACTAATATATATATATATGTCATGATAAAAGAGGTCACAGCCTCTGAAACGTTGACGAGTATACTACGTGTCAGCCTTTTCATTTACACGCCTGGAGTGCCGACTATCTGCCGTCTTTGCATTACACCTTCCAGTGTTTGTATGGCACCCGGCCAAGCTGCAACATTTGATGAGAGAGTGCCGGTCGTTTGTGCTGTATTATATATATACACATATATATTGATCGGTGGCACTCAGGGACGCAAACTTGTCACTACCAGCATGTCTGCTGTTATCAACGTTTCCATGTTATTTCAACAATTTCATATGTTGAAAAAACATTGAAATGTTGACGTCAGTAGACATTCTGGTTGTGTCAGGATTGCGTCCCTGAGTGCCGGCGATCGCTATATATATAAATATACATACACACACAGATACACACTCTCATGTTTGACTTCTCTTACGCTGGTACTGGTATGAAGCAGAGGACAATGGGGCCCTTATACCACATTTTACACATATATATTTATATATACACATGCATACAGTATATTAATGGCACAAAGTCCAACACAATTAGCAGCTGACTGCTGCGTCCTGGTTTCAAACAAGTAAATATACCCATACACCTGTTAGCACTTCCAGGACTTTTCTTTTCAAAGTAATTAAACACTGACACAGCTTACTCAAGAGATCGAGAGAGAGTACTCACATACATAACAATACACACACATACATACACTGCCTCTCCCGCCGCTGCTGGTGACCAACAGTATATAGTTGTACAGTACAGTAGGCCATTGCTGTATCTTGCAGATCTGTGTCACTGCAAGTATCCATTCCATATCTGTGCTGCATTTTTGTGAGCAGTATATATAGTAGTACAGTGCAGCATTTTGGTGACCAACAGTATATAGTTGTGCAGTACAGTAGGCCATTGCTGTATCTTGCAGCTCTGTGTCACTGCAAGTATCAATTCCATATCTGTGCTGCATTTTTGTGAGCAGTATATAAAGTAGTACAGTGCAGCATTTTGGTGACCAAGAGTATATAGATGTACAGTACAGTAGGCCATTGCTGTATCTTGCAGCTCCATGTCACTTCAAGTATCCATATCTGTGCTGCGTTGTTGTGAGCAATATAAATAGTAGTACAGTGCAGCATTTTGGTGACCAACAGTATATAGTTATACAGCACAGTAGGCCATTGCTGTATCTTGCAGCTCCGTGTCACTGCAAGTATCCATTCCATATCTGTGCTGCATTTTTGTGAGCAGTATATATAGTAGTACAGTGCAGCATTTTGGTGACCAACAGTATATAGTTGTACAGTACAGTAGGCCATTGCTATTGATATAAAAATATTACTGGCATATAATTCCACACATTAAAAAATGGAGAACAAAAATGTGGAGGGTGAAATAGGGAAAGATCAAGATCCACTTCCACCTAGTGCTGAAGCTGCTGCCACTAGTCATGGCAGAGATGATTCAATGCCATCAACATCGTCTGCCAAGGCCGATGCCCAATGTCATAGCAGAGAGCATGTAAAATAAAAAAAACTAAAGTTCAGTAAAATGACCCAAAAATCTAAATTAAAAGCGTCTGAGGAGAAGCGTATACTTGCCAATATGCCATTTACGACACGGAGTGGCAAGGAACGGCTGAGGCGCTGGCCTATGTTCATGGCTAGTGGTTCAGCTTCACATGAGGATGGAAGCACTCATCCTCCCACTAGAAAAATGAAAGGAGTTAAGATGGCAAAAAGCACAGCAAAGAACTGTGCGTTCTTCTAAATCCCAAATCCCAAAGGAGAGTCCAATTGTGTTGGTTGCGATGCCTGACCTTCCCAACACTGGACAGGAAGAGGTGGCTCCTTCCACCATTTGCACGCCCCCTGGAAGTGCTGGAAGGAGCACCCACAGTCCAGTTCCTGATAGTCAAATTGAAGATGTCACTGTTGAAGTACACCAGGATGAGGATATGGGTGTTGCTGGTGCTAAGGAGGAAATTGACAAGGAGAATTCTGATGGTGAGGTGGTTTGTTTAAGTCAGGCACCCGGGGAGACACCTGTTGTCCGTGGGATGAATATGGCCATTGACATGCCTGGTCAAATTACAAAAAAAAAATCACCTCTTCGGTGTGGAATTATTTTAACAGAAATGCGGACAACAGATCTCAAGCCGTGTGTTGCCTTTGTCAAGCTGTAATAAGTAGGGGTAAGGACGTTAACCACCTAGGACCATCCTCCCTTATACGTCACCTGGAGCGCATTCATCAGAAGTCATTGACAAGTTCAAAAACTGTGGGTGACAGTGGAAGCAGTCCACTGACAACTAAATCCCTTCCTCTTGTACCCAAGCTCCCGCAAACCACACCACCAACTCCCTCAGTGTCAATTTCCTCCTCCTCCTTAGACAGGAACGCCAATAGTCCTGCAGGCCATGTCACTGGCAAGTCTGACGAGTCCTCTCCTGACTGTGATTCCTCCGATAGATCCTTGAGTGTAATGCCTACTGCTGCTGTTGTTGCTGCTGGGAGTCGATCATCATCCCAGAGGGGAAGTCGGAAGACCACTTGTACTACTTCCAGTAAGCAATTGACTGTCCAACAGTCCTTTGCGAGGAAGATGAAATATCACAGCAGTCATCCTGTTTCAAAGCGGATAACTCAGGCCTTGGCAGCTGTGTCGGTGTTAGACGTGCGTTCGGTGTCCGGCGTTAGTTCACAGGGACTTAGAGAATTTCTTGAGGTAGTGTGTCCCCGGTACCAATTACCATCTAGGTTCCACTTCTCTAGGCAGGCGATACCGAGAATGTACACAAACGTCAGAAAAAGACTCACCAGTGTCCTAAAAAATGCAGTAGTACCCAATGTCCACTTAACAACGGACATGTGGACAAGTGGAGCAGGGCAGACTCAGGACTATATGACTGTGGCAGCCCACTGGGTAGATGTATTGCCTCCCGCAGCAAGAACAGCAGCGGCGGCATCAGTAGCAGCATCTCGCAAACGCCAACTCGTTCCTAGGCAGGCTACGCTTTGTATCACTGTTTTCCATAAGAGGCACACAGCTGACAACCTCTTACGGAAACTGAGGAACATCATCGCAGATTGGCTTACCCTAATTGGACTCTCCTGGGGATTTGTGACATCGGACAACGCCACCAATATTGTGCGTGCATTACATGTAGGCAAATTCCAGCACGTCCCATGTTTTTCACACACATTGAATTTGGTGGTGCAGAATTTAAAAAAAAAAACGACTGGGGCGTGCAAGAGATGCTGTCGGTGGCCCGAAGAATTGCAGGCCACTTTCGGCATTCAGCCACCGCGTGCCGAAGACTGGAGTACCAGCAAACACTCCTGAATTTGCCCCGCCATCATCTGAAGCAAGAGGTGGTAACGAGGTGGAATTCAACCCTCTATATGCCTCAGAGGATGGAGGAGCAGCAAAAGGCCATTCAAGCCTATACATCTGCCTACGATATAGGCAAAGGAGGGGGAATGCACCTGACTCAAGCGCAGTGAAGAATGATTTCAACGTTGTGCAAGGTTCTGCAACCCTTTGAACTTGCCACACGTGAAGTCAGTTCAGACACTGCCAGCCTGAGTCAGGTCATTCCCCTCATCAGGCTTTTGCAGAAGCAGCTGGAGAGATTGAAGGAGGAGCTAAAACAGAGCGATTCCGCTAGGCATGTGGGACTTGTGGATGGAGCCCTTCATTCGCTTAACCAGGATTCACGGGTGGTCAATCTGTTGATATCAGAGCACTACATTTTGGCCACCGTGCTCGATCCTAGGTTTAAAGCCTACGTTGTATCTCTCTTTCCTTCAGGCACAAGTCTGCAGAGGTTCAAAGACCTGCTGGTGAGACACTTGTCAACTCAAGCGGAACGTGACACGTCAACAGCTCCTCCTTCACATTCTCCCGCAACTGGGGCTGCGCGGAAAAGGCTGAGAATTCCGAGCCCACCCGCTGGCGGTGATGCGTGGCAGTCTGGAGCGAGTGCTGACATCAGGTCCGGACTGAAGGACCAGCCAATGATTTCTGACATGTCATCTACTGTCACTGCATATGATTCTTTTCTGTCACCATTGAAAGAATGGTGGAGGATTATATGAGTGACAGCATCCAAGTAGGCATACGTACGTATACTGGCAGGAAAAAGAGGCAATTTGGAGGCCCTTGCAAAAACTGGCTTTATTTTACCTAAGTTGCCCCCCCTCCAGTGTGTACTCCGAAAGAGTGTTTAGTGCAGCCGGTCACCTTGTCAGTGATCGGCGTACGAGGTTACTTCCACGAAATGTAGAGAAGATGATGTTCATCAAAATAAATTATAATCAATTCCTCTGTGGAGACATTCACCAGCAATTGCCTCCAGAAAGTACACAGGGACCTGAGTTGGTGGATTCCAGTGGGGACGAATTAATAATCTGTGAGGAGGGGGATGTACACAGTGAAAGGGGTGAGGAATCGGAGGATGATGATGAGGTCGACATCTTGCCTCTGTAGAGCCAGTTTGAGCAAGAAGAGATTGATTGCTTCTTTTTTTGGTGGGGGCCCAAACCAACCAGTCATTTCAGCAACAGTCGTGTGGCAGACCCTGTGGCTGAAATGATGGGTTTGTTAAAGTGTGCATGTCCTGTTTATACAACATAAGGGTGGGTGGGAAGGCCCAAGGACAATTCCAACTTGCACCTCTTTTTCTCTGACGTCCTAGTGGATGCTGGGAATTCCGTAAGGACCATGGGGAATAGCGGCTCCGCAGGAGACTGGGCACAACTAAGAAAGATTTAGGACTACCTGGTGTGCACTGGCTCCTCCCTCTATGCCCCTCCTCCAGACCTCAGTTAGAATTTTGTGCCCGGCCGAGCTGGATGCACACTAGGGGCTCTCCTGAGCTCCTAGAAAAGAAAGTATATTTTAGGTTTTTTATTTTCAGTGAGATCTGCTGGCAACAGACTCACTGCTACGTGGGACTAAGGGGAGAGAAGCGAACCTACCTGCTTGCAGCTAGCTTGGGCTTCCAGGCTACTGGACACCATTAGCTCCAGAGGGATCGAACACAGGCCCAGCCTCGGTCGTCCGGTCCCGGAGACGCGCCGCCGTCCCCCTTACAGAGCCAGAAGCAAGAAGACGTTCCTGGAAATCGGCGGCAGAAGACTTCGGTCTTCATCAAGGTAGCGCACAGCACTGCAGCTGTGCGCCATTGCTCCCCATGCACACCACATACTCCGGTCACTGATGGGTGCAGGGCGCTGGGGGGGGGGGCGCCCTGTGCTGCAATATGAGTACCTTGCTGGCAAATACCACATAATATAGTCATAAAGACTATATATGTGTAAAATACCCCTGCCAAATAAACATTTAAAATAGCGGGAGAAGTCCGCCGGAAAAGGGGCGGGGCTATCTCCCTCAGCACACTGGCGCCATTTTCCCTCACAGCTCCGCTGGAAGGACGCTCCCAAGGCTCTCCCCTGCAGTTTCCAGACTACATAGGGTAAAAAAGAGAGGAGGGGCACTAAATTTAGGCGCATATAATATATATATAGCTGCTATAGGGAAAAATCACTTGTGTAGTGTGTATCCCTGCATTATATAGCGCTCTGGTGTGTGCTGGCATACTCTCTCTCTGTCTCCCCAAAGGACTTTGTGGGGTCCTGTCCTCGTTCTGAGCATTCCCTGTGTGTGTGCGGTGTGTCGGTACGGCTGTGTCGACATGTTTGATGAGGAGGCTTATGTGGAGGCGGAGCAGGGGCCGATAAATGTGATGTCACCCCCTGCAAAGTCGACACCTGAATGGATGGACATGTGGAAGGAATTAAGTGACAGTGTCAACTCATTACATAAAAGGTTTGATGACATAGCAGATGTGGGATAGCCGGCTTCTCAGCTCGTGCCTGCCCAGGCGTCTCAAAAGCCATCAGGGGCTCTAAAACGCCCGCTACCTCAGATGGCAGACACAGATGTCGACACGGATACTGACTCCAGTGTCGACGATGATGAGACTAGTGTACATTCCAATAGAGCCACCCGTTACATGATTACGGCAATGAAGAATGTGTTGCACATTTCTGATATTACCCCAGGTACCACAAAAAAGGGTATTATGTTTGGGGAGAAAAAACTACCAGTGGTTTTTCCCCCTTCTGATGAATTAAATGAAGTATGTGAAGAAGCGTGGGCTTCCCCCGATAAGAAACTGGTAATTTCTAAAAAGTTACTAATGGCGTACCCTTTCCCGCCAGAGGATAGGTCACGTTGGGAGACATCCCCTAGGGTGGATAAAGCGCTCACACGCCTGTCAAAGAAGGTGGCACTACCGTCTCCGGACACGGCCGCCCTAAAGGAACCTGCTGAAGCAGGAGGCTATCCTGAAGTCTGTATATACACACTCAGGAATTATACTGAGACCGGCGTGGTCAGATTCCCTGTCGGAAAACATTGATACCCTAGACAGGGACACTATATTGCTAACCGTAGAGCATATTAAAGACGCTGTCTTATACATGAGAGATGCACAAAGGGATATTTGCCGGCTGGCATCTAAAATAAACGCAATGTCCATTTCTGCCAGGAGAGGATTGTGGACTCGGCAGTGGACAGGAGATGCAGATTCTAAAAGGCACATGGAAGTTTTGCCTTACAAGGGTGAGGAGTTGTTTGGGGATGGTCTCTCGGATCTCGTTTCCACAGCAACAGCTGGGAAGTCAGCATTTTTACCCCATGTTCCCTCACAGCCAAAGAAAGCACCGTATTATCAGGTACAGTCCTTTCAGCCCCAGAAAGGCAAGCGGGTTAGAGGCGCGTCCTTTCTGCCCAGAGGCAGAGGTAGAGGAAAAAAGCTGCAACATACAGCCAGTTCCCAGGAACAAAAGTCCTCCCCCGCTTCCTCTAAGTCCACCGCATGACGCTGGGGCTCCACAGGCGGAGCCAGGTACGGTGGAGGCCCGTCTCAAGAACTTCAGCAACCAGTGGGCTCGTTCACAGGTGGATCCCTGGATTCTACAGGTAGTATCTCAGGGGTACAAGCTGGAATTCGAGACGTCTCCCCCTCGCCGTTTCCTCAAATCTGCCTTGCCGACAGCTCCCCCGGACAGGAAGGCAGTGCTGGAGGTGATTCACAAGCTGTATTCTCAGCAGGTGATAATCAAGGTACCCCTCCTTCAACAAGGACGGGGTTACTATTCCACAATGTTTGTGGTACCGAAACCGGACGGTTCGGTGAGACCCATTTTAAATTTAAAATCTTTGAACACTTATATAAGAAGGTTCAAGTTCAAGATGGAATCGCTCAGAGCGGTGATTGCAAGCCTGGACGAGGGGGATTACATGGTGTCACTGGACATCAAGGATGCTTACCTGCATGTCCCCATTTACCCTCCTCACCAGGAGTACCTCAGATTTGTGGTACAGGACTGTCATTACCAATTCCAGACGTTACCGTTTGGTCTGTCCACGGCACCGAGGGTATTTACCAAGGTAATGGCCGAAATGATGATACTCCTTCGGAAAAAGGGAGTTTTAATTATCCCGTACTTGGACGATCTCCTTATAAAGGCGAGGTCCAGGGAGCAGTTGTTGATCGGAGTAGCACTAGCTCGGGAAGTGCTACAACAGCACGGCTGGATCCTGAATATTCCAAAGTCGCAGCTGGTTCCTACAACGCGTCTACTGTTCCTGGGAATGGTTCTGGACAAAGAACAGAAAAAAGTGTTTCTCCCGGAGGAGAAGGCCAAGGAGTTATCGTCTCTAGTCAGAGACCTCCTAAAACCAAAACAGGTGTCGGTGCACCACTGCACGCGAGTCCTGGGAAAGATGGTGGCTTCTTACGAAGCAATTCCATTCGGAAGGTTCCATGCAAGGATCTTTCAGTGGGATCTGTTGGACAAGTGGTCCGGGTCGCATCTTCAGATGCATCGGCTGATAACCCTGTCGCCAAGGGCCAGGGTGTCGCTACTGTGGTGGCTGCAGAGTGCTCATCTTCAAGAGGGCCGCAGATTCGGCATACAGGACTGGATCCTGGTGACCACGGATGCCAGCCTTCGAGGTTGGGGGGCAGTCACATAGGGAAGAAACTTCCAAGGACTATGGACAAGTCAGGAGACTTCCCTACACATAAATATTCTGGAACTAAGGGCCATTTACAATGCCCTATGTCAGGCAAGACCCCTGCTTCAACACCAGCCGGTGCTGATACAGTCAGACAACATCATGGCGGTCGCCCATGTAAATCGTCAGGGCGGCACAAGAAGCAGGATGGCGATGGCAGAAGCCACAAGGATTCTCCGATGGGCGGAAAATCATGTGTTAGCACTGTCAGCAGTGTTCATTCCGGGAGTGGACAACTGGGAAGCAGACTTCCTCAGCAGGCACGACCTCCACCCGGGAGAGTGGGGACTTCATATACTTGTGGTTCCGGATTGGCCAAGAAGAGCTTGGTACCCAGAACTTCAAGAAATGATCACAGAGGACCCATGGCCTCTGCCGCTCAGACAGGACCTGCTGCAGCAGGGACCCAGTCTGTTCCAAGACTTACTGCGACTGCGTTTGACGGCATGGCGGTTGAACGCCGGATCCTGAAGGAAAAGGGCATTCCGGAGGAAGTCATCCCTACGCTGATTAAAGCTAGGAAGGAGGTGACCGCAAACCATTATCACCGCATATGGCGAAAATATGTTGCGTGGTGTGAGGCCAGAAGGGCCCCAACGGAGGAATTTCAGCTGGGTCGATTTCTGCACTTCCTACAGTCAGGGGTGACTATGGGCCTCAAATTAGGTTCCATTAAGGTCCAGATTTCGGCTCTGTCGATTTTCTTCCAAAAAGAACTGGCTTCAGACGTTTGTTAAAGGAGTGCTGCATATTCAGCCCCCTTTTGTGCCTCCAGTGGCACCTTGGGATCTCAACGTGGTGTTGGATTTCCTTAAGTCACATTGGTTTGAGCCAGTTAAAACCATGGAACTAAAATATCTCACGTGGAAAGTGGTCATGCTGTTGGCCTTGGCTTCGGCCAGGCGTCTGTCAGAATTGGCGGCTTTGTCATGTAAAAGCCCTTATCTGATTTTCCATATGGATAGGGCAGAATTGAGGACTCGCCCCCAATTTCTTCCTAAGGTGCTATCTGCTTTTCATTTGAACCAACCTATTGTGGTGCCTGCGGCTACTAAGGACTTGGAGGATTCCAAGTTGCTGGACGTAGTCAGGGCCCTGAAAATCTATGTTTCCAGGATTGCTGGAGTCAGGAAAACTGACTCGCTATTTATCCTGTATGCGCCCAACAAGCTGGGTGCTCCTGCTTCAAAGCAGTCTATTGCTCGCTGGATCTGTAGTACGATTCAACTTGCACATTCTGCGGCTGGACTGCCGCATCCTAAATCTGTAAAAGCCCATTCCACGAGGAAAGTGGGCTCTTCTTGGGTGGCTGCCCGAGGGGTCTCGGCTTTACAACTTTGCCGAGCTGCTACTTGGTCGGGTTCAAACACGTTTGCTAAGTTCTGCAAGTTTGATACCCTGGCTGAGGAGGACCTTGCTTTTGCTCATTCGGTGCTGCAGAGTCATCCGCACTCTCCCGCCCGTTTGGGAGCTTTGGTATAATCCCCATGGTCCTTACGGAGTTCCCAGCATCCACTAGGACGTCAGAGAAAATAAGAATTTACTCACCGGTAATTCTATTTCTCGTAGTCCGTAGTGGATGCTGGGCGCCCATCCCAAGTGCGGATTGTCTGCAATACTTGTATATAGTTATTGCCTAACTAAAGGGTTATTGTTTAGAGCCATCTGTTGAGAGGCTCAGTTATTTTTCATACTGTTAACTGGGTATAGTATCACGAGTTATACGGTGTGATTGGTGTGGCTGGTATGAGTCTTACCCGGGATTCCAAAATCCTTTCCTTATTGTGTCAGCTCTTCCGGGCACAGTATCCTAACTAAGGTCTGGAGGAGGGGCATAGAGGGAGGAGCCAGTGCACACCAGGTAGTCCTAAATCTTTCTTAGTTGTGCCCAGTCTCCTGCGGAGCCGCTATTCCCCATGGTCCTTACGGAGTTCCCAGCATCCACTACGGAAAACGAGAAATAGAATTACCGGTGAGTAAATTCTTATTTTTTTATTTATCTTTGCATCATGTGATGTTTGGGGCCAATTTTTTTAAGTGCCATCCTGTCTGACTCTGCAGTGCCACTCCTAGATGGGCCAAGTGTTTGTGCCGCCAACTTGGATCGCTTAGCTTAGTCATCCAGCGACCTCGGTGCAAATTTTAGGACTAAAAATAATATTGTGAGGTGTGAGGTATTCAGAATAGACTGGAAATGAGTGTAAATTATGGTTATTGAGGTTAATAATACTATAGGATCAAAATTACCCCAAAATTCTATGATTTAAACTGTTTTTGAGGGGGTTTTGAAAAAAAACACCCGAATCCACCAAAAAATTTTCAGGGAGGTTTTGCCAAAACGCATCCGAATCCAAAACACGGCCGCGGAACCGAATCCAAAACCAAAACACAAAACCTGAAAAACTTCCGGTGCACATCTCTAGTATATATATATATATATATATATATATATATATACACACTGCTCAAAAAAATAAAGGGAACACTTAAACAACACAATGTAACAATGTGTCAATCACACTTCTGTGAAATCAAACTGTCCACTTAGGAAGCAATACTGATGGGCAATCAATTTCACATGCTGTTGTGCAAATGGAATAGACAACAGGTGGAAATTATAGGCAATTAGCAAGACACACCCAATAAAGGAGTTGTTCTGCAGGTGGTGACCACAGACCACTTCTCAGCTCCTATGCTTTCTGGCTGATGTTTTGGTCACTTTTGAAAGCTGGCGGTGCTTTCACTCTAGTGGTAGCATGAGACGGAGTCTACATCCCACACAAATGGCTCAGGTAGTGCAGCTCATCCAGGATGGCACATCAATACGAGCTGTGGCAAGAAGGTTTGCTGTGTCTGTAGTGTCCAGAGCATGAAGGCGCTACCAGGAGACAGGCCAGTACATCAGGAGATGTGGAGGAGGCCGTAGGAGGGCAACAACCCAGCAGCAGGACCGCTACCTCCGTCTTCGTGCAAGGAGGAACAGGAGGAGCACTGCCAGAGCTCTACAAAATGACCTCCAGCAAGCCACAAATGTGCATGTGTCTACTCAAACGATCAGAAACAGACTCCATGAGGGTGGCATGAGGGCCCGACGTCCACAGGTGGGGGTTGTGCTTACAGCCCAAAACCATGCAGGACGTTTGGCATTTGCCAGAGAACACCAAGATTGGCAAATTCGCCACTGGCGCCCTGTGCTCTTCACAGATGAAAGCAGGTTCTCACTGAGCACATGTGACAGACGTGACAGAGTCTGGAGACGCAAAGGAGAACGTTCTGCTGCCTGCAACATCCTCCAGCATGACCGGTTTGGCAGTAGGTCAGTAATGGTGTGGGGTGGCATTTCTTTGGGGGGCCGCACAGCCCTCCATGTGCTCGCCAGAGGTAGCATGACTGCCATTAGGTACCGAGATGAGATCCTCAGACCCCTTGTGAGACCATATGCTGGTGCGGTTGGCCCTGGGTTCCTCCTAATGCAAGACAATGCTAGACCTCATGTGGCTGGAGTGTGTCAGCAGTTCCTGCAAGACGAAGGCATTGATGCTATGGACTGTTCCCCAGACCTGAATCCAACTGAGCACATCTGGGACATCATGTCTCGCTCCATCCACCACGTTGCACCACAGACTGTCCAGGAGTTGGCGGATGCTTTAGTCCAGGTCTGGGAGGAGATCCCTCAGGAGACCATCCACCACCTCATCAGGAGCCTGCCCAGGCATTGTAGGGAGGTCATACAGGCACGTGGAGGCCACACACACTACTGAGCCTCATTTTGACTTGTTTTAAGGATTATATCAAAGTTGGATCAGCCTGTAGTGTGTTTTTCCAGTTTAATTTTGAGTGTGACTCCAAATCCATGGGTTAATAAATGTGATTTACATTGATAATTTTTGTGTGATTTTGTTGTCAGCACAGTCAACTACTTAAAGAACAAATTATTTAATAAGAATATTTAATTCATTCAGATCTAGGACGTGTTATTTTACTGTTACCTTTATTTTTTTGAGCAGTGTATATATATATATATATATATATATATATATATATATATATATATATATATATATTTACATTTGGGGAAACCCCCCAGAGTAAATCTTGCGTTTGCCCCTGCTAAAATGAGGTATTTAGTTTTATCATCTTATTTTTTTTAAATAAGATTGACCACCTAAAACATAAATTATACAATATGCAATATATCATTAGCAATTATTTAGTTAGCAACACAATAACGTTAGTCAATCCGTTGAGAACATCCGTTTTCAGTTTCTCTAATAATAAAAACAAACGCATTAATACACTATGGAAATTAGTTTGGACACTAGGGTGATGTAATTGTTCCTACACATTGTCAGGATGTAAAATTCTGCAAATATAGTACTGTCTATGCATCTTGGACATTCATCAGACACTGCTGAGATTTCTATATTCTCTGTGGGCGGGTAAGTAGGGTCAATGTGGGCTAATGCCTGTGAACATTAGGGATGAGCGGGTTCGGTTCCTCGGAATCCGAACCCGCCCGAACTTCAGTTTTTTTCACACGGGGCCGAGCGACTCGGATCTTCCCGCCTTGCTCGGTTAACCCGAGCGCGCCCGAACGTCATCATCCCGCTGTCGGATTCTCGCGAGGCTCGGATTCTATCGCGAGACTCGGATTCTATATAAGGAGCCGCGCGTCGCCGCCATTTTCACACGTGCATTGAGATTCATAGGGAGAGGACGTGGCTGGCGTCCTCTCCGTTTATAGAGAAGAGAGTGAGACAGTAGAGAGAGACACAGTAGTAATTTTGGGGAGCATTAGGAGGAGTACTAGTAGTTACTTGCTGAAGTGATAGATAGTGTGACTGTATTATCTGACTTGTGGGGGAGACACTGACTGTGGGGAGCAGTTAGAGTCTGAGAGCAGGACTCAGGAGTACATATAACGTACAGTGCACACTTTTGCTGCCAGAGTGCCACACTGCCATTGTGACCACACTGACCACCAGTATAATATATATTGTGATTGTCTGCTTAGGAGTACTACTTGCAAGTTGCTGATAGTGTGACCACTGACCAGTGACCTGACCACCAGTTTAATAATCACCACCAGTGAGTTTAATACATATATATATATATATATATATATAATTGTATATAATATATATATAATATTGTATACCACCTACCCGTGTTTTTTTCTTTTCTTTCTTCTTTATACATACTACTATAGTAGCTTACTGTAGCAGTCTGCGGTGCTGCTGAGCTGACAGTGTCCAGCAGGTCCGTCATCAGTCATTACATAATAAATATATATACCTGTCCGGCTGCAGTACTAGTGATATTATATATATATATTGATTTCATCTCATTATCATCCAGTCTATATTAGCAGCAGACACAGTACGGTAGTACACGGCTGTAGCTAACTCTGTGTCGGCAGTCGCTCGTCCATCCATAATTGTATACCACATAACCGTGTTTTTTTTTTTTTCTTTCTTCTTTATACATACTACTATAGTAGCTTACTGTAGCAGTCTGCGGTGCTGCTGAGCTGACAGTGTCCAGCAGGTCCGTCATCAGTCATTACATAATAAATATATATACCTGTCCGGCTGCAGTACTAGTGATATTATATATATATATATATATATTGATTTCATCTCATTATCATCCAGTCTATATTAGCAGCAGACACAGTACGGTAGTCCACGGCTGTAGCTACCTCTGTGTCGGCAGTCGCTCGTCCATCCATAATTGTATACCACCTACCCGTGGTTTTTTTTTTCTTTCTTCTTTATACATACTACTATAGTAGCTTACTGTAGCAGTCTGCGGTGCTGCTGAGCTGACAGTGTCCAGCAGGTCCGTCATCAGTCATTACATAATAAATATATATACCTGTCCGGCTGCAGTACTAGTGATATTATATATATATATATATATTGATTTCATCTCATTATCATCCAGTCTATATTAGCAGCAGACACAGTACGGTAGTACACGGCTGTAGCTACCTCTGTGTCGGCAGTCGCTCATCCATCCATAATTGTATACCACCTAACCGTGGTTTTTTTTTTTTCTTTCTTCTTTATACATACTACTATAGTAGCTTACTGTAGCAGTCTGCGGTGCTGCTGAGCTGACAGTGTCCAGCAGGTCCGTCATCAGTCATTACATAATAAACATATCTACCTGTCCGGCTGCAGTACTAGTGTGATATTATATATATATATATATATATATATATTGATTTCATCTCATTATCATCCAGTCTATATTAGCAGCAGACACAGTACGGTAGTCCACGGCTGTAGCTACCTCTGTGTCGGCAGTCGCTCGTCCATCCATAATTGTATACCACCTACCCGTGGTTTTTTTTTTCTTTCTTCTTTATACATACTACTATAGTAGCTTACTGTAGCAGTCTGCGGTGCTGCTGAGCTGACAGTGTCCAGCAGGTCCGTCATCAGTCATTACATAATAAATATATATGCCTGTCCGGCTGCAGTACTAGTGATATTATATATATATATATATTGATTTCATCTCATTATCATCCAGTCTATATTAGCAGCAGACACAGTACGGTAGTCCACGGCTGTAGCTACCTCTGTGTCGGCAGTCGCTCGTCCATCCATAATTGTATACCACCTACCCGTGTTTTTTTTTTTTTCTTTCTTCTTTATACATACTACTATAGTAGCTTACTGTAGCAGTCTGCGGTGCTGCTGAGCTGACAGTGTCCAGCAGGTCCGTCATCAGTCATTACATAATAAATATATCTACCTGTCCGGCTGCAGTACTAGTGATATTATATATATATATATTGATTTCATCTCATTATCATCCAGTCTATATTAGCAGCAGACACAGTACGGTAGTCCACGGCTGTAGCTACCTCTGTGTCTTTTAGATGTGCCTATTAAAATATGGAGAACAAAAATGTTGAGGTTCCAAAATTAGGGAAAGATCAAGATCCACTTCCACCTCGTGCTGAAGCTGCTGCCACTAGTCATGGCCGAGACGATGAAATGCCAGCAACGTCGTCTGCCAAGGCCGATGCCCAATGTCATAGTACAGAGCATGTAAAATCCAAAACACAAAATATCAGTAAAAAAAGGACTCCAAAATCTAAAATAAAATTGTCGGAGGAGAAGCGTAAACTTGCCAATATGCCATTTACCACACGGAGTGGCAAGGAACGGCTGAGGCCCTGGCCTATGTTCATGGGTAGTGGTTCAGCTTCACATGAGGATGGAAGCACTCAGCCTCTCGCTAGAAAACTGAAAAGACTCAAGCTGGCAAAAGCACCGCAAAGAACTGTGCGTTCTTCGAAATCCCAAATCCACAAGGAGAGTCCAATTGTGTCGGTTGCGATGCCTGACCTTCCCAACACTGGACGTGAAGAGCATGTGCCTTCCACCATTTGCACGCCCCCTGCAAGTGCTGGAAGGAGCACCCGCAGTCCAGTTCCTGATAGTCAGATTGAAGATGTCAGTGTTGAAGTACACCAGGATGAGGAGGATATGGGTGTTGCTGGCGCTGGGGAGGAAATTGACAAGGAGGATTCTGATGGTGAGGTGGTTTGTTTAAGTCAGGCACCCGGGGAGACACCTGTTGTCCGTGGGAGGAATAGGGCCGTTGACATGCCTGGTGAAAATACCAAAAAAATCAGCTCTTCGGTGTGGAAGTATTTCACCAGAAATGCGGACAACATTTGTCAAGCCGTGTGTTGCCTTTGTCAAGCTGTAATAAGTAGGGGTAAGGACGTTAACCACCTCGGAACATCATCCCTTATACGTCACCTGGAGCGCATTCATAATAAGTCAGTGACAAGTTCAAAAACTTTGGGCGACAGCGGAAGCAGTCCACTGACCAGTAAATCCCTTCCTCTTGTAACCAAGCTCACGCAAACCACCCCACCAACTCCCTCAGTGTCAATTTCCTCCTTCCCCAGGAATGCCAATAGTCCTGCAGGCCATGTCACTGGCAATTCTGACGAGTCCTCTCCTGCCTGGGATTCCTCCGATGCATCCTTGCGTGTAACGCCTACTGCTGCTGGCGCTGCTGTTGTTGCTGCTGGGAGTCGATGGTCATCCCAGAGGGGAATTTGTAAGCCCACTTTTACTACTTCCACCAAGCAATTGACTGTCCAACAGTCCTTTGCGAGGAAGATGAAATATCACAGCAGTCATCCTGTTGCAAAGCGGATAACTGAGGCCTTGACAACTATGTTGGTGTTAGACGTGCGTCCGGTATCCGCCGTTAGTTCACAGGGAACTAGACAATTTCTTGAGGTAGTGTGCCCCCGTTACCAAATACCATCTAGGTTCCACTTCTCTAGGCAGGTGATACCGAGAATGTACACGGACGTCAGAAAAAGACTCACCAGTGTCCTAAAAAATGCAGTTGTACCCAATGTCCACTTAACCACGGACATGTGGACAAGTGGAGCAGGGCAGGGTCAGGACTATATGACTGTGACAGCCCACTGGGTAGATGTATGGACTCCCGCCGCAAGAACAGCAGCGGCGGCACCAGTAGCAGCATCTCGCAAACGCCAACTCTTTCCTAGGCAGGCTACGCT
Source organism: Pseudophryne corroboree (assembly GCF_028390025.1). Lineage (NCBI taxonomy): Eukaryota > Metazoa > Chordata > Amphibia > Anura > Myobatrachidae > Pseudophryne > Pseudophryne corroboree. Next base: position 730,044,981 of record NC_086447.1, read on the forward strand.
TTGCATCACCGGTTTCCAGAATACGCACACAGCTGAAAACCTCTTACGGCAACTGAGGAAGATCATCGCGGAATGGCTTATCCCAATTGGACTCTCCTGTGGATTTGTGGCATCGGACAACGCCAGCAATATTGTGTGTGCATTAAATATGGGCAAATTCCAGCACGTCCCATGTTTTGCACATACCTTGAATTTGGTGGTGCAGAATTTTTTAAAAAACGACAGGGGCATGCAAGAGATGCTGTCGGTGGCCAGAAGAATTGCGGGACACTTTCGGCGTACAGGCACCACGTACAGAAGACTGGAGCACCACCAAAAACGCCTGAACCTGCCCTGCCATCATCTGAAGCAAGAAGTGGTAACGAGGTGGAATTCAACCCTCTATATGCTTCAGAGGTTGGAGGAGCAGCAAAAGGCCATTCAAGCCTAAACAATTGAGCACGATATAGGAGGTGGAATGTACCTGTCTCAAGCGCAGTGGAGAATGATTTCAACGTTGTGCAAGGTTCTGCAACCTTTTGAACTTGCCACACGTGAAGTCAGTTCAGACACTGCCAGCCTGAGTCAGGTCATTCCCCTCATCAGGCTTTTGCAGAAGAAGCTGGAGGCATTGAAGGAGGAGCTAAAAGGGAGCGATTCCGCTAGGCATGTGGGACTTGTGGATGGAGCCCTTAATTCGCTTAACAAGGATTCACGGGTGGTCAATCTGTTGAAATCAGAGCACTACATTTTGGCCACCGTGCTCGATCCTAGATTTAAAACCTACCTTGGATCTCTCTTTCCGGCAGACACAAGTCTGCTGGGACAAAAAACAAGAGTGGTAAGACTTGCGCCCTGTAGCTGCTTTGTACCACTTCCCTAGGATCACCACTCACTAATTTACATATAATACAAAAAATATGGAGTGGTCCACAAGCGCTACAATATATCAAGATTCCTCATGAATTTCTTTAGTATTCAGGTGAAGACTTCTTCCAACAGGTTCGCACCTTTGGACTAACCTCCTCCAAAGGGGAACGTGCCTCAAAAGGTATCTTTTACGCCACCTCTGAATTCACATGCGATCACTCTCTCCCTACGTATAGACGCTCACCTTAATAAAGAGCCCTATGTGTCTTGAAAGGTTTCTTTATTCTGATCTTCTCATAAAGCTTTATATTCATACAGCAAAGGATTTATCCTCCCCCTTCAATATGACGCTCACCTTATAGTTGGGCCCTATGTTCATTGAAAGGTTTCTTTTCAACGTATCCTTCCTTGGACCCCTCTTAAGTACAGGTGCCGTCCTCCCTCAGAATCGAGGATCCTCAGATACTCATAGGGTGAGATGTATAAAGTCCATCCAAAAAGTGGTATTATGTAAAAACAGATTTTTATTTTACATCAACTCCATTAACCATATGGTAACAAACAGAAAAAATATAAAACCCCACAAAAGAAAAAAGCAGTCTGGGTTTTTCCTTCAATATTCCCCTAGGGAACAGCTCTGGGAAATATTCCCCAATAATTAAAAAACAAAAACAACAGGGGAATCCTTAGAATCCCTCTAAAAAAGACTCCTTAAGAGTAAGATAAAAGTTAGGTGTAGGAGAACCTTACCACCCAAAGTAAAAAACTGGTGCCAACGCGTTTCGGATAAGTCAATCCTTCCTCAGGGCATATTGTAGGACTAACCCAGTCGGCCTTTTATACACCACTGAGCAATTCCTTTCACCTTCTCAACCAATAGGGAAACAACAGTCATTTATCCCACATAAAAAGCATAGTATATGTTCTTCAATTAGTATACATCATTCATATAATAAATATGTTTATAAATATATATCAAAATCATCAGTGAAATCGAAATTTATAACAAAAAAGATCACTTATATTTTAATTGGAAAAAAGGAAAGTCCATCATGGATTCCGGAACACAAACTTTCTTCATGGTTTCCAATGAAAAACACTAATTCTGAATAGGATTACAGAGTCCGTGATTTCAATATAGTCCTCAAGAACTTCCGTCCGGACACTTCCGGTGACCCCGGTGTGCACATAATTCTTTTCCCTCTGTAATCCGGGTCCCGCGGCATGTGTATCACGTTCCCCGGTGTCAGTAATCTCCAGTCCTTTCTCGCGGACCTAGCGTTGACGTACTTCCGGGAAATGGAACGCAAACAGGAAATGGACGCAGAGCGCTGGAACGCATCGGCTTTCCTCCGTTCTAATTGTGTATATCGAGTTCTTTTTTCATTATGGTTTGAACTGTATAGTGCACACCAGATATAAACTCCATAAAGGGGGAAGTAATGGTGAGAAAAAAAGAATCCATTAGGATAAATATACACATATAGCTTGATTTTCAAAGATAAACATCTGAGCTAAGTATAGTTAACTATACCCATATTATCCAATATCCTACAAGAACCATTTTATTTCAAAATCAACGTTTAACCCTTTGGGAACCATGGTTCCCAGCTCATATATGGTCCTCATTTCCATCCTCGCCAATTGAGCCTCCCCATCATTGGTTCTCCAATTGGGGGTGACAGCCTTAATTCCACAAAAATTCACTAAATGATTGATGTTACAGTCATGTTTTTTGTGAAAATGTAAAGAAACATTATGCGACTCTAGCCCCTTTTTGATATTGCGGACATGTTCCGCCATTCTTATTTTGAGCATGCGGGTTGTTCTCCCTACATATTGTGCCCCGCATGAACATTCAAGGAGGTACACACAATTTTTTGTGTTACAAGTTATAAAGTCCCGAATATCGTAGACTTTATTGGTTTGTACAGATCTATATTGTGTTACTTTACCTTCCTTACTTTTACAGGCCCTACACATAATGCAGAGACCGCATCTGAAAAAGCCTTTAGATTTATTCCTAGTAGGCATCCTAGGTGCCGTGACTACACTGTTGACCACACTTTCCTTAAGGTTTTTTGCTCTTTTATATATAAACCTAGGAAACTTTGTAATAGACACCTTCAAATATGGATCTCTATTTAGAATCGACCAATGTCGTTTCACTATTTTTTCAATTTGTTTATGCTGACTGTTGAACGAGGTAACAAAAGGCACCTCCATTAGAGTTTTCTCTTTCCTGGTTGAGGTTTTTGCCAGCATCTCCATCCAGTCATAGCCCCCTGTGGTGTCCATAACAGTCTGGACCCCCACCGGATCATATCCCTTAGCTATGAATTGTTTTTGCAGAGTTTCTATCTGATCATTTTCTATATAGATCCGTAAGTCCAAAAAATTCACTTCTACCTCACTAATGTTGAAGGTTAACTGTATATTTTGCTGATTAGTGTTTAGATATTTGCAGAAAACCTCTAATGATTGACGATCCCCATTCCATATAAAGACAATGTCGTCGATATACCGATACCATGACACCAGACTGGCCCCGAACTCATGACCACCCCATACCCACTGGTCCTCCCAGTGGGCCATAAATAGGTTGGCATAGCTCGGCGCCAGTCTGGTGCCCATGGCTGTACCTGTCAACTGTAAATAAAAAGAACCATCAAACCAAAAAAAATTATTATGTAAAATCAGTGAGGTTCCATCCAAGACAAAATTTCTCTTGCCTACCGTGATACCTTCCTTATCCATAAAATACGACAAAGCCTTCAAACCCAACTGATGGTTTATGACAGTATACAAGGACGTAACGTCCGCGGTAACAAGCAAAAATCATGGTTTCCAATCAACGGTCATGAGTTGATTGATAATAGCTATAGTATCTTTCAGATAAGAGCGGGTGGTTTTAACCATGGGCTGCAATATGTGATCAATATAACAGGATAAATTTGATAAGCTGGAATTGGTACCCGCTACAATAGGACGTCCTGGAGGTGTTTCACTATTCTTATGTATCTTGGGTAGGATATACAATATGTAGGGAGAACAACCCGCATGCTCAAAATAAGAATGGCGGAACATGTCCGCAATATCAAAAAGGGGCTAGAGTCGCATAATGTTTCTTTACATTTTCACAAAAAACATGACTGTAACATCAATCATTTAGTGAATTTTTGTGGAATTAAGGCTGTCACCCCCAATTGGAGAACCAATGATGGGGAGGCTCAATTGGCGAGGATGGAAATGAGGACCATATATGAGCTGGGAACCATGGTTCCCAAAGGGTTAAACGTTGATTTTGAAATAAAATGGTTCTTGTAGGATATTGGATAATATGGGTATAGTTAACTATACTTAGCTCAGATGTTTATCTTTGAAAATCAAGCTATATGTGTATATTTATCCTAATGGATTCTTTTTTTCTCACCATTACTTCCCCCTTTATGGAGTTTATATCTGGTGTGCACTATACAGTTCAAACCATAATGAAAAAAGAACTCGATATACACAATTAGAACGGAGGAAAGCCGATGCGTTCCAGCGCTCTGCGTCCATTTCCTGTTTGCGTTCCATTTCCCGGAAGTACGTCAACGCTAGGTCCGCGAGAAAGGACTGGAGATTACTGACACCGGGGAACGTGATACACGTGCCGCGGGACCCGGATTACAGAGGGAAAAGAATTATGTGCACACCGGGGTCACCGGAAGTGTCCGGACGGAAGTTCTTGAGGACTATATTGAAATCACGGACTCTGTAATCCTATTCAGAATTAGTGTTTTTCATTGGAAACCATGAAGAAAGTTTGTGTTCCGGAATCCATGATGGACTTTCCTTTTTTCCAATTAAAATATAAGTGATCTTTTTTGTTATAAATTTCGATTTCACTGATGATTTTGATATATATTTATAAACATATTTATTATATGAATGATGTATACTAATTGAAGAACATATACTATGCTTTTTATGTGGGATAAATGACTGTTGTTTCCCTATTGGTTGAGAAGGTGAAAGGAATTGCTCAGTGGGGTATAAAAGGCCGACTGGGTTAGTCCTACAATATGCCCTGAGGAAGGATTGACTTATCCGAAACGCGTTGGCACCAGTTTTTTACTTTGGGTGGTAAGGTTCTCCTACACCTAACTTTTATCTTACTCTTAAGGAGTCTTTTTTAGAGGGATTCTAAGGATTCCCCTGTTGTTTTTGTTTTTTAATTATTGGGGAATATTTCCCAGAGCTGTTCCCTAGGGGAATATTGAAGGAAAAACCCAGACTGCTTTTTTCTTTTGTGGGGTTTTATATTTTTTCTGTTTGTTACCATATGGTTAATGGAGTTGATGTAAAATAAAAATCTGTTTTTACATAATACCACTTTTTGGATGGACTTTATACATCTCACCCTATGAGTATCTGAGGATCCTCGATTCTGAGGGAGGACGGCACCTGTACTTAAGAGGGGTCCAAGGAAGGATACGTTGAAAAGAAACCTTTCAATGAACATAGGGCCCAACTATAAGGTGAGCGTCATATTGAAGGGGGAGGATAAATCCTTTGCTGTATGAATATAAAGCTTTATGAGAAGATCAGAATAAAGAAACCTTTCAAGACACATAGGGCTCTTTATTAAGGTGAGCGTCTATACGTAGGGAGAGAGTGATCGCATGTGAATTCAGAGGTGGCGTAAAAGATACCTTTTGAGGCACGTTCCCCTTTGGAGGAGGTTAGTCCAAAGGTGCGAACCTGTTGGAAGAAGTCTTCACCTGAATACTAAAGAAATTCATGAGGAATCTTGATATATTGTAGCGCTTGTGGACCACTCCATATTTTTTGTATTATATGTAAATTAGTGAGTGGTGATCCTAGGGAAGTGGTACAAAGCAGCTACAGGGCGCAAGTCTTACCACTCTTGTTTTTTGTTGGAGTATTTGGTGTACACTGTTGGTGGTGGGACCTGCAGCCCAATAAGAAATGTTTTCACATAGAAGTCAAAGAAAAGCACAGATGGAAGATGTTTTTGGGAATAATGTACATCAAGATTTGGTGGATACCAACCTTGATAGTGTCATGTATAAATTGGAGAAATTGTTAATTAAAGAGGGAAAGTTATGGTGGGAGGTGGTTTCCCTAGAAAGGTACTGCACGGATGGTTTAATACCCAGAGGCCTGAGGATTAACAAAACCCCATCATTCCAACGAGAATCTGGGGAATTTGTTGATGCTTGGCATAAAATTACTGACTCTTGTTCGTTTTCATTGATGGAACTAATAATCAGGGAGAAAAAAAGGGAACTACAAGAAGTAGAAAGAGAAATAGAGACCTTTAAATCATTGGCAGAACCATATGCAGGGTCAAAGGAGTATAAAGAAATGGAGGATGTTATTAGTACAAGAATTAACAAGAGTGAGAGAGAAATAAGAAACAAAAAACAAAGGAAATATCACAGGGATAAAAATGATAAGGATATAGAGAATGTTGAACCCCCCAAACAGACAAACCAAGATATCCCTAATGTATATCAAAAGGGATTACCCCAGAGATCTCCACGAAAAAAGTTTGGCAACTTTATAAGAGGGAGAGATCCAATACCTGCCAATAGAAAATGGAGGGAGGATTCCCACTTTAAGGAGAGATACTCTAATAACAAGGATAGAGACCATTACAGAGATTTGGGAAATGGAAGGAATAGGTTTGATTATAGGAGGGAAAGAGAGGAAAATAATTTCAGAGATAAACAAGAAACATTTAGAGATCGGGGTGGACACAGGGAAGAAAAGATGGGGAGAGCATATGAAGAACACAAATGGGATAGGAAAGATAGGTTCTTAAGGGAACCCTCTAGGATACAGCACTCCATCCCCTCCACTTCCTCCTCTTTTTTGGAGAAGGGTATGTACAAGCCCCCACGAAAAAGATAAATATCAAAAAACGTGGGAAGAGAGGGGGGAACAGAAAATCCCTTAATAATAAAAAAAGAAGACAAATACAAAAGAGAAAAAATGGGATAGGTATCAAAGTGAGGCAGAATAAAAATATAGAAGAAGGAGAAACCCCGGTAACCAACGAGATGAGGGTTACTAAAATTTATAATCTAAGTAAATATGAACTTACGACACATGAAAAAACCATTTTAGAAAAGGGATTAAAATTCGCCCCCACGAATAAATGTGATAAATTTAAGGTTCTAATAGATATTGAGAAATTTATTAGAAGACTAACCCTAAAAAGATTTTTCCATGATATATCTGAGGGGAATAGAGAAATAGAAGGGAGTGTTATAACCAAATTTAAAAGAAAATCCACGTTTTACCCCAGACATAAAAAAGGAAGCTTCATTGAGTCCTTTGAGAAAGCAATAAAAATGGATTTAGAAAGTATCACATTTAAACCCAACAGGCAAAATAATTTGTCAAAAGAGGAAAGAAGAGCAATTACAAGTCTCAGAAATAACAAAGAGATAGTAATCAAACCTGCGGATAAGGGGGGGAGTATTGTTATCTTGGATTTAGAAACTTACAATCAGGAAATTATGAGACAGTTGGCAGATAGTTCCACTTACCAAAAATTAAGGGGAAACCCGAGTGAAAATATAAATAAAAAATTGGAAACCTTTTTATTATTATATCTTGGACAGGGAATCATTACAGAAGAGGAATACAAATATTTAGTTATTGAAAACCCCTCCATACCGGTTCTGTATATCCTACCCAAGATACATAAGAATAGTGAAACACCTCCAGGACGTCCTATTGTAGCGGGTACCAATTCCAGCTTATCAAATTTATCCTGTTATATTGATCACATATTGCAGCCCATGGTTAAAACCACCCGCTCTTATCTGAAAGATACTATAGCTATTATCAATCAACTCATGACCGTTGATTGGAAACCAGGATTTTTGCTTGTTACCGCGGACGTTACGTCCTTGTATACTGTCATAAACCATCAGTTGGGTTTGAAGGCTTTGTCGTATTTTATGGATAAGGAAGGTATCACGGTAGGCAAGAGAAATTTTGTCTTGGATGGAACCTCACTGATTTTACATAATAATTTTTTTTGGTTTGATGGTTCTTTTTATTTACAGTTGACAGGTACAGCCATGGGCACCAGACTGGCGCCGAGCTATGCCAACCTATTTATGGCCCACTGGGAGGACCAGTGGGTATGGGGTGGTCATGAGTTCGGGGCCAGTCTGGTGTCATGGTATCGGTATATCGACGACATTGTCTTTATATGGAATGGGGATCGTCAATCATTAGAGGTTTTCTGCAAATATCTAAACACTAATCAGCAAAATATACAGTTAACCTTCAACATTAGTGAGGTAGAAGTGAATTTTTTGGACTTACGGATCTATATAGAAAATGATCAGATAAAAACTTGTAATTTTATTAAATCAACCGATTGTAATTCATTTATTGATCAAACCAGTAACCACCACCAGAACTGGCTGAGGAGTATTCCTATCAGCCAGTTCCAAAGGATCAGAAGAAACTGTACGGATGTAAATGTCTATTGGGATCAGGCAGAAACTCTGCAAAAACAATTCATAGCTAAGGGATATGATCCGGTGGGGGTCCAGACTGTTATGGACACCACAGGGGGCTATGACCGGATGGAGATGCTGGCAAAAACCTCAACCAGGAAAGAGAAAACTCTAATGGAGGTGCCTTTTGTTACCTCGTTCAACAGTCAGCATAAACAAATTGAAAAAATAGTGAAACGACATTGGTCGATTCTAAATAGAGATCCATATTTGAAGGAGTCTATTACAAAGTTTCCTAGGTTTATATATAAAAGAGCAAAAAACCTTAAGGAAAGTGTGGTCAACAGTGTAGTCACGGCACCTAGGATGCCTACTAGGAATAAATCTAAAGGCTTTTTCAGATGCGGTCTCTGCATTATGTGTAGGGCCTGTAAAAGTAAGGAAGGTAAAGTAACACAATATAGATCTGTACAAACCAATAAAGTCTACGATATTCGGGACTTTATAACTTGTAACACAAAAAATTGTGTGTACCTCCTTGAATGTTCATGCGGGGCACAATATGTAGGGAGAACAACCCGCATGCTCAAAATAAGAATGGCGGAACATGTCCGCAATATCAAAAAGGGGCTAGAGTCGCATAATGTTTCTTTACATTTTCACAAAAAACATGACTGTAGCATCAATCATTTAGTGAATTTTTGTGGAATTAAGGCTGTCACCCCCAATTGGAGAACCAATGATGGGGAGGCTCAATTGGCGAGGATGGAAATGAGGACCATATATGAGCTGGGAACCATGGTTCCCAAAGGGTTAAACGTTGATTTTGAAATAAAATGGTTCTTGTAGGATATTGGATAATATGGGTATAGTTAACTATACTTAGCTCAGATGTTTATCTTTGAAAATCAAGCTATATGTGTATATTTATCCTAATGGATTCTTTTTTTCTCACCATTACTTCCCCCTTTATGGAGTTTATATCTGGTGTGCACTATACAGTTCAAACCATAATGAAAAAAGAACTCGATATACACAATTAGAACGGAGGAAAGCCGATGCGTTCCAGCGCTCTGCGTCCATTTCCTGTTTGCGTTCCATTTCCCGGAAGTACGTCAACGCTAGGTCCGCGAGAAAGGACTGGAGATTACTGACACCGGGGAACGTGATACACATGCCGCGGGACCCGGATTACAGAGGGAAAAGAATTATGTGCACACCGGGGTCACCGGAAGTGTCCGGACGGAAGTTCTTGAGGACTATATTGAAATCACGGACTCTGTAATCCTATTCAGAATTAGTGTTTTTCATTGGAAACCATGAAGAAAGTTTGTGTTCCGGAATCCATGATGGACTTTCCTTTTTTCCAATTAAAATATAAGTGATCTTTTTTGTTATAAATTTCGATTTCACTGATGATTTTGATATATATTTATAAACATATTTATTATATGAATGATGTATACTAATTGAAGAACATATACTATGCTTTTTATGTGGGATAAATGACTGTTGTTTCCCTATTGGTTGAGAAGGTGAAAGGAATTGCTCAGTGGGGTATAAAAGGCCGACTGGGTTAGTCCTACAATATGCCCTGAGGAAGGATTGACTTATCCGAAACGCGTTGGCACCAGTTTTTTACTTTGGGTGGTAAGGTTCTCCTACACCTAACTTTTATCTTACTCTTAAGGAGTCTTTTTTAGAGGGATTCTAAGGATTCCCCTGTTGTTTTTGTTTTTTAATTATTGGGGAATATTTCCCAGAGCTGTTCCCTAGGGGAATATTGAAGGAAAAACCCAGACTGCTTTTTTCTTTTGTGGGGTTTTATATTTTTTCTGTTTGTTACCATATGGTTAATGGAGTTGATGTAAAATAAAAATCTGTTTTTACATAATACCACTTTTTGGATGGACTTTATACATCTCACCCTATGAGTATCTGAGGATCCTCGATTCTGAGGGAGGACGGCACCTGTACTTAAGAGGGGTCCAAGGAAGGATACGTTGAAAAGAAACCTTTCAATGAACATAGGGCCCAACTATAAGGTGAGCGTCATATTGAAGGGGGAGGATAAATCCTTTGCTGTATGAATATAAAGCTTTATGAGAAGATCAGAATAAAGAAACCTTTCAAGACACATAGGGCTCTTTATTAAGGTGAGCGTCTATACGTAGGGAGAGAGTGATCGCATGTGAATTCAGAGGTGGCGTAAAAGATACCTTTTGAGGCACGTTCCCCTTTGGAGGAGGTTAGTCCAAAGGTGCGAACCTGTTGGAAGAAGTCTTCACCTGAATACTAAAGAAATTCATGAGGAATCTTGATATATTGTAGCGCTTGTGGACCACTCCATATTTTTTGTATTACAAGTCTGCTGGGGTTCAAAGACCTGCTGGTGACAAAATTGTCAAGTCAAGCGGAACGCGACTGTCACGAACCTCGGGCAGCGGCGACCGCGCTTGTCCCTGCGGGTGGCCTGGTCTGCCCGGCGCCTCTCTTCCCCTGTCAGTCTCCGGCTTCAGCGGCGGGTCGGCGCTGCTCTCCGGCGGCTTCCCGGAAGCAAGGGCGCCGCCATCACAAGCAAGGGCAAGGAGGCGGAGCAGGTCTGACGTCACCTGCCTGCTCCGCCAATCAGGCTAGGGCGGGGAATTTAAAATCAGATACCAGGCAGAGATCCGATGCCTGAGTATCTTCGTTTCTCCTGTGGAAGCTATGATCCAGAGCTCCCTCGTCCCTGCAAGCATCCTGTGCTTCCAAGCATCCTGTCCCTGCAAGCATCCTGTGCTTCCAAGCATCCTGTCCCTGCAAGCATCCTGTGCTTCCAAGCATCCTGTCCCTGCAAGCATCCTGTGCTTCCAAGCATCCTGTCCCTGCAAGCATCCTGTGCTTCCAAGCATCCTGTGCCTACAAGCAACCTGTGCTTCCAAGCATCCTGTGCCTACAAGCAACCTGTGCCTCCAAGCACCTCGTGCCTCCAAGCACCTCCGCGCCTCAAGCACCTCCGTGCCTCCAGTTACCTCCGTGCCTCCAGTTACCTCCGTGCCTCCAGTTACCTCCGTGCCTCCAAGCACCTCCGTGCCTCCAAGCACCTCGTGCCTCCAAGCACCCCGTGCCTCCAAGCACCTCCGCGCCTCAAAGCACCTCCGTGCCTCCAGTTACCTCCGTGTCTCCAAGCACCTCGTGCCTCCAAGCACCTCGTCCCTCCAAACACCTCGGTGTCTCCAAACACCTCCGTGCCTCCAAGCACCTCCGTGCCTCCAAACACCTCCGTGCCTCCAAGGGTCTCCCAGCACTCCCTGTACTCCCAGTACCTCAGTGCCTTCAATACCACAGTGTCTCCAATATCTCAGTACCCCAGCCTTCATTATTTCTACAAGTCTTGTCTTACAGGAGACCTACAAGAATTCCTCTGGGCCTCCCGCCTGCCGTCTTAGTTCTGCATGAGGAAGACCTACATCCGGCCATCTCTACTACGACCCAGTGGCGGTTCCTCTTCCCGGTCATCGGAAGAAGCCCCGAGTCCACAACACTCCCAAACCAGGTCAGTGATAGTATACTCAGGCCTCATGGACTCGGGGGATCGGAACACGGACTCTAGTGCCATCCAGAACCTGGCTTCTCGAGTGCAAAGTCAGGAAGCAGCACAAGGTCAGGTGATGCAGTACCTCCAGCAGTTGTCCGGGCGTCTGGATCAGATTCAGGCGTCTCTGGCCTCAGTAATTCCGGCTCCTGTTCCAGCAGTCGCACCAGTTGCCGTTGCCAGCAATGTTCAACCATCGGCCGGTGTCACTCCACGCCTTCAGTTGCCTACTCCGTCCCGCTATAATGGGAATCCCAAAAATTGTCGTGGTTTCTTGAACCAGTGCGAGGTACATTTCGAGCTACTTGCACACAACTTTCCTACAGACCGGTCCAAGGTAGCATATATTATTTCTCTGTTGGAAGGTTCTGCTTTGGATTGGGTGTCTCCATTATGGGAACGATCTGATCCCATGGTTTCCAACTACACCAACTTCATCTCGTCCTTTCGAAGGATTTTCGACGAGCCCGGCAGAATGACCACTGCTTCTTCCGATTTGCTCCGTGTTCGGCAGGGCGCCCGTTCCGTGGGCCAGTACGTGGTTCATTTCCAGACCATTGCTTCCGAACTACGCTGGAATAATGATGCCCTGAGAGCTGCCTTCTGGAACGGTCTTTCCGACCGGCTGAAAGACGAGCTGGTTACTAGAGATCTGCCGGATCCATTAGAAGATTTGATTTCCCTTTGCGTCAAGGTGGATCTTCGGATGCAGGAGCGTGGAAGAGAACGTAACCGTTCGGATCGTTCCAGGTTCCGGAATCCTACTCCTAGGCCGGTGGCCTCACCTAGCTCAGATGAGCCCATGCAAATTAACCGCTCCCGACTGTCTCCGGAAGAACGACAGCGTCGTCGTGAGGGTAAACTCTGCCTTTACTGTGGAGCCGCAGATCATTTTCTTAAATCTTGTAAAGTCCGTCCGGGAAACGGGCAGACCTAGCTTGTTCCGGAGGAGTCAAGCTGGGAGTTACGACAAAAGCTTCTCCAACTTCGGACTGCTTGCTTCCAGTAACTCTAGTCTCCAATTCAGTCTCCAGGTCTTGTGAAGCCCTATTGGATTCCGGAGCTGCAGGGAACTTCGTTTCTTCCTTCTGTGCCCAAAGTTTGGGTTTAAAGTTACGGCCTATCGAGCGGCCAATTTCACTGACGGCTATCAACGGGACTAGAATTTCCAAAGGTCTCATAATGTGGCGCACGGGGCCAGTTAAGCTGCGGGTCGGGGCTCTACATCAGGAAGATTTGGAACTCTTGGTAATCCCAGAAATGCCCCATGATCTGGTTCTTGGAATGCCTTGGCTGAAAAGTCATAACCCCCACATCGATTGGAAGTCGTCACAAATTCTGTCCTGGAGTTCCTTTTGTCACACTAATTGTCTTACTCCTGTTTGTCCGCTCCGTGTTACCTCCAAAACGGATGAAGAGCACATTCCGGAGGCATATCAAGGGTACAAGGACGTATTTTCGGAACAAGCTGCTGACCTGTTACCACCTCACAGGCCTTGGGACTGCCCTATTGACCTTGTCCCAGGGAAGACGCCACCTCGTGGTCGCACATATCCTCTGTCTCTTCCCGAGACTCAAGCCATGTCGGAGTATATTAAGTCCAATATGCTCAAGGGATTCATTCGCCCCTCTTCCTCCCCTGCTGGTGCAGGCTTCTTTTTCGTGAAGAAAAAGGACGGGGGGTTGAGACCATGCATCGACTACCGCGGCCTAAACGACATTACTATTAAGAATAAATACCCCTTGCCACTAATCACAGAGTTATTTGATAGGGTTCGTGGTGCCCGCATTTTTTCAAAACTCGACTTGAGAGGAGCTTATAATCTTATACGCATCCGAGAGGGGGATGAATGGAAGACTGCCTTTAATACCCGAGATGGGCATTACGAATACTTGGTGATGCCGTTTGGTCTTAGTAATGCTCCCGCGGTTTTCCAGGGATTCGTCAACGAAATCTTTCGTGATATGCTGTATCAGAGCGTTGTGGTATATCTGGACGACATACTGATTTTTTCCAAGAATCTTGTCGAACACAGGACTCAAGTCAAAGAGGTGCTACACCGTTTACAAGAGAATCATCTCTACGCCAAGCTTTCCAAATGTACCTTTGAAGTAACATCTATTCCGTTCCTCGGTTATGTCATCTCGGGGACGGAGCTTCGCATGGATCCGGAAAAGTTGTCGGCCATTCGTGATTGGACTCAGCCTCTTTCCCTGAAAGCAATACAAAGGTTCCTGGGCTTTGCGAACTACTACAGGAAATTCATTAAAGGTTTCTCCACCATTGTTGCACCCATTACTGCCCTGACGAGAAAGGGTTCTAATCCTAGTTTGTGGCCTCCGGAAGCCATTGTAGCTTTTTCTCGCTTAAAGTTAGCTTTCACGACGGCTCCAGTTCTCCAACAACCAAATTTCGAGGAACCCTTCTTCTTAGAAGTTGATGCATCTTCAGTCGGGGTGGGGGCTGTCCTCTCCCAGCATTCCTCTGATAAGAAATTACATCCGTGTGGCTTCCACTCTCGTAAATTCTCTCCAGCCGAACGAAATTACTCTATTGGAGACCAGGAACTCTTGGCAATCAAATCTGCCTTGGAAGAATGGAGATATCTTCTAGAAGGGGCTAAACATGTGTTTACCATCTACACGGATCACAAGAATTTACTGTACATCAAATCCGCACAATGTTTGAATCCTCGCCAGGCGAGATGGGCACTTTTCTTTTCCCGATTCTCGTTCATTATCAAGTACCGTGCCGGGACTCTCAATATTAAAGCAGATGCGCTTTCCCGTTCACAGGTTCCCACAGACGAGGATGAACCTCCGGAGCGGGGTTTAATTCTGAATCCAGTTTCTGTCTCTGCTGCTTTAACTACTCCAGCTCCTCCTCCTGGAAGAATGTCCGTACCAGCTAGATTCCGCCCAGGAATACTACGGTGGGTCCATAACTCCAAGTTTTCCGGTCATCCCGGCGCTCAGAAGATGTACAAGTTTCTGCAAAGGTCTTACTGGTGGAACACCATGAGGAAGGATGTACAAGATTGCGTTAATTCATGTCCCCAATGTACACAACATAAATCTCCTCGTCTGCCTCCTGCAGGGTTACTTCGTCCTCTGCCTATCCCTGTGAGACCCTGGACTCACATTTCCATGGACTTCATCACTGACTTGCCCTGTTCCAAGGGTTGCAACACCGTTTGGGTTATCGTTGACCGTTTTTCGAAGATGGCACACTTTGTGCCCTTGACTGGTCTTCCGACAGCACCGAAACTGGCTCTATTGTTTATCCGAGAACATTTTCGTTTGCATGGGTTGCCACAAGAGATTGTTTCTGACCGTGGAGTACAGTTCACCGCCAGGTTTTGGAAAGCCCTTTGTTCAACTCTACACATTAAACTTAAGTTTTCGTCGGCTTATCATCCCCAAACAAATGGACAAACGGAACGAGTCAATCAAGATCTAGAGACTTTTCTTCGGTTGTATCTCTCTCCTTCACAGGACAACTGGGTGGAGTTGTTGCCTTGGGCGGAGTTTGCCCATAACCATTTGTTTCATTCTTCCACTGGGGAATCACCATTTTTCGTCAACTACGGGTTCCATCCCCGTGTTCCGGAATTTCCAAGCCTTCCGATAATAGAGGTTCCTGCTGTAGCGTCCACTCTACGACACTTTGGACAAATTTGGAGAAAGGTTCATGCTAATCTTAAGCAGGTTTCTGTTCGGTACAAGTTCTTTGCAGATAAGAAACGGCAAGCCGCACCTCAATATAAAGTTGGGGACAGGGTATGGCTGTCCACACGGAATCTCCGGTTGAAGGTGCCCACCATGAAATTCGCTCCAAGGTTCATCGGTCCTTACCCTGTGCTACAAGTCTTAAATCCTGTGGTCTGTAAACTGGGTTTGCCTGCCCATCTTCGCATACCTAACGCCTTCCATGTTTCTCTACTCCGTCCCCTCATACTGAATCGATTCCACTCAGCACTCCCAAGGCCAACGTCCGTAGTGGCAGAAGCTGGAGCGGAGTTTGAAATCAAAGCTATTCTGGACTCTCGTTATCTTCATAAAAAATTACAGTACTTGGTGGACTGGAAGGGTTATGGACCTGAGGAGAGAAGTTGGATTGGGGCTACTGAAGTAACGGCTCCTCGTCTGATTCGGATCTTCCACTCCAGACATCCGACTAAGCCCGGGAAGTGTCCAGGGGCCACTCCTGGAGGAGGGGGTACTGTCACGAACCTCGGGCAGCGGCGACCGCGCTTGTCCCTGCGGGTGGCCTGGTCTGCCCGGCGCCTCTCTTCCCCTGTCAGTCTCCGGCTTCAGCGGCGGGTCGGCGCTGCTCTCCGGCGGCTTCCCGGAAGCAAGGGCGCCGCCATCACAAGCAAGGGCAAGGAGGCGGAGCAGGTCTGACGTCACCTGCCTGCTCCGCCAATCAGGCTAGGGCGGGGAATTTAAAATCAGATACCAGGCAGAGATCCGATGCCTGAGTATCTTCGTTTCTCCTGTGGAAGCTATGATCCAGAGCTCCCTCGTCCCTGCAAGCATCCTGTGCTTCCAAGCATCCTGTCCCTGCAAGCATCCTGTGCTTCCAAGCATCCTGTCCCTGCAAGCATCCTGTGCTTCCAAGCATCCTGTCCCTGCAAGCATCCTGTGCTTCCAAGCATCCTGTCCCTGCAAGCATCCTGTGCTTCCAAGCATCCTGTGCCTACAAGCAACCTGTGCTTCCAAGCATCCTGTGCCTACAAGCAACCTGTGCCTCCAAGCACCTCGTGCCTCCAAGCACCTCCGCGCCTCAAGCACCTCCGTGCCTCCAGTTACCTCCGTGCCTCCAGTTACCTCCGTGCCTCCAGTTACCTCCGTGCCTCCAAGCACCTCCGTGCCTCCAAGCACCTCGTGCCTCCAAGCACCCCGTGCCTCCAAGCACCTCCGCGCCTCAAAGCACCTCCGTGCCTCCAGTTACCTCCGTGTCTCCAAGCACCTCGTGCCTCCAAGCACCTCGTCCCTCCAAACACCTCGGTGTCTCCAAACACCTCCGTGCCTCCAAGCACCTCCGTGCCTCCAAACACCTCCGTGCCTCCAAGGGTCTCCCAGCACTCCCTGTACTCCCAGTACCTCAGTGCCTTCAATACCACAGTGTCTCCAATATCTCAGTACCCCAGCCTTCATTATTTCTACAAGTCTTGTCTTACAGGAGACCTACAAGAATTCCTCTGGGCCTCCCGCCTGCCGTCTTAGTTCTGCATGAGGAAGACCTACATCCGGCCATCTCTACTACGACCCAGTGGCGGTTCCTCTTCCCGGTCATCGGAAGAAGCCCCGAGTCCACAACACTCCCAAACCAGGTCAGTGATAGCGACCTGTCAACATCTCCTCCTTCACATTCTCCCGCAACTGGGGGTGCGAGGAAAAGGCTCAGAATTCCGAGCCCACCCGCTGGCGGTGATGCAGGGCAGTCTGGAGCGACTGCTGATGCTGACATCTGGTCCGGACTGAAGGACCTGACAACGATTACGGACATGTCGTCTACTGTCACTGCATATGATTCTCTCACCATTGAAAGAATGGTGGAGGATTATATGAGTGACCGCATCCAAGTAGGCACGTCAGACAGTCCGTACTTATACTGGCAGGAAAAAGAGGCAATTTGGAGGCCCTTGCACAAACTGGCTTTATTCTACCTAAGTTGCCCTCCCACAAGTGTGTACTCCGAAAGAGTGTTTAGTGCCGCCGCTCACCTTGTCAGCAATCTGCGTACGAGGTTACTTCCAGAAAATGTGGAGAAGATGATGTTCATTAAAATGAATTATAATCAATTCCTCCGTGGAGACATTGACCAGCAGCAATTGCCTCCACAAAGTACACAGGGAGCTGAGATGGTGGATTCCAGTGGGGACGAATTGATAATCTGTGAGGAGCGGGATGTACACGGTGATATATCGGAGGATGATGATGAGGTGGACATCTTGCCTCTGTAGAGCCAGTTTGTGCAAGGAGAGATTAATTGCTTCTTTTTCGGTGGGGGTCCAAACCAACCCGTCATTTCAGTCACAGTCGTGTGGCAGACCCTGTCACTGAAATGATGGGTTGGTTAAAGTGTGCATGTCCTGTTTATACAACATAAGGGTGGGTGGGAGGGCCCAAGGACAATTCCATCTTGCACCTCTTTTTTCTTTCATTTTTATTTGGGTCATTTGCTTTTTGGGGAGTGTTTTTTGGAAGGGCCATCCTGCGTGACACTGCAGTGCCACTCCTAGATGGGCCAGGTGTTTGTGTCGGCCACTAGGGTCGCTTATCTTACTCACACAGCTACCTCATTGCGCCTCTTTTTTTCTTCTTTGCGTCATGTGCTGTTTGGGGAGTGTTTTTTGGAAGGGCCATCCTGCGTGACACTGCAGTGCCACTCCTAGATGGGCCAGGTGTTTGTGTCGGCCACTAGGGTCGCTTAGCTTACTCACACAGCTACCTCATTGCGCCTCTTTTTTTCTTTGCGTCATGTGCTGTTTGGGGAGTGTTTTTTGGAAGGGCCATCCTGCGTGACACTGCAGTGCCACTCCTAGATGGGCCAGGTGTTTGTGTCGGCCACTAGGGTCGCTTATCTTACTCACACAGCGACCTCATTGCGCCTCTTTTTTTCTTCTTTGCGTCATGTGCTGTTTGGGGAGTGTTTTTTGGAAGGGCCATCCTGCGTGACACTGCAGTGCCACTCCTAGATGGGCCAGGTGTTTGTGTCGGCCACTAGGGTCGCTTAGCTTACTCACACAGCTACCTCATTGCGCCTCTTTTTTTCTTTGCGTCATGTGCTGTTTGGGGAGTGTTTTTTGGAAGGGCCATCCTGCGTGACACTGCAGTGCCACTCCTAGATGGGCCAGGTGTTTGTGTCGGCCACTAGGGTCGCTTATCTTACTCACACAGCTACCTCATTGCGCCTCTTTTTTTCTTCTTTGCGTCATGTGCTGTTTGGGGAGTGTTTTTTGGAAGGGCCATCCTGCGTGACACTGCAGTGCCACTCCTAGATGGGCCAGGTGTTTGTGTCGGCCACTAGGGTCGCTTAGCTTACTCACACAGCTACCTCATTGCGCCTCTTTTTTTCTTTGCGTCATGTGCTGTTTGGGGAGTGTTTTTTGGAAGGGCCATCCTGCGTGACACTGCAGTGCCACTCCTAGATGGGCCAGGTGTTTGTGTCGGCCACTAGGGTCGCTTATCTTACTCACACAGCGACCTCATTGCGCCTCTTTTTTTCTTCTTTGCGTCATGTGCTGTTTGGGGAGTGTTTTTTGGAAGGGCCATCCTGCGTGACACTGCAGTGCCACTCCTAGATGGGCCAGGTGTTTGTGTCGGCCACTAGGGTCGCTTAGCTTACTCACACAGCTACCTCATTGCGCCTCTTTTTTTCTTTGCGTCATGTGCTGTTTGGGGAGTGTTTTTTGGAAGGGCCATCCTGCGTGACACTGCAGTGCCACTCCTAGATGGGCCAGGTGTTTGTGTCGGCCACTAGGGTCGCTTAGCTTAGTCATTCAGCGACCTCGGTGCAAATTTTAGGACTAAAAATAATATTGTGAGGTGTGAGGTATTCAGAATAGACTGAAAATGAGTGGAAATTATGGTTTTTGAGGTTAATAATACTTTGGGATCAAAATGACCCCCACATTCTATGATTTAAGCTGTTTTTTAGGGTTTTTTGAAAAAAACACCCGAATCCAAAACACACCCGAATCCGACAAAAAAAATTCGGTGAGGTTTTGCCAAAACGCGGTCGAACCCAAAACACGGCCGCGGAACCGAACCCAAAACCAAAACACAAAACCCGAAAAATTTCAAGTGCACATCCCTAGTGAACATGTACATAAAATGAAGCTATTCATCATATTTAGTTTATTCTCTTAGGGCATTCTAAGACGTAGTGCGTTATAGCATCACTTTTTTGTACTTTTGATTTGCAGATGATTCAAGCAACTTTTGCACACAGACATATAAAACCATAATGCAAATACATTCAATCACAAACTTATACGGTGCATATGCATCTATCAATCAATACTAATGAAGTACACAAAACTGAATAAATACAGCTGTGAATACTTTTAAATGCAGTTTATTTATTTTTTAAATTATTCTCTGTAAAAACCTTGCTCTACAGAGGAAACTACTTTGAATCTTACTGTCTAAAGGTTTATAGAGGTATTTAACATTTCAATATTTTCCCACCTCTACTTCTAGTTAGAAAGAGGACTTTTATATAATATCCCAGCTGGCTAGCATCGAGTTGCCTGGGGAAGAAGTCCATCCAAGCAGAGGCGTCACCGGGTCTGGTGACACCCGGTGCGCACTCTGCATCCTCTTGCGCGGCACGCGGATGGAAACGGGGCGTGACCTAAGTCGGATGGGCGTGACCTCATGGGGGAAGCAGGTAACATCACTCCGGGGGCAGCCTAGCATCATCCGAAGAAGCTGGGCTGCCCCCTTTGAACAGTAGATGTGCAGTGTCAGCGCCTGGATCACAGTAGCCGAGTGCTGCAAGCAACTGTCACACTTCAGTACTCGGCTCCTGTGAGTGTGGGAGCAGTAGGCATTTTGGTGTCACCCCCTTCTGACGGTGACACCTGGGTGCGGGCCGCACCCCCCACACCCACCTTCTGACGCCACTGCATCCAAGTGACCCACTCTGTGGAAATGCAATGTGCACTGATTTTTGGTGTGCCCAGTGCACAGCAGCATGAAGCAAGACACCCATCCGAGACTGCTCTGAGTCCTGTCCAGAGTCCTGATCCATGTTAGTCACAGATGAGTGGTGTCTGGGAATTCTCAGGCTGCCCCTTGAGCCCTGCTTCCGCCTACCTCCCCTCATCTGCAACACACCCACGTCTCCTGGTCACCTAAATCCACTCTGGTATGATTATACAGGGACAATCCTGGTGCAGCACACTCCTCCTTCAGTCTCACAGCCACAGGCAGTGCTGTTGCACCGTAGCAGTTGTGGACTGGGTGGGAGAAGAGCCTGGAGAACCAACTCAGAAAGTTCGGTGCCAGGCCGACTGGAGAACTCAGCTTCAGCAATAGCATACAGTGTGTCAACTTAGTAACAAGTACACGCTGTCTGTGTTTGAGTGGTCTGGTTTTGTGCTGTCAGTGCAGCAGAGGTTCTCTGGTAGTAAAATATATATGTATACGTACTGCCTGTGAGGCATGCACATGATGAGGCAGGATGACTCAGAGAAAGACTGTGGCTGCTGTCATGGACATTATGTAGAAGGTAGGAGCAAGGTAAGAGGAGCCACAAGGATAATCTAACAGAAGAAGAGCCTGAGGCTAGAGACCACCTAAGCACAAGGAAGGAAAGCACATAAAGGTTAGTCCTAATGAAATGCCAGTGCAGTGACTGTGCCGCCCCCAGAGCCCTGATTCATGGGGGATGGAACAGCTTGTACACCCCTAGTTACGGCCTGAGTAGCTGCTGACCAGGAAAGGACCCATTATGTTGTGATCTCTTCATTCACAGAGTTAAACGCATGGATGAAATGACCTGCACCAGCCTTAGTATTCTCTTTATAATATTATATTTTCCTTCCCTTACCGACAACACAGATACAAATAATATTATGGGTCAGTGTGCTACTACCCGAACTCCTATGCAAAATTCACTCAAGAAAAAAGACGCAGTTAGGAGCATTATCTATTTATACCTTAAATTTAGATTATGAACCAGGTTAATGTATGCAGCCAGGTACCTGATAGTTATATACTTGCCATTTTAAGTGACCGTTAACAATAGGAGTTTTTGTAACTACATTGCGGGGGACTTACAATTTGACAACAATGCATCCCGGAGGTAAGTGGGAGATGGCTTTCTGTACGTGTTACAGACACTTTGAATATCTTGTAGTAGCGTTTTTGGGTGATTAAAAAAAAACAAAAAACTATTTGTTATTACAGGTTGAGTATCCCTTATACAAAATGCTTGGGACCAGAGGTATTTTAGATAACGGATTTTTCCGTATTTTGGAATAATTGCATACCATAATGAGATATCATGGTGATGGGACCTAAGTCTAAGCACAGAATACATTTATGTTACATATACACCTTATACACACAGCCTGAAGGTAATTTTAGCCAATATTTTTTATAACTTTGTGCATTAAACAAAGTCTGTGTACAGTCACACAATTCAATTATGTTTCATATACACCTAATACACACAGCCTGAAGGTCATTTAATACAATATTTTTAATAACTTTGTGTATTAAACAAAGTTTGTGTACATTGAGCCATCAGAAAACAAAGGTTTCCCTATCTCACTCTCACTCAAAAAAGTCCGTATTTCGGAATATTTGGATATGGGATACTCAACCTGTATATACTGTAACTTGATGATATTCTTGCCTATTCACAACAGAACACCCGAAACACAGTAAAATTGTTGTATAGCATCTCAACATCTAAGCACTGACAACCTATATGCTAAACTAGAAAAATGCATCTCAGGGTTTCCAGTATAGATTTTTAAGGTCTTGTTGTGTTTGCACAAGGGATACAGATAATAGATCCCAATAAAATCAAGTCAATTGACCAGTCCATCAAGACTTAAATAAAGTGCAGCATATTTTAGACTTCAATAATTGTTATAGCTGATTCGTCAAAGACTGCTTGAGAATTGTGCAACCAATTACACTAACTCATATAAAAGTTCCTTTTTTGTTGGACATCAGCTGCTCAGGAGGCTTCCATTCAACGGACAGAAGCCTTTCAAACAGCACCTATCTTACTTCATTCTGATATGGCAGTACCACTTGCTCTACAGGTGGACGCCTCTTAATTAGCAGTAGGAGCTACAGCATCACAAAAAAAGTCCCTAAACATATTTTGCACAAATGCTTACTTTCTAGAACATAAACTACTGCTGAACAGAACTATTTGGAGCTCTGAAGAAAATAATACAATTATTACAATTTCTACTGAAAATCACAACTTGGAATACCTCAGACCTGCCAAGGCTATATTCACAAAAGGCCAGGTGGTCTTTATTCTGTACACATTTTCATTTCACAGTCACATATTGGCCTGGGTCCCATAATGGTGGATGCATTATTCAGACAGTTTGATGGACCACAAGATATTTCAAATTAGTGCTTGCCCATTTTACCTTCAAGTAAGATTATAACACTGCCAATATTCCTTTCTTAAAAGACAAAATAACTAAAGCCATGCAGAGGCTTAAAAACACAATCAGGAAATATACGCTCTCTTCAGGAAATATCGATTGTAAGATGGTTGTTTTTCCATCGGTCTTGCATCTTTGTTCCAATAAACTGGCTTAGATAAAATATCCTTGACAGTTCTATGATGCTATCACAGCAGGACATTCTGCCATCCACAGACAATATATTACATTTCTCACTATTGTTAGTGGGTATATCTTGCACAGTCTGTTAGGCAATACGTTTCATTTCCAACTGTTCACTTTGCAGTAGAAATAAGTTGTCTTCTTCACTTCCGTCAGGTTTCCAACAACCCATCCATACCTGTGACCTCAGTTTGCTGGAGAGATAGAGTATCTCTCTAGACTTCAATACAGATATTCTTCCATCCACCATCTTGGTTGTCATTGACAGATACAGCACATTTTTTCACACTTCATGGATATCAATGTCAGATTTCCTGTACAGTGTATATTTTTTTTAAAAATGACAACTGGAAATTACCCACAAACCAATGGTTAATTAATGTCTACAGTCGCCAAAAGTTGTCAATGTGGCAAATTACTAACTTTAGTCAGGGCTGGCAACAGAAATCTTGGGGCCCTGTACACTGGTATCTCTGGGACGCCCATTCGACCCACCACGTAAACACAACCGCCAGGATCTCTGCATTCATGCATCCATCCATCCCCTGCGTGTGCAAATACATGTATCACCAAATATAAAACACTCTAATACTGTAATTGTTCAGTTCAGTACATGTACAAAAGAATTCTAATGACAAGCTGTGTCAATGTACAGTCCGGGTCTGGGACTCCAGGTCGACAACAAAAAGGTCGACACACCTTAGGTCGACGCCGATTGGTCGACAGGAACAATGTCGACATGGAACAAGGTCGACAGGAACAAGGTCGACATGGAACAAGGTCGACATGAGTTTTTTTGGTGTCGTTTTCTTCGTACAGTGACCGGGAACCCCAATTAGTGCACCGCGTCCCCTCGCATGGTGCCTTCGCTCCGCTTCGCTCGGCACACTTTAACGTTCCAATCGTAGTCCACATGGATCGTTAAGTATGAAAAAGTTCCAAAAAAGTAAAAAATTGTGAAAAACTCATGTCGACCTTTTTCCATGTCGACCTTTTGTCCATGTCGACCTAAGGTGTGTCGACCAATTGGCGTCGACCTAAGGTGTGTCGACCTTTTTGTTGTCGACCTGGAGTCCGGATACCGTACAGTCCATACCTGGAGAACATTTGTCAAGAAAATAAAACAATCATCCAAATCATACCTTATATACCAGATCCGTATCTCTGCAGAACGAGCAGACAGCATGCCACGCCAGGCGCCGTAATTGTGTGCCTGAGATTAAGGGGTGTGGCTCAGCAGCAAGGAGGCGTGGCATTGGTATGGCGAGACAGAAATGCACCCCCTCCCCCTCACCCCATTTTCATCGTGCAGGAGGCTTGCCCAGCACTCTCACAGCTGCTGTACAGCCCCCAGGCTCTAACTGGAGCT
The DNA here is from genome assembly GCF_028390025.1 of Pseudophryne corroboree. Lineage (NCBI taxonomy): Eukaryota > Metazoa > Chordata > Amphibia > Anura > Myobatrachidae > Pseudophryne > Pseudophryne corroboree. Next base: position 730,069,602 of record NC_086447.1, read on the forward strand.
GGCACAGTGTCTGTGGATGACGGGCGCATGCATGCAGTGCAAAGCCCAGAGACAAGGATGGAGGAGGGCCAAAGGAAGAAAGGTAGGGAGACTGATGGGAAAGAAAACTGACTTATAACAACGTGATCCCCGACATCAGGTTATTCCCATCACATGCAGAGACTTGCACCATGAAGAGGTGAATCCAGGAATTTTAAGATGACCTGGGGACAAAAAACAAAAAGCAGTACACATACCCATACACCTCGCCTTTATTCTCACATCCACAAAAATCCCAATTTAATTTACAACTGCGCTACAAAACTACAATGCTACTGTGATATATACACAATAGGCCTGGTTCATGTTTGTATTAAAGCAAAAAAGCAAGCAACTGGGCAAAACCATTTTTCACTGCAGGTGGGGCAGATATAACATGTGCAGAGAGAGTTAGATTTGGGTGGGGTATGTTCAAACTGAAATCTAAATTGCAGTGTAAAAATAAAACTGTCTAACATTTGTTGACTACATGCAGAAGCAGACAGTATTTACCCTGCACATGAACAATATAAATGTATTTGCTCCACTTGTATGACAACATAATTTGTTCCAGACATAAAGTTACTTTTTGTCTTTACTTAATAATGTGAATCACCCCCAAGGAAGGGGCAGAGCTACTCACACCAGGGAAGAAGCAGGACAAATGGATCATCCTCATGTTTATCTCCCTACAGGAGTCTATTTCTGCCAAAATGCTATCCTGCATAATAATTATCTCACACATATGTAGAAAACAGAGCAACTGCCCAACACATACTCCATACTTCTGTGTGGGGAAGAGAAATAGGATAGAAGAGTGGTGATCACGAGGGAAATCAGAGCATTCTCAGCGGAAAACCTTGTCTTCATTAAGACAAAACAGTGAAAAGCCCTTTTATCACAAATGACAACGATAAAATACTTTTTACAGCATTATAAATAGCACCCTTTATGGGTTCAGTTTGATTTGCCAATGGAGGCGATGCAGGCTGTCAATATACCGACAGTGGAATCCCGTCCATCAGAATCCCGACAGACCCCCGTTAATCCCTCTAACCCTCACCTTTTCCCATACCCTCACCCTCCCTTGTGGTTGCCTAACCCTCCCCTGTGGCAGGACGATGAGGATGCTGGCTGTCGATAATGTGACGCCAGCATCCTGAGTGGCGTCGGTATGTAGACACCGGCATTGCGTCCTCCCTCAGGATCCCGGCGTCGGTATACTGACCGCCAGGATCCCATCCGTCGTGTAAAAGCTGATTAACATACAGGACAGAAAAAGCAATACCTTTTACACTGAAATTCGAGCAGCTGTGGCTGCTGGATGTAATCTTTAACCTATGTACTTTTACACAGTTAGCGTACAAAGGTCCGTACTGTGTTCGCACTTTGCGTACACACGCCGCAACGGACGTACAAAGTACACGCATTGCATATACACACACACCGACACACTGAGAGCACAATGCAGCTACACGTGTGTCTAAAATACACTTTAAACCTTAGCAGGAAGGAGACACAACACCAATTGTATTTAAGATGTTGGGATCCGACCCACCAACATATAATTGCTGAAAGGGGGTTACAACAGATATACAATTACAATAAGAGAAAAGAGGCTACAATACAATGGTACATACGTTTTGTTTCGCCAGCGCCACACGGTCCGGTGCTCAGTCAATCTACAAGATGACCTTCAGAGAGAGATTGAGTGACCGCAGAGCCGGCCTTAGCTATAGGCAGGCTAGGCATTTGCCTAGGGCATCCAAGCATGTCTAGGGGCATCCAAGCATGTCCCTGCAGTATCTCATGCTGGAAGGGACAGTCCGCAAACTAACTGTTACTTTCCAAATGTATTCAATCAGTACTTGTATACACTGCTGTTTACATTTGTAAAACAAAAATGCACACTGTGCCTTAAACTTCCTCTGACATGCTTGAATGCCCCTGACTTGTGAGACCTCAGACAGACAGCAGAAGCCAAGTAAATGCAATTCCTGGACCTGTGACATTTTCACTGACTATATAAGGTTATTACTGGATGGCTTCTATAACACATGTGTATTTTGGAAGACTGCTTCACAGAAACCTGACATCACCTATACTGCTTGTGCACATAGGGGAGGGGGACCCTGTTATCCTGTGTCCCTTATCCCTGTGCAATTCCCAGGTGTCTGCAGGGACATAACATGGGCAATGTTCTCCCCACACTTTATTTCCTAGTCAGTCCATGCCGTAAAATTCCCCTGCCACCCAGCACTGTAACGTGGTCAGTAACAGTGGTGGTTCTTGCCACGGGCAAGCAGGACTTTTGCCCGGGGCGCCGCCTTCCGGAGGGCGCTGGCGCCATCCGGAGGGCGCCGCACCGTGGCAAGATCCGCCACTGCTGCCCGCTGTGTCCCCCGTCCGCCTCCGCTGCCCGCTGCCGTCCCCGTCCTCGGCGCCTCTTGTGAAGGGAACTAGACGCTATGCGTCTAGTTTCCCTTCGTGGAGAGTAACTGCTGAGCGGTGCGCGATGACGTCATCGCGCACCGCACAGCAAAGGTCCTCTCCAAGAAGGGAACTAGACGCATAGCGTCTAGTTTCTCTTCGTGGAGAGGACCTTTTGCTGTGCGGTGCGCGATGATGTCATCGCGCACCGCTCAGCATTCAAGCGGCGCTTTCAATGTACAGGGGGCGTGACTCACCATGCCCCCTGTATTAGGCCACGCCCCTTTCCTGCCCGGGGCGCTCTGCGCCCTTGAACCGGCACTGGTCAGTAAGTTGCGTTGTGCTTTTCTATATGAAACATCAGTGCAGCGTGACTTTCGGACACATCAGACTGGAGGGCAGAGCATATCACTCCCACAGTATAAAGTAAAGGGCATGCAGTAACAGACACCAGCAAACACACTGAATAGTGAAGAGAATGGACAGTTTCTACATGTTTGATACTGATCTTTTTGTATAACCAGCAAGTGTGGCAGTATCTGTGGCAGTATATGTGTATTATGGGCATTACTAATGTGGGGCATATGTGTAAGGTGCATTACTGTGTGGCATTGTGTATTATGGGCATTACTAATGTGGGGCATATGTGTAAGGTTCCTTTACTGTGTGGAATTATATGTATTATGGTCATTACTGTGTGGCATTGTGCAGAGTTGAACTGGCCCACAGGGTAACCCCCCGGTGGGCCCCACTACCTGAGCGTTGCAGGTACAGATGCAGAACTAGCGGCGGAGCTAGGGGGCACCAGACAAAATTTTGCCTAGGGCATCAAATTGGCTAGGGCCGGCTCTGAGTGACCGGCTAGGCAGCTTAGCTTTTAAACAGTTGGTAAAAACACAATACAATGGAAACTGTAACCTCTTCATCCATAGGTTAAAGGGCTGGTCATTTACAGTACAGGAGGGGTCATAGGTTGGTTTGAATAGGTGGGCGATATCTGTTCCAGGTGTGCTTGCAGTTGGTCTCCACCGGGTTCCCGGTGAATATCAGAGTTCAGTAAACACAGTAAAATATTAATATCCTGTTCCTGCACATAACTATGCGCAGGAGCATGCTATCTTCTGCAAACTGCTACCGGAATGTTGCCCTTAAAATACCCTACAGTTGGATACCAAACACCACCTCATAACCTAATGCTGTCCCCTCATATCCTGTAAAGGTGAATCCTTTTGTTGTTGTACCTTTTAAACAAGTATAACGTGCTGGTGTGGTGCGTGTGGGCTATGTGTACATTGTGCACTATGTGGATTAAATATGAGATATGTCTTTGTGGCTTTTCCATACGAGTACCAATGCTACCGTCATTACCCATACCACGCGCTAATACGCAGGACCGCGTGAGCGGTCATACACAACTTACGAATATGTGCACGCACGGCAGAACAAGCACGCGCATGGAGGCCATCTGTGTGGAATTTGTACGTCATGTGTGTACTGTAATATTTTCCGACTTTGATAGTCGGGAAGCTAACTGCTTCCCCCTTTAATTTTTTATATTCTGCATATGTTTTTTGTTTTTTTATTTTTTATTTTAACCTTTCAGTATCTTAGATAAACATTTCAGTAGGCATAATTCCTATAAAGTTTTCACATTCTTACTACTTACCAGGGAATATTTTGGGTTTGAGTCCCCTAGGGACCATGTTTTGTTGCCCATAAATGATCATAGGGGCATACATTTGTTTAATTTCTGTTTACCTTAAGTAAAATCATTTGACCAATCCCCATCATTGGAATCATAGGTTGACCTTCCTTTACATTTAGAGATTATTAAAACTTTCCTTAAGATTTTCTTGTTTATTAAGCCGCTAATTAATTTATGTATGCTAAAGGTGGCCATCATGCATTCTGAAACTCAATAAGGTATAACAAAAACATGTTCAAATTTCTTAAAATCACCTGTCCAAATAAAAAAATCTGATACTGCCCACACTATGCAGCCCATTTGCGTTGTTTGTACCCCAACATTTGCAAAGCAGAACTTTTGAAATGAATATTATTGCTGTTAGGTAAAATGTACACTAAATGCATGTACACTAAATAAGAAAAAAAAACTACACAAGAAAAGAATAAATTGTACATGTATTTTTCATATATTACAATTTAGGATAAGATCAACTTTCACAATAAATTCTTAGAATTATGATCCAAAATTGACTGAATTTATATAATGTATTTTTTTTTAAATATAATTTTTATTGAAACACTCAAAGTTCCATAATACATACAGATTCCTTGATAAACTTGAAATTATCGTTAAAATGTTATATGCAGAGCATGGTACCTGACATAAACCAAATACTAATCCAAACGTACATTACAATATTCCAAAACAACGCATTATTTAGACATGTAGCAGGCATATCTGTTATACAAAAATATAGATCAATGTCCTTTCCCAATGTCCTTTGCGCAGAGCCCGGTGCTGGTTGTTAAAATACGGGGGATCCCCTGTCATTTTTTCCCCAGTATTTTGGCAACCAGGACCGGCTCAAAGAGCCCGAGGCTGGTTATGCTTAGGAGGGGGGACCCCACGCAATTTTTTATTTCAGGTTTTTTACAGTTTTTTAAACATTTTTAAAAATCTAATCAAAATCTGTCAAAACGGCCGTTTTTCGACAGCGGGACTGTCAAATTCATTTTTTATTGAATATGTCGAATTCCGGCACCCACCTGCCGGAATTCGACGGTCGAATTGTGTCGAATTTAAAAACGGGCGAAAAGTGCCGCAATTCGCCCGGTATTGCATATACCCCTATGTAGTTAAAGATCATTCCCATTCAGCCCTCTGTGTCCCCAACCTCCCCTTTACTTTAATCAATCAATGGGTGCAAGTGAGGTAATCAGGGTAACACATTTACCGGCGGATCTCCAGATAGTTCTCGAATAGCATACCATTGTGTGAGTTTCAGGGAGTCTCGTATTCTGGTACGTAAATCAATTGACAAAATATCAATATAGCTTTCCCAGGTTCCGAAGAACCCTGCCGACCGCTTCTCTTTTTTCATCATAGTGTCAATCCACTCCATGTTAAACACATGGTGTAGCTTTTCTTTAAATAATTTCAGGGTGGGGGGAGTAGCCTCAATCCATGTCTGCAGAATTGCCTTGCGAGCAGTCGCACTTATAATTAATAACAGGCGCTTACATCCTCTCTCTATACGTTGCTCTTCAGGCAGCATACCAAATATTGCCCATTTATCCGTAAAAGGAATATAATTTACCAAATTGTCAAGGGCAAATCATCTTATTTTGAGCCAGAATATTCTCAGCATGGGGCATTTCCAAAAATAATGATACATATCTGCTATATCAGCATGACATCTAGGGCAAGATGCGGATGGTATCAACCCTGCCATATGCTGTCTGCGGGGTGAAAAATAAGCCTTATGAAAGATGTTCAAAAACATTTCTTGATATTGAATCGCCGGAATTGTCTTTCTCGACCAACATAGTGTCTTCAGCAAACCTTCACAAGTCAGAGAGGGGATGGCGCGCACCCAAGAGGACATACTCGATTGGATATGGTTATGGTCAATACCCTTTCTCAGAAAAGCATAATGATGCGAGATCTCTCCCTTAACCGTTAAATCTGATACCAGCAGCACGTCCAAAGTATTATTCCAGTCATCGGCAGAGAGCTTCCCAACCACTGACATAGCATAATGCTTAGCCTGTATATATGCGAATGGGGTGGTCTTCTATATGCCGACTGACGGGATCCCGGCGCACAGTATACCGGCGCCGGCAAACCGACACTTATTCTCCCTCGTGGGGGTCCACGACCCCCCTGGAGGGAGAATAAAATAGTGTGGCGCGCGTAGCGCGCCACCGTGCCCATAGCGTGGCGAGCGCGGCGAGCCCACAAGGGGCTCATTTGCGCTCGCCACACTGCCGGTAAGCCGGCGGTCGGCCTCCCGGCGCCAGTATGCTGGTCGCCAGGAGCCCGACCGCCGGCATATCGTAGTGAACCCATGCGAATGGGTATCTCTGTAAACTAGGTAATCTTTCCGATGCTAATGTGTACGATAACGGTGCTCTAGTAAACCCTATCCAAAAGCGCCCCCCACATTATACAGTCCCTCTAGTTTTAATCTGTCATAGGGCATTGCCGCCAACCCGCCCTGGAAATCAGGGTTGCGTAGAAATTGTGAGTGAAGGGTATGATAAGAATTGAAGTTTTGTCTATGACGGAGTATATGTCAAAGATGTTTCGTAGTCCATAGTAAGGGGTTATTACGTAAATTATCTTCTACTTCGTTGTCATGTAAGTGTAACAAATCCGTCAAATTGCAGTCGGTTAAAAACTGTCCTTCCAGAGAAGTATTAGCATAAAGGTCCGTTTCTGATATCCAATCTCGCAGATATCGCAAAACTGCCGCATGGTTATAATGTAAAATATTAGGAAAGTTAATACCCCCGTTGGTAACCGGTTGTTGTAGTTTTATCAACCCTATTCGCAGTCTCTTCGCTCCCCAAATAAATTTTCTGAAAAGGGCGTTAAGTGAACCAATATCTTTTTGGGATAAAAGAAGAGGCAGAGCCTGCAAGATATACAACCATCTTGGGAATGTCACCATCTTAATAAGGTTCGCTCTCCCCACATATGACAGCATGAGATGAGCCCAACCCTCCAGCTCTCTCGTCGTATCAGTTAATGCCGTAGAAACATTCAATCTATAGAGCTCTGCTGGGCGCTTAGGAAGACGAATGCCTAGATAGTCTATGTATGATCTAGCCCACCGCACTGCAATCGTGCGGCCCCAATGCGGAGTGGTAATGCCAGGGTGCAAACAGAGACCTACCGATTTAGCCAAATTGACCGTAAACCCCGATATTTCACCAAATTTTTCCAGCTTCTCTAAAAATTTTTGCAAAGAAGACTTTGGATCATCTATATATAATAATACATCGTCCGCAAAGGCCGATAATTTCATTTCAACCTCCCCCACCCTTATGCCCTTGAATTCAGTCCAGGACTGTAGGATTCGAAAAAGTGGGTCTATACAAAGATTGAACAATAGGGGGGATAATGGACATCCCTGACGTGTTCCCCTAAACACGTATGTTTATATAATGTATTTTATCGTGGAAACACCAGTGATTATGTCACAGTATTTTCCTTCCTTTTATTGGTGTCCTGCTATGGGGGGTCATTCTGAGGTGATCGCTAGCTGCCGTTGTTCGCAGCGCAGCGATCAGGCTAAAAAACGGTATTTCTGCAATGCGCACGTGCAACGTACAGGTATAATGTCCTTTGTGGTTTTGCACTGGTTCTATCGACGATTCCAAACTCACAGCCGATCGCAAGGAGATTGACATGAAGTGGGTGTTTCTGGGTGGCAACTGACCGTTTTCAGGGAGTGTTTGAAAAAACGCAGGTGTGGCTGGGCGTTTGCTGGGCGGGTGTGTGACGTCAAAAGCCGCCCCTCCGTCGTTAGAATCAACACACATGAAAAGTTACTACAGGGCTGGTCTTGTTTTGCACAAAACGATTTTGCAGGCGCTCTGCTGCACAAGCGTTCGCACTTCTGCAAAGCAAAAATACACTCCCCAGTGGGCGGTGACAATGCGTTTGCACGGCTGCAATAAACTGCTAGCGAGCGATCAACTCGGAATGACCCCCATGATGCATCAGGTTTGAGTTCCCAAGGACATTGCATTCCCTAAGGGTTTACTTATCACCCGGATGCCATCCCCCTTCCACCTGGCAAGTATGGAACATATTTTCATATAACCCTGAGCCCCATCTTATCCAGGTTGAGTAATGCTGCACTGCCCCATACAACCAGGTGCAATACTGCAGAATGTAAGCAAGAAACACCACTACTGGTAAATTAATAATTCATCTCTGTCCTTACACTAGCCTCCTTTCCACTACTTACCTCATTACGCTGCAGCTGCTATATATAACCACTACCATAATCACACAAGGATACCTCCCAACTTAGTAGTGGTCCCGTTCGGGTCCCTTCGGGCACCAAAAGGCGTCCATACTCCCAGAAGGGGGCGGGCCCGATGATAAAGTGTTGGAGCCTCATAAAAGGGGTGGGAGCTTGTGGGATCCCCCCAGATGTGTTATTGTAGGGGCATGCCCAGCACTCTCTGAGTTGCTGGGCTGCTCCCAGTCTCCCCCCAGGCGCTGTCCGCATGGCATCTATTCTCCTCTTCTCCTGTGATGTGTGCTTCCCCCAACCACCCCTCCCAGCGGTACACTGCAGGCCGTGGGTGGGACAGCAAGACAGTCCCAGGAAAACAGCACTGTACCACTGACTGCGGGACAGTTGGGTGGTATGCACAAGTGATGCGGTCACTGCATACCACCAGCTCAACACCCAACATTTTGATCTTTTTTCAGTTAAAGGTTGTTTTCCCACTACCAATTTTAAAATTGAAAACACCCCAGATGAGCAGGAGTTCAAAATACACCAGAATAGGGTGCATGGACCATTATAAGAAATGTGAAAGAATATAAAACAGACAAACATAAACACAAAACTGAAAAAAAAACACACCTATTTATCGCCAAAGAAAAACAGTGAAGAAAATCTGAAGGACAACTAATGCAATTTCTTTTTATAACTCTATACTAAAATGACAAGAGCTGAGCTACAGTATGTAATGCAGCATACATCCTTAGGCACAGAACCCCTGTAATCAGGGCCGGAGCTTCCACTATGTAGCTTTAGGCAGTTGCCTAGGGACACCGGGACCTGAGGGGGCAGCCTGCTACAGCTACCTGAAAAAGGTACCGTGGTCCTACCTCTTACAGCCACCGCAGTCCCCCAAGAACTCTTATCTTACAGTACCCGCGACTGCCAAGTGCTCGTATTGCAGCCTCCAGCTCCGCCTCCACCCTGCACAGGCAGTAACTTTGACATCTCCTGGAGTCCTGGCCAGGGGTGACATGCGGCGCTGCTCTTCAGACTACTCAGTCCCAACTCTGCAATGCAGCCTGCAGGTAAGGTGGCTGCACAGTGCACTCCCTGCATTTGAAAGAGGGGGAGAACAGCAGTCTGGCGGATGGGGGGGGGGGGGGGGGGGTTGGGAGACGAGCAGCAGGCATGTACACAGTCTTAGCGGGATGAGTAGCAGCATGCGCTCAGATGGTGGGAGGGATAGAACAGCAGACATTTAACGGGGGGGGGGGATGTTTGAGGGCAGCAGGCACGCACACAGACTGGGGAGATGGGGTGAAGAGAGCAGCCATGCAACAGACTGGGGGTGGGGGAGAGCAGCACCATGCCTTTCACCTGAAGGGTGGGTAGGGGGAAGGGTCAGTAGGCAGAAGTTTTGCCAAGTGTGCCAAGAAACCTTGTACCGGCCCTGCCTGTAATGCAGCACACCCCACCTTTAATGAAGCACACACACTTGCCTACTTTTGAAAAAGCATTTCGGGAAGATTGTGAAAGCAACCCTTAAGGTGCATACACACAGAGCGATATAACTGAGCGATTTTGACTATATAGTCAAAATCGCTCAGAAAGTTAGTGCAGATCGCTCCGTGTGTATACAGGCAGCGATAGCGATGCGCGTCCCCGCTAGGTCGCTATCGCTGGGAAAAATAGTCAGTGCAGGCAAGTCAATTTTGGCTATGTCGCTGCAAAAGTTAGTCAAAATCGCTAATACTTTAAGAGGCCAGCGATTTTTCCCAGCGATAGCGATGTTGCAGGCGGCGGTGGTGCGGGCGGCGGCGGGTTGTGGCGGCGGTGCGGGCGGCGGCGGGTTGCGGTGGCGGTGTGGGCGACGGCGGGTTGCGGCGGCGCGGCGGGTTGCGGTATGGGCGGCGGTGGGTTGCGGTGGCGGTGTGGGCGGCGGCGGTGCGGGCGGCGGCGGGTTGCGGCAGCGGTGCGGGCGGGGGAAATGTACCTTTATCTTGCAGAGTTTGGCAGCGGAGCGGTACCAGTTTCAAAAATGGCGCCTCAGCGTCATTTTTGAAATTCAGGATGGCCGCCGCGAGCCAATCACGGCTCGCCGCGTCATCGCCCCGCCCCCTCCCGCTGACTTATATAAGTCAGCGCGAGGCAGCGGCTTTCAGTCCGACGGTGGAGGAGGAGCGGAGAAGAGCTCCTGAAGACTGAAGACCCCGTGGAAGTCCTGGATGGGCGGCGGCTATGCAAAAGAGCTTAGCTGCCGCCGCCCACCAGGTGAAGATGCTGGAAGTCCTGGGAAGGCGGCGGACATGCAAAAGAGCTTAAAGGCCGCCGCCTCCCAGGTGAAGACGTCGTGGAAGTCCTGGATGGGCGGCGGCTATGCAAAAGAGCTTAGCAGCCGCCGCCCACCAGGTGAAGACGCCGGAGCAAGACCCCAGAAGCCCTGGGGAGGTGGCGCCCCCCCAGGTGAAGACGCCGGAAGCCCTGGGAAGGCGGCGGCCATGCAAAAGAGCTTAAAGGCCGCCGCCCCCAGGTGAAGACCCAGTTTAATAAAGGATTTTTTAAAGAATGTGTCGTGTTTTTTCCCCAATATTTTCTTTACAGGTGGACTACAGGTGCCAGCGGGCCCTTTATGTCCGGGCATGCTGGCACTTGTGGTTCTCCAAGTGCCAGCATGCTGGGGCAGGCTTGCTGGGACCTGTAGGCCACCTGTAAAGAACAATATTACTATTGAAAGGCTATCAGCCTCCCATCCACCGCCCACGGATGGGGGGGACAGCCTCGGACTTCACCCCTGGCCCTTGGGTGGCTGGAGGGGGGGACCCCTTGATTTAACTAGTTGGGGGGTAATGGCACGGCCGCAGGGACCAATATAAAAGTGTCCCCCGGCTGTGGCATTATCTCCCTGGCTAGTGGAGCCCGGTGCTGGTTTGAAAAATACGGGGGACCCCTATGTCTTTTGTCCCCCGTATTTTTTAAACCAGGACCGGACGCAGAGCCCGGTGCTGGTTGTCTAAATATAGGGGAACCCTGCTCATTTTTTCCTCTGTATTTTAACAACCAGGACTGGCTCAAAGAGCCCGAGGCTGGTTTTACATAGGAGGGGGGACCCCACGCAAAAAATTTTTTTTACTTTTAGCTATTTAAATACCAGCCACCCTGTAAAATCGTCCTATATATGACACTCATCCCCTTATTTAAATGAGATAGTCAAAATCTCCCATAGCCAAAATCTCCCATAGCCAAAATCTCTTGCATAGTTAGACAAAATCTATGGTAAAGTTAGTCAAAATCTCCTACTGCCAGTTCAAGGGAAAAGTTAGTCAAAATCTCTCATAGTCAAAATCTCTCCGTGTGTATGCACCTTTACTGTATGAGCACAGTATCAAAGTGGACGTGTACTTCTACATCTAAGAGGCGTGTCATAAAAATGACATATATACAAATGTAAATGAGTCCCAAACAGTGGTGCAAGTAGAAAAAATTTCTTAGTGGTACTGTGTAGGCACGCGTGCCAATAATAGGTGTGGCCACATGTCTCATGAGGCGTGGCCAATGAAAATGGGGTCATGATACACATATGGGGGGCCAGATACATGTATGACCCCAATAGTGCAGTGCCAGATACACATATGCACCCAATAGTGCAGTGCTAGATACACATATGCTCCTAATACTATGCTGGAGGAAGAGAGATGCAGATGCACACGCCTAGCACTAAGAACACTGATAGTAAAAATAATTTAAATAAATTCTCACAATTAAAATGGAGTATAATTGAAGTTCTTAGCACAAATTTGTGCAAATATGCGGGCCCATGTATCACGGCCAGGTGACTTCATCACATGGGTCCCTAACATTCCTAATACTATCACATTATATAAATTTATACAGGACTTACCTCTAAATAGTGCCATTTCAATGTGTGATCAGAAATGCAGGAACCTAGCTAATTAAAACACCTGAGGGTAAATGGGAGGGGTGCCAATACCAGAGGAAGGAAGCCTTGCATTCCAGTGTACAATATATACACAAATATAGAGGGGAAAAAGGGGGGCCTTAGGGTGTGCAGTCCAGGCCCCCCTTTTTTCCTTCTATACTCCTAATAATGCCAGATACACATATGCCCCCAGTAGTACAGTGCCAGATACACATATGCCCCCACAGTGTTAGATATGTCCCCACAGTGGCAGTTATGCCCCTGCAGTGCCAGGTACACATATGCCCCCCACATTGCCAGGTACACACATTTACCCCACAGTGCTGCTCACCACTGCTTGCTGTTGCTGTTTGTGTCAGGGGAGGAGAGCGCAGGGCGCGCCTCTCCTGCCCCTCAGTGCTCAGTCCAGCGACGTGTATCTCAAACCAGGCACCAGTTCTTGAGCCAATCAAAGCTTGTGGTCCAGCAGCCAATCAGGAGCCACTGCTGCTGGTCCGTGAGCTCTGATTGGCTCACGAACTGGCGGCTGGTTTGAGACCCTACACGCCACCGCTGCGGGACTGAGCAATGAGGGGCAAGAGAGGCGTGCACTGCGCTCTCATCCCCTGACACACACACACACACACACACACACACACACATAGCATCGGTTGCAAGTAAGGTGGGCGGCCGGAGGTACCTCGTACCGGCTGTCAATTTCTTAGCGGTACGCAGTACTGTCATATGTGCAGCACTGGTCCCATAGCTATTAGTAAGATCTACTTGTTGATGAAAAGATACTTATACTTTTCAGGCCTTGCACATGTATTGTGTTTTACAAGTGATTCCATATACAGTAAGTGGCCACAAGAAAAATTATTTTATTCTAACCATAGGAATCAGATATATTAACCTGGAGAAGGCATAAGGAAGTGATAAGTGCAAGGTGATAAAGGCACCAGCCAATCAGCTCCAATATGTGAATGAACAGTTATGAGCTGATTGGCTGGTCCATTTATCACCTTGCACTTGTCACTGGTTTATCACTTCCTTATGCTGTCTCCAGGCTTAATATATCTGCCCCATTGTGCCTTATAACCAATGCAGGGAAATGGCAGTGATGATCCCATTTGAATGTATACAGTATACAGTATCTATGATTTTCTTTTTTCCCCAAGAATATAGCAGCTACATAATGGGGGTAGGGTGCAGGGGCTTTTTAACAGAGGAGGGGGCCCGTGTGCAGACTCTGGGTGGGCCCCCTCCTCTTCACGGTGCAGTAGACTGTGGCTTTGTGCCAGAGTCTACTGCACATGTGCAGGTCTCCGGAAACATGGCACTGTGGACTAAATTCCTACTGTGTTTTAGTGGCGACCATTTTGATGGTGATTTTTTTCACCACGCCTGCAGGTCCGAAGTGGCACTCTGGAAGGGTAATAAACATTGGTACAGTGTGTGCGGTGTCGGCCCCCCTGAACCCAGGGGCCCATGTGCACCGTACACAATGCACCCATTATAGAAATGCCAATGGTAAAGTACAATTAGGGAGATTGATAGACTTTTTAGGAAGTCGGCGACATTACTACTATTTTAGGGAATCTGGCAAGTATGACATACTCTGTAATGCAGCACACATACTTAGGTACAAATTCCCTGTAATGGAGAACACACCACTTCCAATGAAGCACGCACAGGGCCGGTTTAAGGGCCTGCCCCAATGTTTTCCTAAATACGTAAAATTATAAAAATTACATCATTTTGTGAGGAATACTGAAATACAATTTTAATGATTTATGGCCGAAGTGTGGACTGCTGGTAATCATGCTGCCATGATGATAGGCCTATTTTTATATGAAGGCCTGGAGCGGTAGTCCCGTCCAACCCATTGTTAATCTGCCCTGAGCACACACGATCATGTAATGCAACATGTAAAGACCCTCCCGCCCTTCAAATCTCTAATCTCTAGTATTTTGTTCTCTCATTTCATGCAATCACCAACGGCGGGTCACCTATCTTACTACTCAGTGGAATGAATTAATATTTTAATGCTGTCACACTAAAGAGATTCAGCAAATTATGAAAGATCAGCAGAATAAAAACTGACAGGTAAAAAAATACAATTACAAGTGATCGTCAAAAAATCATAATACGCTTCCATTAAGATAGATATTACTTTCATAATATAAATGAACATGACATTTAGTAAAATGTAATAGAAATTTCTCATTTCGACCAATGTACTAGACTGTTTAAAAGTGAAGTTTCTAGTTAACCTCTCCGAAAATGGGTTGAATGTGTAATTTTGAATGTTAAACAAAGAGAAATAATTTCTTTGTATTTTGGTGACCTGAAAATTTTACCTGGAACAGGGACATATCTACACTTTGGCCAGGATGGCACTCGCCAGGGGCGCCGGCAGAGCTAGGGCGCTGCTGCCCGGCTGTGCCATGCGCAGCCACTGGATTCAATAAAATAATAGTGACAGTGAGTGCTGTAGGGTGGAGTGCAGATGTGTCTGAGGAGCCGCATATCCCGGACTCCGTCATCATTGCAGCGGCGGGAGGAGGGGGGGATTCTCCGTTCGTATCTTAGCTAGCCAGCCAGCCAGGGGGTGGGACCGGCTGCAGACATCGCTCTGTCTCTCTGTGTGACAGCGGGTGGTGGAGCTGCTTTGTCTGCTGATCCTCCCTCGGACATATCAAAGGCGCCATGTATGGAGTGGGTGACGTTCTGATCGTGGGCAGCGGCGGAGTGACTGGGCGGTGGGTGCGGACTCAGCGCTGGAACATGGGGGAGAAAGGAAGCTGTGTCTGTGCTTGCAGGAGAGGGCAGAGGGAAAGGCGCTACAAGGCAACAGAGGATGAGGGGAGGTTTGGGGTGGGGGAGACATTTAGTGGGTGAGTGTCTTGATGCAAATGGATTCTAGAATTTCAATATGCTATCCCTCCATATCCCCTCTCCCATCTTCCATAATTGAAGATGGGAGATGGCGTCTGGGTGGATGATAAATTGAGGAGAAGGCATATGGGGTGGTGCCATAGTGAGGGGATTGCATATTGAGGAGAAGGCATATGGGGGGTGATGGCATATTAAGGTATTTGGGGAATAGCCTATTGAGCAGGTGTATGGGGGATGGTCTATTGAGGGGAAGGGGTGTATGGGGGGGAGATGTCCTATTGAAAAGAGGTAGATGGGGGGGGGTTGGCTTATTGAGGGGAAGGGGTATGGGTGGGTAATTGAGAAGGTGTATATGGGGGGGGGGGGTACATTGAGGAGAGGGCCTGTTAGGAGAACTGGCATATAATTATGTATATACGGGGGAGGAAGGGTATGGTGGAAAGCCAAATTGGGGAGAGGAGCTACAGATGACTGGCATTTGGAAGGCACATGTGGGGGGGGGGGCGAGTTGCTGGTATTTTAGAGGGGATGCGGAAATGGTGATGATGAGACTCTGGTAGTGTAGATGAGAACGGATATCGGGTTAGCTGGCATGCTATGGAAAAGGGATATGGAGGAGGGGTGCTGGTGTTTAAAGTAGATGGGATATGGACAGTGCTGTCATGAGAAGTTAGCTGGCAAATTGCGAAGGGATGTGTGTTAAAGGAGAAGGGTATGGGGGAGCTGATGTGTTAGGGTGAAGGAACACTGCTTTTTTTTAAAGAAGGGAATATAGTGGAAGGGGTTGAATTGTGGGAAGGGGAAACAGTAGAATGGCTGATATCATGGGACAGTTTTCGCTCAGCTACACAGCAATTGTTCATACATATGTACTGATGGTGTAATCCTATTTCAAATATGGGGGCGTCAGCCCCCATAATTTGCCAGAGGCGCTTGGACCCATAGATATAACCCTGACCTGGAATACTTTATATTTTTCTTTACAGTATAATTAACACAGTACAGTTACCTTTTCATTTACAGTCTATAAACAATATACAATGCATGTTGGATAGTAAAGAGTGCAATTGAAGCATGATTGGGCACACTACTACTGATCAACGCAAACCAACTGCAGCCATGTAAAACCAGAATCCCTCTACACTTTCCAGCAAGCATTTTCCTGGCTCCAGCAGCTGACAAGAGTAGAGTCCTGTACATCCAAACAGCGCTGACTAAAGGAGACGAGAGGCTGTGTCTGGCAGCCAGTAAGAGGGAGGAAGGCGGTTTGGCCTGTGCTAGACTGACATAGTAGTAGATTATGCAATAGATTAATAGTGATATAGGCTAAAGAGAGAAAGAATAGCTTCTAGAGCATTCAAGAGGTCTCACCTTTCAGAGCTGTAACTAGACATTTTGTTGCCCCCCCCCCCCCCCCCCGTCCCATACTATGGATAGACAGCTTGCACTGGAGATGCAAGCCCAAATAAGAGAAAAAGAGGCATGGTTTCATGGTACCCCCAATTCAAACTGCACCACAGTAGCGCCCCTCAGTCATGTTACATCACACAGTAGTGCCGCTCAGTCATGCTATGTCACACAGTAATGCCCCTTAGTCATGTTACGTCACACGGTAGTGCCGCTCAGTCATGCTATGTTACACAGTAATGCCCCTTAGTCATGTTACATCACACAGTAGTGCCGCTCAGTCATGCTATGTTACACAGTAATGCCCCTTAGTCATGTTACATCACACAGTAGTGCCGCTCAGTCATGCTATGTTACACAGTAATGCCCCTTAGTCATGTTACATCACACAGTAGTGCCGCTCAGTCATGCTATGTCACACAGTAATGCCCCTTAGTCATGTTACGTCACACGGTAGTGCCCCTTATACAAGTTATATCAGATCACTGATATACACAGTACATTAAGGGGTCTATTTACTAAGCCTTGGATGAAGATAAAGTGCATGGAGATAAAGTACCAGCCAATGAACTCCTAGCTGCCATTTTTCAAACACAGCCTTTAACATGTTAGTTTGGAGCTGATTGGCTGGTACTTTTTCTCCATTCACTTTATCACCATCCAAGGCTTAGGGGGTAATTCAGAGCTGATCATTGCTGTGCGTTTTTGCACAACAGGTGATCAGGTCTGTACTGCGCATGCACCGTCGTGCATAGCAACGGGATGGTGTGAAAAAAGCGATCACACGGGCGATCGCAAGGTGACTGACAGGAAGAGGCCGTTTGTGGGTGGCAACTGACCGTTTTGTAGGAGTGTCCGGGAAAACGCAGGAGGGACCAGGCATTTGAAGGAAGGGATTCTGACGTCAGCTCTAACCCCGATCATCGCAGCAGTTAGTCCTGGGCTGAGCAGAGACTGCACAAACTCATGTTTGTGCAGCTCTCCAACAAATGTGATCGCACACCTGCACACAGCAAATACCCTCCACCTGTAGGCGGCGACTACCTGATCGCAGGGATGCAAAAAACACACCCTAGCGATGAGGTCTGAATTACCCCCTTAGTAAATAGACCCCTAAGGGGGAGATGTACTAAACAGTGATAAAAGTGGAGAAGTGACCCAGTGGGAAGTTGTCAATGGCAACCAATCAGCATTGACGTAACATTTATCATTTGCATACTATAAAAGTATACAGAGCAGTTGATAGGTTGCCATGGGCTACTGCTCACTGGCTCACTTCTCCACTTTTATCACTGCTTAGTACATCTCCCTCTGAATCATAGCAATACTCACAGTACATCAGATCACAGTGATACACTGCATAACAAATCACTGTGATAAACATAGTACATCAGATTACTAGTCTAGTAACCATGTCCTGATTTCCATCATGCTGCTTGGTTCTCAAATCAGAACCACTAAATTAGTTTAAAATCTGCCATGCCTGCTTCCTTGACCCTGCCACAGCTTCCTAAGCTTGTCAGTCCTCAGCACTGTGGGAGAGACGTCAGGGCCATCTTAACAGCATTGTAGGCCCCTGGGCAAAGCAATGCACTGGGACCCCTACCCAGCCTCCAACGATAGGGGTGGGGGGGTGTTATCAGCGATAGGCAGGGCTGGCGCCACCACTAGGCAGCTTTAGGCAGCTGCCTATGGGCGCCGGCCACTGGAGGGCGGCCCTGCACACTTCCGATGAACGCTTCCTTTATTATGCCCTTAGCTGTGTGCT
Source organism: Pseudophryne corroboree (assembly GCF_028390025.1). Classification (NCBI taxonomy): domain Eukaryota; kingdom Metazoa; phylum Chordata; class Amphibia; order Anura; family Myobatrachidae; genus Pseudophryne; species Pseudophryne corroboree. Next base: position 730,087,975 of record NC_086447.1, read on the forward strand.
CCTTCCATTCCCTAAGAGACGAGGAGCAAGGATGCTGCAGCCGCCCATCACTTCCCATCAGCTGGCACTAACAGTGTGAGGGCGGATTGTTCTAAGCTGTCCTGCTGCAGAATCTCCCCTCTCTGCGCTACCGGGGGGGGGGGGGGGGGGGTGTGAGGCATTATAGAGGCTGTTCTGTCTGTCTATGGAGGGAGAGGGGGGGTGCTCTTTCTGTCTATGGAGGGAGAGGGGGTTGCTGTATGTGTATGGTGGGAGGGGGGGTGCTCTGTCTGTCTATGGAGGGAGAGGGGGTTGCTGTATGTCTATGGAGGGAGAGGGGGTTGCTGTATGTCTATGGAGGGAGAGGGGGTTGCTGTATGTCTATGGAGGGAGAGGGGGTTGCTGTATGTCTATGGAGGGAGAGGGGGTTGCTGTATGTCTGTGGAGGGAGAGGGGGTTGCTGTATGTCTATGAATGGAGAGGGGGTTGCTGTATGTCTATGGAGGGAGAGGGGGTTGCTGTATGTCTATGGAGGGAGAGGGGGTTGCTGTATGTCTATGGAGGGAGAGGGGGTTGCTGTATGTCTATGAAGGGAGAGGGGGTTGCTGTATGTCTATGGAGGGAGAGGGGGTTGCTGTATGTCTATGGAGGGAGGGGGGGTGCTCTGTCTGTCTATGGAGGGAGAGGGGGTTGCTGTATGTCTATGGAGGGAGAGGGGGGGTGCTCTGTCTGTCTATGGAGGGAGAGGGGGTTGCTGTATGTCTATGGAAGGAGAGGGGGTTGCTGTCTGTCTATGGAGGGAGGGGGGGGGTGCTCTGTCTGTCTATGGAGGGAGAGGGGGTTGCTGTCTGTCTATGGAGGGAGGGGGGGTGCTCTGCCTGTCTATGGAGGGAGGGGGGGTTGCTGTCTGTCTATGGAGTGAGAGGGGGTTGCTGTCTGTCTATGGAGGGAGGGGGGTGCTCTGTCTGTCTATGGAGGGAGAGGGGGTTGCTGTCTGTCTATGGATGGAGAGGGGGTGCTCTGTCTGTCTATGGAGGGAGAGGGGGTTGCTGTCTGTCTATGGAGGGGGGGGTGCTCTGTCTGTCTATGGAGGGAGAGGGGGTTGCTGTCTGTCTATGGAGGGAGGGGGGGGTGCTCTGTCTGTCTATGGAGGGAGAGGGGGTTGCTGTCTGTCTATGGAGGGAGGGGGGGTGCTCTGTATGTCTATGGAGGGAGAGGGGGTTGCTGTATGTCTATGGAGGGAGAGGGGGGTGCTGTCTGTCTATGGAGGGAGAGGGGGTTGCTGTCTGTCTATGGAGGGAGAGGGGGGTGCTGTCTGTCTGTGGAGGGAATATATATATGTGTGTGTGTGTGTGTGTGTGTGTGTGTGTGTGTGTGTGTGTGTGTGTGTGTGTGTGGCTTGCACACATGCGGAAACCCCACCTCCCAAATCCTGCGTTTGCCCCTGAGCACAGACAGAGAGGAATGTGCAGGCTCTCTCTGCCCTGTGCATGTGTCATCATCACTGCTTTCTTTGCCGACAGCAAAGAAAAAGACAGGCTGTATTAAATGTTTTTTTCTGTTACCAACTACATTTCAATATTAGGCTCTGGGTGAGGTGGTAATGTGGTTTCACATCAATGTTATTAGTGGGGTCTCCCACAACTTGGTTGTCTTGGACTCCTACAAGCCTTAATCTAACACTGGCTGGGAGAGAAGTAGAATAATCTCCGACTCGCGCAGCTGTGTCTATAAACCCGCAGTGCTGCTTTTTCTCCCCTTCTGGCGGGACCAGTGATTGGTAGATGACCGTGTGCTACTGGCACTGTGGATGAGACATTATGACGTCTCATCCCGCAAGAAGGCGACAATGGGTGGGACCCGGGAGACTGGAATCGGATTCTGAATCTGCCTGACCGAGCTGGGACCCGCAAGTCAGCACTGAGGTCATTGAGGGTGAGAAATTCATTAAATATATTTTATAGTGTGGGGGTGAGACTATTTTACCCAGTGATGTTGACCAAGGGTCAGGAGGATGTGAAAGTGAAAAAAGACAAAATATGTCAGGATATGTGTGGACTGTACAGAGAGGAGGAATTGAAGGTCAAGTGGCTGGGAGCGGAACTTATAAGAAGCTACCTCTATACTTTCACCTGACGGACTGGGAAGAGGCGGGGGGGGGGGGGAGCTGCTGTAGTTTTGCCTAGGGTGCCGAAAAACCTTGCACCAGCCCTGACGGTAGGTTTGATGTCTTGCAGGCGGTAGGGGGTATTCTATCTTCCACTCGGACCTGGAGCAGTCGTTTCTGCTAATTCCTCCTTTACTGCACAGATGGTGGGAGATGTGGCAAGAGGGTGAACACTAAACACTGAAGGGGGCATCAGGCTGAATGAAGGGGGCCTGGAATATGACTTACAGGGTATTTGGCTGTGTTTAATACATAGGGGAGGCGTGAATAGCAGAGTGGGCTTAATATTCATCATTTTCCGGTGGGAGGGCAGTTTGCTTAACTGCAGATACAGTATATCCAGTTCCTGGAAATAGATTTATTAGCTTTCAATGGGGTAAAAAACTCGAGAGTCCCACCTTTGAGGAGGTACTTCCTGGAGATACTGGGGACTTGAGGATCAGAGTTCAGGAGTCAGAGCAATCCACTGGCGAATATATAAAACTGCAAACCAGGCATGTGAAGCTGGAGTAGGGCCCAGCTGCTGGAAGTCTGATACAGTATCTCTGGTTCTGGGCATAGTAGAGACAAGCTGCCAGTGTCAATCGAAAGGGGAGAGTCCCAGATTTTGGAATATACCCTCAGAAAACTCTAAGTCAGACAGAACCCAAGATATCTGGCTGGGAAGGGCAATTAACAGGCTTGGATGAGGACCACTGCTTTGAAGTCAAATATCTCAGGTCGATTTTCAAAAATCTGGTACCCCATGGGCCTCAGCTATCAGCCTGGGACCCTTAGACTCCTGGGGCCCTTGGGCAAGGGCCCCTTGAGCCCATATGAAAAGACGACCCTGAGAGACGTCATGACGTCTCTCCCTCCCTACACTTTGTGCTGGAGCTGGAAAGTGGAGCTCAAGCTCCTGACACAGCTGACAGTTAAGAAGCAGCTGGGTGCACCACTAATAAAAACATTTCAGAAGACGCACAGTTAATGGACATTGCGGCGGCGACTGGTTACACCCCCAGGTTGACTTGCACTGTGTGCGGAGCACCTCCTGCACCACCCCAGCTACAGCTCTGTCATCTTCAGTACTTAGAATTTACATGTGGACACCAATTCACAAAACAGTAGCTGGAGAGAGAAGGCAAACCATATGGGTATGGACAACTACAGCTTTCAAAAAGTTCTGTCAGAAGTAGACTAATTTACACCAGAAAAGAGAAAATTAAGAAGGGTATAAAATTATTTAAGACACATACAGTACTGCAGATTGTGTGACAATCTGTTCAGTTTAATGTCCCCATAGAGGACATTATATCAGTCCTTGAGGCTAGAAGAAATGAGCGTTAGGGGCAATGCAGAATTGAAAGCAAGTCATCATAATTGCTGCTGCCTTGTGCATACAGTACTAAATGTGTTTTGCCTTTATGCTGAGCAGTAACTATTTATTACAGACCCGCCATCCCTATAATTGCGATATGCACAAGTCCTTTCCTCGGTACCAAAGAGGCATCTGAAAAAAAGCTTATTTATAAATACACACAATTCTGTATAGCTCTCAATGCTGCTGACATGCCCTCACTAAACTCACCCTACTTGCTAACACTCCTGTAAACACCCAGTTACACCCCTTTTGCAGAAAATGGAAATATGACTGAGTTGTTTACATGTCAACATCACCAGTAATCTGCTCCAGATCATGGGCCTTATTCAGGATACATCACTAACATTATGCGACCGCATTCTCCCACCCCAGGGGGAGCCAGACAGAACGGGATGGACAATGCAATCGCATCGCATTGATGCGATCGTCTCTGTCGAATTGACAGGCAAAAGCGTCGGCGGGGCGGCGACATGACATTGCAGGAACGTGACAGAAAAACATGGGGGCAGGTCCGGCCACCGCAACGTAAAAAATGGTGGCAGGCGGGCTTCACTTATTTAGCGAAGCAATCGCAATTGAATTGCAACCGCATCGCTGGCTGCCATTAGAATGCTGGGCGGCCCCCATCATGTGAGTGAGAGCAGTTGCAGTTAACTGCAACCGAAGCTGAATAAGGCCCCATGTGCAGTGCAAAAACATGAAAGATAATGCACCTCCACAAGACGAGCTCTTTCATAAGAGCAGTGAAACACGGCAGATAAATGATAGAAATGATCTGACATTTTTTTTTTTTTATCAAAATGTAACATGCAGGGGTACTAGCATTAATAGCACATAATCGTATAATTATTCAGTAGATTGATCAAACGCCAGTATGGTACCAGAAAATAATTATTTCTCGCCTAAGACAATCATTCTTTATAGAGTTTTGTTTTGGCCTCCCTTTGACTTACTCAAGTGGAGTTTTTGACAACGAAAATGTGAAGTTGATGAACATTTCTATTTAACAACAACTATATCACTTTGTAAGCTGAAAAAGTAAACAAATAACTCTATAATGCTGCTTAGCTACTGGCAATAAAAATAAGTATGAATGCCGAGAGTAATCTAAATTAAACTGAAATGAGAAAAATGTAAAGGTATTAAAAATTCAGTATAGTTTTTAATGATTCTGCAGTGCGAAATCTGGAAAGCCTGGAAAAGGAATGGTAATAAAGAAAAGCCTTACCTGAGGGCTATTCTTTTATGTAAAGCTATGTAACATTTATTCTAATTTCCAGCTTTACAGCAAACATCTCACTCACAATGAATCTAGATGAATAAGAGTCCTACATGAATGAACTTTATCACAACTATTGCAATGGCCCATGCTGCCGTACACTCGCACATCATTTTTCCTGTCTTGCTGAACGTTCTTGTTCCTAATGAACAATAGCAGTCGTTTCATGGTTCAGTAAAAACACTGTATAGAGTTGTAGAGATGATGCTACGTATAAATCCTGAATACACAGCACATTCAGATATGTTGTATATGTGCAGAGGAGAATTTGATCTAGCTAAATAGATGGGGGATTGTTGTATTTAATATGTATGAGATGCCATACAACAAAATCGAAAACACTACAAAGAACTATTAATTAAACTTTTGCCATTCGGCTGCTAATATTTCTTTTGTGCTTCCAATTTCTGAGCCAGGAATAAAACAAACTGGAATCGTGTGAATACAGGGGTGAGATACATTTTGGAAACCCTTTAGAATAGCTGGTATTCCTGCACTAATTTGATCTGCTGTAAATATGATCTAAACCCTAATAAGAGACAAATAAATACTAAACAATATAAAAAGTGCATTGTGCAGCGCCGTAACAGCGCTCCCTGAGTGCATGTCATTATGTCATGCTCAGGGGGTGGGGCTGGCAGGACCGGTGAGTACAGCACTGGCCGGAACGTCTTAAGGACGATCCGATTGGCTGGACTGGCTGCCTGTCTGGAGAGTCTAAAGGACGCTCCATGGGGTACAGCCAGAAGCAAGGGCATTGAAGAGTCCGAGCGGCGACGGTGCCACATTCTGCAAGCACCCATAATTACAGCCCTGGCAATGTGTCAATCCCTCAACTAGTAACTCCTCCATTAGCAAAGGACTTCCACCAAATGTTTTCAGTTGATAAATCCGACGTTGGCTGGCAGGTGTATTGGCCCATCCTCCAAAAGAACTGATCCATCTTATTTTCATATTGTCATAATCTGCTCATTTGAGGACACAACATTTTAGTTAGGATAAGGTCAAGACTTTGACTCAGCCATTCCAGTGTAAAAAAACAAGTACTCAGTTAATTTGTTTTCGGTGCCATTGTTTGGAGAACGAATTGACAGAATAGGAGAGGAGTGGGTTAAACCTCAGCTAGTCTGGGAGGCAGGACGGTAAGGCATTATGGGAGTTTATGGTTAGCCAATAGGAATGAATGTTGGGGTAGGTGGAAAGGGTTCTTAATCCTGGTGAAGGGGCTGGGTCAGCCTCTTCTGCTTTTGTCGTCCCACCCTCCCTCCCTACTGGTGGTGTTTGTTTTATGCTGTTGCGTTGGCTATTTTCGTGATGTGGGTTGTCACGGTTTGGTGGTGGCGGGAAAGAACGGCAAGTTAACATTTGTTGTATTAAAGAGTGGATTGGAAGTCGTTTGGTTGTTGATTTTTAGGTGCGCTCTCCTTCGCTGACTGGTTTTACATCTGCTGGACCGCCTTCTCGGGTGGCAGCCTCATCACCTTCACGGGTGGGTAGTCAGGATGGAGGTTGAGCTGATACCTATTGTTTGTTGGAAGGTTTACGTCAGTTTTTTATAAGATAGTTTGTTTATGGGATAGGGTTGTTTTAGCCTTTCTATCTGGCCACCATACTTTAGTTTAATTATCCACAGTTAATGGTTCACTTAAATAAATTGCTAACATTTTCTGCCAAATTCAAGTCTCCGTGTCTTTATTTATCATAATTAAGTGTTAAGATGTTATGGTTTATGTTACGGACAATCCTCAGACAATATGAGGTTTATACCGCATGACACACTTTTTGAAACAAAAAAGAAAGCAAAATAATGAATACAAAACAAACAGTTGTCAGTGCTTGTCCTTACCACTGCAAACCTGGATGTATCCAGCGAAATGAAAGCACGAGGAATCAGATCTTATTTCAATCAAAACATTTAAGCTCGCAAAATTTGTAACATTCTGTTAAGTGTCAACTCACATACATCTGACATCTGTTGACTTTCTCCCTTAGAGGTCTATTTATTAACATTATTTTAGTATCACCTGAATGTATTAAAGGGCATTTGTAGCAGTTTTCATGAAAAACTGCTCCAAACCCTTTAATTCACTTTTTTTTAGTAACCCACATCGCATTCCCCATACTTATAATGAGAAATGCGATGTTGCCAAAGTTACTAAAAAAGAAATGTGGAAGAATACAGCAGTGTGCCCTGTGATAAACTCACCAGCTCAGGATGGCGATATCATAGGGCAGCACTGCAATAGGCAGGCATTTACACAGCTTTCTCTGCCCCTGGCAGAGAAAGCTGTGTGGTACCGAGCTCCAGTGTAAAAAAAAAATACTCACCTGTCCAGGGAGCCGGTGTGCTCTGGTGTCCGCTGCCGGGCGCCGGGTCCCCCCTATGCTGCAATGTTACCCCGGTGCAGTAAAGTGACGCTGCAAAGCGGCTGCATACTTAACAGCACCAGGGGTCACAGCAGGACACAGGATCCGGTACCCGGCAGCCCTGGACTGGTAAGTATATTGAACTGCTGGGGGGGGAAATCCGCGGCACGCGGGGGTTGTCACGAAGGGGGGGGGGTGTTGACCAGGCGGCGGTGGTGGCGATGTCGGCGCATGCGCAGCAGCACACCGGGATATTTTTTACGAAAAATACCCTGATGATGCTGCGAAGAGGCATCGCAGGGACAGAGCTGACCACAAGCTCTGTCCCTGCATGCGATAATTGATACATCCCTGCGGATGGTGATAAATGGGCCCCTTAGAACTGTGTAAAATAGAATTACAGTAATTGTTCTCTAAATTATTAGGAGTCTTCTGCAAACTACATTACGTTCATTGCTGCAATTAGTGTGTTACTTCCTTAGTATAAATGTTACTCCCTACACTTCTGTATTATCTGTCTACAGGCAGAAATCTCTCAAAGCCTAAAATATAGTGGGTGGAATTCTGTGTGTTAAAAAACAGATTTACTTATTGGGTTTACACCATTTGCTGAATCAACAGATTCCCAAATATACAACATTCTATGTCGTCTCACATACCACTTTGTTATATACAGTATATGTGTGTGAGTGCTTTTATATATATATATATATATATATATATATATATATATATATGAAGACGGTATTTGTTAAGACCCTGCTTTGCGCTGAATATTAAAAAGCTACACCTTCGAGAAATACCTCCTGTTAGATGAGGTATTGAGATAAAGATACTCAAGGGAGCTATAACACTACAATTAGTACTATTTCTCAAACCACCATATTTAACAATATATCACCACCAAAACCATATAAAAGTTTTTTTATTGTCATAAGATTAACAATGGAGTATTTGACATTGTCATATACGTCTATGACGCAAATACATAAAAGAATTTTTACATAAAATAATTGTACATAAAAATGATGTTCCCAGTATTTTGATAAATGTCTTTCTGATGATATCAATAACAATGATTGAACACCCAAAATGTATCAAGAACGTTCAAATGTACATCCTGGCATTATTCAATAAGTTGATTGGATCCAACGCGTTTTGTCCTTAGAACTTCATTAGGGGTTAATATCCAATTCCTACACACAAGGCACTCATCACTGTTTTTTTCTCAGTGCATCAAATCCAGACAGTATGGAGATATCTAATTAATTCCATCAACATAGGGTATCAGTTTGACTTCATCAGCAAACAATAAATAATAAAATATTATGGAATGCTGTGACAATCCTTCTCAATGTATTAGGAAAGTCCTCACAGCTGTGATGTGGGATACAAGATGTGGATGGGACGAGCATAGGACCACACCCCTCCACCGGCAAGCAGTATATAAATCAGCTGAGACGGTTATCTGCCTCCTCACCCGCATTATTTGCAGCCCCAATACCTCCCCCTCCGGTTACCGCAGTACTCACCTCACACATGGTCTCACCCCTTACTGCTGGACTGTTTTACCTTCTCCCCAAACCGGTAATGGCTACACGTGTGCCTGGTGCCTCCGTTCTGAACTCTGCAGGGTCGTCTGGTGGTTCCTTCATCTGTTTCCTGGTTACTGCTGCTTGTCTTAAATTGTTTTCAAAAGATATAAAAAATGTATCAACTAAAAGAAATGAAAACTTTACATTAAAGACTATTTAGAGAAAATACTGTATTACTGTAATATACCTATTAACAACCTAAAGTACATAAAACATAGACATCAGTTTCACATTAAAGTTTCCAGATTAGTTTCCAGCTGTTGGCTGGTAAAATTAAAAATGCATTAGGAGATAATTTGCAAGGGTGCCTCAAAATTTCAACTGCCTAGAGGCCTCCACAGGGTAGGGGACATTTACTAAGCACTGATAAAAGTGGAGAAGTGAGCCAGTTGAGAAGTTGCTTAGTACATGTCCCCCAATCCGGTATTGCACAGTCGCACAGGATCAGATATACAGTATATAGTACAGACACACAAGGTTTTACATGCACAGAGATGAACAATAACACGTTCCGAGGGCAGCTCGCTTGTCATTGAATTGGCCCCATAATAAAAGTGTGACAGCTTCCTAGCATACTGCCTGGGCAGAGAGACACCTTTCACATGTGAGATGAATAATCTTTCTGTTTGCATCGGTTTAGTTTTTTTGTCTGGACATTAGGGGCTCTTCTTTCTTTCTCTGATGAAACGACCAGTGGTGAGGTCGAGAAACGCGTTAGGTGCCGTTCGTCTGAGTGACCCCCTGTTTCAGATTGCCTACTAAGTTGCCTCTACATTCCATTGCCAATACAAGTTGCTTTCAGCCGTCATTCAATCAGCCGGAAGCAGCCATTGTCTCTACGATCTTTGCAATACAAGGGAATATCCAGCTGCAGCATACGGCAACTTCTAAAATCCTAGCCGCACAGCCTCACTAACATCCCGGCCGTACAGTCATCTGTATTTGCGGCTGTACGAGAAATTGAAGCCACTCGGCCAAACGAGACTCTCTAGCTGTACAGGCAACGGATGGCTGCACTACACGTTCCAGCCACACAGAGACATTGAAATCACGGCTGCACAGTATTCCAGCACCTACGACGGTCTTGATATCTGAGCTGCACAGCTGAACGAATCTTCATAGCCATACAGGTATTTTTATTGATAGCTAAATTTAACAATATATGATCTTTTGGCTCTGGACAATTCAGCTTTTTTCAATATATGTGAGTTTATATATATATATAGATCAATAATTAGGCTGGCCAGCCACAAAGGTGTTTTACTTATCTATGATCTATACTCACCAATTCTATTATACAGATTTATGAGGCAATAGATTCTTTAAAACTGTTACAAAGTTATCCTATCTGGATCAGTCGCAACTTCAAAGAGACTGTTTTTACATATTTTCAACCATTAAATAGACCTCTTTGGATATTAGGTCATTTTTATTGTAGACAATGACAGGTGGTTTATAATATAAAATACATATGAATTTCATAAGTAATGACAGTCAATTGCAATATTTATCAAATGTGGTTACTCTGAGGTATTTGTATTAACTAATTTTTTTAGATTTCTTCTATTGAGGTTTGATTTATTCAATATTAAATAAACCCCTTAACAGCTGAGGGCCGTCCAGCTAAACTCATTCAGTGATAAACCATTATACTTAACTTCTAAAATAAAGACTCGGAGACTTGAATTTGGCAGAAAAACTTGACGGCTATTTATTCATAAGTATTAAACTAATAAATCCAATAAAGTAGAGTAAAGAAATTAAGAGTATGGTGGCCAGAAAGAACGGCAGTAACAGTCTACACCACAAGCTATATACAAACCCAGCCAAGTCACAACACTAAAACACTAAACAAAGGTATCCACTCAACCTCCACTTGACAACCCACCCGTCCGGGTGGTGAGGCTGCCCCCGTTACGGTGATCCAGCAGATGTTATAACAGTCATCGAAGGTGAGCGCACCCAAAACAATTAGCAAACTCAACCAACAACAGGTAATAATCCGTTCTTTTCCGCCAACAAGCGAGGTTCTAACAACAGAAACCACGCACCGCCACCATACCCCTAAACCAAACCGGCAACCACCGAAAACAGATCCTCCACAAAGATTGACAAGCCTTCCTCATTCAGATGCACCCCATCCCTCCTAAACAGGTAAAAATATCTAAACCTAATCCTAGGATGCCTAACCACAAACCCACTATTGGCTATCACCACCTTGGAAACAGCAGAATTGAGCTTCTCTCTAGCCTCATCTAAAGCCCTGCAATCTACCACTCCATGCCAAAACAATCTAGGTACAATCTCAGACCAAATCACCGTACAGGATGGCCAAGCCCTCATAATGCGCAGTATGTCATGGATGATGTCAAAGCGCAGCTGCAAAGTGGACACCTTCCCCAAATCATTACCTCCAAGATGAATTACTAAAATCCTTGGTAACCCAAAAAGCCGCACCTGACCAAGCAGCTTGGGCTTCAAATCCTGCCACAACATACCCCACACACCAATCCAATGGACACCTGCGTGCCCGACCAAAAATGGAGCCCCATCTGAAAGCATCAATTCAGCTGCCCAATACACAAAGGAGTGTCCAACCACCCAGACCTCCCAAACATCAGTTACCACACTTATAGTTGAGGGGAAAATGGAACAAAAGTTAAAATCTGGGGTACAAATATAGGTCAAAGCCTAGGCAACGGAAAGGCATGCAATAATTTTAATAGAGGAACTGCCAAAAAGTAAAATAGTGTAGATGGAAATTTCCATAAAACAAGCTTCAGGCCAATCGAAGCGACAAAAAGAAACAGGAGGAAGAGCCATGATAAAATAACAAAAGGGGGGGGGGGGGGATGGGAAAAAACAGGTGAACTCGGCTGGAGGTGAAACTTAAAAACCTGCTGAGGAACTTATAATTGAAAAGCCAATTAGCCGAATTAAGATTAAGTAGACCAGATTCAGTCCGTGAGTACAGGTAAAAAATTGTTAAAGAACTCCAGACCCCCACTGCCAACTGTGGCGAGTAGCTAATCCCCGAATAGGGAGGACAGGGGAAGACTAACAAGACGTGAAACCATGGACGAAAACAGGCACAAACAATCAAGAAACATTAACCATAATGAACAAAAACAGCACAACTACCTAGGGAGTGGCCGAATGTAACGCTTATAACTGGCTGACCGCCATTGGCCCAAAGCCTTAATTTCATCCACAGAGTGGCCCGCAAATGCGGCAGAGGTGGCAGCCCCAATCCTAAATGAGTGAGTGCCGAAGTCCCCGGGAGAGAACCCCAAACCAGCCAGACAGCGCCGGAGCATCCAGTCAAACTGATATTTGGTCAGCAGCGAACCATCCGCATGTAGAAGCCATGACCCACCGGAGGATGGCCGTACTTCCACGTACATGTTGGCCAAAGCCACCGGACATACCTGTTCGTCGCTCGAGGGCACCATCATGACCCAACGACCTTGACCCAATTGGTCCGTTTTGGACCGGCGCAGTCTGCATAGCAAGGACCTCTCTCCTGTGACAACATCCGAACGCAACATGGTCGCATTAGTCCATTTGGATGAAGCCACCAATTCCGACACCCAAAACGCTCTGTGGTATGCCATGGAAAACGCCAATTGAAATAAAAGCGCCTCAAAACCGGACCCTGCCACCACTGCAACTGCTCCCAAGATGGAAGATAGCATGGGACGCCTTTTATCAGGAGGGATGGGCGACAGCCGCGCCTAACCCCGCATGACCTTAGTTAAAAGGAAACCCTTCGTGTAGTCCGGAATACCTCGCAATTTGGAGAAAAAGGAAATCCCCGCAAGATAACGAGAAACCGTTGCTCTCAACCGACCATCCACAAAGAGTTTACAAACAAATGACAGCAAAAGCGAACAACCGATCTCACCTCGAGGCCCTTGGTCACGGGAAAACTCTTCCCACTCCACCCAGGCCCGTTGGTACATCCGTTACGTGGCCGGGGCAAGCAAATTTGCAGCCAAACCTTCTAATCCGGCACGATAACCTGCCAAACAGAAGAGGGACAGGGCAAACCAACCAGATCAGCCTCCAGAGCCAACGCACGAAACCAATCCCATTGATCCCTAGATAAGGCATCGGCGATTGTGTTGTCCACCCTGGCAACGTGCCGAGCCTGAAACAACACATTGCGCTGCATGCAAAGCAGCACTACTCCTGCAAGCACCCGCAGCACTGGCAACGCCTTAGCTCGCTGATTATTAATGGCATGCAACACGCCCAGGTTGTCGCACCTGAAAATTATGCTGCGATCGCTAAGCTGCTCGCCTCACACTTCTACAGCCACTAGTATAGGGAACAATTCGAGCAGGAAGAGGTCTTTCGTGAGACCCCTCCGTTGCCAACTTGACGGCAGAGGAGCCACGCACCAAGAACCGTTCAGGTAGCATCCAAAGCCCGAAGCTCCCGCGGCATCGGTGAAAAGCTGCAGCTCGCAGTTGTTGACGGACGGGGCCAACCAAATCCTAACACCATTAAAATCCGCCAAAAATGAAACCCAAACAGACTGGTCTCTCCGTGTCTCAGAAGAAAGGCGAACAAAATGATGCGGCTTGGCAACCCCTGCCATCGAACGCTCGAGCTTGCGGCAAAATACCTCCCCATGGGAATCACGCAACAGGCAAAGTTCAAAAGGCCCAACAAAGATTGAGCATGCTGGAGGGTCACCTTCATCCTACATGAGCAAAGCGTAATCTCATCGCAAAGCTTTGCCACCTTGTCTCGTGGCAAATGACAAGCTCCTGCAACAGTATCGATTTCGATACCCAAAAACGACAGGCACGTACGCGGCCCTTCGGTTTTGTCCTCCGCCATCGGTATCCCGAAATGCCAGAAGAGAGCACGCAAGGAAAACAACAGTCTGCTGTAACGCATCGAACCCGCGGGGCCCACGAAGTGAAAATCATTGAGATAGTGGACTATACCCCGACCCCAACAGGAAAACTATACACACCAGTGCAGGAAAGTGAGGAAACGCTCAAAAAATGCGCAGGAAACGGAGCATCCCATTGAAAGGCATTTGTCCACAATATAATCCCGGCCCATACGGAACTCAAGGTACCGAAATTAATCCGGGTGTAAAGGGAGCAAGCTGAAAGCAAACTCTACATCTATCGTAGCCATGAGGGCCCCGGGACCATGCGCCCATACCAAGCAAAGCGCCACATCAAACGACTGATACCCCACCGAGCAATGCTCGGGAGGTATCGCATCATTAACTGAAGACCCCAATGGGTAAGACAGATAGTGAATCGGCCGAAACCTGCCAGGAGCTTTTCACCGATGCCGCGGGAGCTTCGGGCTTTGGATGCTACCTGAACGGTTCTTGGTGCGTGGCTCCTCTGCCGTCAAGTTGGCAAGAAAGCTCCCACGGGGGAGACAAACAGGTTCTCCAAAGGAGCTCGTGCAAAGAAAATCAGGAAAACTTGTGCCGACTGCAAATTTTTGGGGCAACTAACAACCACCTCCCTTTCAACTGGCAGGTGAAAAACCAAAATGAAAACCCGAAAATAAGAAATCGGCATCAACCCGGTTCGGATACCACTCCAACTATTTGGCCATAAACGTACAAGGGTGGGGGCCCTATTTAGGGACATTGCTGCCTGCCTGCTTGGGCGGTGCGCTACTACCGGGCTTGGAACCCCGCTTACCTGAGCGGAAGCAATTGGAAGCGGGATGGGTCCCGTTACAGTGCAAGCAGAGGTGACGAAAATGATCAAGAGGCGTTGTTAAAGACACAACACTTGCCTTTAGCCGGGGACGAAAAACTAGATTGCACAGCACCATCCACGCATCGCGCTGGCAGATTATCGGATAATAAGCGCAATGCTCCCGAGGATGCCGCTTGCGCTTCAGGTGGCGCCGTTGATGCCTCCTTATTACCCTGCGCCGACCTTGTAATATCTAACCAGACTCCGAAGTCCATCACCTCCAACCAAACCTGCTAACGCCTGAGCTCCTCATCATAACCGCCATTCAGTACCTTTGTACTTGCGCTGAATCTCGTGTACTAAATGAATATACATAATGATATTCAAATATTCGTCCAGCCAATCTTCTAAATAGCAAGCCGAAAACATGTAGAAACCGGCTAGCCAATTATCATACGACCTGAAGGCTTCAACCCCAATACCACCCTTCGCCTTAGCCTCGCGAAAAGCCTTCTTAGCCTCATCGGTGAGGGTGAACATGTCTACATATTCACCCCTGCGTATCCGCTTCCAACAGCTATCACGAAGACCCCGCAGCACCTTCGTGTAATCGTAGCGTACCACACCAGGCAAGTTGCGCCACTTCCTAGCCCGATGCGCACTAGAGGACAAACATCGCCGCTTGCCATCTCTCTTGTGGGCTTCACGTCGCGTTTAGTGCGCCGCCTGCTTCTTGGCCCTAGTCGTGGTACTGCCGGACACCAGCGACAAAGACGACGCCGTCGATGAAGATCTAGAGGAAGAATGACTGGATATCGATGAACCCCGACTACTAACAGAAACAACACTGGACTCACCATCCAACCCTGTGGGATCACCCTGCGTCGACCCAGCCACTGACAAAAGGAGCGCATCCTCATCGGTGTCCACGCTGGCATCACTTGAACCACCTGCAACAGAGGAGAAAAACAACGGAGCCGAAGCACCGCTCACAGACAACAAGGGGTTAGACAAAGCAGCAGGAACCGCAACGACTGGAGCAGCCAAGGACGCCCTGGAATCCATCATCACTGCAGCCGCAACTGAGCCACAGCTTCGCCTGAAGCACCAGGCTGAGAGGCCGAGCCACTGGAGCCGGCCGAAGCTAACGGCGACAGAGCGGAGGCCATCGCCACCATGGCCGACGCCAACACCGAGGGGTCAACACTAGGGACCGACGGAGCCACCGTGGCCCCCGACGCAACCATCTCAGAGTCGGCAGCCATGTCAGCCCTGCGGAACCCACGCCTGCCTCGCCCACCTACTGGCCCAACAGCAGCCCGCCGGCTAAGGTGACCCTCAACAGGCCTGCTAACAGCACCCCCACTCACTCCCAAGGACAAGGAGGGCCCAGTGTTCCCAGCCCCAGCAGCCTGTCCTGAGTCTGCAGCAGGACCTCTCCTTACTAAATGCTGCCTGCGCCCCCCATGGGACCCCCCCACAGTGACCACGCAGGCCTCAGGACCCTTATCCTTTGTCCCCACTGCCGGAGGTGGAGCGCTGCTACCTGCAACAAAGTCAGCAGCGCCCGCTCTCCGGTTATTACCTGCGCCACCGCCCAGCTGGCCGGGAGTAGCACCCGGCTGGTGAGGTACAGGGAGCCTCCTTCTAGCGGCCGTCCGGCCACGTGCTCCCACTGCGGCCGCCGGAGAGGACTGGGTGCAAGCAGGTCGTGGATCCGTAGCGCAAGGCCCACGCCGACCGCCCCCACCGCCGTGTATTGTCCAGCCGGGGAGGTGGGCCGCCCGCGGCAGCGATGGAGAGACAGCGGCGGGAAAAAAGGCTGAGGAGCGCGTCCCCGTCGCCGCCCATTGCTGCCACCAGAGGTAAAGCCGCTCAATGGGTCCACGGCTGTAACAGCCTCAGGCACTGAATCGCGGGCCTCCTCACTGAGGTAACGGGCCGGGGTCCTGAAAGAATGCCGCGGGCGGGTCATGTTGTTTAAAGACAAGTTGAGCAGGGAAGAATATATACAGTTTATGTATATGTAGGGGCTGAACTGTATATGTAGGGACTGTAAATATGAACACTATAAGTAAGGGATTAATACATATAATATCAAGGTATATAAATTCAATGTACATATATATATATATATATATATATATATATATGTTCCTAGTTGCTCACCAGAAATACAGCTCCTACCTGACCAAAATTCTTCCAGAAAAGAGGCTGCCCTAACTGCCAGCTCCCTCACAACAAATTATGGTTGGCCCCTACCCTCTGCACCCATAGGCCACTGAAAACCTGATGTTTTCCCTGGTCCGCTCCCAGCCTGAGGGGTTTAACCCTCTCCTGTCCTATTCTGTCCTTTCGCTCTCCTTTTAATTGATTCTTCCTTCTGCGCACGTATTGGTAGTTTGGTACTTGTTTGTTTTTTTGTATTGTATTCCATTTGAGGGGTTGGCAATTCCCCCTCCTCCCAATTTGTGCAGCAATAGGAACTTCCCCAGAGTCTGAGGCTACAGGCGCCTTCTTTCTTCCTTTTTTGATTCACACTAGGGGCTCTGCACCACGATATAAGGGTTTTTTCACTTCACGTTATTCAAGAAGATGGTTTCTACAGAGAAGTCTATAATTTCTCTTGCAGTAATCAATCGTCCAACCAATTCTGCATGTCCGCTCACAACAAAAGGGTAAGGGACAGGATCGCGATTCAAAAATATGTGGAAATGCTCTGGTTGAATTTAATGGTGCATAAAAATGCTTGTAAGCTGATTTTTGAGTCATTTTAAGCCATTTTCAAAAACACCTGCACAGTAACACCCACCTGAAATGTTTACAGCACCTGTCCCTTCCATATAACACCCCCATATACCATAGTTTAACCCTTTGTTTTGCACTTTACAGAATATTATCCGGAAATTCACATGTAATTATTAGCCAAATTTAGCTTATTAAAACTTCTAATTACCTAATTAATCATTAGGAGGATGTCCCAGGGGTTCTGGAGCAAGTACCGACTGTGTGCGAAAAAAAGCTGCGTTAAATCCTATTGAAATCTAATGCGGCTAAATTTTCTTGGTTTCTTGAATACCAAATAATTGGCTCCTGGCCGCGTTAACTCTCAAATTGGGTTAATGGGAATAACTGGATATGCCCCTAAAGCTAAACAATTCTTGAATTAATTCCTTTTGTCATTGCAGTTACAAACTGTTTATGAAAACTTTATCTTGAACATCACTTTTTCTTTCTCCCAAGTGATAAAATTGTGAAGAAAATGAAAATTTCACTCTGACTGGTATACAAATAAAAACTTGAATGTGCACTGTAGATCATAAAACAGAAAACTATAAAAAGGATGCTAAAAGCGCTGCTTACTTGCCTGAATAATGAATAGTAATAGGAAAACATAGCAACCACTGGTAAATGAGCATAAAATATACAAGTTAGATATATATTTTTGTAGGTTGCTTACTCAAATATTCAATTAGAAGTCACTGCGCCTTGAACTATAATTAGAAACACTAAAAAGTATTGTATTTGAAAATGTCAAATAATTTGAGACATCCAGTTGTGAATTTGATTAAATTCGATTTTGCCAGGAAAACAGTGCTGAGTTAAATGTGCATCTTTATCCTGTTCAACCTATAAGAACTTGTCATTTGACCACACCCCTCTCATTTAAAATAATGCCCAAACCTACACTAAATTACAAAAAGAGAAATATGTTTTTTTACAAAAACAAATGAGAATGCGCTACCTCAATCTGATATGATTTTTAATAATTATATAAAACAATATACATCACATTGATACCGGCCAGTATCTTAAATCTAAAAAACAACTATTGCTGTACACAAATGCAATTCAGAATATATATTCACTTATTAAAATGTATTCTTTCAGGAATAAAACCTCTTTAAATGACCAATGTTAAGGCACTCCGTGTATTTCTATATTTCATTAAGCAATTAAGGCATTCCTATGCACATATGGAAGTCCGTGCTCTCTCACACCTGTGAGTTTCCATTCACATATAATGATGTTTATGCAGCCTTATAACTCTTATGCAAAACTCGATCTTTGTTTCACTGCACCATATAATTTGTTGTTATAGCTACCTTGTAGCAATGTCTCTATGCCCGTTTTTTCTCTGGGCAATCCTCCGTTCCCCTCCCGGCTATTGCTTTTAATTCTAGCCTTACCTGGAGTCCCGTGGGTACTTGGGGATAGACGCTCACCAGTAAACCCTTAGCACTGGGGTTTTCCGATGCTCTCACCGGCCGGCCGGTATAGTCGTGCTGTGTAGCAAGCTGTGCCCCGTATAGGAAGATCCCGACAGCTGCACTCCGTGTCCAGAGATCCTGACAGATGCGTTTCTCCGCCTCCTTGCTTACGTCAGCGGTTTCATAAGCAAGGAGGCGGAGAAACGCGTCTGTCAGGATCTCTGGACACGGAGTGCAGCTGTCGGGATCTTCCTATACGGGGCATAGCTTGCTACTCATCACGACTATACTGGTGAGCGTCTATCCTCAAGTACCCACGGGACTCCAGATAAGGCTAGAATTAAAAGCAATAGCCGGGAGGGTAACGGAGGATTGCCCAGAGAAAAAACGGGCATAGAGACATTGCTACAAGGTAGCTATAACAACAAATTATATGGTGCAGTAAAACAAAGATCGAGTTTTGCATAAGAGTTATAAGGCTGCATAAACATCATTATATGTGAATGGAAACTCACAGGTGTGAGAGAGCACGGACTTCCATATGTGCATAGGAATGCCTTAATTGCTTAATGAAATATAGAAATACACGGAGTGCCTTAACATTGGTCATTTAAAGAGGTTTTATTCCTGAAAGAATACATTTTAATAAGTGAATATATATTCTGAATTGCATTTGTGTACAGCAATAGTTGTTTTTTAGATTTAAGATACTGGCCGGTATCAATGTGATGTATATTGTTTTATATAATTATTAAAAATCATATCAGATTGAGGTAGCGCATTCTCATTTGTTTTTGTAAAAAAACATATTTCTCTTCTTTTTGGATTTTATTATAAGGGGCTTAACCAATTACCCCTGAGAATTGCGGCACTTCACCTGATTAATCACAGCGCCAGGAAGGTTGGGTTGTTTTGTGCTACACTAAATTATATGCAGTGTTCATTTGTTTCTGGTATATTTATTTTATCAACATTAGAAAAAAAATATTTTTTGCAAATGAAAACAATAAAATAATCCCATGAATAATACACATCACATGCATTGAAATAAATGCGGATCTTCGCTCACATTCAGAATTGCACGTATCTCTGCGGCTGCATAGGACTACCCATCCACTTGTGAAAGCAGTCATCACAACTATCAGGGAGTGATTCTAAGTCAGACGCATTAAGCATCGGTGACGTTTTACTTATGCGCAAGTGTCTAGAGCACACTGCGCATGTTTCCCAATGTGTACAGCCAGGTCTTTATAGGTATTTCTGGGTGGTAACATATGTGACACCAGTGCCAATGGTCTGCACATCGGCGGAATCACAGCGCAGCAATGCCATTACTATAAAGACGCCGTAGTGAGTGCACAAAAGACGAAGCCGCTGCTGTAACTGGGTCCGACTCAGAATCACACCCTCAGTGCAAATATGCACAAATCCCATCCTTGGTGCTCATAGATGCGTGCACTACAGTGCCTGTTCTGTTGGTAAAAAATGCTCGTTCCATCAAGGTGCAATGCATACAACTCTGAATGAACCTCTTAATTCCCATCGGAAAAGTACTAAAACCTAGGCACACTAAGGATGATACATGGATGGGAGAAGGTAGAGCATAGTCTATTTTCCATTAATGAGCTGACGACTGTAGACTGGACTACGAGTAAACATGGAAGCACCTTGCGATTAGATAAAAGTGTCCACAATATACAGTAATGTTTATAATTATAGCTGTCTAGGTGTGCCTGTTTATGCAGTACATTACTGTACAGGAGAAATCAAGTGATTGCCACATGGTATTTCAAGGGCACTGTTAGCCAATAACTGCTCTCACTGCAGCAGATATTGTATTAAGAGGGCTGGGCAGTGCCCGATCAACTTATTAGGCTGCTGCCTAGGGCACTAGGACTTGAGGTAGCAGTAGGCATGAAGACCTACTGTAATTCATTCCATATTTTCAATTAAAAAAGCTTGTTAGTTATCTGACAGTCTTGAGGCGGTATTGATAGGAAAGTTCTATAAAGTGACCACCACTGTGGTGATGTGGCCATGTAACTTACTGGTAAATCCTTTATGTACAGATGTAGCAGCGATTCGCACGTGCACGTGCATACGCATTGCGGCAATGACTAGCTGCGCCTATTTGCACCTGGGCAATGTAATGCATATGCATCACGGGTGCAAATATACACACGTCAGAGCGCGTGCGCATCATGGCAACCTAGTCGCAACCGCGACTAGGCGCTGCCACATGGAATGTGGCTACATCTGTACATTGTGCTATAGCACCATCTGGGAAGGCTGGAGAGCTGCATGTGATTATCTTTGGAGTCTCCCTCACATTGCCCAGAAGCCAGTCTTCTTTACACTCCATGAATATCATTAGATTACTGGATGCCAAGGTCTAACATGTCAGTTGTATAACATTTGTTACCTGCACATGTACAGTATAAATGGGTATTTCCTGATGGGGCTCTGCAGTTTACGAGGGGGCTATACAGGGTATTTCCTGAGCTCTGCAGGGTATTTCCTGAGCATGCAGGGGGCTCTGCAAGTGTATTAGCCTATGGCGTCCAGAACCCTTAAGCAGATTGTAAGGCTGTCTTAGTACAGTACATCTCTATTGCCCATGCCTCTCACAGCCTAATATTGAAAATTGTACGATCAATTTTTATTGGTTGTTATATATCATACTAATTTTAAGGGGAGATACAAGGCATATGGCCAGTGTGCTAACTAAATAGCATCATACATGGCCTTCTCTTTAGCGCTGCAGTAAAGCTATTTATTATTATAATGTTTCAGAACATCTTATTATCATATGTAGAGCATTACATAAAAATGTGTGTATGTTTCCTCTACAAGTAATATAATACTAAGCAAAACATGGCCTTGCAAAAGAAAATAGGTATAATTTGAATTAAAAAAAGTGTTTTTTTTCCCATTTGCCCCTATTTTTTAACATTCTAATTTATGTTTGTAATGTTTTAATAAGAATACAGAAATGACTAAAAGTGATAAGTGAATAGGCGCACTTGGTCCCACACTGACAACCAAGGAATACAATAAGGAAAAAACACCCGATTCCCTTAGAGAGGATACAAACAAAGAAGAGATGCACTCCAATAGGCGCTATGTGGGGTTACATGTGACAAACCTAGGTGTGACCCACCCATAGTTGTAAAATCAAACTCCCCTCGAATAATATAATTGTCTTTAGTTGTCAACGAAAAATACTTTTTCACTCCTCCTCTAGCAGTGGTGGTTTTCTTTGTAGTGCTCCACATGAAACTCAAAAAAAGGAAGAGAACAACATATGGTGCAATACAGCTTCAAAGATCTAATTATGATTAGAAGGGGGTTTGCACTCACATGGTGAAGATGATAAGTAGGCGTATATCTCACCCATAGGTAAGTAATCACTGTAAATTCTATTTTCACAACAAATTTTGAGCTTTCTTGATCGGAGGTAAGTGTTATAATGTGGACATTACCACATACCCTCAAAGTGCAGATCCCTTTTTTTAAAAGGGTAACAATTTTTATTAAAATACACTCACAAAGTTAAAACATTCAAATAGCATATCTACCAACAACTGGTATCCATAGAACCAAATAGAACAACAATCAGTCCTGGTGGATGGAAAACGGACAAAACCCGGATAAGTCCACGTGCCAAACAGGAAAGATGTCTCCAGCTAGTTCAGGTCCCACACTGTCGGTTTTTCTCAGCAGCTTAACGCGTTTCAAACTCTAAATGGGTCCTTCCTCAGAAGCATGCTGTCCTGGTCATTTAACCATCTATTTAAAGGGGTTCTTAATTAGTCTCCTCCCCCTCTAAGTGCGACTTCCTCCCGTGATTTCCGCGGGAAGATGCCGGGCGGAAGTGACGTCTACCGGAAGTGACATGCGGCCAGGAAGTTGAATGAAGCCGGAAACAGGAAGTGCCCGCCACCATGTTTCTTTATGCGTTCCACGTGCGGTCCAGCGCTTCCGCGGCCATATTGAATTTCTTACTCAGTACTGATTAGAATCATTACTTCCGGGACGGACGTCATCTGTGTTTCTTTACACAAAATAGATGATACTAAAAAATAAAAAACATATATTAGCAAACATATAGAGATAAAAAAAAGTATAAAAACTGTGTTTTGTGCATCCAAATCCTTCTTTAGTTTAAAAAGAGTTTTAGTTCAAAGTCTCCGTTGAGACCTTGGGGAACCAATGTCTTTAATGTATGGATCCATCGCATCTCACTTTTTGACAGCCTAACACCTAAATCCCTAGTCCTCCAATTGGGAAGTATTTGTTGAATAGCCCAAAATGCCTGTAACTCACATTCCTTTGATTTATGCACGTTTTAAAAATGTGAGGATACAGTGTGTGTCTCTAAACCCTTTCGGATGTTATAAATATGCTCAGCCAAATATACTTTGAGGCTTCTCCACGTTTTTCCAATATAGAAAAGTCCACAACTACATTGGAGGGCATTTATAACATTTTTGGAATTACACGTGATAAACTCTTTTATACTGTATGTTTGTCCATTAACCTTTACATCCTTAATTTTCTTATCTCCCTTTACCATACAACACATCAGACACATGCCGCATCTGTGAAACCCCCGGTAACGTATACTTGTTCTTTTTGTATAATTTAAGGTACTTCTCACTAAACTATTTTTCAATGAAGGGGTTCTCCTATAGATAAAAGAGGGATAGGTGGGTAGGGTGGTACCTAATACTGGGTCTTTTTTAAGGATCGTCCAGTTCCTTCTAAAAACTGATTCAATTTCTTTAAATTGACAATTAAATTGACTAATTAAAGCCCAATCATGACCGGTCTCCTTAATGGTACTTTTTCCCTTTTCCTTTATTAAAGATTCCCTTTCTATTAGGTTAATTATTTTCCTTGCATTACCCAGAGTGATAGTATCATATCCTTTCTGTTTAAAACGATCGGTGATTTCCTCAATCTGGTTATCACAAACTGCCCTTTTTGAGCAGTTCCGCTTGATCCTAACAAACTGGCCGAAAGATATCCCTTTGAGCCAGTGCTTGTGATGTAAGCTATTTCTTTCAATATAGGAATTAGAATCGGTAGGTTTTCTAAAACTTTTTGTATGTATTACATCATCCTTAATATAGATTAGAAGGTATAAAAAAGATATCTGTGTACTACTTATGTTAAATGACAGTTTGATTCCACAGTCATTCATGTTTAGGTTAACACAGAAATTGGATAGATCATTATCCGATCCACATACCATACAAAAAAATGTCGTCTATAAAACAGATCCAGTACACCAGACCCGCCCCGAGCTCCCCTCCATGTCACACTGTGGACTCCTCCCAGTATGACATGAAGAGGTTAGCGTAGCTCGGGGCGAATCTGGTGCCCATTGCCATGCTGTTATGCACACCAGTGCCTGCAGGAATGTACTGGTGTTTGAACTGTTATACATACCAGTGCCTGCAGGAATGTACTGGTGTCTGAACAGAGAGGGATGCAAAACAAATGAACTCACAGACAGACTGGGAAATATGACATAACGTACACAGAAGGTGATAGGGTAACAAAACCAACACAGAGTGAACAGAGAAGCCCAGAGGCTAAGAAACTGGGTGTCTCCCTAGTATTAGAAATGCTCAGATGGAAAAAGCAAGATGTTGTGTTTTAATATGTAGAGAACCCGAAATGCTGTTGCTAAGGGCAACAGCAAAACCCTAAAGGGTTACCAACGGGTGTGGCAGTAAACTCCTTGGTCAGAGATGGAATAATAGACACAAGGAGAGTCTCCACAATCCTAATTCTCACTTGCAGGGCCCAGGTTCAGCTTACTGCCACTAAACTGACACATGGACGCCCTGCACAGTGAGAGAGGATTATGCAGGCAGGTCTGAAAGTACAGCCACAAACCTGCTGGGTTCACAGGATAGCAAAAGAACCTCAGCAGGCTAAACGACTGACTCCAGTCTTACTGCTAGGTCTGGATTGGCAGAGTGTAGTACCAAATGCCCAGGCCTATTTGCAGTAAGCAACAACAAAATACAAAGCTACACAGTACTGGCTAACTTTCAGGAACTGACTAACCAACAAAGATTCAGCAGCATCTGCTTAACCTGAGAAGAGGCCTTATAAAGCAGGTGCTGTCCACGCCCCCCTCAGACCTCACAGACTGTGAGCACAAAAACCAGCACCGGATCCCATGCCTGTAACCACTGCACAGCAAAAGACCCGAACCGGAGTATCAGCTGCGCTCAGGTTACTCCGCTAGCACTTGTCTCCCGGTTGCCATGACGACGTGGCAGCACAGGGCAGGAGACCCTAACAGTACCCCTCCTCTGACGAGGGGTCAAAGAACCCCTACCACCGGGTTTATCGGGGAACTGCGAGAAGAAAGAGCGTATCAGTCTGGGGGCATGAAGATCACAACTGCGCACCCACGACCGCTCCTCCGGGCCATACCCCTTCCAGTGCACCAAAAATGACAGCCGACCCCGAACCATCTTGGAGTCAAGAATCCTTTCAACAACAAACTCCCTCTGGCCACGTATCAGAAGAGGGGAAGGTCTTCCTCTGGAAGAAGGATTACTAATCGCCCGTTTTAAAAGGGAACAATGAAATGTTTTATTGATACCCAAAGAACGGGGCAGATCTAACTGAAATGCCACCGGATTGATAACCCTGGTGATCTTATAAGGGCCGATGAACCGGGGGCCTAACTTATGAGATGGCTGTTTCAACTTCAAATTCTTGGTAGACAACCAGACGAAGTCTCCTAATTTGAAGCTGCAGGGTCTTTTCCGCTTATCAAAAACCCTTTTGGTCACTAATGACACAGACACAAGGGCTTTCTTCACTTTCCTCCAAATACCTCTAAGGACCGAAACGACAGAGGAACCACCAGACGTGGAGTCCAGGGGGTCAAAAGAATTGGCCTTAGGATGATGCCCATACACACAAAGGAAGGGAGAGATCCCTGTAGCAGAGTGAGCCGCGTTGTTATAGGCAAACTCCGCCATTGACAGATGAGCAACCCAGTCAGTCTGACACTTGGAGACATAACACCTGAGGAACTGCTCCAAGGTCTGGTTCACCCTTTCAGTCTGCCCATTAGACTGCGGATGGTAGCCTGACGACAAGCTGACAGAAATCTGGAGATCGGAACAAAATGCCCTCCAGAATTTGGCCACAAACTGGGATCCGCGGTCAGAGACCACATCAAGTGGCAACCCGTGGAGGCGCACAACATGCAGCATAAATAATTCAGACAGGCGTCTGGCCGATGGCAGCCCAACCAGTGGAACGAAGTGCGCCATCTTCGAAAACCTGTCAACGACAACCCAGATGGCTGTCATCCCAGAGGATTTGGGCAAGTCCACAACAAAATCCATTGAAATGTGGGTCCATGGCTTAGATGGAATAGAGAGTGGATGTAATGGGCCAACAGGAACCCCTCTAGGAGTCTTATTTCGGGCACAGATGTCACATGCCCGAACCCACTGATCCACATCCTTAGCCACCGAGGGCCACCACACCGCCCTAGATAGCAACTCCCGAGTTCTGGCAATACCCGGGTGACCTGCCGACTTCTTGGCATGGAATTCCAGGAACACTCGCTGTCTTAACCTAGGAGGCACAAACAAAAGACCTACCGGAAGGTCTGGAGGAGCCTGCTCCTGTGCTCTAAGGACTAATGACAAGAGGTCCTGGGTAATGCCCACTTTAATACATGATGGGGACACAATGGGCAACGGCTCCTCGGTGGTCTCCTGGATTGGAGCAAAACTCCGCGAGAGCGCATCAGCCTTGATGTTTTTTGACCCAGGGCGATATATTATCAAAAAATTAAAGCGAGCAAAAAACAAAGCCCATCGTGCCTGCCTGGCATTGAGACGCTTCGCTGACTCTAAATATGCCAAATTCTTATGGTCGGTGAGAATTGAGACCACAAACTTAGCCCCCTCAAGCCAGTGTCTCCACTCCTCGAGTGCATCCTTAATAGCCAACAATTCCCGGTTACCCACGTCATAATTCATCTCGGCAGGCGAAAATTTACGGGAAAAGTAAGCACAGGGATGAAGGCGATTATCAGACACTCCCATCTGAGAGAGCACTGCCCCAATACCCATCTCAGAGGCATCCACCTCCACCACAAAAGGACGCTCTGGATCTGGGTGTCGCAGCACCTTGGCCGAGACAAATGCCCTTTTGAGACGGGCAAAAGCCGCTTTGGCCTCACGAGACCAGTGAGCAACATCCGCCCCTTTCTTAGTGAATGCCACCAAGGGCGCCACTATAGACGAAAATCCAGCGATAAATCGTCTATAAAAATTTGCAAAGCCCAGGAAACGCTGAAGCGCCTTCAAACTAGTGGGCTGCACCCAATCCAGGACTGCCTGTACCTTGGAACCCTCCATTTGGAAACCTTCTGGGGAGATAATATATCCTAGAAATGCGATTTGCTGAACTTCAAATTCGCACTTCTCCAGCTTCGCCCCAAGCCGGTGGTCTCTGAGTTTCTGGAGGACTAAGCGTACATGCTTCCGATGTTCCTCCAGGGAATGGGAGAAGATTAGGATGTCATCTAAGTATACAACTAAGAATATATCCAAATATTCCCTGAGCACATCGTTCATGAAATGCTGGAAGACTGCCGGGGCATTACAGAGCCCAAAAGGCATCACCAAATATTCATAATGCCCTGAGTGGGTATTAAAGGCAGTCTTCCATTCATCCCCCTCTCTTATTCGGATTAGATTGTACGCACCGCGTAGGTCAATCTTAGAAAAAATGGTGGCAGTACGAAGCTGGTCAAACAAGACCGAAATGAGAGGCAGTGGGTATGAGTTTTTAATCGTGATACGGTTCAATTCCCTGAAGTCGATGCAGGGTCGCAACGAACCGTCCTTTTTACCCACGAAGAAGAACCCCGACCCAACTGGAGACTGTGAAGGTCTGATAAATCCTTTAGCCAAGTTCTCCTGAATGTACTCTGCCATAGCCTGAGTCTCAGGACGTGACAGGGAGTACAACCTGCTCTTGGGAAGCTTAGCATTCGGCAACAAATCAATGGCACAGTCATAGGGGCGATGGGGAGGTAGTACCTCTGCAACTTTTTTGGAGAACACGTCCGCAAAATCTGCATAACACCCTGGCAATCCTGGCAAACTTAGCTGCGAGAGCCTGACTGGAAGGCTCAAGCAACTCCTGAAACAATCAGTACCCCAACTAAGAATCTCCCCAGAGACCCAGTCAAATTGAGGATTGTGGGCCCTTAACCAGGGTAACCCCAACACCAATGGGGCAAAAGTACAGACAGTCACATAAAAGGACAATTTTTCAGAGTGTGTGGCTCCAATAAACAAAGAAATCTGGCTAGTGCAAGAGGTAATTTTACCCTGGGATAATGGTTCCCCGTTTAACCCACAAATCTCAATTTCCGACGCCAAGAGTACTAAGGAAACAGAGTGTTTCAGGGCGAATTGGCGGTCCATAAAATCCCCGTCGGCCCCACTGTCCACAAAGGCCTCAGTCTTGACAGTTTGACCGAGGATCTTCAAGGTCACCGGAATGATAAAAGTCTTCTTGGGAAATTCTGACTTCTGGCCTGACAGGATATTTCCCATCACCCTCAGGCCCTGAAGTTTTCCGGCTTTTCTGGGCATGATACTACCACATGACCCTTATTCCCACAGTACAAACACAACCCCTGCTGTCTCCTCCACGTCTTCTCACGCGAGGAGAGGCGGGTAGCCCCAATCTGCATAGGCTCCTCGGAAAATTCCTCAGAGTCTGAGGTTCCCTTGGGAAAGACGGAAACCTCGGTCTCCCTTTCAAGCCTACGCTCTCTCAGCCGTCTATCCACCCGGATGGATAACTGCATGAGCTGATCCAAGCTATCAGGCAAGGGATATTGTACCAGTTGGTCTTTTATCTGGTTAGAAAGACCTCTTCGGTACTGGTGTCTCAGGGCTGGGTCATTCCACTGGGTATCATGGGGCAACCTCCGAAACTCCGTACAGTAAACCTCAACTGGCCTTCGCCCTTGCTTAAGGATCGAAATCTGAGCCTCGGCTGAGGCCGTCTTGTTAGGGTCATCATACAACATGCCCAGTGCCGTAAAAAAATCATCAACACTTTTAAGCGACGGACAGTCAGGCTGCAACCGATATGCCCAGACCTGTGGGTCTCCTTGTAGCAAGGAAATCACTATGCCCACCCGCTGAATCTCTGACCCAGAAGACTGAGGCCTAAGCTGGAAATATAACTTGCAGCTCTCCTTGAAACAAAAGAACTGCGAGCGATCTCCAGAAAAACGATCCGGAAGATTTACTTTCGGCTCCTTAACCCCTGAAGGTGCTGCTGCTGCGGGAGCTCCGCCAGCGGCCTGGGAGGTGTGCATTTTAATGGACAAATCATTAAATTGACGAGTCAGGACCTGCACCTGATCGACCACCTGTTGCAACGTATTTTGAGGGGTATGCTCCATATTCCCACAAAATTTCAACAGGAGTATTGGGCTGCTGAATATGTTATGCACACCAGTGCCTGCAGGAATGTACTGGTGTTTGAACTGTTATACACACCAGTGCCTGCAGGAATGTACTGGTGTCTGAACAGAGAGGGATGCAAAACAAATGAACTCACAGACAGACTGGGAAATATGACATAACGTACACAGAAGGTGATAGGGTAACAAAACCAACACAGAGTGAACAGAGAAGCCCAGAGGCTAAGAAACTGGGTGTCTCCCTAGTATTAGAAATGCTCAGATGGAAAAAGCAAGATGTTGTGTTTTAATACGTAGAGAACCCGAAATGCTGTTGCTAAGGGCAACAGCAAAACCCTAAAGGGTTACCAACGGGTGTGGCAGTAAACTCCTTGGTCAGAGATGGAATAATAGACACAAGGAGAGTCTCCACAATCCTAATTCTCACTTGCAGGGCCCAGGTTCAGCTTACTGCCACTAAACTGACACATGGACGCCCTGCACAGTGAGAGAGGATTATGCAGGCAGGTCTGAAAGTACAGCCACAAACCTGCTGGGTTCACAGGATAGCAAAAGAACCTCAGCAGGCTAAACGACTGACTCCAGTCTTACTGCTAGGTCTGGATTGGCAGAGTGTAGTACCAAATGCCCAGGCCTATTTGCAGTAAGCAACAACAAAATACAAAGCTACACAGTACTGGTTAACTTTCAGGAACTGACTAACCAACAAAGATTCAGCAGCATCTGCTTAACCTGAGAAGAGGCCTTATAAAGCAGGTGCTGTCCACGCCCCCCTCAGACCTCACAGACTGTGAGCACAAAAACCAGCACCGGATCCCATGCCTGTAACCACTGCACAGCAAAAGACCCGAACCGGAGTATCAGCTGCGCTCAGGTTACTCCGCTAGCACTTGTCTCCCGGTTGCCATGACGACGTGGCAGCACAGGGCAGGAGACCCTAACACATGCCCACTAATTGCAGGTAATATATCCCGTTAAAAAATAAATAATTGTTCTTTAAGATGAAGAGGATACTTCTTAAAATGAAATCCCTAAACTCTTCCCCATATTCTGAATGATCTAAAAAAATTCACAGCTTTTAGCACTTTATCTGCCTCAATTATAGTGTATAATGTGCCTACATCAGCACTGGCAAGATAACAGTCATTACTCCATTTAATGTTTTCCAGTTTCCTTATGACATCTCCCGTGTCCTTCTTTCTGAAACTAATGATGTTACTGTAGAAGATGAAGCTCTTCAACAGGTCCTGAAAAAAACTAGAGAACACTGTATTAAAAGAAAACAGGTTATGGTGGGAGATCATTAGTTTAGAAAAATATCAGGCAGAAGAGATAATACCTAAAAGTCTAAGAATAATTAAACCTGCCTCATTTACCTCATAAAATGAAAAAAATCTGAAAGATTGGGACTGTATTTTATCTGATTGCTCTTTCCGTTTAATTGATCTTATCCTAAAAGAGAGAAGGGCCACTTTAGATTCTCTCAACGAAGAAGTAAATTATTTGTTGACTTTCGTTAAACCCTTTAAAGACCTGGAGGATTTTAAAACCACTGAGGAAGTTATTATTAGAAAAATTGAAAAGGAAACTAGACGCTTAAAGGCAAAAAAAATAAAAAAATTACAGAGAGACACCAAAGGGAGTGTAATTATGGAAGAACCAGTAATTAATGGAAATGGAATAGAAAGGTCGAGTAGTATACAGAACCCTAAGCAGAAATGGTCAAAAGTACCATTTAAAAAGAGGAACTATAGATTCCGTGGTAATGAACATTACAATTCAAATTTTGTGAGAGAGACCGCTAAGTACCATAGGAGAGAGGATAGAAATTATGCTTCTTTTGAAACACATAACAGACCTTTTAGGAGACAAGTGGAGGAAAATTGGAGTCCACTTGGAACTAATTCCTTTCCTTTAATTAGAAATAGATTCCTCCTCCTTCAGGAGTTGAACGACAGGCCCATGTCGACTTCTTTTTTATGAGAAGGCCGGAGGGACAGAAAAACACAGTTATACTAACTAAACATAACAAAAGGAGGGGAATTAGAGGTGGTACTAAGAGATGGAGAAAAGAAATACCGTCAAAATTAGTAACCAGCCCTCCTAATAAGGATGAATGTAAAATGTTTAATTTGAGCAAAAGGACCCTAACAGATGAGGAAACCGTAGTCCTTAAGAAAGGTCTAAAACTTGCCCCTACTAGTACAGTTGATCCTTTTAATATCTATATTGATATTCAGAAATATGTTAGGAAACTAACAGTAAAAACATTCAGATGATACACAAATAGGAACAGGGGACCCTGAACTAAAAAAGTCAGGACTGAAGGCTAAATCTACTTTTTATCCTGCTCATTGTAAGGCAAGCTTTATAGAATGTTTTAATAAACTCGTTAGTGATGAGGTAGAATCCATATTCACTAGGAAACAAAAACGAGGAAAAAAATTAATTTGACAAAAAAGAATATGCAGCCATTTAGACTTTAAAAAGTGATACTGATTTGATTGTAAAACCAGCTGATAAGGGAGGGGCAGTAGTGTTGCTCAATAAAAAGGATTATATACAGGAAATTGTCAGCCAACTAGAGGATGGTGTTACCTATAAGAAATTGAAAGGAGACCCCCACTTCTAAGATAAGTCAGGACCTGTTGAAATTAACTAATGATGCCCTATCTAAAGGAATTATCAATAAATCAGAATTTGATTTTATTAACATTATACATCCATCAATCCCTACAATATATGTGTTACCAAAAATTCACAAAAACCCATAAAAAACCACCAGGCCAACCCATTATTTCTGGGGTCAATAACCTTACTTCTTATTTATCATCCCTTGTGGACTTCTATTTACAGCCCCTATTTAAAAAAAACAAGGGCGTACCTGAAGGACATGGGAGATGTCATACGGGAACTGGAAAACATTAAATGGAGTAACGACTGTTATCTTGCCAGTGCTGATGTAGGCACATTATACACTATAATTGAGTCAAAGGGCTAAAAGCTGGGAAATATTTTTTTTAGATCATTCAGAATATGGGGAAGAGTTGAGGGATTTCATTTTAAGAAGTATCCTCTTCATCTTAAAGAACAATTATTTATTTTTTAACGGGATATATTACCTGCAATTGGTGGGCACGGCGGTGAGCACCAGATTTGCCCCGAGCTACACTAACCTCTTCATGTCATACTGGGAGGAGTCCACAGTGTGGCATGGAGGGGAGCTCGGGGCGGATCTGGTGTACTGGATCCATTTTATAGACGACATTTTTTTGTATGGTATGGATCGGATAATGATCTATCCAATTTCTGTGTTAACCTAAACATGAATGACTGTGGAATCAAACTGTCGTTTAACATAAGTAGTACACAGATATCTTTTTTAAACCTTCTAATCTATATTAAGGATGATGTAATACATACAAAAAGTTTTAGAAAACCTACCGATTCTAATTCCTATATTGAAAGAAATAGTTTACATCACAAGTATTGGCTCGAAGGGATACCTTTCGGCCAATTTGTTAGGATCAAGCGGAACTGCTCAGACAGGGCAGTTTGTGATAACCAGAGGAAAACACCAATCCTTTTAAACAGAAGGGATATGATACTATCACTCTGGGTAATGCAAGGAAAAGAATTGACCTAATAGAAAGGGAATCTTTAATAAAGGAAAAGGTACCATTAAGGAGATGATTGGGCTTTTATTAGTCAATATAATTGTCAATTTAAAGAAATTTAGTCAGTTTTTAGAAGGAACTGGCCGATCCTTAAAAAAGACCCAGTATTAGGTCCCTCCCTACCCACCTATCCCTCTTTTATCTATAGGAGAGCTCCTTCATTGAAAAATAGTTTAGTGAGAAGTACCTTAGATGATACAAAAAGAACAAGTATACGTTGCCAGGGGTTTCACAGATGCGGCATGTGTCTGATGTGCAGTACGGTAAAGGGAGATAGGAAAATTAAGGAGTTTAAGGTTAATGGACAAACATACAGGATAAATGAGTTTATCACGTGTAATTCCAAAAATGTTAAATATGCCATCCAATGTAGTTGTGGACTTCTCTATAAAAAACGTGGAGAAGCCTCAAAGTACATTTAGCCGAGCATATTTATAACATCCGACAGGGTTTAGAGACACACACTGTATCCTCACATTTTAAAAATGTGCATAAATCAAAGGAATGTGAGTTACAGGCATTTTGGGCTATTCAACAAATACTTCCCAATTGGAGGACTAGGGATTTAGATGTTAGGCTGTCAAAAAGTGAGATGCGATGGATGCTAATATATGTGTTTTATTTTTTAGTATCATCTATTTTGTGTAAAGAAACACAGATGACTTCCATCCCGGAAGTAATGATTCTAGTCAATACTGAGTAAGAAATTCAATATGGCCACGGAAGCGCTGGACCGCATGTGGAACGCATAAAGAAACATGGTGGCGGGCACTTCCTGTTTCCGGCTTCATTCAACTTCCGGGCCGCATGTCACTTCCGGTAGATGGCACTTCCGCCCGATGTTTTCCCACGGAAATCACGGGTGGAAGCCGCACATAGAGGTGGAGGAGACTAATTAAGAACCCCTTTAAATAGATGGTTAAATGACCAGGACAGCATGCTTCTGAGGAAGGACCCATTTAGGGTTTGAAACGCATTAAGCTGCTGAGAAAAACCGACAGTGTGGGACCTGAACTAGCTGGAGACATCTTTCCTGTTTGCACGTGGACTTTGTCCTCTGCCGTTTTCCATCCACCAGGACTGATTGTTGTTCTATTTGGTTCTATGGATACCAGCTGTTGGTAGATATGCCATTTGAATGTTTTAACTTTGTGAGTGTATTTTATTAAAAATTGTTACCCTTTTTAAAAAAAAAAGGGATCTGTACTATTCTATGTTTCTCTCCTCTTTGAGGGTATGTGGTAATGTCCACATTATAACACTTACCTCCGATCAAGAAAGCTCGAAATTTGTTGTAAAAACAGAATCTACAGTGATTACTTACCTATGGGTGAGATATACGCCTACTTATCATCTTCACCATGTAAGTGCGAACCTCCTTCTAATCATAATTAGATCTTTAACGCAGTATTGCACTATATGTTGTTCTCTTCCTTTTTTTGAGTTTCATGTGGAGGACTACAAAGAAAACCACCACTACTAGAGGAGTGAAAAAGTATTTTTCGTTGACAACTAAAGACAATTTTATTATTCGAAGGAAGTTTGATTTTACAACTATGGGTCACACTGAGGTTTGTTACATGTAACCCCACATAGCGCCTATTGGAGTGCATCTCTTCTTTGAATGTTTTAATAAGTAAAATTTGATTTTAGATAATAGATTGTAAGCTTGTGTCAAGAAGACCCTCTTACCCCTTTGTCTTTCTGTTATTACCCAGTCTTATTTATTATTGTTTTGTTCATAATTGTAAAGCAAAATGGAATATCATGGCGCCATATATATGTAAATGTTAATAAATAAATAAATAATAGATGACCTTGCAATCAGTCACAGACAGTAATTTGTTTGTCAAAGTTGACATGCCTGAAGGATATTTTTGTTATATATGATTAGTACCAGTTGACATGACAGTACTATTAGGTTAAATTATCACACACAATATCCCTTCATAAATTTTCAATTAAAAATGTTATACCTTTCCCATATACAGAATGTCTACATTAGGGCTTACATAGAAATAATGGGATGCAGCCACTAACCTCAGCATGCCCAGAAAATGGGGCCTACATGTCTTAATTTTCTATAATGCTGCCCATTGCTGCATCTTCCCTGCCCCCAAATGGGGGCACTGTGACTATCACCTTAGACATAGATCTGCACAGAACGACAGTCTGCCCCTTTTTTCTATGATAAAAATGGGGCAGACTAGAGATGGACCAAGTGATTCTTATCTGCCGTCAAATTCTATGTTTCTATGAGATTTACGTAAACCATTGGGTTTGTGCAAATCTGTGAATAAGGCATTAAGGGGTAAATGTATTAAAGCGGCACGGATCGTCCCACTATAACACTTCCTACTTCGCCTCGTTACCAAAGCGAAGCAGGAAGGGACATCAACAAGATAAAAGAACATCTTGTCTGCAGGAGCGCGCTTCCCCCCTCTGGTGATGTCCCCCTGAGCACACAGCACATCAGCTTAGTGCTGATGTACTGTGCCTCCCTGCTCCGTTACTCACGTGAGATCCCCTGTGCAGTTTGGAGCCGGCACTCGCCACAGCCAGGGACGGCTCTGTAGGAAAAGCAAGGAAATGGTCTATGGCGCTAAGGTGAGTGGTGTATAATTAATAGATGCAAAATTCTGTAAATCAGCAGCCACCCGGAGCTGGAGATGCCGAATCCAGACAAACAGTGACAACACAAATAAATATTCCAGGTGGCGCTTAAAAGTACAGAAAACAGTTACCAGTGTATACTACACTATATTATCTCTTTTTTATCAATAATAAACAAAAATATTTTTTATTTTAACATGTCTAATTGTTTTCTGTACTTTTAAGCGCCACCTGGAATATTTATTTGTGAGGGACGGCTCTGTCCCTGCTGTGGAGATAATGCATCGCCACCTGCAGCTGTCGAAATCATACACTGTTCAGTTAGATAGCAGCACCGATATGGACAGGGGCGCTTCACTGAGCCAGCACTGCAGCTGTTATACATAGGGGAGAAGCGGTAGCAGTATTTCGTGGCAATCATTATAATTCAGCTGAAAATTACTGTTGATTGCTTCACGGAACTGATCATTGCGTCTTCCCATCCTGAAATAATTAGCAAATATGCACTAAAGATCATCTATACATTTACTCTTGAATTATTAGCATGCTGCTATAAAAAATAAAACAAATATCAGTAATGGTAGTTGATTTATTGGTGTCATGTTTATGGTTTGATATGTATTTGAAAATGTTACCTACAGTAAACAGTAAGGAT
This sequence comes from Pseudophryne corroboree, assembly GCF_028390025.1. Taxonomy (NCBI): domain Eukaryota; kingdom Metazoa; phylum Chordata; class Amphibia; order Anura; family Myobatrachidae; genus Pseudophryne; species Pseudophryne corroboree. Next base: position 730,124,069 of record NC_086447.1, read on the forward strand.
TCCATATGTTTTCACTAGTTAATTTTTAATATTTTAACATTCAAGTTGCATAACTAAACTGAGATGAATAAGACATGGCAAGTGTATGCAAGGTAATGTACTTTAATTGTTTCTCTATGACATCACAGGTTGTCTATGACATTACCGGCACTACTTGCTCATGATGGCTGAGAGCTGTGGCATCTTATAACACAACTACCAGGCAATCGACGGCTTCAGACCTCGACTACCTTTACTGCTTTATTTCTATATTTATTAGTTTTATTATATTATTATTATTATTATTATTATTATTAGGATTTATTCTCTTAAATTTTTGCCGCCTTGGTGTGACTAGTGGAGATATGGACAGCTGGTAAGTACAAATGTAACTAAGTGTTATAGTTTTAGATCTAATGTTCTCTTTGAAAAAATACATTTATAAAACTTGTATAAAGCAAAGAACCAATAGGACCCTCAAAATGCTTCCACTTGCAAATTACTGCAGCTTTCACTTTGTGTGACAAAAAGTATTTAAGATTAAAAAGATGAAGCGCACACATTAACTGGGGTATACCCTAATTTGTGGGTGGCTGCAGAGTTTCTTTCTACCTGCAAAATTACTCGATCTCTAGTTGCACTTAGCATGTGTCAGTAATTGGAAATTGCTGCTATACTTCCAGTGCGATTACATTTTATCCTTTCAGGTGTATTTTAAATTGGCACATTTTATTATAGGTGTACAGTACTGATATAATAAACATGCTGAAAAACACAGTAAAACATAGTTGTCTATTTCCTGGCTGCTCTCTCCGGGAGAGAGCAGCCAGGTCGGCTCAGCAGGGAGGCAGGGTTGAGTTATGATGCATTGAAGGGACGGAACCCGGGCGGACCTATGTGAATAGAGATGCACGGGGGCATGGCTAGGGTTGCCTCCTCATCCCTTGAAAATTTCACACTAATAGAGAAGTGTTACTTGTGGGGGGGTTGTGCAGTTACATTATAACTGTTATCACTATGCACATTTATAGACAGACCTGCAATTCTGCACAAGTAGCTGCAGTCCTATTTTATGACACCATTTCCCATAAGCAGTAGAGTATGTTGCCCTCGTGGGCTGGGTGGACACAAAATAAAAGTATAAGATTTGCAATGGTGCATTTAAGGATGCTAACTCATTTCCCTTGTCTTTCATTTGAAAATACTGTAAGTGTTCATTATGACCAAATATAATAGAAAACATTCTCACCACAGGACAGCCAGGCTTCGCCTAGGAAGAAGCATTTTACAAATTGCTTGGTAAGGCTTACTGTCTTCACATTTATTAAGACTACAAACAACATATTTGAAAGCTTCTACTGAAAAATAGTTTGTAGATAATTATGTTATAATCCCAACCCCCCAATCTCAGAACCCCCACATATCAGCTGTAGTGTCCAGTAACAGTGTCCGGGATAAGATTTGTCTTATTCCTGAACCCTGAAATCTGTACAAATAGCACCCACATATAAGCGTGGGTTCGGTATGGATGACCGATGGATGGGATGCGGGCTGTCAATATCCAGACACCAGCATCCCCCCGCCAGAATGCCGGCAGCGGGGCGAGCGCTAAGAGTCTCCTTGTGGACTCAGTGGCTCATTCCGCTTGCCACAGGATCTATTCACAATTTATGGGTGTCGTGGACAAGTGGGAATGGTTCTGTTGCACCGGAATTCCAGCTGGCGGCATTGTTGGCTGTAAGGATTCCGGCGTCGGTAAATTTAACGTATCCCGTAAGCGTTGGTTGTTGTTCAATATAGGAGCATCAAGCTGTTTCTGTCTCTCTAACTCCCTAAGACAGTGAGTAAAACAGATAGATTTCATTTCCCAATATACCATTCTATTGCGCAGACTAAAATCATATTCCCAGCTCAAGCAACACAGTGCAAAACCTTGAAAATTTGCATGGGTTGCAGAGACTACTTCAGGAGGTATTACACTCCACATGGGCTCCTCATACTCCAGATATCTTTCAATATAGGGCTGGCCACCACCGGTTTTTCGAGCCGACTTCGCCTCCTTGGCCATTTTGGACTTGACACGTCGCTTTATGTCATAGTACCGTTTGCGGCACGTGTCCTCCGTCCGCTTGCCCACCCCCTCACTATTGACAGCAGCAACAACTTTCGCCCACAACACCATCTGCCTCCATGTTGGCACCTTGGCGGACTCAGGCCCAAATAGCTGCCGCTGATACTTCATCAGCTCACGCACCAATGCCACATTTTCAGCAAAACTAAACTTTACATTCCGCCCAGTCTTAGTAGTGGTGCGTGGCTGCGGAGCTGTCTGACTGTCACTATCACTTGAGGCTGCTGCAGCAACCTCACCCACCTCCTCCATCTGACCGACCTCCTCCCCCTCACTCACACCCTCCACCTCACCCACCTCTGAGTCACACATAATTGTGTGTCTAAACACTTAACACAGAAAAAAAAAATAGACAAACAACACACTCCTCCACCACTACACAACTCACACACACACACACACACACACACACACACACACACACACACACACACACACACACACACACACAAACACTGACAAGGGACTATAAAGAAAAATAACTTGGACAAGAAATGAGACAAAACCAGAAAAAAACAGGACTGCAAGAATGACAAGACGACTTTCAAACAAAATACCACACTCAGAAATCGCTACCAACACTTCTCACCAAACCACAAATTCACCTACCTCCACAGCACAACCTCCCTCCTCCTCACCACTAACTAAACCCACGAGGCGCGGACGGTTTGGGGCGTATTTATATGGTTGCGCACAGACACTCCTACATCTGAAACACAACCAATCACGAACGGGGATGAAAAACTAAACTAAAAGTGAAAATGCGGCCGGGGTCTTAAAAAAACCCTGCCGCGTTTAACTTAGAAAAAATACCGGTAAAAACAACCAAAAGACGTACGCAAATGACAATGACGGCCGAGAATGGTCCAAAAAAAAACGACTGACATCGACATCGGAAAACACGAAAACCATAAAGTCGACTGCTTCGTAACTTTGCGTATATAGGCCCTCATTCCGAGTCGTTCGCTCGTTCTTTTTTTTCGCATCGCAGTGAAAATCAGCTTAGAGCGCATGCGCAATGTTCGCACTGCGACTGCGCTAAGTAATTTTGCTATGAAGAAAGGATTTTTACTCACGGCTTTTTGTTCGCACCGGCGAACGTAGTGTGATTGACAGGAAATGGGTGTTACTGGGCGGAAACACGGCGTTTTATGGGCGTGTGGATGAAAACGCTATCGTTTCCGGAAAAAACGCAGGAGTGGCCGGAGAAACGGGGGAGTGTCTGGGCAAACGCTGGGAGTGTTTGTGACGTCAAACCAGGAACGACAAGCACTGAACTGATCGCACAGGCAGAGTAAGTCTGGAGCTACTCTAAAACTGCTAAGTTTTTTTTGTTCGCAATATTGCGTAAACTTCGTTCGCACTTTTAAGATGCTAAGATACACTCCCAGTAGGCGTAGACTAAGCGTGTGTAACTCTGCTAAATTCGCCTTGCGACCGATCAACTCGGAATGAGGGCCATAGTTTCAAAAAGTTTCATGAAAATGCACCCAAAACAAAACAAGTTTAAACACTACACAAACCAACTCAAACACGAATATTAGTAAATATTGCCCATGGTGTCTATCTATTGACTGTCTAACTAGACACTATCTATCTTTTATACCGGAACACCCACAAACACCCCCTTCCTGTCAATCTCCTTGCGATAGGCTGTGCGAATGGATTCTTCGGTAAATCCATCGCCCAGCAATGATCCGCTTTGTACACGTATGACGCGCCTGCGCATTGCGGTGCATACGCATGCGCAGTAGTAACCTGTTAGCTGCGCTGCGAAAAACGTCAGCGAGCAATCAACTCGGAATGACCCCAATTATTAGGGAGATATTGGGGCTGAAATTTAGCACATCTGCGATCAGATCTGAATCACCCCCCATGTCTATTTGCCTCTTTATCCAAATCTCTAAGCATATACGCAGTTTTTCCTAAACAAATACCTATTATTTAATAAAAATGTCAAAACAGAAAAACTAAATAAGCTGTATACTTCCAAATAAGTGTTTTCACGTATTTATGTTTTGTCATCAATTCAAATGGAATCTGCAAATGTCAAGTGTACTCTGTTTTCAATTTGTCTACTGTCTGAAAGCAGGAATTGTTCCCGTGATGGTAAAAAACATTGTTTTCAAGTGACAAAGAAAAACTAATTTGCCCAGTGTCTGGCTTTGATTCCTTAATCTGCATGTCAGAAAGTTGCAGTACTCACAAAATGTCATTCACATGAAGGTAATAAGTGCTGTCACCAGCATTTTAGTCACTTGGATGTTGGCTTACATAGGCTTACACACTGCTGAAACATACAGAACATACAGTATCTTACAGCATTCCTATCCACTTGTTAGCAAAGACCTCCTTGGTTTATTTTTATTGCTAAATAAATTAATCTGTATGAATTCAAGTAGCCTAGATCCTTCTCCTAACTGAAAAAATGTATTATGCTACTAGCTGTAATTTTGTATTAGCTGGAAATTAGCGTAAACCTTTATAACCACATGTAGTGTCCTACAGGGCTGTAACCAGAGGTTGGCCAGGCTTGTGCCTGCTAGATGCTCCAACCGAGGAGGGTTTTGCAAGAAGAGTATTAGAGCATCTCCCTAAGGAATGCAACAATTCCACAGTATACACACCATCTCCCCGCCAGCCAGGGGCACAACCAGAACTTTGTGGGCAACAATGCAACATATTGTAGAAGCCCCTTTCCCAATGCTTCTTGAGAGAGACCTCTCAGCAGCAGTTATTAATTGTATGCCCCCATAATAATGCCCTACTTCATTTTCTAAACCATAGTAGTGCCCTAGTTAATATTATGCCCCCTAGTAGTGCCCTACTTTAGTTTATAAACTATCGTAGTTTCGTAGTTTACATGATGTCACATTGTAGGTGTGCCAGTATACTCTATGCCACACAGTACCTCCAATTCACATTATGACATTCAGTGTCCACAGTTCATATTATGCCACACTATAGTGCCTCCATTTCATATTGTGCCCCATTACAGTGCCCCAGTTCTTATGTAACATTATAGTGCCCTTCATATTAGATACAATGAGCAAATCAGATTCTGACACATTACTGTGGCCTGCATTTCAAATAATGCCACACTACAGAGCACCATTATAACATCCACTACACATACCTCTCACGGAAAATGTAATGGCACACAATTCAGGTTGGACAATGGATCAGACTCAACTGCTTAGCAGGCAAATCTGGGTCCAGGCACCCTTAAGCCTCTGGGCACCAAGACAATGGCTCCCCTTACACCCACTATAGTTAAGACCATGCCACCAGCCTCAGCTGTCCGTCAACCTCTAGTTATGTCCCTCTAACTACTGCCCTCCTCTGGCTCTTCCTCTATCAGATTCATTACCTCACTCCTTCACAATATCACTCTGCCAGTCCCCCGCCCACTACCACTGGCCACTGTATAGCAGCTCAGCAGCAGTGCCATATCGGGCAAGAAAAATGAGGAGACTACTGCTGCTCAGTGGCAGCAACCTCTCTCCCCATCCCAGCCCATGCTGCAGTGCGCTGGACTGCGGAGGATCCAGCAGCAGTCTCCTCTCTCTCCCTGCCGACTGCTCTGTGTGAAAATCTTCAGGTAGCTGCCGGCAGCAGGGAAACATTGCCAGTATTATACTGGTATATGCACCAGTCCAGTAGCTGGAGAATGCAAGATGGACTTATTGCAGTGCAGCTTTACAGACATATATACAAATGAAACTCAAACTGTACTCAAGGAAGACCTTGACTACCCTATAGCAGCTGGTCTGACAGTTCAATGGACTTCTGATTACATCCAATGGTAAGTATTACCTACAGTATACTTACAAGAAATTGCTTGCTAGAAACTATGAGTCTGGAATGGATAAATAACTTTAGTGCCAGTCATTTCCATATGAATATTAGAGATGAGCGGGTTCGGTTCCTCGAGACCCGAACCCCCCGAACTTTACCCATTTTACACGGCAGCCTCGGATCTTCCCGCCTTGCTCAGTTAACCTGAACGAGGCCTAACGTCAGTATCCCGCTGTCAGATTCTCGCGAGATTCGTATTCTATATAAAGAGCCGCACGTCGCCGCCATTTTCACTTGTGCATTGGAGATTGAATGGAAAGAACGTGGCTGCGTTCTCTCCCTGAAAAGCTCCATAATATGTGCTCAGTGTGCTGCAAATATCTGTGCTCAGTGTGCTGCAAATATCTGAGCTCAGTGTGCTTAAAATATCTACGTTCTCTGCCTGAAAACGCTCCATATCTGTGCTCAGTGTGCTGCAAATATCTGTGCTCAGTGTGCTTTATTGTGTGGACTGGGGACCACCAGTATATAATTAATTATACTTATAGTAGTAGTACAGTAGGCCATTGCTGTATCTTGCAGCTCTGTGTCACTGCAAGTATCCATTCCATATCTGTGCGGCATTTTTGTGAGCAGTATATAGTATTACAGTGCAGCATTTTGGTGACCCAACAGTATATAGTTGTGTACAGTAGGCCATTGCTGTATCTTGCAGCTCTGTGTCACTGCAAGTATCCATTCCATATCTGTGCTGCATTTTTGTGAGCAGTATATAGTATTACAGTGTAGCATTTTGGTGACCCAACAGTATATAGTTGTGTACAGTAGGCCATTGCTGTATCTTGCAGCTCTGTGTCACACGCCAGAGGCGGCATTCGCCGCGCTTACCCCTGCATGCTTGCTGGTCTGTGTTGCGGCCTCCGCCTTCGGTGGTCCACGGGCTCCGGCGTCTGGCTGGCGCGGCTCCCGGCGGTTCTCCGGGGCAGGGGCGCCGCCATGACACCCAGCATCACGTGGGTGGGGAGCAGGTGACGTCATCAGACTGTTCCGCCAATCCAGCGGAGGCGGGAGATTCAAAGTCAGACGCCGGGCAGAGCCTCGGCGCCTGAGTATCGTCTCTTTTCTGAAGTGGATGCCAGAGCTCCCGTACGCAGTGTGTTTCCCAGCAGCTATACTCCAGTGCATCTAGCATTCAGGGTGCCTTCCGGCAGCACAATCTCCAGTGATTCGAGCAACTTGTGTGTTCCTCTGCAATGCAGTTGCCAGCGCTCCCTGGATTCAGCAAGGCCTGCGGGCCAAACCAACTTTAGTGCTTCCAGCGTTCAGTGTCGTTTACCATCGCTCACAAGTTCTTCACTCATCAGTGTCCTTAAACACCGCTCACCAATTCTTCAGTGTCATTTACCATCGCTCACAAGTTCTTCATTCATCAGTGTCCTTAAACACCTCTCACCAATTCTTCAGTGTCATTTACCATCGCTCACAAGTTCTTCATTCATCAGTGTCCTTAAACACCGCTCACCAATTCTTCAGTGTCATTTACCATCGCTCACAAGTTCTTCATTCATCAGTGTCTTTAAACACCGCTCACCAATTCTTCAGTGTCATTCACCATCGCTCACAAGTTCTTCATTCATCAGTGTCTTTAAAACATCATTCACAAAGTCTTCAGTGTCATTTACCATCGTTCACAAGTTCTTCATTCATCAGTATCTTTGAACATCGCTCACAAATTCTTCAGTGTCATTTACCATCGTTCACAAGTTCTTCATTCATCAGTGTCTTTGAACATCGCTCACAAATTCTTCAGTGTCTTTCATCATTGCTAATGAATTCTCCAGTAACTTTTTGACATTACCTACAAGTTCACTTTCTTTCATGTGCCGCTGTATTGCTCCCTTCCCTTGATAAAGTTCCTCAGCATTCTTTTACCAAACCTAACTATTAGAGTCTTGTATGAAGAAATCCTATATCTGACCATCCCTGCTCCGACCCACCTGTGGTTCCTTTTCCCGACAATCGGAAGAACCCCCGAGTCCACAACATCCCCAACCCAGGTCAGTGACAGTATACTCAGGCCACATGGACCCGGGGGATCGGAACCCAGAGGCAAGCGCCATCCAGGATCTGGTTTCCCAAGTTCAAAGTAAGGAGACGGCACAAAGCCAAGTGATGCAGTATCTCTAGGAGTTATCTGGTCGGCTGGATAAAATTCAGGCTTCTCTGGCTTCAGTAGTCCCAGCTCCAGCTCCAGTACCCGCTCCTGTGGTTGTCCCTAGTAATGTTCAATCCCTGTCTGGAACCAGGTCACGCCTTCAGCTTCCCACTCCTTCTCGCTATAATGGGAATCCAAAGAATTGCCGTGGTTTTCTCACCAATGCGTGGTACATTTTGAACTTCTCTCACACAACTTCCCCACAGATCGGTCCAAGGTGGCGTACATTATTTCCTTGCTTGAAGGTTCAGCGTTGGATTGGGTGTCTCCGTTATGGGAGCGTTCTGACCCGTTGGTTTCCAGTTACACCAACTTTATCACGTCATTCCCTAGGATCTTCGATGAGCACTGCAGAACGACCGCTGCTTCTTCGGATTTGCTCCGAGTCCGACAAGGCTCCCGTTCAGTGGGACAGTATGTGATTCATTTCCAAACCATAGCCTCGGAACTGCGCTGGAATAATGATGCTCTCCGGGCCGCTTTCTGGAATGGGCTCTCTGACCGTCTAAAGGACGAACTGATCACTAGGGACTTGCCAGATTCCTTAGAAGAGTTGATCTCACTCTGTGTAAAGGTGGATCTTCGTATGCAGGAATGAGGTGGTGAACGTAGTCAGACTAAACGATCCAGATTCCGGTCTCTCCCGACTAAGCAAACGATCACCCCAAGTCCAGACGAACCTATGCAAATTAATCGATCTCGGCTGTCCCCGGAAGAACGACAGCGCCGTCGTGAGGGTAGACTCTGCCTCTACTGTGGAGCTGCGGATCACTTTCTTAAGTTTTGTAAGTCCCGTCCGGGAAACGGGCAGTCCTAGCTTGTTCCGGAGGAGTCGAGCTAGGGGTTACATCTAAACCTTCTCCGACAGTGGACTGTTTACTCTCCGTGTCTCTGTTTTCTGGGTCTATAGCCAAACCTATTAAGGCCCTGCTGGACTCCGGGGCTGCAGGGAATTTTGTTTCTCTTTCTTGCGTTCAAAAACTGGGTTTACAGTTACAATCCGTCGAACGACCTATTACGCTGACTGCCATCAATGGTACCCAAATTTCTAATGGTCTTATTTCAAGTCGCACAGTGCCAATCAAACTGCAGGTTGGAGTTCTACATCAAGAACATCTGGAGTTCCTAGTGATTCGGGAGTTGCCTCACGATCTGGTTCTTGGTCTTCCTTGGCTTAAAGTACACAACCCTCACGTCGACTGGAAGTCGTCACAAATAGTATCTTGGAATTCATTCTGTCATTCTAATTGTCTCACTCCTGTCTATCCGCTCCGTGTATCTTCCAAGTCGGATGAGGAGCTCATTCCGGAGGCCTATCGGGAGTTCGCAGACGTGTTTTCGGAACAGGCGGCCGATCAGTTACCACCCCATAGACCCTGGGACTGTCCCATTGAGCTCATCCCAGGGAAGATGCCACCCCGGGGGCGCATTTATCCTTTGTCATTGCCAGAGACCCAAGCCATGTCGGACTATATCAAGTCAAATCTGCAGAAAGGATTAATTCGCTCCTCTACTTCCCCGGCGGGAGCAGGCTTCTTCTTTGTGAAGAAGAAGGACAGAGGGTTGAGGCCATGCATTGACTACCGCGGCTTAAATGAGATCACCATTAAGAACAAATATCCCTTGCCGCTCATCACGGAACTATTTGATAGGGTTCGCGGAGCCCATGTCTTCACGAAGCTTGACTTAAGGGGAGCTTATAATTTGATTCGTATTCGACAGGGGGACGAATGGAAGACGGCCTTCAATACCAGGGACGGGCATTACGAATATCTGGTAATGCCGTTTGGGCTCAGTAATGCCCCTGTCGTCTTCCAAGGTTTGTGACTGAAATCTTCCGAGATATGTTATACCTAAGTGTAGTGGTATACTTGGATGACATTCTGATATTTTCTAAGAATCTCACGGAGCATAGAATTCAGGTCAAGGAGGTACTTCTTCGTCTACGAAGGAATCATCTCTACGGTAAGATCTCCAAATGTACCTTTGAGGTTCCTTCAATTCCATTTCTTGGTTACATCATGTCAGGCACGGAGCTTCGCATGGATCCGGAAAAACTCACTGCTATACGGGACTGGACTCATCCTCTTTCTTTGAAAGCGGTACAAAGATTTCTGGGTTTTGCGAATTACTACCGGAAATTCATAAAGGGATTCTCTACCATTGTGGCACCTATTACTGCTCTAACCAAAAAGGGGTCTGACCCAAGTCACTGGTCTTCTGAAGCTGTAGCAGCGTTCGCCCAGTTGAAAGCAGCCTTTATGTCCGCTCCGTTACTCCAGCAACCAAATTTTTCAAAACCATTCTTCTTGGAGGTCGATGCTTCCTCGGTCGGCATCGGTGCCGTGCTCTCACAGTACTCCTCTGACGGGAAGTTACATCCATGTTGTTTCCATTCTCGCAAGTTCTCTCCTGCTGAACGAAACTACACCATCGGAGATCAGGAACTCTTGGCAATAAAATCTGCCCTGGAAGAATGGAGATATCTATTGGAAGGTGCTAAACACCTAATTACGATTTATACCGATCACAAGAACTTGCTGTATCTCAAGACAGCCCAGTGCTTGAATCCCCGTCAAGCTAGATGGGCGCTCTTCCTCACTCGATTCTCGTTTGTCATTAAGTACCGGTCCGGGACGCTTAACACCAAAGCTGATGCTTTATCTCGTTCCTTGACGGCTTCAGATGAGGAGAACTCCATTGGAAAGGCTTTGATTCTCAGTCCAGTTTCTATTTCGGTAGCTCCCATCGCTCTGGGTCCTCCTCCTGGGAGAATGTCTGTGCCAGCTAAATTCCAACCAAGGTTGTTGCAGTGGGCTCATATTTCCAAGTTTTCCAGTCATCCTGGAGTTCAAAAGATGTGGGAGTTTCTACGAAGATCTTACTGGTGGGACACTATGAAGAAGGATATTCAAAGTTATGTCAACTCATGTCCTCAGTGTGCTCAGCACAAAATTCTTCATTTGCCTCCTGCGGGGTTGTTGCATCCACTGTCCATTCCTAAGAGGCCTTGGACCCATATCTCTATGGACTTTGTCACTGAATTGCCCCTCTCCAAGGGTCACAATACCGTTTGGGTAATTATTGACCGTTTCTCTAAGATGGCACATTTTGTACCTTTGACCGGGTTACCATCAGCTCCCAAGTTGGCTTTGTTATTTATCCGGGAACATTTCCACCTGCACGGGTTACCAGAGTTCACTCCAAGATTCTGGAGAGCCCTCTGTACGGCCTTACAAATAAAACTCAAGTTTTCATCCGCTTACCATCCACAAACCAATGGGCAAACTGAATGCGTCAATCAAGATTTAGAGACTTTTCTCTGTGTTTATCTCTTTCCCTCGCAAGATGATTGGGTGGAACTGTTGCCATGGGCCGAGTTTGCCCATAATCATCTGTACCACTCTTTGACTGGTGAGTCCCCATTTTTAATTAATTATGGATTTCATCCCCAAGTTGCAGAATTACCCATTTGTCCTCCGGAGGATGTGCCTGCTGCAGCCTCTACTCTCCGGCACTTCAGTCAAATTTAGAGTCGAGTCCATGCTAACCTCAAGAGAGTCTCCAGCCGTTATAAGTTCTTTGCGGATAGGAAGCGACGAGCAGCTCCCCAATATAAGGTTGGTGACAGGGTATGGCTCTCTACACGCAATCTTCGGTTAAGGGTGCCCACTATGAAGTTCGCTCCGAGGTTTATTGGTCCTTACCCCGTGTTACAAGTCCTGAACCCGGTTGTCTGCAAATTGGGATTGCCTTCCCACCTCCGGATACCAAATTCCTTCCATGTCTCTCTCCTTCGCCCCCTTATATTAAACCGGTTCCATTCAAAGTACCCGAGGCCAACCTCTGCAGAGACTAAAGCTGGAACGGACTTTGAAATCAAAGCTATTCTTGACTCTCGTTATCTTCACAAGAATCTACAGTATTTGGTGGAGTGGAAAGGTTTTGGCCCCGAGGAGAGGAGCTGGGTCAAGGCTACGGAAGTTATGGCTCCCTGACTGGTGCGGATCTTCCATTCCTGACATCCAACAAAACCTGGAAAGTGTCCGGGGGCCACTCCTGGAGGAGGGGGTACTGTCACACGCCAAAGGCGGTGTTTGCCGCGCTTACCCCTGCGTGCTTCCTGGTCTGTGTTGCGGCCTCCGTCTTCGGTGGTCCACGGGATCCGGCGTCTGGCTGGCGCGGCTCCTGGCAGGTCTCCGGGGCAAGGGCGCCGCCATGACACCCGGCATCACGTGGGCGGGGAGCAGGTGACGTCATCAGACTGTTCCGCCAATCCAGCGGAGGCGGGTGATTCAAAGTCAGACGCCGGGCAGAGCCTCGGCACCTGAGTATCGTCGCTTTTCTGAAGTGGATGCCAGAGCTCCCGTACGCAGTGTGTTTCCCAGCAGCTATACTCCAGTGCATCTAGCATTCAGGGTGCCTTCCGGCAGCACAATCTCCAGTGATTCGAGCAACTAGTGTGTTCCTCTGCAGTGCAGTTGCCAGCGCTCCCTGGATTCAGCAAGGCCTGTGGGCCAAACCAACTTTAGTGCTTCCAGCGTTCAGTGTCATTTACCATCGTTCACAAGTTCTTCACTCATCAGTGTCCTTAAACACCGCTCACCAATTCTTCAGTGTCATTTACCATCGCTCACAAGTTCTTCATTCATCAGTGTCCTTAAACACCGCTCACCAATTCTTCAGTGTCATTCACCATCGCTCACAAGTTCTTCATTCATCAGTGTCTTTGAACATCGCTCACAAATTCTTCGGTGTCATTTACCATCGCTCACAAGTTCTTCATTCATCAGTGTCTTTAAAACATTGTTCACAAATTCTTCAGTGTCATTTACCATCGTTCACAAGTTCTTCATTCATCAGTATCTTTGAACATCGCTCACAAATTCTTCAGTGTCATTTACCATCGTTCACAAGTTCTTCATTCATCAGTGTCTTTGAACATCGCTCACAAATTCTTCAGTGTCTTTCATCATTGCTAATGAATTCTCCAGTAACTTTTTGACATTGCCTACAAGTTCACTTTCTTTCATGTGCCGCTGTATTGCTCCCTTCCTTTAATAAAGTTCCTCAGCATTCTTTTACCAAACCTAACTATTAGAGTCTTGTATGAGGAAATCCTATATCCGACCATCCCTGCTCCGACCCACCTGTGGTTCCTTTTCCCGACCATCGGAAGAACCCCCGAGTCCACAACATCCTCAACCCAGGTCAGTGACAGTATCCATTCCATATCTGTGCTGCATTTTTGTGAGCAGTATATATAGTATTACAGTGCAGCATTTTGGTGACCCAACCGTATATAGTTGTGTACAGTAGGCCATTACTGTATCTTGCAGCTCTGTGTCACTGCAAGTATCCATTCCATATCTGTGCAGCATTGTTGTGAGCAGTATATATAGTATTACAGTGCAGCATTTTGGTGACCCAACAGTATATAGTTGTGTACAGTAGGCCATTGCTGTATCTTGCTGCTCTGTGTCACTGCAAGTATCCATCCATTCCATTTTCTTCCAGTGATTTGGACCAATAATACCATTGATTAGAACGAATAATTCCAGCGATTTTGTCATTTTCTTCCAGTGATTTGGACCAATAATACCATTGATTAGAACGAATAATTCCTGTGATTTTGTCATTTTCATCAAGTGATTTGGACCAATAATACCATTGATCAGAACGAATAAGTTATTGAGGTTAATAATACTATAGGATCCAAATTACCCCCAAATTCTATGATTTAAGCTGTTTTTGAGGGGGTTTTTTAAACACCCGAATCCGGCAAAAAATTTTCAGGGAGGTTTTGCCAAAACGCGTCCGAATCTAAAACAGGGCCGCGGAACCGAATCCAAAACCAAAATACGAAAAATTTCTGGTGCACATCTCTAATGAATATACAAGCAGAGTGAAATGGACAATATAATTATTTAATTGGAGCACTATATTTGTTTGATGTTTTAATGATGAATGATTGAGGGGGTGCCAAGTCCTTTTTGCCAGGAACACCTGGACTCCTAGATACCACACTGGTGTTCTATCTAAATCATTCCTTGTACGCACTGTGGAGGTCCTCAGTTCAGCTGCAGGTCTTCCTATATTAAATTGGGATGGATATCAGAAGTTGATGGTTAGCAATCATCAATGTTCCAGATTTGATGGAAGTACTTTTACCATCGAAATGAGGATATTTGATGGTTGCCAGCCATTTAATGCAGCTTTCCGGTGCCCATCCGATGCATGGCGTCTTCTGTGTAGCTGCAGACACCCAGAAAAGGTGTTCGCAGCTCAGCTAACGTGCGCATGCACAAAGCTCTGAATACTCCTGCAAATGCACACAGTAAATACCATTGAATGGTTGTGATGTGATGGCTAGTAGCAATCATGTCTCCTAATTTGATGTTGGAAGCCCAGCAACCATTCGATGCTGGGCTTCTGATGTCCATCCATGTTCAGAGCTGGGGACTGGAAGAACTTGAAAGTGTCTGACACATGTCACACATGTAGCAAAAAGCTCCAGATTCAGGAGGGATGATGGAGACTGGAGGAGTTTTCAGTGAAGGAGGAGCCGCGGGGTCATGAGATCTTGCACAGTCTGCCATGCTTTCATTCTCTGAATTACATTATGTAGGGCCTGACACATAGTTGTACGGTATTGCACAGAACCAGTAAATCAATATTGTATGAATTTGTTGTGTGAACAGAGGAAGTGCTGCTCCATGCCTCCTAACTTATGGGAGTATTAATAATATAGAAGACGTGACAGCGGGAAAGGGCAGTGCCCTTGCATCATGCCCGAATTGCCATCATTCTGGGGACGTGTCCAGCGCTCCTGGATCAGCTGAGCTGCTCTACCAGGGCTTCACCTGCACTGTTTAGATGTTGTGCACATGTACACAGCATCCATTCAACATTCACCCGTTGCACTGCCGTGCAGATCAGTGGTGATCGAGTGCTCCCCCAACCTCCTTCCACCCACAGGACAATGTGGATGGCGGCGGGATAGCAGGACTTTTACAAAAAAAGCGGGACTATCCTACTGAATTAGGGATCTTAGAAAGTATGCTACTCGGTTCCTATCTTTTAATTTGATGGCATTGCATTACCTGTAAATAGGTGTGTCACAGTGTTCCCCTTTTCCGTGTCAGGATTATAGACACTTAGCTGACCAGTAGCCATCTTTTTATTTGAACAATTCTTTTGAAGTCAACCTGATACCTTACACATAGTCTGGACAATTATCTCATGTGAATGTGGACAAGCTGCATTGTGTTAAATTTAGGTTGATCACCTGTTTGTAGGTAAAAGATAAAATGTACTTAAACTTCCCGAAAAGGAAATAAATGTATGTCTGGCCTTGATCCTGCAATCTGTATATACACATTGTGCCCCCCCCCCGCCTCCCAAATCACATAATGGTTATTAATGGATACTTCAACTAAACAAATATTTTAGCTCCATCCAACAAGTAGAATTGCAGAGTATCCAGCAAGGCCAGACCCCTCACCCTACAGCTGCTCACACATCACAGCAACAGCTTCTTCTTCCTACAATAACAAGGATGTTTTAAGTGAAACTGCGCTGTTCCACCACAGGAACATCTCTCACAAGAACCTGAATGCTCCATCTTGGCAGCATAAACCACCAATTGCATACCACAATTTCTGCATAGTATATCTTTCTGACACCTCAGTGACATATTTTTTTAAAAATGTAGTGACTTCATGTTTTGTAAAATATATACTTATATAAATTCATAAATGTGCAAGAAGACAAATCGTTTTATGGCCCAAGGTTTTAAAGAGTAACCTATACCCCTTTCACATTGCACAAATAACCCGGTATCGACCCGGTATATTGCCGGGTCGACACGGGTCACTGTGCGATGTGAAAGGGGCCATGGAGAATTCCCGGGTCGCCTGACCCGGTAATTCAACCCGGGTTATAAGAAGGGTTATTCCTGGGTTGAATACCGGGTCAGTGGCATTGTGAACGGGTTGCCGGGTCGATGCGACCCGGGACCCGTTCACGACATAGGGAGAGGCGGCTCGGAGGCTCATCTCCCAGCGCCGCCACCGCCCCCGATGCCGGCTCTTCCCCCCGACACTATGGCAACCCGAGCCAGCATATTGCCAGGTCGGGAAGCCTGCTGGTAGGGTCCAATGCCGGATTCCAACCGGAAAGGACCTGTTTCCAATTCCCGGGTGGGATCCGGCATTGGAGATGTGAAAGAAGTACTATTGTGTATGGTACAGTTTTATTTCTTACAAGCTATTTTTTATTTTGCCTTTAAGCCCCTTGCATTCCATTGTTCCACTAATTTTTCACTACTTATTAAGTATAATTCTGTTGCTTTTGACCTGTATTTGTGGCCTGTTATAACATGAAAATAAAACTCTTTTACTCCCCTTTTTTGTTCAGTATGTCTCTGGTTTAAGCCCTGCTGAATAAGAGCAACTGTTCTACATTGTGTTTAAAAATATCAAGTAATAAGAAATAACATATGAGCAAATGTTTTGAAATGATGCAATACTTCTAAGTTTAGTGTGCCATTGACTTATGAATATTATATGCACGGATGTTTTCTTAATTTAATATTATAAAATCAAATATTGGAAGACTATAAGTTCTCCTGCTTGATACTGTGACAGCTTACAAAATGTTGTGGCCAATATTATCTTAATGTAACTATGCCTGGCAAATATCACTATAAACGAATTGTCGAAGGCTATCTTGCATTCAGCCTTTTAATAGAGACCAGAATAGAATGGAAATTAAATTATCCAAAAAAAAAATACAAGTAAATAGTTTATATTCATACTAAGACGTTCTAATTTTGGCTGTATTATGGAATCATGAACTTCAATTTAATATTGGAAAGGGAATGTGTTCTGACATGATGAGGTAAAGCAGCTGAGCAATAACACACTGCTGCTTCCTTATGCTGAGTCAGTGGCCTGAATACACATATAAACTCTTAGCTATGGATGTAGAAAAATTTCACCCCATAACTTACAGTATTTTATACTTTCATTTATTCTACTGAAATTTTCAGTCATTCCATGCATTACAGTACTAGGGCCTGACCACAAAGACGGCGCCCTATTTGCTGTATGATCCACTGCGTTCAATCAGCTGAAAGTAAGGAGAATGTAGTGCTGAACTGATCTCTGATGACTACTAGGACACACTATCTGTGTTCATTATGCTCTGTTTGTAAATAGACATTTGCTAAAGACAGGATCCAGTATTATTTTTACCTCTGATAAGTAGGAAAAAATAGGATTTTAATTACCTACCGGTAAATCCTTTTCTCGTAGTCCGTAGAGGATGCTGGGGTCCATATTAGTACCATGGGAGTATAGACGGGTCCACTAGGAGCCATGGGCACTTTAAGAGTTTAATAGTGTGGGATGGCTCCTCCCTCTATGCCCCTCCTACCAGACTCAGTCTAGAAACTGTGCCCGAGGAGACGAACATACTTCGAGAGAAGATAATACACAGATAGTGGTGAGATTCACACCAGCTCACACATAACAAGGCAAACCAGGCTAAACAGCCTGAACAACCTCAGCAACAGCTGAAAAACAGTACCTAAGCAATTAACAACACAGTACTAAACCAAGTGCAGGAAAACGAAGCACTGGGCGGGCGCCCAGCATCCTCTACGGACCACGAGAAAAGGATTTACCGGTAGGTAATTAAAATCCTATTTTCTCTTACGTCCTAGAGGATGCTGGGTTCCGCATTAGTACCATGGGGATGTACCAAAGCTCCCAGTATGGAACGGAGAGCACGGAGACTCCTGCAGAATTGACTGACCAAACTTTAGGTCCTCAGAGGCCGAAGTATGGAACTTGTAGAACTTAGCAAACGTGTTCGACCCCAACCAAGTAGCTGCTCGGCAAAGCTGTAAAGCCGAGACACCCTGGGCAGCCGCCCAGGAAGAACCCACCTTATGATTAGAGTGGGCCTTAACAGACTTTGGACATGCTGGATAGTGAACCTGATCCAGCAAGAAATCTTGTTGGGATCATAAAGGACAAACACAGAGTCCGACTTTCTGTGACGTGAAGTCCTCTTCACATAAATCCAAGGACTTTGAGGTAATTGAGGAGTCAGTAGCCACTGGCACCACAATCGGTTGGTTGATATGAAAAGCCGACACAACCTTTGGAAGAAACTGCTGACGCGTTCTGAGCTCAGCTCTATCTTCATGGAAAATCAAGTTGGGGCTCTTGCAGGACAATGCCTCTAATTCAGACACACACCTGGCTGAAGCTAAGGCCAACAGTTTCACCGCCTTGCAAGTGAGAAACTTGACCTCAACCACCTGTAGAGGCTCAAACCAATCCCATTGCAGGAACTGCAACACCACGTTAAGATCCCAATGTGCCGTAGGAGGCACAAAGGGAGTCTGGATGTGCAGCACACCTTTCAAGAAAGTCTGAACCTCAGGGAGGGAAGCCAACTGTTTCTGGAAGAAAATGGACTTTTATGGAGCCCAAGCATAGGCCCACATTCACACCTGCTTGCAGGAAGAGGAGAAACCGGCAAAGTTGAAACTCCACCGTAGGAAACTTCTTGGATTCACACCAAGACACATACTTTTTCCAAATGCGATGGTGATGTTTAGACGTTACTCTTTTCCTAGCCTGTATCAGGGTAGGAATAACTTTGTTCGTAATGCCCTTCCGAGCTACGATCTGGTGTTCAACCTCCATGCCGTCAAACGTAGCCGTGGTAAGTCTTGATAAGTGAACGGCCCCTGTTGTAGAAGGTCCTCTCGAAGAGGAAGAGGCCTCGGATCTTCCAGTAGTAACTCCAGAAGATCCGCGTACCAAGCCCTTCTTGGCCAGTCTAGAGCAATGAGGATCGCCTGAACTCTTGTTCTTTTGATTATTTTGAGAATCCTTGGAATGAGTGGAAGTGGAGGGAACACATACACTGACTTGAACACCCACGGAGTTACCAGGGCATACACTGTCACTGCCTGTGGGCCCCTTGACCTGGAACAATACCTCCGAATCTTCTTGTTGAGGCATGAGGCCATCATCTCTATTTGAGATATGCCCCAAAGACTTGTCACCTCTGCAAACACCTCTGGGTGAAGGCCCCACTCTCCCGGATGGAGATCGTGTCTTCTGAGGAAGTCCGCTTCCCAGTTGTCTACTCCCAGAATGAAGATTGCTGACAGCGCCACCTCTGACATTGCAGCTCTGCTCTTCGTTCCGCCTTGTCGTTTTATGTAGGCCATTGTCGTTACATTGTCCGACTGAAATTGAATGGCCCAATCATTTAGAAGATTACCCACCAGTAGAAGACCATTGTACACGGCTCTTAGTTCCAGAATGTTTATTGGAAGGCTGGATTCCAGACTTGACCAGCTTCCTTGGAAGCTTTCCCCCTGGGTGACTGCTCCCCAACCTCTGAGACTTGCATCCGTGGTTAGAAGGATCCAATTCTGAATCCCGAACCTGCGGCCCTCCAGTAGGTGAGAAGTTTGCAGCCACCAGAGGAGCGAGATTCTGGTTTTTGGTGACAGACGTATCCTCTGGTGCATGTGAAGATGAGACCCTGGCCATATGTCCAGGAGATTCAGCTGGAAAGACCGTGCATGAAATCTTCCATACCGTAGAGCCTTGTAGGAGGCAACCATCTTCCCCAGAAGGCAAATGCACTGATTAACCGATACTCGGGCTGGCTTCAGGACATCCCGTACCATTGATTGGATCACCAATGCTTTCTCCACCGGCAGAAACACCCTCTGCGCTTCCGTGTTGAGAATCATCCCCAGGAAGAACAGTCTTCTCGTCGGCTCAAAATGTGACTTTGGAAGATTCAGGATCCAACCATGATCCCGGAGCAGTCGAGTTGTGAGAGCAATGGACTGCAACAACTTCTCTTGGGACGATGCTTTTATCAGCAGATCGTCCAGATATGGAATTATGTTCACACCCTGTTTGCGGAGTAGAAGCATCATCTCTGCCATTACCTTGGTGAACACGCTTGGTGCTGTGGATAGGCCGAATGGCAGCGCCTGGTATGGATAGTGACAGTCCAACAGCGCAAACCTGAGATAAGCCTGGTGTGGCGGCCAAATAGGAATGTGAAGGTAAGCATCCTTGATATCTAAGGACACCAGGAATTCCCCCTCCTCCAGACCTGAGATCACCGCTCTCAGAGATTCCATTTTGAACTTGAATTCTCTCAAATATGGATTTAACTATTTGAGGTTCAATATTGGTCTGACCAAACCGTCCGGCTTCGGCACCACAAAAAGGTTTGAGTAGTAACCTTTGTTTTCCAGGTGAGACGGAACTGGAACAATGACATTTGCTCTTTCCAATTTTTGAATGGCTTCTTGTAAAATAGCCCTTTCTGTCAGCAAAGCTGGTAAGCCTAATTTGAAAAATCTGGGAGCTGGGAGCTCTTGAAACTCCAGTCTGTACCCCTGAGATATAATATCTTGAACCCAGGGGTCCAGGCCTGAGGACGCCCAAACCTGACTGAAATTTCGTAGACGTGCTCCCACCTGCCCGACCTCCAGGCTGTGAGGTCCACTGTCATGCTGAGGATTTTGAGGAAACAGAGACCGGGTTCTGTTCCTGGGAACCTGTCGGCGCAGGTTTTCTGGATTTTCCCCGACCACCTCTGAAGAAGGTGGAAGGGGATTTAGACTTCTTAACCTTTGCAGCCCGAAAGGACTGCATTGTAGACACAGAAAAGGATTTCTTTGGCGTCGGAGTGGCTGAGGAAAGAAAGGTTGACTTACCTGCGGTTGCCGTGGAGATCCAAGCATCCAAAGCCTTCCCAAATAGAGCCTGACCTGTGTAGGGTAGGTTCTCCACACTCTTCTTGGATTCCGCATCTGCAGACCATTGGCGCAGCCAGAGTCCCCTGTGTGCCGAGACAGCCATGGAAGACATCCGTGCAGTCAGATTACCAAGGTCCTTCATGGCCTCCACCATGAAACCCGCAGAATCCTGTATGTGACGTAAAAACATTTCAATGTCACTTCTATCCATAGTATCTAAATCCTCTAGTAACGTGCCTGACCACTTTAGAAATCCATGCACAAGCAATGGTGGGCCTAAGCGCCACACCTGAAGCAGTGTATATGGATTTGAGCGTAGTCTCAATCTTGCGGTCTGCCGGTTCTTTCAAAGTGGTAGACCCAGGGACAGGTAAAACCACCTTTTTAGACAATCTAGAAACAGAAGCGTCTACTATAGAAGGGTTTTCCCACTTTTTCCTATCCTCTTCAGGGAAAGGAAAAGCAACCAGAACTCTCTTTGAGATCTGGAATTTTTTCTCTGGGTTTTCCCAGGATTTTTCAAATATTGCGTTGAATTCCCTAGACGCAGGAAAGGTAAGGGAGACTTTCTTATTGTCTGTAAAGAAAGCCTCCTCGACCTGTTCATGTACCTTGTCAGTAATGTGTAAAATATCCCAAATGGCCTCAATCATTAGCTACACCCCTTTAGCAAGGGATGCCTCCCCTCGTAGTATGTCCCCATCACCGTCACCCGTATCAGAGCCGGTATCCGTGTCGACTTGCATTACCTGGGCAAGAGCACGCTTTTGGGGGCATAAACCAGGGGACTTAGATGAGGTGGTGGGAGTTGAATACGACAAAACCTCCACAGATTGTTTTAAAACCTGTGTTTCAGTCTCATAATGAGCTATCCTAGATGAAATCTGGGATATCATACCCTTAATAGAAGCCACCCACTTGGGTTCGGGTTCAGAGGGCTGAGACAGTGTATTGCATTCCTGAGTACATGGAATTGACTCTTCTGGAGAAGATACATACTCTGCAGCACAAGATACAGAGTCCCTAGACATGGTAATGTGAGATATATAGCATACACACGCACACACACACACAGGAAAATGTCAGACACAGTTTCCCCCAAGTACCTTCAGAGAGACAGAGTTATGGAGACAGCCCACACAGTGCCCCAGTAGACAGATATATAATAAATGCCTGGCGCTGACTGTGCAACCTAAATAGACTACTCAGTAATTTGAATAACACTCCCCCCCCCCCCCCCCCCTTCTATAACCCCCTGGTACTGCACAGGACAGCTGGAGTTATGTGGAGGGTCAGCGCTCCCTGTCAGCATTTCTGTAGTGTGAACTGCAGGGAGAAAATGACGCTGGTGAGTGCTAGATCTGTTCTGAGAAGCAGCTCCGCCCCCTAAAATGGCACGTCTTCCTGCACTTCTAGAGATTATACTGGCCTGAGGTAAATGTTGCTAGCAGTAGTACAGTGTCCCTGATAGCTGCTGTGACCAGTGTAAGGGTGTTTGCGCTGGCCAAGGGCGCCCCTCACAGCGCACACTCTGTACCTCTGAGTCCTCTGGAGCACAGCCTTAGCGCTGTGCTCCCACCCTGATGCTGCCCTTCTCACCGGATCCCCGCTTGTCGGGTCACCGGTGTGTCCAACTCACCACCGACGTCTTCTGGCTCTGTTAGGGGGTGGCGGCAGTGCTGTGGGAGCGAGCGGTCGCCTTGGGGGCTTGCGATCGACACCCTCAGGAGCTCAGTGTCCTGTCAGAGGAGCTAGTGGCCATTAACCTCAGAGGGTTGGACACTACTCCCCTCCCTAAGTCCCACGAAGCAGGGAGGCACAGCCTCCCTGTGCCTATAAAAATAAAGAAAACTAGAAAAACTCCTATGGAGCTCCCCTAGCTTTGACCGACTCCTCCGGGCACATTTTCTAAACTGAGTCTGGTAGGAGGGGCATAGAGGGAGGAGCCATCCCACACTATTAAACTCCTAAAGTGTCCATGGCTCCTAGTGGACCCGTCTATACCCCCATTGTACTAATGTGCACCCCAGCATCCTGTAGGACATAAGAGAAAAGGATATTTGCACCAAAATGGCATGTTTAATAGGGATTAGAAACCTCTCTGTAACTCCGTTATTACTATATCCTACTTGCAACTAAATTTAAAAATGACAACTAAGTGAAATTTAAAATCATTATCTATCTATTCTCTTTAAATGGATTCTTAGTTCAGATTAAGAATTATGGGCACTCCATTTGCTAAAATGCCGGAACACTAAGTAATAATGACACATAAACAATATAAATGTGTAATATGTGCACAGGGCCGGTGCTAGGGTTTTTCGGCATCCCCTTGCAATCTATAAATTTGTGCCCTCCCATACTTTACAAAAGGACAGCATGCATTGAAGGCCATGCCCCTTCCTTGTCTCAGGAAAAATTTGCAGGTGCACTATCTCACACTAGCTCAACCTGTAATAACCAATGGCATTTAGCATAATCCTGACCAGGGCTATGAGCTTACCCACCGCACCAAGGTAGCCTCTCATTGGGTAAGTCCCTAACACTAACTATAGGGGTTCAGGTCCGGGGAACAGGACACCCCAAAGCCACCCAGCCAGACAACCCCGGGGCACCGCAAGAGTGATACAAATAAAAAGTTAAAGAGGTAGGAGCAGCTGCTGCTGCATGTGCAAGTAATGTGAGGAGTGAAAGAAAATGATGTGAAAGTGTTACATATATATAAAACAAACTATAAGTGCCATAGTGTATTGAAATAAATTTTAGATTGCGATGACCCGGGGACGTCCAGCCACGGCAGGTACAAGGAGTCCCGCACCCCAGAGAATCCCCCCAATATTGACTATCATAGTACCAAATCAGAGTGCTGGGCTATCTAATTAAAATCAGTGAGGGGTGGGTGGACAGGGTGCTAACTAGGCTGAGGTGTCTCATGCCTTCAGATATATGTATAAATACATAGAATCAGTTACGAAAGGAGGGGGGCCCTAGTTTGCACACTATAATAGCATAATTAAGTAATGAGGTGCTACTCTGCTTGAGACTTGTCTCACAAGGAAGAGACATGGCCACACAATAGTAACCCCATTTCAAATTACACCACACAGAAGCACAATCTTATTTACATTTCACCGCATGAAGTGCCTCTGATTCACATTACACCACATAGTAGTGTCCCTTATTCATATTACAATACACATTAGTGCTCCTTATTCACGCCTGCCCCCATAGCCACATACTGCCTCCATATAATCACACACACTAGCCCCATAGCCGGCCCCCATAGCCACACACACTGCCTTCATAGCCACACACACTGGCCCATAACATGCCTCCATAGCCACACACACTGCCCGCATAGTCTGCTTCTATAGCCGCGCACACTGTCCCTTATCCTGCCCCTGCAGCCACACACACTGCAAAAGTCCATACTCTTCAGCTCCTCCAGGCCAGCTTCCCCCCAAGCCTCAAGTCTACTCCCCTCTACTGTGTGGTGAGGTGAACCAAGAGAAGCCTGCCTGCAGTTACTGCCGTTCATGCCTGGAGTTGCAGAGAGAGCGCCCAGGATGCACTGACAGTGACGTCACCAGCACAGAGCCCCAGACGTGTGGTCCCGGCCCAGCCAGATAGAAGCAGAGCAGATGAGGTTCGGGTGTGTGGCTATGGCCAGCCCATGCCTTGAGCCGCTAGCGATTTCACAGTTCAAGCTGTCTGCGCCACTGCAGTCATACAGTGGGATAGGCACAACAACAGCCACAGCGCACAGTAGCAGGGTAGCAAAGTGGGGAGAGCGCCTCTCCAGCCTGGAGTCTACCTGATTTGCAGATCTTGCTGAGTGGGTTACACTGGCACTGTTTGTGTATCTGAGGTAAAGTAAGATTTATTAATGAAAATGAGAATAGAAACACACATAGGGGAGAATCTAATTAGCCTCAGTAAATTATCGAAGATAATTGATCCCCAGGGGCTTATTCAATTACCACTGATAGCCGAGAGTATTGGGAATTTCTTTTTCACCTGCTCGGAGGCAGTCTAAAAAAATTCCCAGATACAGTAACTGCTCCCAGATAATTTAAGCACTCAGATGAAACCCATGCAAACACAAATTGCACACAAGTATGCCTATAATATACGCATATGACCACAATGCACAAACGCACAAATATGTATTATACTGTATGTCATTCAATTATACTCAAGATCATGTTACATGCATCTAAAAAACATATCCAAAATACGACCATACCTTACACAAGACACTGCTAAAACTCTAATCCACGCTCTCATTATCTCCCTCATTGATTATTGCAATAGTCTCCTAACTGGTCTTCCCAAAACGAGACTCAGTCTCTCACCACTACAATCCATTCTGAATGCAGCGCAAAGGCTTATCTTCCTCGCTAGACGTTCATCGTCTGCAGATCCACTCTGTCAGTCCCTCCATTGGTTACGTGTACTCTACCGCATTCAATATAAAATACTTTTACTCACACACAAGGCCATTAACCAAACTACACCAACGTACATCACTTCGCTTATCACAAAATATCTCCCAACCCGACCTCTTCGCTCTTCACAAGACCTGCGTCTCTCATCCACACTCATTACTCACTCCCACTCACGACTGCAAGACTTTCATCGGGCTGCACCCACTCTGTGGAATGCCCTACCACGCACAATAAGACTCTCCTCTAGTCTCCAAACCTTCAAGCGTTCCCTGAAAACTCACCTCTTTAGGCAAGCGTATCAAATTCCAGAACCGCCCACATAACTTTCATAAACCTTCCTATCAAATTGCATCCACTCTGTACAGACCACACATATCCTCACATGTCTTCTCATTCTATGCAATAGATAGGCATATGTACACAAGGAAAGGTGCTATTTCCCTATAGATTGTAAGCTTGCGAGCAGGGCCTTCCTACCTCTATGACTGTTATCACCCAGTTTGTTATTGTTATTTCAAATTGTAAAGTGCAACGGAATTTGCTGCGCTATATAAGAAACTGTTAATAAATAAATAAATAATATACTATTCAATTGTAATTATTAGTTTTATGTTGCATATTTTGTTTCTATTTCTATCTCTCCTCCCCCTACCACATCCCTTTGGTACTATTGTTTTAGCAACTTTTTCTCAACTATTTCAACATGGTTGTGTCAATGCTACATAATGCTTAACATACAGTATCCTAAACAGAACTCATTACATTAATCCTAGCGTTCCCCCAAAACAAAAACCAACACATTTGCTGGTAAAATGGATTGTGAATTGTAATTGAAATTACTAATACAATTGCAGTGCAAAGTTGTGGTGAAAACGGCTTGCTGGACCCACCTGATTCCTAATTAAAATTAAAGTGACACCTGCAAATACTGGTTGATTTAAGACTCTCTGTACAGAGCTGCATAATTTGGTAGTTCTATGTAAACTGTAATAAACAATACCAAATAAAAATATGCTTGAGCTAGACTGCAAGTACAATGTGATTCTGTTGGCTCATGCCACTGTATTAACTATACTGGAATCCTCGGTTCTATCAAACTGCTCAAAAAAGATGTACAGATTAGAAAGGTGTTTCAGCACAGGTGCCGGCAATCATAAATTAAGAGGGAAGTCCAGGAGCAGTGCATTCTGTCCCTCCTGGAGAGAGTCATGTTGGGAGGTATGATTAAATGTCTTTTCAATCAATGCTTAAAACTGTATACTGTATATATTTAAGGTGTGAAAATAAAAAAGGTGTGCATTTTGTATATAAATAATAGAGGATGGTATTGGGATCCAGTCGCCTGGGATGCCAGGAAGTCAAAACACTGACAGCGTCATCCCAACACTCAGGATTTAGACACCCAAGTGGCAAGTTAACTACCCCTAATCCCCTAACCTTAACCCAATCATTCCTGCAGCCTGACCCTCCCTGGTGGTGCCTAACCCTAACCCCCCCATCCCTGCAGCCTAAACCTAACCCTCCCTCCCCCGCATCATAACCTCAACCTTCCCGCGAGTGCCTAAACCTTACTCCCCACAGCCTAACTCTAACCCTCACGCAGCCTAGACCTAACCTCCCTCCCCCCGAATTATCAGAGTGGAGTCCCAGCCGCCCTCGATTGGGATTCCGGGATTCCAGATTTCGGCATTTCAATCCATGTCGGGATGCTGGCGTCGGCATTATGAGCTGTGACGGGATTCCGACTGCCGGGGTCCCGTACACCGGGATCCTAACCGGATCCTAATAATACAAGTA
The DNA here is from genome assembly GCF_028390025.1 of Pseudophryne corroboree. Classification (NCBI taxonomy): domain Eukaryota; kingdom Metazoa; phylum Chordata; class Amphibia; order Anura; family Myobatrachidae; genus Pseudophryne; species Pseudophryne corroboree. The sequence goes on from NC_086447.1 coordinate 730,151,251, forward strand.
GAAAAAAACATATATAGTAATATGAGAATATGATAGTAATATTAATTAATTAATAATAATAATAATAATAATAATAATAAATAATTAATTAATTAATATTAATTATTAATATGAGAAATGAATTTGTCAAAAATATACCATTAAATAATTATCCACATTGTAATGCAGCCCATTAATATAAAACCTGTTCACGCCATCTAAAGTAGAAACTTGGCATTGATAGGCCTAAAATGGTTAAAAGAATGAATTGCTAATGGAGCTGATTCTACAGTACGTTGGGAGCAGAACAAAATAAAATAAAAAAACATGTTGCACCGCAGATAGAGCACATATAAAATGTGCAGCGAGGTTTAGATTTGGGAGGTGTGTGTACAAATGCTAATCCAGTGCATCTCAAACTCAGTCCAGGACCCCAAACAGATCACGTTTTCCAGGTCACCTGGCAAGTGCACAGGTGTAGTTATTACTCACTGACACATTTTAAAAGATCCACAGGTGGAGCTACTTATTTCACTTGTGATAATGTCAGGAGACATGGAAAACATGAACTGCTTGGGGTCCTGAGGACCGAGTTTTAGAACCTATGCTCTAATCCAGTGGTTCTCAAACTTGGTCCTCACGACCCCACACAGTTCACGTTTTCCATGTCACCTGGCAGTTGTACTGTGCATCAGGTGTAGTATGTTATGCCAGCGGCCAGGATGCCGACCGCCAGCATGCCGGCAGCTGGGCGAGTGCAAATGAGCCCCTTGCGGGCTACACGCGCCACCATATTTATTTTCCCTCCAGGGGGGTGGTGGACCCCAAGGAGGGAGAATAGTTGTTGGTGTGCGATGTGTCGGGATTCCGGCGCCGATATACTGAGCGCCGGGATCCCAACAGCCGGCAAACTGAATACCACCCCTGTGTATCACCAACTGTCACATTTTACAATCCACAGGTGACCTGCAAACATGAACTGTGTGGGGTCCTGAGGATCGAGTTTGAGAACCTGTGCGGTCTAATCCAAACCACAGTGTAAAAATAAAGTTGTCCTGTATGTGTGGGCTACATGCAAAAGCAGCCAGTATTTACCCTGCATGTGAAAATAATAAATGTATCTGCATCACTTGTATTGCAACATAGATTGTCCAGCTGCAAATTTACTTAACTTTTTTTTTGCTTGGCTGCCATCTCAGAATGAGCCACATTAGCAATCTACTTGTTGCAGCGCAGGGCACTGGTACTTGTTCAGTGTACACTGAGAGAGACTCCAGGGTTGATTCAGAGTTGGGAGCACAGCAAAAAAAAGCAGGTTACTGTAAGTGCACCTGAACAATCTACTGTATGTTGCAATGCTAGTGGAGCAAATACATTTACTTCATTTTTGCACGTTGGATAGGATATGGTATACAGTATTTTGTGGAAGCTCATCATGTCAACATTCACAATGGCAGCATGAGAATGTTGACATGGTCATAATGTCAACATTCATCATGATGACATGGATGAAATGTTGACATAGTGAGAATGTCGACAAAACATCCCTGGTGGTCTAGTGGTAACTTAAATTATGATGTCACCATCAGGCCTCATCTATTTTTGTGGAGCCTTAGTTAGAGGCTATTTATGAAGCAGTAATAAATCCTTTCTCTGGCTTTGTTGACAGAAAAAGGGGTTACCACCGCTTTCGACTGATTTAGAAGAAATCTAACTACAGGAAATCATTGATTTGTTCTGCAGCTGCTCTGTTTTTGCACTTTACCACGTCCCAATAGCTGCCTGACCTCCTTGCTGACAGGCTTAGGCAACCAATGAGCGGTGGAAAACCCCTGCTTAAGTAAGACTGATAACTTGCATACAAAACTACTAAGTTGAAATCAGTGCAATATAAAACGCTTATTTTTGTGATGTCACTGCAATTATTACTAAACAGACCCCTTAGTATTAGATTATGCAGAATTGCCCTATATACTGTACTTTATTATATACTCTATTTGTAAGCAGGGCCGGTGCTAGGGTGTCTGGAGCCTCCCTGCAAACTAAAAATTTGCGCCCTCTCTCCCATACTTAATAAAGGGACAGCATACGCTGAAGGCGCGTGTCGCAAAAAGTGGTGTGGTCTCACAAGACGAGCCCCAAGCCGGCGCAGCTGCGCTGTCATACTGCTAACGGGTGCAGCAGCTGCCGACAGCAACAGTGCACACAGCAGAGTAGCAGAGCAGGGAGAGCGCCTCTCCTGGACAGCGCCTCCCTGCTTTGCAGACTCTGCTGAGTGGGTAGCACCGGGCCTGTTTGTAAGTGTAGGTCTGTGTGCTACCTGAAATTAACTTTTTGTGGAAGACCAGTGGAACTTTCTTCAGCATATACCTTTAAACTGCAGAGGATGAGTCCTACTAGTACTGTACTGTACTTCAAAGCGATGGGGGCATACAAAGAAAAAACTTCTCACCAGCCCATGCAACCATCAGGAAGTGCGGACAACCAGGAGAGATGATCAAGAATCGCAGTCGATGTGGTCATTTTTCTATAAAAAAAAATAATAATAATAAAGATACAAGTACAAATTATTATAGTAATTACAGCAATGAGAAAAGAAATTGCAGATGTACAGTATTTTCATTACTACAGCTGCTCCAAACAAAACACTCTAAATGCTAAATATACTGTTACGTAAATTTTTTTTATGTTTTAGATGTTTTAATAGAGCATTGTTCAGCTCTGCCAAAGTAGTTAATATTTTGGATTAAGTTCAAAGCTGAAAAGACATTTTCAAGTGGTGTTTTTCTACTAAGTTTAATGCTTAAGTGAAAGAAAGCTCCAAGCTAATATGATCAAATGTTGTACCTCAGTTCTTTTCCACTATGTCACCTGGCACTTGCCTCATACAACACTTCTTTTATCATGTTGAAATCACTGACTGTTCTTTGGAAGGAGATGCATGATATGATACATGATAGCTGTGAATAGTTGTATAAAGAAACATATCCTTATCTATGGGAATTAGCAGGGACAAACACAGTGGAGGCCATTCCGAATTGATCGCTCGCTAGCAGTTTTTAGCAGCCGTGCAAACGCATTGTCGCCGCCCACCGGGGAGTGTATTTTCGCTTTGCAGTAGTGCGAACGCCTGTGCAGCAGAGCGCCTGCAAACACATTTTGTGCAAAACAAGACCAGCCCTGGACTTACTTTTCGTGTGCGCTGATTCTAATGTTGGAGGGACGGCTTTTGACGTCACACACCCGCCCAGCGTTCGCCCAGCCACGCCTGCATTTTCCCTGGCATGCCTGCGTTTTTTCCAAACACTTCCAGAAAACAATCAGTTGACACCCAGAAACGCCCCCTTCCTGTCAATCTTCTTGCGGCCGCCAGTGCGAATGAAAACGTCGCTAGGACCTGTGCAAAATCACAATTGTCTTTGTACCCATACGTCGCGTGTGCGCATTGCGGTGCATACGCATGCGCAGAAATGCCGATTTTTAGCTTGATCGCTGCGCTGCAAACAACGGCAGCTAGCGATCAACTCAGAATGACCCCCGGTATTTCTAGAGGTGGTTCCACAAATGCTTCATTTCACAGCGAATGTGGCCAGCCCATGAAGCCCATAACTAGCACTTAACCAGCTGCCTGCCTCACACAAAGGGGGTCATCCTGACCCGTTCGCTCGCTGCTGTTTTTTGCAGCCAAGCGAACGTGTCTCTACTGTGCATGTGCCGGCACCGTAGTGCGCCGGCGCATGCCAGACAGCCGAAGGCCGTTGCAGGGCTGCGATCGCCTCTGCCTGATTGACAGGCAGAGGCGATCGCTGGGCGGGAGGGGGCGGAACGGCTGCGTTTGGCCGCTGTTTCGTAGGCACGGTGATGTCACGCAGGCGTGGCCGGACCGAACGGGGGGCAGGCCTGACGTCACACGCAGCCACTGCGGGCCGGTGAGCGAGGAGTAGCTCCCGGCCAGCAAGCTAAAGCTGCGCTGGCCGGGAGCTACTCTTGAACTGCAAAGGCATCGCACAGCGGCGATGCCTTTGCACTTCAACAGTAGCTCCCGGCCAGCGTAGCTTTAGCGTGTGATGCCTTTGCACTTCTGCGGTGGGGGTCGGCACTGACATGCGGGGTGGGCTAGCCCTGTGCAGGGTGTCCCCCCGCATGTCAGTGTGAATGATCGTAGCTGTGCTAAATTTAACACAGCTACGATCAACTCGGAATGACCCCCAAAGTGCAGTGTATGTAATACATCAGACATATACAGTGCCAGCGATTACAGTAAGCTGCTAGATGCAGCAGTAGGGCCAGGCTTCATGAGCTGTATGTTTTTGTGCATTTTTCCCAGATGTGAGCCCCATTCCGCAATCCAAGTCCTCCACTCTGCGGAGCAATGGTGCAGGTTTGGAAGTCTGGGGGAGCGGTAGAAGAAGTTAGCAACTGCCCTGGACATATATGTACATATTGGTCTTCTTATACACTGGATAGTGTACATTATACTTTATTATTAATGGGATGTAGTTACGATCCCAGCGGTCAGCATGCCGGCACCAGGATCCCGCCTGCCAGAATGCCGAGGGCTATTCCCACTCTTGGGTGTCCACACCACCTATAGAGAGGGAATAGAACCTGTGGCGAGCACAGCAAGGCACCGTACCCCCAGCGTAGAAAATGCAGGAAGCTTCGTTTCTAGATATAATTTCTGATACATTTTTTAAGATTCCCAGACGGTACTTGGTATATCGTTTGTGATACTGAGGAGATCTGAAAAATATGCAGCTCTAATAAAATTAAATCCACTGTACTATTGCTATTGTGGTCATGGTTTGTGATGGGAAGTGGGTTTCCAGGCAACTAGAACCCCCCCCCCCCACCTGTGCTTGCCTATGATTAGAGATGTATTTTAATAACAATCTAATCCACTGTAGAGTCCATTTTACTGCATACCTTCCCACACCGGAGATAACAATATACTTTACAGTTGTTACACTTGCTTATACAATACTGACAGCTTCCATTTTTAATTTCTAAACCTTTCTTGTTCTAAACTTTAACTGTATTGACTTTTGAATATGATCTTTTATTGAGATTTCTCTCTTCATGAGGCCCAACACCAGCATCATGTAATAGGCAATCAATACAATATGAATCCATCATACATGTTGGTTTGTGGAATAATATCAGTTTATACAGTACTTACTTCTTATACTAAAATAAGTGTTTACCTATGCAATTCTAAAAAGCCATTGCAGCATGATATTATTGGTTATTATTTCTACAATCTATATTTTACTAGCTCACAGCAACTATCTGTAATTTTAAAGCATAGTTGTTAATTACTGATGGCCTATTACTGATGGCCTAACTCTGCTTACTATATCTTTCAATTTAAATGATTGACTACAGCATTTGCTTTGTTTAATTATCTCTAAATCCTATACACAACACAAACAAATCACTTAAACCTTTCTATGACCTTCTTACAGATATTCTGCTGACTTAAAAAAAAACAGAATAAAATATAAGGTATTCAAAATTCATATTGCGGTCATTATATATCATATCACTTTTAAGACAGTATTGTTCAAAGTCCGGTGACAGCACCGACACTGAGTAAAAGGGGCAGCATGTACCTGTGAAATTCAGTTTTTGACCTTATAAGACAGACTGAAAACGTCTGGCACCTGTCACTCATGTAACAAAGCTCCAGCTCCAGTGGGATGATTAAAACAGGAGGAGTTATCAGTGAAGGAGGAGCCATGGGGTCATAAGATCGCAGCGCCTCCTATCAGGCTGCATGTCTATGGGTGGTATTCAAATGATATATCACGCCCAATCTTCTTTCTTAAGTGATCCCCGTTATTGCGCATAACGTGCCCATAGTAATCAGATTTAGCTGAGTAAAGGGTTGGGAGTCCTGGCTACCCCGGGGTTAGGAAGATTAAATGATTATACCACACCCATCAGCAGAAACAGAACAGGTGTGAAAGGGGGTGAAATTGAATACCGCCCTAAGAGTCCATTCTCTATTGTTCAGGAGCTTAGGAAGAGCAGCAGACTGCTATACACCACTCGTTCCAATCACCAATGCAATAATGCAATGTCAGGCCTGTCAAGGTAAAAACATGCCATGACCCAAGACATTAGTATTAGTTTCTTTAGTCCCACTGTTCAGTGCCACAGAGTCTGTTACAGGGGCGCCGGCCACTGCAGGAGTAGGTATGTGGTCGGGTACATGTATAAGAGGGAAGGGGTGGAAGCCAGAATTCTATTAGCATTCTAGTTAGAGATGTGCACCGGAAATTTTTCAGGTTTTGTGTTTTGGTTTTGGATTCGGTTCCGCGGCCGTGTTTTGGATTCGGACGCGTTTTGGCAAAACCTCCCTGAAAATTTTTTGTCGGATTCGGGTGTGTTTTGGATTCGGGTTTTTTTTTTACAAAAAACCCTCAAAAACAGCTTAAATCATAGAATTTGGGGGTAATTTTGATCCCATAGTATTATTAACCTCAATAACCATAATTTCCACTCATTTCCAGTCTACTCTGAACACCTCACACCTCACAATATTATTTTTAGTCCTAAAATTTGCACCGAGGTCGCTGGATGACTAAGCTAAGCGACCCAAGTGGGCGGCACAAACACCTGGCCCATCTAGGAGTGGCACTGCAGTGTCAGGCAGAATGACACTTAAAAAAATTAGCCCCAAACATCACATGATGCAGAGATAAATAAATTTTAAAAAAAGAGGTGCAAGATGGAATTGTCCTTGGGCCCTCCCACCCACCCTTATGTTGTATAAACAGGACATGCACACTTTAACAAACCCATCATTTCAGCCACAGGGTCTGCCACATGACTGTGGCTGAAATGACTGGTTGGTTTGGGCCCCCACCAAAAAAGAAGCAATCAATCTCTCCTTGCACAAACTGGCTCTACAGGGGCAAGATGTCCACCTCTTCCTTATCGTCCGATTCCTCACCCCTTTCACTGTGTACATCCCCCTCCTCACAGAGTATTAATTTGTCCCCACTGGAATCCACCATCTCAGGTCCCTGTGTACTTTCTGGAGGCAATTGCTGGTGAATGTCTCCACGGAGGAATTGATTTTAATTCATTTTGATGAACATCATCTTCTCCACATTTTCTGGAAGTAACCTTGTACGCCGATTGCTGACAAGGTGACCGGCTGCACTAAACACTCTTTCGGAGTACACACTGGAGGGAGGGGGGGCAACTTAGGTAAAATAAAGCCAGTTTCTGCAAGGGCCTCCAAATTACCTCTTTTTCCTGCCAGTATACGTACGGACTGTCTGACGTGCCTTCTTGGATGCTGTCACTCATATAATCCTCCACCATTCTTTCAATGGTGACAGAATCATATGCAGTGACAGTAGATGACATGTCAGTAATCGTTGGCAGGACCACATGTCCGTGGTTAAGTGGACATTTGGTAATACTGCATTTTTTAGGACACTGGTGACTCTTTTTCTGACGTCTGTGTACATTCTTGGTATCGCCTGCCTAGAGAAGTGGAACCTAGATGGTATTTGGTACCGGGGACACACTACCTCAAGCAATTCTCTAATTCCCTTTGAATTAACTGTGGATAACAGACACACGTTTAACACCAACACAGCTACCAAGGCCTGAGTCATCCGCTTTGCAGCAGGATGACTGCTGTGATATTTCATCTTCCTCGCAAAGGACTGTTGGACAGTCAATTGCTTACTGGAAGTAGTACAAGTGGTCTTCCGACTTCCCCTCTGGGATGACAATCGACTCCCAGCAGCAACAACAGCAGCGCCAGCAGCAGTAGGCATTACACTCAAAGATCTATCGGAGGAATGCCAGTTAGGAGAGGACTCGTCAGACTTGCCAGTTGCCAGTGACATGGCCTGCAGGACTATTGGTGTTCCTGTCTAAGGAGGAAATTGACACTGAGGGAGTTGGTGGTGTGGTTTGCAGGAGCTTGGGTACAAGAGGAAGGGATTTAGTTGTCAGTGGACTGCTTCCGTTGTCACCCAAAGTTTTTGAACTTGTCAATGACTTCTGATAAATGCGCACCAGGTGACGTATAAGGGAAGATGTTCCTAGGTGGTTAATGTCCTTACCCCTACTTATTACAGCTTGACAAAGACAACACACAGCTTGACACCTGTTGTCAGCATTTCTGTTAAAATAATTAAAAAACCGAAGAGGTGATTTTTTTTTGTAATTTGACCAGGCATGTCAATGGCCATATTCATCTCACAGACAACAGGTGTCTCCCCGGGTGCCTGACTTAAACAAACCACCTCACCATCAGAATCCTCCTTGTCAATTTCCTCCTCAGCGCCAGCAACACCCATATCCTCATCCTGGTGTACTTCAACAGTGACATCTTCAATTTGACTATCAGGAACTGGACTGTGGGTGCTCCTTCTAGCACTTGCAGGGGGCGTGCAAATGGTGGAAGGCGCCACCTCTTCCCGTCCAGTGTTGGGAAGGTCAGGCATCGCAACCGACACAATTGGACTCTCCTTGGGGATTTGTTATTTAGAAGAACGCACAGTTCTTTGCTGTGCTTTTGCCATCTTAACTCTTTTCAGTTTTCTAGCGGGAGGATGAGTGCTTCCATCCTCAGGTGAAGCTGAACCACTTGAAGCTGAACCACTCAGGTGAAGCTGAACCACTTGATCATAGGCCAGGGCTTCAGCCGTTCCTTGCCACTCCGTGTCGTAAATGGCATATTGGCAAGTTTTCGCTTCTCCTCAGACGCTTTTAATTTAGATTTTTGGGTCATTTTACTGAACTTTAGTTTTTTTTTATTTTACATGCTCTCTACTATGACATTGGGCATCGGCCTTGGCAGACGACGTTGATGGCATTTCATCGTCTCGGCCATGACTAGTGGCAGCAGCTTCAGCATGAGGTGGAAGTGGATCTTGATCTTTCCCTGTTTTAACCTCCACATTTTTGTTCTCCATTTATCAATGTGTGGAATTATATGCCAGTAATATATCAATAGCAATTGCCTACTGTACTGTACTATATGTATACTGCTGGTCACCAAAATGCTGCACTGTCCTACTATATACTGCTCACAATAATGCAGCACAGAGATAGTATACTTGACACAGAGCTGCAAGGTACAGCAATGGCCTACTGTACTGTACTATATGTATACTGCTGGTCCCTATACTGCGATTAGTCGCTTACTGCGCATGCACAAGGTTCGCAGAGCGCATGCGCTTAGTTATTTTACACAAAAGTTAGATATTTTACTCACAGCATAACAAAGCTTTTTCATCGCTGTGCTGATCGTAGTGTGATTGACAGGAGGTGGGTGTTTCTGGGCGGAAACTGGCCGTTTTATGGAAGTGTGCGGGAAAACGCAGGCGTTCGAGTTGCAAAACGCAGGAGTGGCTGTAGAAACGGAGGAGTGGTTGGGCAAACGCTGGGTGTGTTTGTGACGTCAAACCAGGAACGAAAAGGACTGAGCTGGTCGCAATGGCTGAGTAAGTCTGGAGCTACTCAGAAACTGCTAAGAATTTTCTATTCGCAATTCTGCTAATCTTTCGTTCGCACTTCTGCTAAGGTAAGATACACTCCTAGAGGGCGGTGGCTTAGCGTGTGCAATGCTGCTAAAAGCAGCTAGAGAGCGAACAACTCGGAATCACCCCCTATATGTATACTGCTGGTCACCAAAATGCTGCACTGTCCTACTATATACTGCTCACAATAATGCAGCACAGAGATAGTATACTTGACACAGAGCTGCAAGATACAGCAATAGCCTACTGTACTGTACTATACGTATTCTGCTGGTCACCAAAATGCTGCACTGTCCTACTATATACTGCTCACAATAATGCAGCACAGAGATAGTATACTTGACACAGAGCTGCAAGATACAGCAATGGCCTACTGCATACTTGCCGACACTCCTGTATTCTGCGGGAGGCTCCCGTTTCGCCGTCCAGTCTCACGCTCCCCTGGAAAGCCTACCCAATGCCCCGGATTCCTTCAGCCCCGCTGAAATCCGGACTGCGTATGCTTCGCACCGCTGGCAGTTTAGTTAGCCGCACTGATCAGAGCATACTAGAGCATTGTGTTGGCAGCGGCAGCAACGGATCCCTCTCCCGGTACTCCCAGCACATTCGAGAGCCACTGTCAGTTGGGAGGGGGAATGAGGTGGGAAGTGACCTGTCGCAGGAAGATTGAGGCTGCTGGGAGCTTGTCGGAGAAGCTGGAGAAAAAGTGCCCGGTCCGATGGTGAGTGACTGTGATTCTACGCATGGGGGGGGAGAAGCAGTGAAGCGGACATCGCACGCACGGGAACAGCACAGAAATCAGCTTCCACTTGGCTCCAGACAGCGCTGCCTGCAGACACCTTCCCCCGGTTTTTGAAGAGGGAGTGTTAACCCTGCACTGACCACAGTTCTTCTCAGTGAAGTACGGAAGAGTGTTTCACTACAGCTCACAAAACTGCAGACACCCACCCACCCTATACTGATATTTTATATGATTTTATTTATTTATTGTAGGTTTTATCCTTTTACATATTGTTTTTAACTATTTGTGATTAAATAAATGTATTCATTATTATTTATTCGGCGTCCTCGCATATTCCTATGCTACACACACGCCGGGGTCACAATTATATATATATGTCCCCCAGAATCAGCCACTGCTATTAGCCACTCTCTGACGAGGCCTCTTGCAACCAGATGGAGGGACAAAAGGCCTGGCCGCCGCTGCAACCGCTTCAGGGGCAGTCCTGCCTGTCACATGCAACAGCCACTGCCCGCTCTCGATAAAACTCGATAGGCACTTGCGTGGTGGCAGTGGGTGTCAGTACAGGTGAGGCCGCTGCTTCTTGGACTCAGAAGTACCCACGGAAGCGACGGGAGGGGCGCAGTCACTACAGGATCAGGGGGGACAGAGAGTGGCACAGCTGGGGGAAGCGCAGCGGGGGCGGCAGGGGGCCTATTGGTGCCGGCAGCCGAGCGGGACAGACTGTGAACGCTGAAGGTCAAACATGCTGCTGCCTCCCCCCATGCTGCCTGGTGACCTACAGTATCACTTTAATCATTTTATTGATATGGGCCCCCACAGACCTTGATCCGGCCTTGTGTGGGTGCACATATACACTATACTTCGGTTGCTAGTCATTTACTATGGCGCATGGAGATCAAAATTACATTATTGAATGTCTAGTAAAATAGTGCTCTAGAATGAGAGCCAGGACCGCGCCTGAAATATTGTTTGTTTTATTTGGCATTTAGCATTTATAGATATGTGTATTTTACGCTCAGTACTTTTTTCTTTATATGTGACTTTTTTCTAACATGTTTATACTGTTTGCACGGAATTTTGCTGGGCAAAGTGTGCATTAATTAGTACTGTACTGGTCAATACAGTAGGTACTGTATGTTTGATATGTGTACACAAGATGACAGGGGACCCGGTCAGAATCCCGGCGTTCGGGATCCCGGTAGTCAAAATCTCAACATGGGAATCCCAACACTGCTCGGAATGCCTACAGCGGCATCCTGACATGGATCAAAATGCCAGTGCCAGGACCTCTAACGCTGTAACACCGATTAAAGTCTCCAGGGGGAGGTTAGGTTTAGTCTGCGGGGAGGGGGGTGGTGGGAGGTTAGGCTGCAGTGAGGGAGGGTTAGGCTGCTTGTAGAGGGGGGTTAGGGTTAGGCACCACTGGGGAGGGTTAGGGTTAGCTGTGAGGGGAGGGAGGTGGTGGGGGAGTAGGAACAGGCTGCGGGTGGGAAAGGTTAGGGTTAGGCTGAGTGGGAGGGAGGGTTAGGGACACGCTCTTTAGGCACAGCCCCATCTGGGGCATGCTGTGCGAATTCTCCCTGAAACTGGTTTCCAAAAGTAGGCAAGTATGGTCTACTGTACTGTACTATATGTATACTGCTGGTCACCAAAATGCTGCACTGTCTTACTATATACTGCTCACAATATTGCAGCACAGACATGGATAGTATACTTGACACAGAGCTGCAAGATACAGCAATGGCCTACTGTACTGTACTATATGTATACTGCTGGTCACCAAAACGCTGTACTGTCCTACTCTATACTGCTCACAATAATGCAGCACAGAGATAGTATACTTGACACAGAGCTGCAAGATACAGCAGTGGCCTACTGTACTGTACTATATGTATACTGCTGGTCACCAAAATGCTACACTGTCCTACTATATACTGCTCACAATAATGCAGCACAGAGATAGTATACTTAACACAGAGCTGCAAGATACAGCAATGGCCTACTTACTGTACTGTACTACTATAATTATATACTGGTGGTCCCCAGTCCCCACAATGCAGCACATTGAGCACAGATATGGAGCGTTTTCAGGCAGAGAACGTAGATATTTTTAGCACACAGAGCACAGATATTTGCAGCACACTGAGCACAGATATTTGCAGCACACTGAGCACAGATATGGAGCTTTTCAGGGAGAGAACGCAGCCACGCCCTCTCCATTCAATCTCCAATGCACGAGTGAAAATGGAGGCGACATGCGGCTCTTTATATAGAATACGAATCTCGCGAGAATCCGACAGAGGGATGATGACGTTCGGCCCCGTTCGGGTTAACCGAGCAAGGCGGGAAGATCTGAGGCTGCCTCGGAACCGTGTAAAATAGGTAAAGTTCGGAGGGGGGGGGGGGGGGGGTTTCGGATCTCGGAGAACCGAACCCACTCATCTCTAATTCTAGTTTTTATTTTAAGCTAAAGATGTGCCAGTTCGGATTTACTTGGTTCTTTTCTCCAAACATGGATTTATCTTTTTGGCTACCCAAAAAAACATGAGAGCTGATAGCCAATAGGATGTCATTTTTGACATGCGAGGAAATCTGAGTAAATCCAAACCCACATATCTCTAATTAAAACTGGTGCCCCAGCTAGTCCAGTCCAGGCAGTCTGAAAGAGGCCAGTCTGCCTTGGATGGCGCTAACTTAAAAAACTCATAATGAGCAACTAGATATAACAGTGGGTGCAAATCAAAATCGGCTGCTCAGGAAGAAATTATTATCTCTTATCAGATGAAACTAAAAACACACACATTTTCAAAAGGTGCAGGATATTGGTGGTCATTCCGAGTTGTTCGCTCGCTAGCTGCTTTTAGCAGCATTGCAAATGCTAGGCCGCCGCCCTCTGGGAGTGTATCTTAGCATAGCAGAATAGCGAACGAAAGATTAGCAAATTTGCTAATAAATATTTTCTTGCAGTTTCTTAGTGCTCCATACCTACTCCTAGATTGCGATCAGCTCAGTCCGTTTAGTTCCTGGTTTGACGTCACAAACACGCCCTGCCAGCCACTCCCCCGTTTCTCCAGACACTCCCGCGTTTTTCCCTGACACGCCTGCGTTTTTTAGCACACTCCCGGAAAACACTCAGTTACCACCCAGAAACACCCCTTTCCTGTCAATCATTCACCAATCAGCAGTGCGACTGAAAAGCGCCGCACGAACACCAGCAAATCTACTAAGTTTTGTGTTAAATAACTTAGCGCATGCGCGGTTAGCAACAAATCGCAGCATAGCGAAAATCGGCAACGAGCGAACAACTCGGAATGACCCCCATTGTCTTAAAAAAGGAATATTTAAATACAAATATATGTATCAACAACTGTTTAGCTGATATAATTCCATTTAATTACGTTAAATTATGATTGTAATACAAGTAAAAATAAATCTAACGACAGGATACATTACTACAAAGTAGGAATTACTAAAGGATTAATGAGACTAAAAGGAGGGTTCACTAAAGGGACAGTGATCACCTGACGACCTGATCACAGACTACATCCTCCACCCCTTACCCACTGTCAGCCTCACCACCCCAGTCTGCTCCACTGCCCCTGATCTCTTAGGAAAATGCCCCCTGTTGAGTGACCACAGCTACTTTTCCGGACACTGTTTGAATTTTCCATAGTACCACTTCAAATTTCCTACTTCAACCACTGTGTACAATGCTAAAAAAAAAAATGGAGAATAACTGTGTTCTATTTTAGGCTAAAATAATTTAAGGTGGTTGTACCACCCTCAAATATTCAGGTGAAAATAATAGGATTTTAAATACCTACCGGTAAATCCTTTTCTTGTAGTCCATAAGGGATATTGGGGACACATTAGTACGATGGGATATAGACGGGTCCAATGGAGCCAGTGAACTTTAAATTTCTTCAACTGGGTGTGCTGGCTGCTCCCCTCTATGCCCCCTCCCACAGGCAGTAAAACAATGCCCGAAGGAGAAAAGACATACTTGAGAGAAGGAACATGACAACAATTAGTGTGGTGAGATTTACACACCAGCACACCATAACATAACCGGGCCAGCAACGGCTGGCAACAGAAAACAGCAACAGCTGAACTGTAACACATAACAGATAACCTGCAGAATGTCACCACACAGAGGCGGGCGCCCAAAGGGGGTCATTCCGAGTTGATCGTAGCTGTGCTAAATTTAGCACAGCTACGATCAGGCACTCACACATGCGGGGGGACGCCCAGCACAGGGCTAGTCCTCCCCTCATGTCAGTGCCGCCCCCCCCCCCCCCCCCCAGAAGTGCAAAAGCATCGCATAGCGGCGTTGCATTTGCATTTCAGAAGTAACTCTTCGCTGCCCCTGGTCGCAAGCAATGCGGCCCGCCCCCTGCGTTGGCCGGACTGCGCCCCCAAAATGGCGGCCAAACACTGCCGTGCCGCCCCCTCCTGCCCAGCGACCGCCTATGCCTGTCAGGCATGCACAGTTCCGACCCGATCGCTGCGCTGCGATAAACTGCAGCAAGCGATCGGGTCGGTATAACCCCCAATATCCCTTATGGACTACGAGAAATGGATTTACCGGCAGTTATATAAAATCCTATTTTATCTAGCATCCATAAGGGATATTAGTACGATGGGGATGTCCCAAAGCTTCCAGAATGGCCGGGAACGTACGGAGACTGCTGTAGCACCACCTGCTCAAACTGGGTATCCTCTTTGGCCAGGGTATCAAATTTGTAGAATTTTACAAAATTGTTCTTCCCTGACCAGGTAGCCGCTGGGCATAGTTGCAAGGCCGAGACTCCACGGGCAGCCACCCAGGAAGAGCCCACTGACCTTGTAGAGTGGACCTTCAGAGACTGAGGAACAGGTAAGGCTGCCGACACATAGGCCTGTTGGATAGTAAGCCTAATCCAACGGGCAATGGTCTGCTTTGAAGCAGGACAACACTTTTTCTGCGCATCATAAAGCATGAATAAGGAATTCGTCTTTCTGACCAGTGTTGTGCGCCTGACATAGATCTTCAAAGCACGCACAACATCCAAAGACCCCGGAGGAGCCGAAGCGTCAGAACAGGATGGAACCACAATAGGTTGATTCAGGTGGAATGCGGAGACAACCTTCCGCAGGAACTGCTGTCTAGTCCGGAGCTCCGCTCTGTCCTCGTAAAAGACCAAGCAGGGTCTTTTACACGATAAGTCCCCCAATTTTGAGATGCATCTAGCAGAAGCCAGGGCCAATAACATCATTGTCTTCCATGTGAGGTACTTGTCTTCTACCATCATCAGAGGCTCAAACTAGGAGGACTGTAGAAATTTCAACACTACATCCAAAGCCCTGGGTACCGTAGGTGGCACAAAGGGAGGTTGTAAGTGGAGTACCCC
Source organism: Pseudophryne corroboree (assembly GCF_028390025.1). NCBI lineage: Eukaryota > Metazoa > Chordata > Amphibia > Anura > Myobatrachidae > Pseudophryne > Pseudophryne corroboree. Next base: position 730,166,877 of record NC_086447.1, read on the forward strand.
TTGTAAGAAGGTCTGATCTTCTGGCAACACAGCCAATTTCTTCTGAAAGAAAATTGAAAGAGCTGAAATCTGATCCTTAACGGAGCCCAGACGTAAGCCCTTATCCACACCAGCCTGTAGGAAACATCCCAAGTGAAACTCTGCAGGTGGATACGTGCATTCCACGCACCAAGAGACATATCTCCTCCAGATATGATGATAGTGTTTTGACGTCACAGGTTTTCTGGCTTGCACCACAGTGGCAATAACTTCTTTGGAAAGCCCTTTGTGAGCTAGGATGTTCCGCTCAACTTCCATGCTGTCAAATGAAGCCGCCGTAAGTCTGGGTAGACGTACGACCCTTGCTGAGGAAGATCCTTTCTTAGCGACACAATCAGGAAAAATGACTGCTGATTAGTAGCGTCCTCCAGGGGCACTTTAACACATCCCATATAGCCAATATGACAGGTTTGATAGCCTGTGTAGGGTTGGAATCCCCACTAATAGGATCCCCATCATCCATATCCACCTGTACATCATCATCAGAATCTGATAGGATTGCAGGCAAAGCACATTTTTGTGCACCTGTAGACAGTGGGGGATGGGAAGCATCTGCCTTGGCAGTTAGGCTAGCCACTGCTTGTTGCAGTTCTTGTGTTTTATTGGCATTGGCAGTGAGTTGAGATGACATATCCGACATCATGGTTTTTATAGCCCCCAGCCAGGAAGGCTCTGGACTCTCCCCATGTTGTTATCAGCATTTTGTGATGACTGACTACACTGCTCACAGGATATGGAGCCCGATGAACTAGGAGAGAATCTGGCATTACATACATTGCATGACTTCTGTTTCACCATAATGAAAGACAAAAACAATACACATACAACACAGACTGAATACAAACCTGCCCTATTGCATGTGAGAGGAGACACAGAAGAGAGGACACCAGCGCACCCAACACTACAGCACCAGTGAGACTGTCAGCGTTTTATGTAGTAACATATAACAGTGATATTGCTGTACAGAGAATTACCCAAAGGAATGTAAACTGTGCACTAATAGTGGCTCTCCCCCTCTACACCCGGTACCAGTGATCCTGTAACCGTTTTGAGGAGCTGCATGAGGCTGCTGCTGCTTGCTTATGCAGAGGAAGGCGCCAAAATGGCGCTGAGCCCGCTCTGATGTAGTTCCGTCCCTCGCTATGGTGCCGGAGCTACTAATAAGTTTTATACTGGCAATGTCTCCACAGGCTGTGTAGCCTCACATACCTGTAAATGCTTGGTACAACACCCCTCCAGCCAGTCTCACGCAGGGGCACCCTCTGGTCCCCCCCAGGAGGGACCCATATGCCTCACTCACACTTCTGCCGCACAATGAACCGGGGGGCCCTCTAGCGGGGCCCCTGGTTTGTAATCACCATGACGATCACCTTCAGGCTCTGTTAGGGGTGTGCGGCAAGCTGCTGCTGCAACAGCTAAGGCGCAGTGCCTTGCTAAACAAACAGCACCTCAGTATGGTGGTCCTGCAGCGGAGAGGCGGCTCTGCACCTCATGAGACCGGTAACCGTCTCCCTCCCCCCCCCCCCCAACACCCACGGCGCAGGTATCCTGTTGCCCAAACAACATAACGAAATAAGTAAAAGTTTAAATGAAATTGAAGAAAAACTCTGGAGCTTGCAGAGTGTGCATCCTCTCCTGAGGGCACTTTTTTCTAAACTGCCTGTGGGAGGGGGAATATAGAGGGGAGGAGCCAGAACACCCAGTTGAAGAAATTTAAAGTGCACTGGCTCCTTAGGACCCGTCTATACCCATCGTACTAAATCTGTCCCCAATATCCCTTATGGATGCTAGAGAAAATTTTAAAATACTTTATAACAAATAAGTGATTAAGAGAAAATTCAAGTGTCAAAAGACAGCAAAATTGAACTGAGAGCCTAAATAAACTGTACAGCACATAATGCATCCTGCGGATGCTCATCAGAGTAGTGTGTACACACCACACAGCTTCCGCATGCGCCTAAATCTCATAAATATGCCAGTCAATCTATTGTATTGGAGTGCCTTGGCTACCTCTGACATATGTCACATAAATCTCTCTCAGAATGTACCCAGTCTCCCAAGCTTATTTCGTCACATCTCTTAGAAGCTCACCTCTTAGCTTTCTTCTCAAAGCCGATACAAGTTTTGCCATTATACTCAGCATGAGTCCACTTAAGTGCTTCTCAACTCTTTACTAGGACTTAAAAAGGGCATCATTTCAACTCTTATGTCACAAATAGGAGTTACAGTACATTTTTTGGGAGAGAGGATGTGAGATGGTTTAAAAATTGACATTCTAAATAGGGTTATCATCCATCCAGGACTCCATCGGACAGTTCTGAAGTCAGGAGATCTGTCCAGAGGCTTGGCAATCATGGAGGGCAGTATCCATAAATCATGACCCTCCATGTTGGTCCTGCCCAGCGGCCTGCCTCTTTTGAAGCTTACTTCCAGCGCTGGTCATCTCAGAGGAAGTTTTATGTCTGCTTCTCTTGCTTCCTGCACACGTGGGATGGTGCACATGAGAGGCAGCCTAGGTAGGCAAACATGTACAGAGGGCAAGGGTGGTGACAATGCTAAATTCCTTTGTCGTATAAACAACCCTTTATGAAGTCTAAGAACACTGTACGCTGTTTGCTTAAGAAGTACCGTAAGGGTACGCTATTTGCGTAACGATCGCTCCGCCGTAGGCGAGACGCTCAAGCGTCACGTTCGCTCACGGCCCAGTGATCACAGGACACGTTATTGGTTATGACTAGAGTAATGATTCGCTATGGCGTAGCATACGCTCGAGACCACGAGGAGGTCACCAGCGGCGCAGACGCTCACAACGCTATACCTTTATGTTTAAACCTTATACCAATGAAATACACAGAATAACTTAATGTGGATACAGGGTGTAAGTGCAACCTTGTGTAACCTGACTAACTACAAAGCTGCTTGAGCGTCACCGACGCTCAAGTGAACACTTAACACTATAGAAAATACACAGATACTGGTTTAGGGTCCAAAGCCTATTAACTGTATTATATCTAATATACTTGTAAAAGGGGATAACAGTACAAATGATACACTACAATATAACAGAGACTTCCTAACCAAAATACAATACTATCTAATACAATTCAATACTAGTCTAGGGGAGATGTGAGAGAAAGAGAAGGAAGAGAGAGAGAGAGAGAGAGAGACGGAGAGAGAGATTGGCTCACAGTAAGACAATGATTACGGAGAGAAAACTTACGCACAAGGGGAAACGATCGCATGCGCCTGGACATCCAGCACCCGATTTTCAGCAATGAGAACCGTTGAAGAGTGAGAGCTGGATGTGGTCGGCCTGCCTATTTATGCCCCACACACAATGCAATCCAATGGTCCCTACAATCTTGTCGTCCATTGGACACAGGAATCCGGCTTCGCATCATAACAAAAGGTCATAGGGTGATTCATACAGGTGGGCTGTGACGATTTCAAACAGCTCAGGTGGGTGGGAAACTAGGTTTCCCGCCGCATACCTGAGTATGAGTAAATAATAGAAATGGACATAAACTTCTTATGTCCATAACTATTCGCACGAGCGATTAATACGCTCCAAACCAACACCGGAATATTGCTGATTAAATACTCTTCCGATGGGTACCAAACACTGCTGCATGACTCCTGTTAGACCCTTCCTACAATACAGAGAGGGATTCCTCAGCTCAGGGACATTCTATATTAACCAAACTTTCAGAATCTATCAAAGGGATCATGATCTACAAACTACATTAATTGTGAAAATATGTAACGAATGAGTCGCACGCTACGACTACATAAACTCTACCGTAAATACGCATACCGTGCGCCCGCGGGTGCACGCTATTGCGGGTATGCGCCTTCACGGGAGAGCGTACGCATGCGCAGCGCGGACCAGTGTGCGGTGCAAATATGGCAACGTGCATAGAGATATTTTTCTGACTTTGACAGTCCACCCTTTGGCAGTCAGTAATAACTGCCACCTTCTAAAACATTTCAAAAGGAGAAAAATATATGTCAGGGGTTAATTCATTTCCATGGTTGGGTAGGGGAGGAGAGAGGAGTAGGTGTGAAGAGGGTATGACCTAGTGAGAAAGCAGAAGCATGTGTGTATGAGTCCATGTTTTGGAGGGTCATGTATCGTCGTGCCGTACGTGTGGTAAATCAAGCTTCGAAGTATTGCGAAGTATACATTTGAATTCCTTCTTATCCTGTGGTACAGGTCTGTGGATGGGCTGTCAAACTTTACCGAGCTCATTTCGGCTGTGGTTGTAACAAAATGGGGGAGCACATTTTAGTTGATGATACATGAATGGGGGAGGTATGTGGTTGCTGATATCTGTGCCTGTATTCCCTATCGCCTATGTGTGTCATTACCTGAGGGTTGTAGAGATGAAGATAAAGAACACTTATGGAAAATGCAATGATATTCTATGTCAGGGAAATGTACATCTGTCGTTGAAGTTGTGTTCGGTATCTGTTGAGAGTCGTCTTCTTTGCGCTGTATTGCTCCTTGGGCATGAGCAAATAGCTTTGTCAGAGCCATCGGATTTACAGAAAATGTTGGGCTAGCGTGAGTTTAAAAGTACTAGGGAAACTGGGGATCCATGGCAAAGTTCATCAAGTGTCCATATCATAGGTTGTCAAAACTTCATCTTTGGTGCTTGTCTGTTGTCTGTATAGCGTCTCATCAACTTCCTCGTCCAAGGGGGTCTTTGTATCTTGGAGAAAAGCAGAAAAACAGGTGAAAGAAACGGACCGTATAATCGCATTTTCATCACATCCTGGTTTCTATCGTTGGGTCATAAATCAAATCCAGGTTAATTACGGTTTCCTCACTCCTCAAGCTCATCACTTTTGTACTTTGTTTGCACCTCATTAAAGCCTGCCCGCATCTAAATATCAATCCAATGGATATAACAACACCCAAGATACATAGTAGAAACTTTCCAACATCCATTATGACTCCTTGAGCCCAGTCTCCTAAACCGGAGAACCAATTTCGCGGGTTCAACCATGACACCCAACCAGTCAGCTCATTACCTACAGCAGCAAGGGTGAGATTGTGTTTTCGACGAAATTCCCACTTTAATTGCAGAATATCGTCCATCTTTTGGTCTATGACCTCTACCGGATCTTCGGTGCTATTTGTGATATACGTGCAACACTTTATGCCGTACTGTGTTGCCAATGTAACACAATATCCGCCTGTTACTGCTGTAAGATAATTAAGAACCATCCTATGCTGAACTAGTTCTGTTTTATAGGCTTGAAGTTCTCTTCCAGTGTATCTAAACGTGTCATCATACATTTCAGTGATATTATCTAACAAATTGGCGAGTGCGGAAATGTATCTATAATTCATCACTCCTCGAGCGGTGCGAGTGAAATCTAACGCTACCAGAACCTGAATCCCGGTGGATTCATGAATAAGATCAGAGGCCGGATGCTCTAACCTTTCTGACAGTTGTCTTTTAACTCGGTGCTCGTAATGAGTGTGAGTATAAGGAGCTTGGGCACCACGGTGTATGTCCTTCATTTTGTCATGTGTAACAGTCATCACTTCAGGCACTACTTTTCCAATATAACACAATCCTTCAGAGTTTGGGGCAAGCCACTTGTACGCCTTTCTCCCGCATATGAAATATGCATCATCGGGGAGAACATATGGGACGGAGAAGGACATTACCATGTTACAAACCTTCCAGGTGAAATCTCCTGACCCTAATTCTTCCATCTGCTTAATGCACGTATCAGTTTGTACGATATGTGCACAGTATCCTGGTGATACCTCTCCAACTCTAGTAATCCTATTTCCTAAGGTATATCGATACCGGAAAGATTTTCCTCTACTGGCTATGTGGCGTACCAGCTCTGTATCTGTAGGCATTCTATCTGCTCTGTGTGAAAAGGTCATGGTAAGGTTGCTCCATGACACTTCCCAATTTCCCGGCTTACGGGGATTGGAGATATTAAAACATAAGAGGGACCTATCCACATGGTATTGGTGGAGCTTCAAACTAGGAGGGCTGGAGATGTTAAACCTCCGGTCCACCGGTCTCCCACCACTTAGCTCAAGTACCTCCCCTAACGTTAAAGGAAATGGTACTAGCCCTGATTTGCTGTGACCCTGAGGTACTTGAGAGCATACCCAACAATCTGTTTGGTTTAATACGTTACCCACTAAGGAGTGATAGTCACTCAATGGATGCCGGTCCATATGGATATTAAAACCGGATTGGCATTTCTTTATGCATCCATCTTCAACCATTGTCACAGAGCTTACAGATACAGTTTTTTTTCTTTTTGAACTAACAATCCTTCAAAGAAAATGTTTACAGATAACATGGTTGTTAGATCGTGCCCGGTACTCGCCTTTGCTTGGTGATTGGGTTGCTATTGGAAATTTACACCTCCGTCTCAGTCATCAGGACCTTTCTGGATCCTTTCTCGACCTCACTGGTACTATCACCGAAACAGACTGCTCTGGTCAACATCATGGTTAACGGAAAAATCCATATCACAGTCTCTTGGGGCAAGTCCATCTTACAGGAGGAGAAAAGAAGAAATTTGTAAAGGGGGTATAAGAAACAGTTTGAGGGGGAGAGAACTTGTTACGATAATAAGTTCTCTCGTCTTGTTGTTCTTCTTGTTCTGCTGTCCTCTCAAAGGTGCTGTCTCTCAGTCTTCCAAACGAACATTCTGGTGATGCAATGTTCCTTCCCAACCGACGATCTTTCTGTAAGGAGCAAAAATCTGGCATTACCATTGATCCAACTGAGGGGTGACATAGCATCTTTAAACCATGGAAACATGAGTGGGAAGAGAGAGACAACAAAAAAAAAAAAAAAAAAAAAAAAAAAAGAGATAGAGAACAATTCATGTGCATATATACATTACATAACTCGACAATAACCATCAATAAGAAAAGAGAAACAAAGCATTTTTAAACATTGTCAACATTAAGAAAACATTGTCAGACTTATTAGGCTGTCATATCTATGTGTCTAATGGTCTCCTTGAGCAGTCCCTCCCCACCAGCACCTGCATTACTCCACTGTCTGCATCTGGCCAGAAATACATTGTGGCGGAGGTCATGCTGGGGTTTGGTAGACTTCTGCAAGGACCAAGTGGATATGCAATGTGTGAATTCTTACCACTACTCGTCAGAGATGGGGATAGAGAGAGAGAGAAAAAAAAACATTTTTCACAAATACATTTACAACTTTTCACCTGGTCATTCCTGTGTCTCCAGTGAATGACCTCCCACTTTATTAACCGTTACCTCAGGCTTGCCTCCATTCCTAATAATCACCTTTCCTGCCTATGTGATCCCTGATTATAATGGTGTGTGTTGTAATTTTGCTCATTTCTTGGTCTAGGGGGTCTAACTTTATGTGGGTTATTACAGTTGTTGGCATAATGCCCTTCTCTTCTACAATGATAACAAATCCTGGGCTTCCTCCACGTGTCAATGACCTGAGGTTTTGGTTGATTTGATGCCTCCTCAAACGCTCGGATGCTCATCATCATCAATCGTTTCCCCTGTACTTCCCTGATTCCTTGGATTTTATGATTATGGTGTTGTCTTTCTCTTGATCTACAATCTCTTGCAAAATGTCCCTTTTTATGACAATTGTAACAGACTTCCATATCTGGATTTCTCGCAGGGGTGTGGGGCTTTTGTTGGGGTGGTCTTGTGGTTTGGGCCTGTATATTTGCTGCCATTAACTTATCTCTTTGTGACTCTCTGTATCTGGTGATATTCTGATCATGATTGATGACGGCCTCTCTTAGTGCGGTCACCGAGATATCTCTCCAGTTTGGGTTGGTGGTCTGTACCCTTGTTTTTAATTCATCTTTTAAACCATTCATTAATACCTTAACCGCTATTCCTTTATGTTGTGCATTTGTCTTGATGTCTGCGATCCCAGTGTTTCTAGCCATTATTTGCAGTGCTCGATTGAAATAATTAGAAACATTTTCCCTTTCGTTTTGCCTTATGGTGAAAATGTCATTCCACTTGACAGTAGCTGGGAAATATATTCCTAACTGTCGGTTAATCTGCCTAATACATTCCTGATTGTGTTCCTCCATACAAGGTACCTCCGTGTTTAATTTACAATCAGCAATGAATTTTTCAGGGTCAACCCTGGAGGGCAAACATGCCCTCAGCACTGTCCGCCACTCTTTGTTGGTGGGTTCTGTGGCGTTTCCTAGTTCTTTAATAAACCTTTGACATTTGGCTAGATTTTTCCTAGGATCAGGAAATTCAGACATAATTGATCTCAATTCGGTCCGGGACCAGAGACAGCGCATTGCACTGTCCTTGACGGGAATGATTCCCTGATCGTCAGTCTTCCCATTGGGGACTGAGATCACCCTGGCCAGATCGAGCTCAGTTACATCATCTTGTGTTGGTCTTACATTTTGGGGTATATTTGTTTGTGCGTGATATGAAACATTGTACGTACCTGTGGACACGACCTCACCTGACCCTCCGTTAGGGGGTTCGATTATTGCCTTTACCAATTTGGTCGCGTCCACCTGGATGGCTTTTGTGATGGTTGCTGGAAGAGGTGCTGACATCGTTCTGGGTTCATTTTCTTGTTTGTATTCCTTAGGGAAGTTTGACATGGGGTGCAACTTGCACAGGTTAATAGTTGTACATTCAACAGTATTACAATAATCATTGTTACAGTTATTACACTTATTCTTATAATCTATACTACAGTTGCTAAGAGCGTTTTTATTGTTCAACCTTGTGCTTTTCTCTCCGCAATCAACTCCTCCCCCGATGCCATTATCTCTCCTCTCAGAAAAGTCAATTGAATCTCTTTGTAATTCACCTTCCTGTTGCCCTAACTGCAAATAATCATAATGTTTACTTCGTCTCTTTGTTGGTTCAATGAGACATATCCTCCTCCTTAAATTTTGTAACACTTCTGGACTGGAGCTACCTATTCTTGGGAATTTCTCCCTGTCTTGTACAGTCATTCTCTCCCATTCATCACATAAAACTTCAGCGTGATTTCCATATTTCTCACACATCACATATCGTGCCGACCCGACTGGCCGTTTCCCTAAATCAACCCGAACCGAGGTTGATCGCCCCCTACCTGAACAAATGGCCCCCATAATCTGCAGGTGTTGCTTATTCCTCCTTGGATCTTTATATCAAGGTTTTCAGCGAACCCTTACAAACAAACCAAGATGTCCTGGGCAGGCCGGCGGTGGTGGTTTATCAAGTACCCCACTTACTTCTCGCCCACGTTGGCCAGTACTGCAATCACTGTAACCAGAGCTGCTGTACCCAACCCAGGGCCCCTGTGAACCTTTATTTACTGGAACATGTGAGGGTTACCCGAAGGACACTTACTCTTTCCAGTAAAGTTGGGGTTGTTAGATAGTTCCTGAGTGACCAGCGAACTTCCCTTTAAAAATAAAAAATTACACAAATCACATCAGAATGTACAAATAGCGTTTGTGACCACTTTACTCTAATGGTATTAGGTCAGATTACTAACTACTGCACACAATTACGTGCGGTCCAATCGTTCAGTACATAAGCACTACCTGTTATGTACTGAGAGATTAATGGAATCGATGTTTCCGGCCGCGATTCCTTCAGCAAGAGCTTATGGCCTATATGGGTTCTGCACCAACACCCCAGGCGTTGTGCCTCTTGTACCTTTATAGCGGACCTTTTAGTACCTTGTGACCTCCTGGTCTTGTTACCTTATGACCTCCTGGTCTTGTTACCTTATGACCTCCTGGTCTTGTTACCTTATGGTCCGCTATACTCTAATGCTCAAATATTATTTAACCAGGGATGCCTCCCTAGCCACCGTATATGTCACTTACACGTATGTCCCTTGACGAGTACCCGACTTTCCTTTTGGTTCAACCTTTAAGTTATATAAACTTATGTGATAAAAACACACTCACTCAACACATGTACACTTTGTTTCTATATCTATTTCTGCGCAGAAATTGTCTTCAGTCCAACTGTGTTACCAATTAGGAGCAGGATCTGTTAAACTAAATTTCAGATTTTTCCAAAAATAGATTTGCGTTATTTACCGCTGTGCGTTACCTATCGCCTTTGCGCTAATTATCGCTTTGCGCTAATTCAACTTTTCGTGACGAGCTACGTGGGCGTAACCAGACGCTACGTTGCGTAATGTACGCTGCGTGCGTCTGCCTTTGGATTGCGTACGCAAGTCTTTGTTAGTGACACGTGTACGCAAAACAAAGATCCACCGTAACACAATTTCTATTTTTATCAATGTAGATGATCCCTGATCATCTACCGCACACCACACTGACTGCCTTATCTCCCAGACAAGCCGTGTGTTGGTCTATATTTTAACTATTACCTCTACTATGAAATAACAGCAAATCTCTTTTAGCACTTTCTATCAACTATAAAAATTGGCAAACAGGAATAGTGATATACGAAATTGAAAAAGAAATGCAGATATATATGTATGCGTGCGTGTATACGCAAGATAGAAGAGAAATAAACAGTTTTTTAAAAGACACAAGCGTTTTGTTCTTACTTCCGGTTCCCAGATTCCTTCAGCACTCTTTATCTAAGTGAAGCAGACGCTTATCCCGTCAGCACTGCGAGACAACCTCCCACCCTTTGCTGGAGGGATAATGTCTGCTGATCTACCTAGTGCAGATATGAGAAGGATCGGACGAGTTCCCAATTGACAATGCTAAATTCCTTTGTCGTATAAACAACCCTTTATGAAGTCTAAGAACACTGTACGCTGTTTGCTTAAGAAGTACCGTAAGGGTACGCTATTTGCGTAACGATCGCTCCGCCGTAGGCGAGACGCTCAAGCGTCACGTTCGCTCACGGCCCAGTGATCACAGGACACGTTATTGGTTATGACTAGAGTAATGATTCGCTATGGCGTAGCATACGCTCGAGACCACGAGGAGGTCACCAGCGGCGCAGACGCTCACAACGCTATACCTTTATGTTTAAACCTTATACCAATGAAATACACAGAATAACTTAATGTGGATACAGGGTGTAAGTGCAACCTTGTGTAACCTGACTAACTACAAAGCTGCTTGAGCGTCACCGACGCTCAAGTGAACACTTAACACTATAGAAAATACACAGATACTGGTTTAGGGTCCAAAGCCTATTAACTGTATTATATCTAATATACTTGTAAAAGGGGATAACAGTACAAATGATACACTACAATATAACAGAGACTTCCTAACCAAAATACAATACTATCTAATACAATTCAATACTAGTCTAGGGGAGATGTGAGAGAAAGAGAAGGAAGAGAGAGAGAGAGAGAGAGAGAGAGACGGAGAGAGAGATTGGCTCACAGTAAGACAATGATTACGGAGAGAAAACTTACGCACAAGGGGAAACGATCGCATGCGCCTGGACATCCAGCACCCGATTTTCAGCAATGAGAACCGTTGAAGAGTGAGAGCTGGATGTGGTCGGCCTGCCTATTTATGCCCCACACACAATGCAATCCAATGGTCCCTACAATCTTGTCGTCCATTGGACACAGGAATCCGGCTTCGCATCATAACAAAAGGTCATAGGGTGATTCATACAGGTGGGCTGTGACGATTTCAAACAGCTCAGGTGGGTGGGAAACTAGGTTTCCCGCCGCATACCTGAGTATGAGTAAATAATAGAAATGGACATAAACTTCTTATGTCCATAACTATTCGCACGAGCGATTAATACGCTCCAAACCAACACCGGAATATTGCTGATTAAATACTCTTCCGATGGGTACCAAACACTGCTGCATGACTCCTGTTAGACCCTTCCTACAATACAGAGAGGGATTCCTCAGCTCAGGGACATTCTATATTAACCAAACTTTCAGAATCTATCAAAGGGATCATGATCTACAAACTACATTAATTGTGAAAATATGTAACGAATGAGTCGCACGCTACGACTACATAAACTCTACCGTAAATACGCATACCGTGCGCCTGCGGGTGCACGCTATTGCGGGTATGCGCCTTCACGGGAGAGCGTACGCATGCGCAGCGCGGACCAGTGTGCGGTGCAAATATGGCAACGTGCATAGAGATATTTTTCTGACTTTGACAGTGGAAAGAATCTGTACGATTCCCAATGGCATCCAAAAAAAGGGATGCCCCAGGGGAGGGACCAGCCCATCAATCAGTCCTGGATCGGTGTGGTATATATTGTATGGGCAACTGGAAGCAAAACCTATAAAGGACCTCTGAACTATACTAAATCCTGAATTTATGTGGCACATGCACAAGCCTTGGTACAAACAATAGGGTTAGTGTGTATATATATATATATCTGTCGGCCTTTTCATGTGTCGACCTTTCACGTGTCGACCATTTTCACGTGTCGTCCATTTGTCCATGTCGACCAAAAGTGGTCGACATAATGACTGTCTACCATAACATGGTCGACCATTCATGCCGGAACCAACGTAGGGACGCAAGTTAGTTACATGTACGTCTAGTCAGTCAATGTTCAGGAGTTCAGCAGGCAGACCGCTTGGGGAAAGACACTTTTGAGGCTTCTGGTGGACCTGGCGGGGACGGCCCTGTAACGCCTGCCTGAAGGAAGCAAGTTAAACATGGTGTGGCTGGGGTGTAGCTGGTCTTTTACTATCTTCATTACCCGCTTTTTAGCTCTGGACAGGTACAGGTCTTGGACTGAGGGAAGGTCGGCCCCGATGATCTTCTCTGCGGTTCTGACCACCTTTTGGAGCCTGCATCTGTCCCTCTCGCTGGCGGAGCTGTACCATACGAGTATCGAGGAGCACAGTACCAACTCCACAATCGCGGAGTAGAAGAGGAGCAGAAGCTTCTGTGGGATGATGAACTTCCTTAGTTGCCTGAGGAAGAACAACCTCTGCTGTGCTTTTCCAACAGTGGCGTCAGCATTGGACCCCCATTTAAGGTCCCGGGAGATTGTGAACCCTAGAAACTTGAAGGAGTCCACTAGCGATACCACACTGTCAGCAATCGTTAGCGGAGGTGCACTAGATGACATCTTCCTTAAGTCCACTATCATCTCGACAGTTTTGAGGGGGTTGAGCTCAAGGTTGTTGTGGATGCACCACTGGGCCAACCGGTCTACTTCCCGTCTATAGGCCGATTCATCCCCGTCCTTGATGAGGCCGATGACGGTGGTGTCATCGGCGAATTTTATGATCTTTACTGATTGCGCCTCTGAGGTACAGTCATTTGTGTACAGGGAGAAGAGCAGGGGTGAGAGGACACAGCCCTGAGGGGCCCCTGTACTAATGGACCGCGCTTGAGTGGTGAATTCCCCCGCTTTCACCACCTGTGTCCTATCTGTCAGGAAGTCTACTATCCAGGAACAGGTAGCTTCTGGGACCCCTAGGCGAAGTAATTTGGGGTGGAGGATGCTGGGGACGATTGTATTGAAGGCCGAGCTGAAATCGACAAACAGGACCCTCGCGTAGGTACCGGGAATGTCTAGGTGCTGTAGAATGTAGTGCAGGCCCAGGTTGACTGCATCCTCGACACACCGATTCGATCGATAGGCAAACTGCAGCGGGTCCAGTCACAGTTTTCAGGTGATTCAAAACCAGACGCTCGAACATTTTCATGACCACAGACATCAGTGCTATCGGCCTGTAGTCGTTCAGGTTCGTGATGGAGGGTTTCTTGGAGACCGGGACGATAGTAGACCTTTTGAGGCAGGAAGGGACTTTCTGTAGCTCCAGCGATTTGTTGAAGATATTGGTGAATATGGGGGCGAGCTCACCCGCACATGCTCTTAGGGCAGATGTTGACACTCGGTCAGGACCCGGAGCTTTCCTCGGTTTGGCCCTTTTGAACAATGCCCCCACCTCTTCTTGGGCGACTTGCAGTGCCTGGGGTTGGCCGTCGGTGAATGGGGCATCGTAGAAGTGATTGTTAGGGTTGCAGGGGACTTCTTTTGTGAACCTGCAATAAAAGTGGTTCAGTTCGTCTGCTAGGTCTTGGTGCATGGTCGTGGACTTCGATGTTTTCCTATAGTTGGTTATGGATTGCATTCCTTTCCATACAGATACGGGGTCGTTGGTGGAGAGATCATTTGTCAGCTTGTCCGAGAACCGCTTTTTTGCTAGCCTGATTCCTTTAGTCAGAGAGTTACTAGTATGGTTGTATAGTGCTCTGTCACCGCTGCTATAGGCCTCCTCTTTGGCTCGACGAAGTTGCCTGAGCTGGGCATTGAACCAGGGCTTGTTGTTGTTGTAAATGCGGTAAGTCTTGGTAGGTACACACATGTCCTCACAGTAGCTGATGTAGGATGTTACAGTGTCTGTCAGGTCATTCAGGTCAGTTGCTGAGGCTTCGAAGACCCCCCATTCCGTGCAGTCAAAGCAGGCCTGGAGCTTCATCTTGGCCTCATTGGTCCATTTCTTAACAGTCTTGATGACAGGCTTAACCGCTCTCAGCTTCTGTGTATAGGTAGGGAGTAGGGGGACGAGGCAGTGGTCAGATAGGCCGAGTGCAGCACGCGGGATAGACCGGAAGGCAGACTTGAGGGTAGTGTAGCAGTGATCAAGGGTGCGCCCTTCTCTAGTGGGACACGTGACTTTTTGTTTGTACTTAGGTAGCTCCTTGCTCAGGTTAGTTCTGTTGAAGTCACCCAGTACTATAAGCAGAGAGTCTGGGTGTTTTTGTTCTATGTCAGATATGCATACGGTCAGGTGGTGCAGGGCTTCATTCGCGCAGGCGAGGGGGGGGGGGGTGTACACTCCCACAAGGACAATTGAGGCAAATTCCCGGGGGGAATAGAAGGGGTTGCAGTTGATACTCAGCATCTCCAGGTGAGGGCTACATGATTTGCCTATGATCGTGACATTGGTGCACCATCCGTCGTTCATGTAGAAGCAGATGCCACCACCCTTCGTTTTTCCTGAGAGAACCTTGGAGCGATCAGCCCTGAAGAGACTGAAGCCCGGCAGAGACATCGGGTTGTCCGCAATACGGTCGTCCAGCCACGTCTCCGTAAAGCAGAGGACGGACGACCCTGTAATGCCTGACCCTGCGCTGCCCAGAATGAGGGACAATTCGTCGAACTTGTTTGCCAGTGAGCGCACATTCGAAAGCAGGATCGTGGGAAGTGCAGACCGGTGCCCTCGCTGCCGCCACCTCACTAGGGCGCCTGCGCGACAGCCTCCCCTCTGAGCCCAGGTCCTTCTACTAGGGCCGACATGAGGGCCTCCGTCATTCTCTTTCCGGGGCTGGCCATCCAACCGCCACCTGGGCTGCGGGGGGGGGGGGGGGGGCGCGGCCGCTTGGTCATCCACTTCGGTGTCCACGACGTCTGCATCCTTGCCACACAGGGCAGCAAGGGCAGCGAGGGCTGCAAGGGCCGCTGATCCGCCCGCCGACGGGCCCGAACATGTGTTAAGCACCTCCGGAGCGCTCCAACTTAGGAGGGCTTCCCTGCTGTATTTGGTCACCGGTGGGGTAGACAAGGGCAGGGGAAAACAAGGGGAAACAGGTATTTTGGCTGAGCTGCGTAGCTCTGAGGCAGCCATCTGCGGTGCCATCTTAGATTGTAATCGCTATAATCGTTGTTGCTGTAACCTATTGCTGCTCCTTAATACAATGGGTATATTTGAAACAAGTGATACTGTAAATAAAATAACTGCTTTTTTCTGTTGCTGATTTAGTCAAAAGCAGGATTGTGGAAAGAGGTGTTAGTATTCAATTCCTGTTGTGTAGGTGTGAAAGATCTCAGTGTGAGAGGCCTCTGAAGTAGATTTCTTGTGGGGGTAGTGATAACATGTGTCCTCTGGAATGGCTTTTGCAAATTGAAGTGAGCAGTGACCCTTCAGTGATTCAGAGCCTGAATATGCTGTATATTAGTTGATTAATGCAAGAAGTCCGTTATTTTTTGCTCAGAGAACAGAGGTGAATGATGTCTAAGTGAGGGGTTGGATGGAGTCAAATATAGGTTGTATTCCACAGTACCTTGTCTGGGATGTCCAATGCAGAGCACAGTAGATTCCAAACTGAAGGACTTCTCAGTGGAGAGTTGCAGAGGTTTCAATCCAGTGTGCATCTCAGCGCAGGAATGCAATCCGTTGGTTTTGATGAGATGTCCGCGTAGAGCAGAGCCGGATTAAGGGGGTGCCCCGGGGGTCAGTACCCCGGGCCCCCCTGTTTTAAGGGGTCCCCCGGCCAAAGCTCTGCACCGATCTACAGGTTGCCGGGGCAGGAGGGATCCACGCTGTGCATGCGGCTTCCTCCCCCCTCCTCTCGGGCAGCACGGTCTGGGACTGAGTCAAGCAATCTCCAGCCTTCGCTGCTGCCAGGAGAGATGCTGCTGGCGGCAGAGGCTGGAGATTGCTTGACTCAGTCCCCGACCGTGCTGCCCGAGAGGAGGGGGGAGGAAGCCGCATGCACAGCCGCACTCCTCCCCCGGCAGCGTGGATCCCTCATACCCCGGCAGCCTGGTGTCTTCTCTTCTCCCCCTGCTGCAGCGCGGCTCCCGTTGCCTGTGACCGCGGGAGGTGAGCAGCGGGGTGGAGGGGGGAACTGTGGGGGCTGGTGGTCCACTGGCGGGCCCTGCTGTCTTTGGTGCCACGGACCCCCCAAGGGCTTAATCCGGCCCTGGCGTAGAGTAGTACAAGTTAAAGGTAAGTCCTTTGATATTTATGATGATTTATAGGTCAGTTGTGGTGAATTTCAGCTGTTTTATGGAGATGATCAGGAGCATGCGAAAGGTGAGGCAGCCATCTTGGTAATATAATATATTGTTCCATTTACACAGTCCAACTTTCCAAATACAGGGAGGTTGCCTGTCTGTTACTTTATGCAAATGCTGCCTTAAGCCCTTCCCTGGTGTACATGTGTGCGTCTGAATGTGCAAGGACTGGGACGCCCCGTGTCTGCGTCCACAGGTGCCGAAGTACTGAATAGTGCGTCTTAAGATGCACCATTGCTCGCACCATTGCAAATTGCACAAGCCCTATGGCTGCAGTTTCTCCATCCACACATGGCCTCCTATGTGTGCATACACTCTGTATAACGCATGTGCCGTAGGAGTTTTTAGGGACAACTACTGAATATGGCCATATAAAATCAAAATCCAAAAGGTAAGTCAAACAAAACAAAAGTTTTTCTGTATAATTCACTGAAACCTTGAATAAAGTGTACATAGTACTCGTGTCTCTAATTGGGATTAGAAGAATACATTTCGGGGCCATTTATTAATAGTGCCCTATGTATATGAAAACGATAAATAGTATGGGATATATAATTATTATGTTATGATTCATTTTTCCTATATGATGTCTATGTAACAAAAAATGATGTCACTACCATAAGAAAAGCCTTTAATGATGCTAAAAATCAAAAATTTACTTTGGCAGATTAGGGGTATGATATACAGTATTGATGCTAAAGAAAAAAGATACAGCTCAAGTCCATGAACATATGTCTGGTCAGGTAGATATAAATCACCAGTCTTGAAGGAGATAAAGTGGATTTATCCTTTAAATTACAGTACAGCTTTTCCAAACACATTTAGCAGAGAAGCGCTTTATGTTATTTTACGGAACAGGATGTTTGCAAGGAAATAGAATATTTGCAGGATGGAATATCTGAAAATCCACTTTATTTACTATTTAGTTTTGCCCGTGGTGCATAAAGTTCAGATTAGAAGACTGTTCCTTGCATCAATTTACCCACAGATGCGGAATCCTTGAGAGCGTTTACAACTCTCCTGGCTGGTGGCTCGAATAAAGCACCAGTTTTTGTACTACTCTATTTAAAATACAATTAGATTATTCATGTTTTACCCATATTTTGTAAGTAAGGACCAGTGACGTGCGGTGAGGTCAATGGCTGGTGAGGCACTGGCAAATAACAGTGTCGGAATTACACCAACGTACAGTGTATGAACCCGATGTTTATGTGGGCATTATACAAAGGTACAACAGTATCTACTGTATACAAAGGCTGTGCCTAGGGAGGGCAATCCCAGGCATATTTTTCAATCCCGGGATACCCGGGATTGGCTAGGGTAATAAAAGGAATAAGAAATACTCACTCTCCTCAGGTCCAGCTGTCGGCGAGTCTGGTCGGTGGTGCTGTCAGCAGGTTCGGGCGGCAGTGCTGTCAGCAAGTCTGGGCTGCAGGCGGCGGGTGACCTCTAACATCACATCACACTATGCAGTGCGCACAAATGGGGGCAGGGGGAGATGGACAGCATCTGAGCCATATGCTGTACCAGCTCAGACACTGCCCAGCATTAAATAAAAGCATTGGCCTGAATCCCATTATTGGAAGCTCATACCACACGGTATGAGACGAAATTCACATTATAGCACACAGAATGAGCCGAAATTCACATGATACCACATGGTTTGAGCCGAAATTCACATTATACCACATGGTATGAGCCGAAATTCACATTATAGCACACGGTATGAGCCGAAATTCACATTTTAGCACACAGAATGAGCCGAAATTCATATTGTAGCACACGGTGTGAGCCAAAATTAACATTATAGCACACAGTATGAGCCGAAATTCACATTATAGCACACAGAATGAGCTGAAATTCACATTATACCACATGGTATGAGCCGAAATTCACATTATAGCACAAAGAATGAGCCAAAATTCACATTATACCACATGGTATGAGCCGAAATTCACATTATAGCACACAGAATGAGCCAAAATTCACATTATACCACACGGTATGAGCCGAAATTCACATTATAGCACACAGAATGAGCCAAAAATCACATTATAGCACACAGAATGAGCCGAAATTCACATTATACCACACGGTATGAGCCGAAATTCACATTATAGCACACGGTATGAGCCGAAATTTACATTATGCCACATGGAATGAGACAAAATTCATGGAGAGTGACAGCAGGGACATAGGGACAGGGAGAGTGACAGAGAGACAGCAAGGGCATGCAGCAGCGTTCGTCTCTGCACATGCTGAGGGCCGCCCAGCATATGTTTGGCCTCCTCCCGATGCGTCCGCAATTTAATTCTAGAGTGACGTCACGCAGCCGTCCCTAAAATGGTCCCAGTCCACCCCCGTTCGCCTCGCTGCTGCTCCAAACGCCCACCGCTGTTAATCACACTGCATTGTGTATACCTGAGCAGCCACTGTGCAGTCGCTGCGCATGTGCAATTTGTGCCATGAGCAAACTGCGCTGCGAACCGCTATTGCGGCCAGGTCTGAATGACCCCCTATATTTTTTACATTTACATCATACTGGATGGGGAACTAGATATATAAACATAGACTCTAATTAAAACTTACTGTACACGTGCATCCAGGAAGACAGCGGGCTGCAGGGGACGTCAGACAACTGAAGCATCCATGAACGAGATTCATCTCTGGCAGCAGCAGGGAGTCTTGTATAGTGGAGGGAGGGGAGGTGGAGATCAGAGGGAGCAGCAGCTACAGGACACAGAGCTGCACAAGCCGCAAGTCTTTGGTGAAAGGGGCGGAGCCTAATGCTGAGTGGGTGGGGCTTAAATCACAGCTGTGGAATGCAGCATGAAAATGCCAGAAACCCCCCTGCGTGTGACACAGAGGAGGGTCCAGTGTGTGAGCACCCTCATCTCTCCTGTCACACTGGCTGCTGCCACACACCCAGCCTCCTCCTGCACTTCGGGACTCGCACTGTACAGCTGGCCTGCTTCCCACCATAGCAGGCAGAAACAATGTGTAAGATATATATGAGAACCGAGGATCAACACTGTGACAGCTGGCTGCAGTCACAGCTCAGCTCTGCCCAATCACATCTGCTTCCCAGACAGGGGCGTGCCTTGATGTGGGCTGAAGGCACGTCCCTGTCACTGAGAGGCAGATGTGCTAGTGCTGCTTAGCCTCACTTTTTTCAATGGGCTTTTCCAGCCTGCAGCTTGGCCCCGCCTCTTGCCCACCCCCAGCCTTAGCTAGCTTTCTGTTATCAGCGTGAGGCACGGCTCTCGCTGCCTCCCATCAACTCTTGGTTGTGTTTTCTCAGCAGAAATAGTACAGAAAAATACAAAGCAGAAATCTATAACACAGAATCTGTGTTATAAATAGCTTCTTTGTATTATTTTAATCTCTATGACAGGGGAGGCACTGCCTCCCCTGCCTCCCCAACTGCACGTCCCTGGTAAGGACACTGGAGTGAAGAGAGAATCCTAAAAATGCTACACTGTTCACTAGATATCATGGTATAAATATAAAAGTATATGGGGAAAGTGTGTCGGACTGGGGCATGAAGGCCCCCCGGGGGGGATGCAGTTAAAGGGGCCCATACATAGGGGTGTGGCCAGCCTACAAAGGGGGTGTGGCCAGCCTTCACAGAGGCTTGAAATACACAATAGTTTAGTGAAGTGTAATGCAACATATCTACCATGTACAATACAAGTGCACAGTCTAGAACCTGATCCCTAGAGGAAGGAATGGACACTCAGGCAGTGGGGCCGACCGGTGGTTGCCCTGGTACCCCTGTGGACCAGTCCAACCCTGTGGGGAACAGATAGGAAGCATAACAAAGGGTCTGATTCAAGTCCGTTTGAAAGCTTACCGCAAAAGGAAATGTGTGGTAGCCTTGGACTTTTATTCCCAGAAGAATTCAATTACAAACCCTTTTCCTTGCGCCTTATAATTGCGGTTAATGTGTGCTAACGCATAAGTCTCTATGGGTTAATGCATTCATGGCACCCGTGATAAGGGCACTTACTGCAGACATCTGTTCGAGCCTCCCTCAAGCTTCAACAGAAATATGTATTAAATTCAGCCTTATCGTAGACTGCCGCAGGCTGTAATTGAATAGCACCAGTCACTGCATTAATGCGCGATTAATTCATACTTTACTACTTTTATGGTCTCCTCTCCAGGAGAAGCCCGGAGAGGAGACGCTGCAGGATACATGGGTGTGCGGGCAGGCTGTCCTGTCACTAAGCCCCGCCTCGTCCATGGGTGGAGGCGAGGCTATATACATTTATGTAATTCTGCCCCATCCCCTCTATACAGAGACAGGAATCCGGGGGGAGGGGAGCATTTGGGGATCCAGGAGTGCGCCAGGTGAGGGGGGCAAGTGTGAGCGGCGCTGAATGGCGGATGTGGCGGAGGCAGGTTGATGCTGAAAGAAGCCCATAGACTTCTGTAGGGTAACGCCAGCAAAACCTGGTGTTACCCCCTGCATTGGTAAGCGGGCAGACGGGGCTTAGTACATATGAAAATACTGTAAATACCCAGAAAACAGGGTTTTTAACCACATTTTTTCTTTAGTAAAATTGACAGCTCAATACATAGTGATACAGAACTCCATTTGACATAATTTTCGCTCATGTTTAGAATTATGACAAAACCTTTGAACGGGATGAAAAGTATCCACATGTGGTTTAAATAATAATAAATAAAAAAAAAAAAAATAAATAAAAAATATATATATATATATATATATATATATATATATATATAAAACTGGAATATTTCCAATACCCCCATAAAACCAGTTACAGATTTAGAATGCCCAATACAATTTGGGAAGCTATTTCATCTATCCGCTAAACTTTCTGTGAACTAATGGTGGTGATACATTTTATCTCACATTTCTGCTAAAGCTACTATCTATTATAAATATGTAGTCTCTATACTCCGTCAGCCCACAGGATATTCTTGCCTATATATTTAGTGTCAGGAGTTGGTGGGTTTTAGCAAACATGCAATAAAGGACTCTATACTCAAATTGAGCACTGTGTCCCCACCACGTCCCTATATTATTAATGGTACTTGTCAGTAGTTCAGTTTGAGCAGCACACTTTGTAAGATTATCATACACTTCTACATTAGTTAGCAAGTAGTAAAACAGCACTAAAATACCAAAAGACTTGATTCACCTTCAGGTGGACAGCGTGTTGAGGATACTCTGGGTTTATGTTCATTCGGCTGGAACTCTAGTTCAAGAATTGGTTTCGTTCTGTGGAACAAAAAGGGTACAATTTAGGAGTACTGTCACATTGATGGGTTTCAGCTATACAGTCTGCACTTGACAAAAAAGTGGCTGTCTGTGCATGTGTGTGCACCTATGATGTTGTGAGTGATTCTGGCACTAACGCCAATTTGTTCCTGGAGAAGCGTTACTGGGTAGTGTTATTTTCTGGAAACAATCAACCTTCCACTATGTCTTCCTGGATTGTGAGAGGAAACTGGAATGCATGTACATGGGGAGAAACTTCAAACTCCCCACATATAAAGCTCCGGTCGTAATCCAACCAATTACCTCACTGTTGTTAGGCAGCAATGCTAACCATCCTGCTGCAGTGGTGCCCACTTAAATACATGCAATTGTGCCTTTTTAGTGAACACATTTTACATCCATATTGGGGAGCAAATATATCCAGCACTGCAACAGAGCCAACTTGTTTAAGTCACCCATATGTTTTATTGTTACACAAACTAGAACCAATAAACCTAGAAATAATGACGCAGACAACTGTATAAATTGGAAAAATGGAGGTCACAGCCAGATTTATTAAATTCGAATCAGAATTGAAAATATTACTCACCGGTGGCGAAAAAGCAGTGTCAACTCGGCCATGGCTTAAAACTTTTGAATCTTTAAACAAATGGGGCGGAGTTCCACCCCTTGTGCAATCCATCCTGGGTAGAACCATCTCCCCTTAATTAGCACAGTGCTGGTCCCTCCATAAGATGGTTACCTGGTCCTCCCCTGAGGTAGTGACTGACTCGCCTTTTCTCAAAGGGGAAATGCTAGCCAAGCTCTGCTGCGCTAAATTGAGCCGCCGAATAGCACTGCTTTCCGCCAAATTCGAAGGCTCTAGACTACGAAAACCGCCACCACAAACCTAAAACCTCAAACCTCCTTTAAACACTTTAATAAGGCTGTGACAAATAACTCCAAACCACTCTCAGATAAGTGCACTCCATCTAACCTATAGAAATCTTGCTTCTCGTAACGCAAATCTGGGTGTTTAACAGGTTGTGGCATTGAGTTTCCTTCTCACTTTATCTAAAGCCGCTCCCCCTTGGGTGCCCCTCCAAATCTATGCGGTACCACTTCTGACCATACTACCTTAACCAAAGGCCAATGCTCCTTGATTAGCTGAAAATCCTTTTTTTATGGCGTTACTAAGCTCTATACCTTTACACGTACCTAAATCATTACCTCCTAAATGTATCAACAAACAATCGGGGCACCCCATTTTTCTTCAAAGTCCCAGAGCACACTTAATAAGTTGCTCCATCTCCTTCTCCTTAAACCTATCCACCTCACTTCAAAGGGGAACGACTTGGACATCCTGTGCCTACTGGCCCAATAAACGTATGAGTGACCTACAATCCACACCCGGCTTGATAATGTCAAAAAACCTGTAGAAAGAACAGCAAAACAAAGAAAATTTTATTCAATATTACTTAATATTTAACGAAACTGCTAAAGAAACAGGGAAGGATAAAAACTTAGTTGTTTAGGCGACCCAGATGGAGGTCAACACCAAACCTCAAAAATGTTGTGAGGAAAAAGGTGAAAAGAACTCCAATCCCCCTTTAACGGCGGGTGGCTTATGGCCCTGGGATTCCCAAGCAACAAACTCGCAGGACGCCTACTACTAATGCAACTTATCGCTCCTAATATATCCCTTATAAACATCCGACTTCCACCGCCCTAACCTTTTAATATCTTCACTGGAAGAACCTGTCAATGCCGCGCAAGTCGCTGCACCTATCCTAAAAGAATGGGTCCCATAACTCTCCAGCGGAAGGTCCAAAGCTATCAAACACATATTGAAAACACTTGTAAATTGAAATTTAGATAAAGGCTTAAGATCCTTATGAACTAACCACTGCTCTCCCCCTTTCGGACGAATCAGATCATAAGCCTCTGCTAATCTTACGGGGCAAATGCTCGGCTCCGTATGCATAGAAACAGAAATCCATTTACATCTCCCTACTTGATCCGTTTTGGAACGGTGTATTTTAATAAGCAGCTTATTATCCTTCAGCACTAAATTATTTAATAAATAATAATATGCCTGAATCCAATGAACTTTTGCTTTTTGCCACTAACTCACCTAAACTTAAAGCGCCGAAAAAAGCTATAGCAAATGCTAAACTAAAAAGGGCCACCTCAAATTCCCCTAATGCAATATCTGACACGGCAATAATAAAATCCTTCAATAACTCAATGTCGATTGGTCTACACGCATCGCTTACACCTGCTTGTTCCTTAGCCCAAACCCCTCAAAGCCTTTGATAAAATAAAAGATTTAGTTGGGTCTAACGACCCTTCCAAACGCAAAAAATATGAAATTCCTGCTAAAGCACCCGACATAGCTGCTTTAGAACGGCCCCTCTCATGCCATAACCATACAAACTCTAACAGCATCGTGCATACTGTACTCTTACCCCTACCTCCAGAATTCAAGTACGCCTGCTAATCATTCCAAGCTGCAGAATATGATCTCAAAGTTCCCGGGGCCAATGCATTCAATGCTAAAGCTTTCATACCGGTTTGATGATCTGCCATACAAATTCAGGACATGATAAACCTTCCACTTTTGCTGCTGGGGCTAATGCTTTAAATCTATCCCATTGAAAAGGAGACAAAGCATCTGCTATCTCGTTCTCAAACCCAGGTACATGCCTAGCATTCAAATCTATATTTAACTGTAAACACCTAAAGGTCAAATGCCGTACCAACCTCAAAGCATGCGAACACGAAGATTTTTGATTATTGATCACTTGAACCACCCCTAAATTATCACACCAGAATAAAATCCTCTGATTCCTGAGCCTAAAACCCCATATCTCAACTGTGACAATGATTGGAAAAAGATCAAGCAAAAGCGTACTATCAGTAAGCTTCCTTGTGCGCCACTCCTCAAGCCAAACTTCGGTGCACCATTCTCCTTCAAAATAAGCACCAACACCTAACAAACCTGAGCATCTGTGAAAATCTGCAGCTCACGATTACACAATTCTTCGTGCAACCAAATACGTACCCATTAAACTCACTCAAACATTTTAACCAAACCTTACAATCTTCTTTCAAATCCAATGAAATCTGAATAAAATGGTGTGACTTCTTAATCCCTGCTGTGGCTCTCTCCAACCTACGACTAAAAATCCTACCCATTGGAATGACCCTGCACGAAAAATTCAATAACCCAAGTAGTAACTGTACTTGCTTCAACGTCATCTTTTTTGCGGAAATAACATTT
The DNA here is from genome assembly GCF_028390025.1 of Pseudophryne corroboree. NCBI lineage: Eukaryota > Metazoa > Chordata > Amphibia > Anura > Myobatrachidae > Pseudophryne > Pseudophryne corroboree. The sequence goes on from NC_086447.1 coordinate 730,192,143, forward strand.
TCGAACAAACTCCTTAAATGATTCACTTTTCTGCTGGCAATCTATAAAGGCCTGCCTCAGTATCGATTTCTATGCCCAGATAAGATAAACGGGTCACAGGCCCCTCTGTTTTATCTTTAGCTATCAGTACTCCCATAACTAAAAAAAAAGAGCTTGAACCGAAAAAAGTTATTCCTGGCAAACTGAGCTACCCTCGGGACCTGCCAACAAGAAGTCATCCAAATAATGGGCGACTCCCAACTGACCGATGCCTGCTCGCACACACCATTGCAGAAATGAACTAAAACATTCAAAATAAGAACACGAAACTGAACAGCCCATAGGCAAACACCTATCTACATAAAATTGACCATCCAGCTTGAAACCCATATACTTATACGAATCAGGATGCAGCGGCAACAGTCTAAAAGCTGATTCTATATCCACTTTTGCTAACAGCGCTCCCGAACCAAAACCTTTAACCATATCCACAGCTTCTTCAAAAGACTGATATTTTACGCTACACAAAGAAGGGTCAAGTGCCTCGTTTATTGAGCCCCCTTCTGGATAGGAAAGGTGCTGAATTATCCTAAATTTTCCCGGCTCCTTCTTTGGAACTACACCCAATGGTGAAACACCAAATTCAGCTAGTGGTGGACTTTCAAAAGGGCCACACATACGCCCTAAAGCAACTTCAGCTGCAATCTTTGCTCTTCCTATCTCTGGGAAATCTCTTGCTGATTTTAGGTTTCTTCTGGCCAAAACTATAACTGGCCTAACTACAGGTAGATTAAAACCGAATTTAAAACCTTGTAATAAAAATGCCGCCTCCTCCCTAAGAGGATAGCGGTCCAACCACCATTCTAAAACTTCTAAAATCACTGGTGACTCCGCTTTATCTAAGAACGGTTCTCTGTTCACCTCTACCCGCTGACTGAACTGCGGGTCTGTTGCAGTCCTTAGCTGGGTGATTTCCTCCACACAGCATACAGACGTGTTCCCCTATTACATTGCGCATTATTAAACACGTATCATTTTCCTCTTCCTGCCGTGTTAAAACCTGGTCTGACCTGAAAGGGCTGCCTTCTACCCGTCTGTTCCGTTAAATCCTATTGCTCTGAGTCACTTCTAACCATACCTCTACATCTTTAAAACCCAAACTCAAAATTTTTTGGCCATCCTGCTTTTTCCTGAATAACTCATCATACTGCCTCCAAACATTGTGCCTCGCCGTAAGATACATATTATGTACCAAATGGAAATACTTCAGAAAATTCATACAATGTGATGGACAAGACTCTATATAGCAGGCCGCAAATATATAAATCCTGACAGCCAGGCCCGCAGCACCGAGGGAGAGGGAGGCGGGTGAACGCTCACCGCTGCCTCCGGCTGAGCAGAGCAGGCGCTGGGGACCGCGTGACCGGCTCCCCTCACAGCGTAACGCCGCGCTACCCTCACCGCCAGAGTGGCAGCGGCTGCAGTGAGAGGCTTAGACGCCTCGACCAAATGGCGGGGAGGGGGTGCACTGCGGCGGGGGCGAGGCATAACAAAAACTGTTCTAATGTAATGGCAGTTGATAATGAATACCTCAGAACAAAACACAGCAATTTAAAAACTTTGACTAAATTAATATAATTATTAATGAAAATAATTGAAAAAAAAGCAGCTAACTGACAATGGGCCTAATTCTGAGTTGATCGCAGCAGGAACTATGGGGGTAATTCTGAGTTGATCGCAGCAGGATTTTTGTTAGCAGTTGGGCAAAACTATGTGCACTGCAGGAGAGGCAGATATAACATCTGCAGAGAGAGTTAGATTTGGGTGTGGTGAGTTCAATCTGCAATCTAAATTGCAGTGTAAAAATAAAGCAGCCAGTATTTACCCTGCACAGAAACAAAATAACCCACCCAAATCTAACTCTCTCTGCAAATGTTATATCTGCCTCCCCTGCAGTGCACATGGGCCCTCATTCCGAGTTGATCGCTCGCAAGGCGAATTTAGCAGAGTTGCTCACGCTAAGCCTCCGCCTACTGGGAGTGTATCTTAGCTTCTTAAAATTGCGAACGAAGTATTCGCAATTTTGCGATTAGCACACGTCTTAGCAGTTTCAGAGTAGCTTCATACTTACTCGGCATCTGCGATCAGTTCTGTGCTTGTCGGTCCTGGTTTGACGTCACAAACACACCCAGCGTTCGCCCAGACACTCCTCCGTTTCTCCAGCCACTCCTGCGTTTTTTCCGGAAACGGCAGCGTTTTCATCCACACGCCCATAAAACGCCGTGTTTCCGCCCAGTAACACCCATTTCCTGTCAATCACACTACGATCGCCGGAGCGAAGAAAAAGCCGTGAGTAAAAATTAGAGATGAGCGCCTGAAATTTTTCGGGTTTTGTGTTTTGGTTTTGGGTTCGGTTCCGCGGCCGTGTTTTGGGTTCGAACGCGTTTTGGCAAAACCTCACCGAATTTTTTTTGTCGGATTCGGGTGTGTTTTGGATTCGGGTGTTTTTTTAAAAAAACACTAAAAAACAGCTTAAATCATAGAATTTGGGGGTCATTTTGATCCCAAAGTATTATTAACCTCAAAAACCATAATTTACACTCATTTTCAGTCTATTCTGAATACCTCACACCTCACAATATTATTTTTAGTCCTAAAATTTGCACCGAGGTCGCTGTGTGAGTAAGATAAGCGACCCTAGTGGCCGACACAAACACCGGGCCCATCTAGGAGTGGCACTGCAGTGTCACGCAGGATGTCCCTTCCAAAAAACCCTCCCCAAACAGCACATGACGCAAAGAAAAAAAGAGGCGCAATGAGGTAGCTGTGTGAGTAAGATTAGCGACCCTAGTGGCCGACACAAACACCGGGCCCATCTAGGAGTGGCACTGCAGTGTCACGCAGGATGGCCCTTCCAAAAAACCCTCCCCAAACAGCACATGACGCAAAGAAAAAAAGAGGCGCAATGAGGTAGCTGTGTGAGTAGGATTAGCGACCCTAGTGGCCGACACAAACACCGGGCCCATCTAGGAGTGGCACTGCAATGTCACGCAGGATGTCCCTTCCAAAAAACCCTCCCCAAACAGCACATGACGCAAAGAAAAAAAGAGGCGCAATGAGGTAGCTGTGTGAGTAAGATTAGCGACCCTAGTGGCCGACACAAACACCGGGCCCATCTAGGAGTGGCACTGCAGTGTCACGCAGGATGTCCCTTCCAAAAAACCCTCCCCAAACAGCACATGACGCAAAGAAAAAAAGAGGCGCAATGAGGTAGCTGACTGTGTGAGTAAGATTAGCGACCCTAGTGGCCGACACAAACACCGGGCCCATTTAGGAGTGGCACTGCAGTGTCACGCAGGATGTCCCTTCCAAAAAACCCTCCCCAATCAGCACATGATGCAAAGAAAAAGAAAAGAAAAAAGAGGTGCAAGATGGAATTGTCCTTGGGCCCTCCCACCCACCCTTATGTTGTATAAACAGGACATGCACACTTTAACCAACCCATCATTTCAGTGACAGGGTCTGCCACACGACTGTGACTGATATGACGGGTTGGTTTGGACCCCCCCCAAAAAAGAAGCAATTAATCTCTCCTTGCACAAACTGGCTCTACAGAGGCAAGATGTCCACCTCATCATCACCCTCCGATATATCACCGTGTACATCCCCCTCCTCACAGATTATCAATTCGTCCCCACTGGAATCCACCATCTCAGCTCCCTGTGTACTTTGTGGAGGCAATTGCTGCTGGTCAATGTCTCCGCGGAGGAATTGATTATAATTCATTTCAATGAACATCATCTTCTCCACATTTTCTGGATGTAACCTCGTACGCCGATTGCTGACAAGGTGAGCGGCGGCACTAAACACTCTTTCGGAGTACACACTTGTGGGAGGGCAACTTAGGTAGAATAAAGCCAGTTTGTGCAAGGGCCTCCAAATTGCCTCTTTTTCCTGCCAGTATAAGTACGGACTGTGTGACGTGCCTACTTGGATGCGGTCACTCATATAATCCTCCACCATTCTATCAATGTTGAGAGAATCATATGCAGTGACAGTAGACGACATGTCCGTAATCGTTGTCAGGTCCTTCAGTCCGGACCAGATGTCAGCATCAGCAGTCGCTCCAGACTGCCCTGCATCACCGCCAGCGGGTGGGCTCGGAATTCTGAGCCTTTTCCTCGCACCCCCAGTTGCGGGAGAATGTGAAGGAGGAGATGTTGACAGGTCGCGTTCCGCTTGACTTGACAATTTTGTCACCAGCAGGTCTTTCAACCCCAGCAGACTTGTGTCTGCCGGAAAGAGAGATCCAAGGTAGGCTTTAAATCTAGGATCGAGCACGGTGGCCAAAATGTAGTGCTCTGATTTCAACAGATTGACCACCCGTGAATCCTTGTTAAGCGAATTAAGGGCTCCATCCACAAGTCCCACATGCCTAGCGGAATCGCTCCGTGTTAGCTCCTCCTTCAATGTCTCCAGCTTCTTCTGCAAAAGCCTGATGAGGGGAATGACCTGACTCAGGCTGGCAGTGTCTGAACTGACTTCACGTGTGGCAAGTTCAAAGGGCATCAGAACCTTGCACAACGTTGAAATCATTCTCCACTGCGCCTGAGACAGGTGCATTCCACCTACTATATCGTGCTCAATTGTATAGGCTTGAATGGCCTTTTGCTGCTCCTCCAACCTCTGAAGCATATAGAGGGTTGAATTCCACCTCGTTACCACTTCTTGCTTCAGATGATGGCAGGGCAGGTTCAGTAGTTTTTGGTGGTGCTCCAGTCTTCTGTACGTGGTGCCTGTACGCCGAAAGTGTCCCGCAATTCTTCTGGCCACCGACAGCATCTCTTGCACACCCCTGTCGTTTTTTAAAAAATTCTGCACCACCAAATTCAAAGTATGTGCAAAACATGGGACGTGCTGGAATTTGCCCATATTTAATGCACACACAATATTGCTGGCGTTGTCCGATGCCACAAATCCACAGGAGAGTCCAATTGGGGTAAGCCATTCCGCGATGATCTTCCTCAGTTGCCGTAAGAGGTTTTCAGCTGTGTGCGTATTCTGGAAAGCGGTGATACAAAGCGTAGCCTGCCTAGGAAAGAGTTGGCATTTGCGAGATGCTGCTACTGGTGCCGCCGCTGCTGTTCTTGCGGCGGGAGTCCATACATCTACCCAGTGGGCTGTCACAGTCATATAGTCCTGACCCTGCCCTGCTCCACTTGTCCACATGTCCGTGGTTAAGTGGACATTGGGTACAACTGCATTTTTTAGGACACTGGTGAGTCTTTTTCTGACGTCCGTGTACATTCTCGGTATCGCCTGCCTAGAGAAGTGGAACCTAGATGGTATTTGGTAACGGGGGCACACTGCCTCAATAAATTGTCTAGTTCCCTGTGAACTAACGGCGGATACCGGACGCACGTCTAACACCAACATAGTTGTCAAGGCCTCAGTTATCCGCTTTGCAGCAGGATGACTGCTGTGATATTTCATCTTCCTCGCAAAGGACTGTTGAACAGTCAATTGCTTACTGGAAGTAGTACAAGTGGGCTTACGACTTCCCCTCTGGGATGACCATCGACTCCCAGCAGCAACAACAGCAGCGCCAGCAGCAGTAGGCGTTACACGCAAGGATGCATCGGAGGAATCCCAGGCAGGAGAGGAATCGTCAGAATTGCCAGTGACATGGCCTGCAGGACTATTGGCATTCCTGGGGAAGGAGGAAATTGACACTGAGGGAGTTGGTGGGGTGGTTTGCGTGAGCTTGGTTACAAGAGGAAGGGATTTACTGGTCAGTGGACTGCTTCCGCTGTCACCCAAAGTTTTTGAACTTGTCACTGACTTATTATGAATGCGCTGCAGGTGACGTATAAGGGAGGATGTTCCGAGGTGGTTAACGTCCTTACCCCTACTTATTACAGCTTGACAAAGGGAACACACGGCTTGACACCTGTTGTCCGCATTTCTGGTGAAATACCTCCACACCGAAGAGCTGATTTTTTTGGTATTTTCACCTGGCATGTCAACGGCCATATTCCTCCCACGGACAACAGGTGTCTCCCCGGGTGCCTGACTTAAACAAACCACCTCACCATCAGAATCCTCCTGGTCAATTTCCTCCCCAGCGCCAGCAACACCCATATCCTCCTCATCCTGGTGTACTTCAACACTGACATCTTCAATCTGACTATCAGGAACTGGACTGCGGGTGCTCCTTCCAGCACTTGCAGGGGGCGTGCAAATGGTGGAAGGCGCATGCTCTTCACGTCCAGTGTTGGGAAGGTCAGGCATCGCAACCGACACAATTGGACTCTCCTTGTGGATTTGGGATTTCGAAGAATGCACAGTTCTTTGCTGTGCTGCTTTTGCCAGCTTGAGTCTTTTCATTTTTCTAGCGAGAGGCTGAGTGCTTCCATCCTCATGTGAAGCTGAACCACTAGCCATGAACATAGGCCAGGGCCTCAGCCGTTCCTTGCCACTCCGTGTCGTAAATGGCATATTGGCAAGTTTACGCTTCTCCTCCGACAATTTTATTTTAGGTTTTGGAGTCCTTTTTTTTCTGATATTTGGTGTTTTGGATTTGACATGCTCTGTACTATGACATTGGGCATCGGCCTTGGCAGACGACGTTGCTGGCATTTCATCGTCTCGGCCATGACTAGTGGCAGCAGCTTCAGCACGAGGTGGAAGTGGATCTTGATCTTTCCCTAATTTTGGAACCTCAACATTTTTGTTCTCCATATTTTAATAGGCACAACTAAAAGGCACCTCAGGTAAACAATGGAGATGGATACTAGTATACAATTATGGACTGCCTGCCGAGTGCAGACACAGAGGTAGCCACAGCCGTGAACTACCGTACTGTACTGTGTCTGCTGCTAATATAGACTGGTTGATAAAGAGATGTCTATGTAACTATGTATGTATAAAGAAGAAAGAAAAAAAAACCACGGTTAGGTGGTATACAATTATGGACGGACTGCCTGCCGAGTGCAGACACAGAGGTAGCCACAGCCGTGAACTACCGTACTGTACTGTGTCTGCTGCTAATATAGACTGGTTGATAAAGAGATGTCGTAATAGTATGTATGTATAAAGAAGAAAAAAAAACCACGGTTAGGTGGTATATACAATTATGGACGGGCTGCCGAGTGCCGACACAGAGGTAGCCACAGCCGTGAACTACCGCACTGTACTGTGTCTGCTGCTAATATATAGACTGGTTGATAAAGAGATAGTATACTCGTAACTAGTATGTATGTATAAAGAAAGAAAAAAAAACCACGGTTAGGTGGTATATACAATTATGGACGGGCTGCCGAGTGCCGACACAGAGGTAGCCACAGCCGTGAACTACCGTACTGTACTGTGTCTGCTGCTAATATAGACTGGTTGATAAAGAGATGTCTATGTAACTATGTATGTATAAAGAAGAAAGAAAAAAAAACCACGGTTAGGTGGTATACAATTATGGACGGACTGCCTGCCGAGTGCAGACACAGAGGTAGCCACAGCCGTGAACTACCGTACTGTACTGTGTCTGCTGCTAATATAGACTGGTTGATAAAGAGATGTCTATGTAACTATGTATGTATAAAGAAGAAAGAAAAAAAAACCACGGTTAGGTGGTATACAATTATGGACGGACTGCCTGCCGAGTGCAGACACAGAGGTAGCCACAGCCGTGAACTACCGTACTGTACTGTGTCTGCTGCTAATATAGACTGGTTGATAAAGAGATGTCGTAGTAGTATGTATGTATAAAGAAGAAAAAAAAACCACGGTTAGGTGGTATATACAATTATGGACGGGCTGCCGAGTGCCGACACAGAGGTAGCCACAGCCGTGAACTACCGCACTGTACTGTGTCTGCTGCTAATATATAGACTGGTTGATAAAGAGATAGTATACTCGTAACTAGTATGTATGTATAAAGAAAGAAAAAAAAACCACGGTTAGGTGGTATATACAATTATGGACGGGCTGCCGAGTGCCGACACAGAGGTAGCCACAGCCGTGAACTACCGAACTGTACTGTGTCTGCTGCTAATATAGACTGGTTGATAAAGAGATAGTATACTCGTAACTAGTATGTATGTATAAAGAAAGAAAAAAAAACCACGGTTAGGTGGTATATACAATTATGGACGGGCTGCCGAGTGCCGACACAGAGGTAGCCACAGCCGTGAACTACCGCACTGTACTGTGTCTGCTGCTAATATAGACTGGTTGATAAAGAGATAGTATACTCGTAACTAGTATGACTATAAAGAAAGAAAAAAAAACCACGGTTAGGTGGTATATACAATTATGGACGGGCTGCCGAGTGCCGACACAGAGGTAGCCACAGCCGTGAACTACCGCACTGTACTGTGTCTGCTGCTAATATATAGACTGGTTGATAAAGAGATAGTATACTCGTAACTAGTATGTATGTATAAAGAAAGAAAAAAAAACCACGGTTAGGTGGTATATACAATTATGGACGGGCTGCCGAGTGCCGACACAGAGGTAGCCACAGCCGTGAACTACCGCACTGTACTGTGTCTGCTGCTAATATAGACTGGTTGATAAAGAGATAGTATACTCGTAACTAGTATGTATGTATAAAGAAAGAAAAAAAAACCACGGTTAGGTGGTATATACAATTATGGACGGGCTGCCGAGTGCCGACACAGAGGTAGCCACAGCCGTGAACTACCGCACTGTACTGTGTCTGCTGCTAATATATAGACTGGTTGATAAAGAGATAGTATACTCGTAACTAGTATGTATGTATAAAGAAAGAAAAAAAAACCACGGTTAGGTGGTATATACAATTATGGACGGGCTGCCGAGTGCCGACACAGAGGTAGCCACAGCCGTGAACTACCGCACTGTACTGTGTCTGCTGCTAATATATAGACTGGTTGATAAAGAGATAGTATACTCGTAACTAGTATGTATGTATAAAGAAAGAAAAAAAACCACGGTTAGGTGGTATATACAATTATGGACGGGCTGCCGAGTGCCGACACAGAGGTAGCCACAGCCGTGAACTACCGCACTGTACTGTGTCTGCTGCTAATATATAGACTGGTTGATAAAGAGATAGTATACTCGTAACTAGTATGTATGTATAAAGAAAGAAAAAAAAACCACGGTTAGGTGGTATATACAATTATGGACGGGCTGCCGAGTGCCGACACAGAGGTAGCCACAGCCGTGAACTACCGCACTGTACTGTGTCTGCTGCTAATATAGACTGGTTGATAAAGAGATAGTATACTCGTAACTAGTATGTATGTATAAAGAAAGAAAAAAAACCACGGTTAGGTGGTATATACAATTATGGACGGGCTGCCGAGTGCCGACACAGAGGTAGCCACAGCCGTGAACTACCGCACTGTACTGTGTCTGCTGCTAATATAGACTGGTTGATAAAGAGATAGTATACTCGTAACTAGTATGACTATAAAGAAAGAAAAAAAAACCACGGTTAGGTGGTATATACAATTATGGACGGGCTGCCGAGTGCCGACACAGAGGTAGCCACAGCCGTGAACTACCGCACTGTACTGTGTCTGCTGCTAATATAGACTGGTTGATAAAGAGATAGTATACTACTAATATTATATATACTGGTGGTCAGGTCACTGGTCACTAGTCACACTGGCAGTGGCACTCCTGCAGCAAAAGTGTGCACTGTTTAATTTTAATATAATATTATGTACTCCTGGCTCCTGCTATAACCTATAACTGGCACTGCAGTGCTCCCCAGTCTCCCCCACAATTATAAGCTGTGTGAGCTGAGCACAGTCAGATATATATATACATTGATGCAGCACACTGGGCTGAGCAGTGCACACAGATATGGTATGTGACTGAGTCACTGTGTGTATCGTTTTTTTCAGGCAGAGAACGGATATATTAAATAAAACAAACAACTGCACTGTCTGGTGGTCACTGTGGTCGTCAGTCACTAAACTCTGCACTCTCTTCTACAGTATCACAGCCTCAGGTCAATCTCTCTCTCTCTCTCTCAACCCTAATCTAAATGGAGAGGACGCCAGCCACGTCCTCTCCCTATCAATCTCAATGCATGTGTGAAAATGGCGGCGACGCGCGGCTCCTTATATAGAATCCGAGTCTCGCGATAGAATCCGAGCCTCGCGAGAATCCGACAGCGTCATGATGACGTTCGGGCGCGCTCGGGTTAACCGAGCAAGGCGGGAAGATCCGAGTCGCTCGGACCCGTGAAAAAAAACATGAAGTTCGGGCGGGTTCGGATTCAGAGAAACCGAACCCGCTCATCTCTAGTAAAAATACTATCTTCATAGCAAATTTACTTGGCGCAGTCGCAGTGCAAACATTGCGCATGCGTACTAAGCAGAAAAACGCTGCGATGCGAAGAAATTTACCGAGCGAACAACTCGGAATGAGGGCCATGGTTTTGCCCAACTGCTAAAAAATTTCCTGCTGCGATCAACTTGTTATTACCCCCTATGTTAGCAGTTGGGCAAAACCATGGCCCTCATTCCGAGTTGTTCACTCGTTATTTTTCTTCGCATCGGTGCGATTTTCCGCTAACTGCGCATGCGCAATGTTCGCACTGCGGCTGCGTCAAGTAAATTTGCTAAGAAGTTTGGTATTTTACTCACGGCATTACGAGGTTTTTTCTTCGTTCTGGTGATCGGAGTGTGATTGACAGGAAGTGGGTGTTTCTGGGCGGAAACTGACCGTTTTATGGGTGTGTGTGAAAAAACGCTGCCGTTTCTGGGAAAAACGCGGGAGTGGCTGGAGAAACGGGGGAGTGTCTGGGCGAACGCTGGGTGTGTTTGTGACGTCAAACCAGGAACGAAACTGACTGAACTGATCGCAGTGGCAGAGTAAGTGTCGAGCTACTCAGAAACTGCTAAGAAATTTCTCTTCGCAATTTTGAGAATCTTTCGTTCGCAATTCTGCTAAGCTAAGATTCACTCCCAGTAGGCGGCGGCTTAGCGTGTGCAATGCTGCTAAAAGCAGCTTGCGAGCGAACAACTCGGAATGAGGGCCTATGTGCACTGCAGGGGAGGCAGATATAACATGTGCAGAGAGAGTTAGATTTGGGTGGGGTGTATTCAAACTGAAATCTAAATTGCAGTGTAAAAATAAAGCAGTCAGTATTTACTCTGCACAGAAACAAAATAACCCACCCAAATCTAACTCTCTCTGCACATGTTATATCTGCCCACCCTGCAATGCATATGGTTTTGCCCAATTGCTAACAAACTTGCTGCTGCGATCAAATCAGAATTACCCCCAATATACCTATATTAAAGATAAAAGAACAAAAAACCTAAACTATATAAGACAATGGCCCTCATTCCGAGTTGTTCGCTCGCTAGCTACTTTTAGCAGCATTGCACATGCTAGGCCACCGCCCTCTGGGAGTGTATCTTATCATAGCAGAAGTGCTAACGAAAGATTAGCAATTCTGCTATTATTAGCAGACTTGCTAACGAAAGCAATTTCCTTGCAGTTTCTGAGTAGCTCCAGACCTACTCCTAAATTGCGATCACCTCATTCCGTTTAGTTCCTGGTTTGACGTCATAAACACGCCGTGCATTCGGCCAGCCACTCCTCCGTTTCTCCAGCCACTCCTCCGTTTCTCCAGCCACTCCTCCGATTTTACCTGGCACGCCTGCGTTTTTTAGCACTCTCCCTGAAAACGCCCAGTTTCCGCCCAGAAACACCCACTTCCTGTCAATCACACTACGATCAGCAGAGCAATTGAAAAGCTTCTTTCGCCCGTGAGTAAAATAGCATAGTTTTGTGTAAAATTGCTTAGCGCGTGCGCAGAACTGCCGGATTTTAGCCTATTAGCAATTCTGCTAAATTAGCAGCGAGCGAACAACTCGGAATGAGGGCCAATATTGAGAACCCTGCAGAGTGATACCAGATACTTTACCAGTCCTGGGATCACAAAATGGCAAGAGGAATTTGAATTCCTCAGCCCTTACTTAAATAAACTAATATAACTCACCTACCTAGCCCCTTCTCATTGGATAACTATTTGATTGACAAATGTCAACGACTTACGACATATCAACTAATATCAACACAAAAACCAGATCTATCTAGCTTAGTTACATAAACAAACAGGGTGCTTATATTCACTCTATCCTACGCAGTCTCTCGTTCCTTTTTATCATTATTAAACCTATATTGTATATCCTATGCATTTTAATAAAATGATGGTATGTTTTACAGCAGATTATAGATTTTATAAATCTTGCACTGCACATTATGGATGCATGGTTCATTATGGTTGCATGTGTGGAAAATCCAAGAAAGAAATTCACACCTCACAAGAAGATGCTGGCTTGCTATCCCCTCGTTGCGGAGCTAAGTAAAAATTGGGAAACCAGTGGATTCACAGGTGGTAGTATCCTCAGCTCTGCCAGTAACTACCATCACGTCTCTGAAAGAACTGACGGATAAGCGTGTGCAGGGCAGTTTAAAGGGGATTTACACTCTAGCAGGTGCTGTGCATCGGCCCACCATTGCAGCGACATGGGCTGCAGAGGCTATTGAAGCGTGGGCTCAGGAGTTGGAAGCCGAGATGCCTTCCAACACTTCTGATCATGCTAGACAATGCTTATCGTATATTGTCACAGCTTCTCATTACATTAAAGAGGCGGCTTCTGATGCCGGTATTCTGGTGGCCAAGACTTCTACTAACGTCCATACTGGCTCGCCGGATTCTATGGTTGCGGTCCTTGTCCATGGATCTGGACTCTAAGAAAACCCTGGAGGTACTCCCTTTTAAGGGAGACATCCTTTTCGGAAAAGACCTCAACAAGATAGTGGCTAACTTAGCTTCTGCTAAAACAGCTTGTCTACCTAGGACTGCTCCTTCGGTACCGAAGGCTAAGAGTACTTCCTTTCGCTCCTTTCGTCCTTCAGGGAAAGCAAAGGGTCAGGCGTACCCGAAACAGGCTCGCACTTCCAAACCCAATAAGCCCATACCCAAACGGGCCTGGGCTGCCCGTCAGCCTGCTTCCAAGACTGACAAGCCTGCCGCATGATGGGGCGGGCCTCCCTCTGGGGGATCCCAGGGTGGGTGGCCGACTTCTAGGGTATACCCAGGAATGGTTGAAGACCACTTCCGATGCCTGGGTACAGAAAGTCGTCACTCGAGGTAACTCCGTATCCTTCAAAAATCGTCCCTCTCATCGATTTTGCCTGACAGACGTCCCTTCAGATCAGGTGAAGGCAAAAACTCTTTATTCGGTGGTACAGTCCCTTCTGGACACAGGAGTGGTAGTACAGGTGCCTCTGGCTCAGAGAGGTAAGGGGTACTATTAATCGCTGTTCCTAGTCCCGAAACTGAATTGGTCATCCCGGCCCATTCTCAACCTCAAGTCCTTGAACAAATTTGTGAGGGTCTCCAAGTTTCGTATGAAAACTCTTCGCTCTATTGTTCTGGCATTGGAACCTGGGGATTATATGGTCTCCCTGGACATACAGGATGCTTACCTGCATATTCCCATTGCAATGTCGCGTCAGCAATACCTGACACCTGAGGTTTGCGGTTGGCAACCTCCATTACCAATTTCGGACGTTACCTTTTGGTTTGATCACGGCTCCACGAGTCTTCACCAAGGTCATGGCGGTAATGACAGCTGTGCTCCGCCATCAAGGGGTCAGGATCCTACCGTACCTGGACAACTTGTTGATCCTGGCAAATTCCCCAGAAATTGTCCTACGCCATCTGGATCTGACTATCCAGTTTCTGCAAACTCACGGGTGGCTCATCAACTGGAAGAAATCTTCCCTGGTCCCTGCTCAGAGCATGGTGCACCTGGGGGCATTGTTGGACACTCACGACCAGTGGTTGTTCTTGTCTCAGGAGAAAGTCCTGAAGCTTCAGGACAGGATTCGATGCTTCCTATCTCATCCGCAAGTGTCGATACATTTGGCAATGCAAGTGCTAGGTCTTATGGTGTCGGCTTTCGACATAGTGGAGTACGCTCAATTCCATTTCCGCCCTCTGCAGAAGCTGATTCTTGCCAAGTGGGATGGCCTGCCTCACCGGATCAGGTCTCAAATGATCTCCTTGTCTCCGAAGGTCCGTATGTCACTGAGTTGGTGGCTTCAGGACCAACGATTGAGCAGGGGTCGTCCCTTTTGGATCTCCAACTGGGTCCTTCTGACGACGGACGCTAGTCTGAGAGGTTGGGGTGCGGTGTTGGAGCAACACTCCCTTCAGGGTCAGTGGACCAAGGAGGAGTCTCTCCTCCCAATAAACATTCTGGAATTGCGGGCGGTGTTAAACTCACTGAACTTGGCCCGGCATTTAATACAGAACAGACCTGTTCAAGTACAGTCGGACAATGCCACCACGGTGGCATACATCAATCATCAGGGCGGCACTCGAAGCCGCATGGCAATGAGGGAAGTATCAAGGATTCTTCACTGGGTGGAATGCCATCTGCCAGCCATATTGGCAGTATTCATAATTCTGCACTTGAGTGAGGACCCCACATTTATTGCTGTGTGACAGATGTTTGCTTTGTCATTCTAAACCAAGCCCTGTATCATTTGTATTTTAATGGTTCATGTAGGTGACTTTAAAATTCCTTTTTTCTACTATTTCATAAACCTATTCATTTAGTTTTTTCCTTTTTTTTAATAGTTTTAATTAAATTATAATTCTAAACATATGAGTTCAAATGTAGAGTTGAACGTATGGCCATTTACTGAGCGGATTTTGTATGTTATCACACTGCATGTAATTATGTTTACACAAGTTAAGTACACATCTCAGTAACATGTGAGATTGAATTGGTGTAATGGGCTGTAGCTGGACATTCTCACATAGATGATGTTCCCTGAGGATGAGTCAATGGAATTGCTGGCTGTGCAGAGCGGTCCCTAAGCATAAATATGCCTGTTCCCACATGTAGCTTTTATTCCAAGGATAGGTCTGGAGCAAGCGCGCACCTATAATGATGATGGCTATGACAAGGCTCAAGCATACAGCTTGGGGTGATCTTGCTGCAGAGATGTGTTCATCATAGGCAACGTGTGACATATTTAAGAGACAGTTTGGGTTCAGCTCTGCCTCAACCCCACTATGTATATATTCAGTATTTTGGAATTATTATTTTTTTAATCAATTATGAAGTTTAGCAGTTGGCAAAATGAAGAATCACATAGAAGACAATACCCTCACCCTCATGGCAATTAGGACATAAGAGAACTGGTTAATTCTGTGTCAGATAAAGTTCATGTGATTTTATCTATTGTACGGGCATTTATTTATTTTGTATGTCTTATTAAATGGTATAATTATGTTACACTACGTTTCATGAAATGGTATAGTTGTGTTACTCTATTGTGTTTGCTCACTATCTACTGTATCTGTCTTTCTATCTACAGTATATATATATATATATATATATATATATATAAATAAATAAATATATATATATAATAGAGATGAGCGGGTTCGGTTTCTCGGAAACCGAACCCCCCCGAACTTCACGCTTTTTACACGGGTCCGAGGCAGACTCGGATCTTCCCGCCTTGCTCGGCTAACCCGAGCGCGCCCGAACGTCATCATCCCGCTGTCGGATTCTCGCGAGGCTCGTATTCTATCGCGAGACTCGGATTCTATATAAGGAGCCGCGCGTCGCCGCCATTTTCACACGTGCATTGAGATTCATAGGGAGAGGACGTGGCTGGCGTCCTCTCCGTTTAGAGTAGAGTAGAGAGTCTAGAGACACTTGATTTACTAATTTTGGGGAGCATATTAGGACGGAGTACTACTTGCTGATAGTGTGACCAGTGACCACCAGTTTAATTAATCCGTTCTCTGCCTGAAAAAAAACGATACACAGTGTGACATAGTCACATACCATATCTGTGCTCAGCCTCAGTGTGCCCTCAGTGTGCTGCATCATCTATGTAATACTGTATATCTGACTGTGCTGAGTGCTCACTGCTCACACAGCTTAATTGTGGGGGAGACTGGGGAGCAGTTATAGCAGGAGTACATATTTTAACAGTGCACACTTTTGCTGCCAGAGTGCCACTGCCAGTGCCAGTGTGACTGACCAGTGACCACTGACCACCAGTATATTGTGATCGTCGTGTGGTGTTTTTATTCTATAAACGCATTCTGCTGACAGTGTCCAGTATATACGTATATAATATATACCTGTCCGGCTGCAGTAGTGATATATATATATTTTTTATATCATTATCATCCAGTCTATATTAGCAGCAGACGCAGTACGGTAGTCCACGGCTGTAGCTACCTCTGTGTCGGCAGTCGCTCGTCCATCCATAATTGTATACCACCTACCTGTGGTGTTTTTTTTTTTTTCTATCTTCTTGATACTAGTAGTTTACTTTAGGAGTCTGCAGTGCTGAGCTGACAGTGTCCAGCAGGTCCGTCATTATATAATATATACCTGTCCGGCTGCAGTAGTGATATATATATATATTTTTTATATCATTATCATCCAGTCTATATTAGCAGCAGACGCAGTACGGTAGTCCACGGCTGTAGCTACCTCTGTGTCGGCAGTCGCTAGTCCATCCATAATTGTATACCACCTACCTGTGGTGTTTTTTTTTTTTCTATCTTCTTGATACTACTAGTAGCTTACTTTAGGAGTCTGCAGTGCTGAGCTGACAGTGTCCAGCAGGTCCGTCATTATATAATATATACCTGTCCTGCTGCAGTAGTGATATATATATATTTTATATCATTATCATCCAGTCTATATTAGCAGCAGACGCAGTACGGTAGTCCACGGCTGTAGCTACCTCTGTGTCGGCAGTCGCTCGTCCATCCATAATTGTATACCACCTACCTGTGGTGTTTTTTTTTTTTTCTATCTTCTTGATACTACTAGTAGCTTACTTTAGGAGTCTGCAGTGCTGAGCTGACAGTGTCCAGCAGGTCCGTCATTATATAATATATACCTCTCCTGCTGCAGTAGTGATATATATATATATATTTTTTATATCATTATCATCCAGTCTATATTAGCAGCAGACGCAGTACGGTAGTCCACGGCTGTAGCTACCTCTGTGTCGGCAGTCGCTCGTCCATCCATAATTGTATACCACCTACCTGTGGTGTTTTTTTTTCTTCTATCTTCTTGATACTAGTAGCTTACTTTAGGAGTCTGCACTGCAGTGCTGAGCTGACAGTGTCCAGCAGGTCCGTCATTATATAATATATACCTGTCCGGCTGCAGTAGTGATATATATATATATTTTTTATATCATTATCATCCAGTCTATATTAGCAGCAGACGCAGTACGGTAGTCCACGGCTGTAGCTACCTCTGTGTCGGCAGTCGCTAGTCCATCCATAATTGTATACCACCTACCTGTGGTGTTTTTTTTTCTATCTTCTTGATACTACTAGTAGCTTACTTTAGGAGTCTGCAGTGCTGAGCTGACAGTGTCCAGCAGGTCCGTCATTATATAATATATACCTGTCCTGCTGCAGTAGTGATATATATATATATTTTTTATATCATTATCATCCAGTCTATATTAGCAGCAGACGCAGTACGGTAGTCCACGGCTGTAGCTACATCTGTGTCGGCAGTCGCTCGTCCATCCATAATTGTATACCACCTACCTGTGGTGTTTTTTTTTCTTCTATCTTCTTGATACTAGTAGCTTACTTTAGGAGTCTGCACTGCAGTGCTGAGCTGACAGTGTCCAGCAGGTCCGTCATTATATAATATATACCTGTCCGGCTGCAGTAGTGATATATATATATATATATTTATATCATTATCATCCAGTCTATATTAGCAGCAGACGCAGTACGGTAGTCCACGGCTGTAGCTACCTCTGTGTCGGCAGTCGCTCGTCAATCCATAAGTATACTAGTATCCATCCATCTCCATTGTTTACCTGAGGTGCCTTTTAGTTGTGCCTATTAAAATATGGAGAACAAAAATGTTGAGGTTCCAAAAATAGGGAAAGATCAAGATCCACTTCCACCTCGTGCTGAAGCTGCTGCCACTAGTCATGGCCGAGACGATGAAATGCCAGCAACGTCGTCTGCCAAGGCCGATGCCCAATGTCATAGTACAGAGCATGTCAAATCCAAAACACCAAATATCAGTAAAAAAAGGACTCAAAAATCTAAAATAAAATTGTCGGAGGAGAAGCGTAAACTTGCCAATATGCCATTTACCACACGGAGTGGCAAGGAACGGCTGAGGCCCTGGCCTATGTTCATGGCTAGTGGTTCAGCTTCACATGAGGATGGAAGCACTCAGCCTCTCGCTAGAAAAATGAAAAGACTCAAGCTGGCAAAAGCACAGCAAAGAACTGTGCGTTCTTCGAAATCACAAATCCACAAGGAGAGTCCAATTGTGTCGTTTGCGATGCCTGACCTTCCCAACACTGGACGTGAAGAGCATGCGCCTTCCACCATTTGCACGCCCCCTGCAAGTGCTGGAAGGAGCACCCGCAGTCCAGTTCCTGATAGTCAGATTGAAGATGTCAGTGTTGAAGTACACCAGGATGAGGAGGATATGGGTGTTGCTGGCGCTGGGGAGGAAATTGACCAGGAGGATTCTGATGGTGAGGTGGTTTGTTTAAGTCAGGCACCCGGGGAGACACCTGTTGTCCGTGGGAGGAATAGGGCCATTGACATGCCTGGTGAAAATACCAAAAAAATCAGCTCTTCGGTGTGGAAGTATTTCAACAGAAATGCGGACAACATTTGTCAAGCCGTGTGTTGCCTTTGTCAAGCTGTAATAAGTAGGGGTAAGGACGTTAACCACCTCGGAACATCCTCCCTTATACGTCACCTGCAGCGCATTCATCATAAGTCAGTGACAAGTTCAAAAACTTTGGGCGACAGCGGAAGCAGTCCACTGACCAGTAAATCCCTTCCTCTTGTAACCAAGCTCACGCAAACCACCCCACCAACTCCCTCAGTGTCAATTTCCTCCTTCCCCAGGAATGCCAATAGTCCTGCAGGCCATGTCACTGGCAATTCTGACGAGTCCTCTCCTGCCTGGGATTCCTCCGATGCATCCTTGCGTGTAACGCCTACTGCTACTGGCGCTGCTGTTGTTGCTGCTGGGAGTCGATGGTCATCCCAGAGGGGAAGTCGTACTCGTAAGACCACTTTTACTACTTCCACCAAGCAATTGACTGTCCAACAGTCCTTTGCGAGGAAGATGAAATATCACAGCAGTCATCCTGCTGCAAAGCGGATAACTGAGGCCTTGGCATCCTGGGCGGTGAGAAACGTGGTTCCGGTATCCATCATTACTGCAGAGGCAACTAGAGACTTGTTGGAGGTACTGTGTCCCCGGTACCAAATACCATCTAGGTTCCATTTCTCTAGGCAGGCGATACCGAAAATGTACACAGACCTCAGAAAAAGACTCACCAGTGTCCTAAAAAATGCAGTTGTACCCAATGTCCACTTAACCACGGACATGTGGACAAGTGGAGCAGGGAAGGCTCAGGACTATATGACTGTGACAGCCCACTGGGTAGATGTATGGACTCCCGCCGCAAGAACAGCAGCGGCGGCACCAATAGCAGCATCTCGCAAACGCCAACTCTTTCCTAGGCAGGCTACGCTTTGTATCACCGCTTTCCAGAATACGCACACAGCTAAAAACCTCTTACGGCAACTGAGGAAGATCATCGCAGAATGGCTTACCCCAATTGGACTCTCCTGTGGATTTGTGGCATCGGACAACGCCAGCAATATTGTGTGTGCATTAAATATGGGCAAATTCCAGCACGTCCCATGTTTTGCACATACCTTGAATTTGGTGGTGCAGAATTATTTAAAAAACGACAGGGGCGTGCAAGAGATGCTGTCGGTGGCCAGAAGAATTGCGGGACACTTTCGGCGTACAGGCACCACGTACAGAAGACTGGAGCAACACCAAAAACGCCTGAACCTGCCCTGCCATCATCTGAAGCAAGAAGTGGTAACGAGGTGGAATTCAACCCTCTATATGCTTCAGAGGTTGGAGGAGCAGCAAAAGGCCATTCAAGCCTATACAACTGAGCACGATATAGGAGGTGGAATGCACCTGTCTCAAGCGCAGTGGAGAATGATTTCAACGTTGTGCAAGGTTCTGCAACCTTTTGAACTTGCCACACGTGAAGTCAGTTCAGACACTGCCAGCCTAAGTCAGGTCATTCCCCTCATCAGGCTTTTGCAGAAGAAGCTGGAGACATTGAAGGAGGAGCTAACACAGAGCGATTCCGCTAGGCATGTGGGACTTGTGGATGGAGCCCTTAATTCGCTTAACAAGGATTCACGGGTGGTCAATCTGTTGAAATCAGAGCACTACATTTTGGCCACCGTGCTCGATCCTAGATTTAAAACCTACCTTGGATCTCTCTTTCCGGCAGACACAAGTCTGCAGGGGTTCAAAGAACTGCTGGTGAGAAAATTGTCAAGTCAAGCGGAACGCGACCTGTCAACATCTCCTCCTTCACATTCTCCCGCAACTGGGGGTGCGAGGAAAAGGCTCAGAATTCCGAGCCCACCCGCTGGCGGTGATGCAGGGCAGTCTGGAGCGACTGCTGATGCTGACATCTGGTCCGGACTGAAGGACCTGACAACGATTACGGACAGGTCGTCTACTGTCACTGCATATGATTCTCTCCCCATTGAAAGAATGGTGGAGGATTATATGAGTGACCGCATCCAAGTAGGCACGTCAGACAGTCCGTACTTATACTGGCAGGAAAAAGAGGCAATTTGGAGGCCCTTGCACAAACTGGCTTTATTCTACCTAAGTTGCCCTCCCACAAGTGTGTACTCCGAAAGAGTGTTTAGTGCCGCCGCTCACCTTGTCAGCAATCGGCGTACGAGGTTACATCCAGAAAATGTGGAGAAGATGATGTTCATTAAAATGAATTATAATCAATTCCTCCGTGGAGACATTGACCAGCAGCAATTGCCTCCACAAAGTAGTACACAGGGAGCTGAGATGGTGGATTCCAGTGGGGACGAATTGATAATCTGTGAGGAGGAGGATGTACACGGTGATATATCGGAGGATGATGATGAGGTGGACATCTTGCCTCTGTAGAGCCAGTTTGTGCAAGGAGAGATTAATCGCTTCTTTTTTGGTGGGGGTCCAAACCAACCCGTCATTTCAGTCACAGTCGTGTGGCAGACCCTGTCACTGAAATGATGGGTTGGTTAAAGTGTGCATGTCCTGTTTATACAACATAAGAGTGGGTGGGAGGGCCCAAGGACAATTCCATCTTGCACCTCTTTTTTCTTTCATTTTTCTTTGCGTCATGTGCTGTTTGGGGGGTGTTTTTTGGAAGGGCCATCCTGCGTGACACTGCAGTGCCACTCCTAGATGGGCCAGGTGTTTGTGTCGGCCACTAGGGTCGCTTAGCTTACTCACACAGCTACCTCATTGCGCCTCTTTTTTTCTTTGCGTCATGTGCTTTTTGGGGAGTGTTTTTTGGAAGGGCCATCCTGCGTGACACTGCAGTGCCACTCCTAGATGGGCCAGGTGTTTGTGTCGGCCACTTGGGCCGCTTAGCTTAGCCATCCAGTGACCTCGGTGCAAATTTTAGGACTAAAAATAATATTGTGCGGTGTGAGGTGTTCAGAATAGACTGAAAATGAGTGGAAATTATGGTTATTGAGGTTAATAATACTTTGGGATCAAAATGACCCCCAAATTCTATGATTTAAGCTGTTTTTTAGGGTTTTTTGAAAAAAACACCCAAATCCAAAACACACCCGAATCCGACAAAAAAAATTCGGTGAGGTTTTGCCAAAACGCGTTCGAACCCAAAACACGGCCGCGGAACCGAACCCAAAACCAAAACCCGAAAAACTTCCGGTGCTCATCACTAATATATATATATACACACACACACACAAAATAAAGGAGGGCACTCACCGATTTTATAAGAAAAGCTTAGTAGGTCATTTATTCATAGTAGATAATCACAGGTCAGGTCAACGTTTCGATCCGCAAAATGATCTATTTCAAGACATATTCACCATAGAAAATGGGGAAATGACAGGCTGCTTTTCTTATAAAATTGGTGAGTGCCCTCCTTTATTGTGTGCATATCTATGGACTGATCTCCTTGGACTGGAGCACCGCCCAGATGTCTTTACAAATGAGCTTTTGAGTGTGGATATGTAATTCTGTGGAATATATGCAGCAGTGATCTAAGCTCTGAGGGGAAGGCACCTGAGCAGGACAAACGTAAGTCCGGAGTGCCGGGGTTTATCTTGGTTATATATATTGATAATGCTGATTTATATACAGGAATGAAAAGCTATACCTTATACACACTTTAAATACACTTTACCATGGAGCCGCTGCGGCCGCTATACTTAATACACACTCTTCGTACTTTTTACGCTATTAGCGTAAAGAGTCCCGTACTGCGTACGGACTTTGCGTACAAACGCCGCGCTGACGGTACAAAGTACACACAGTGCGTACACACCCAATGAATACACTTTAAACCTTATACAGCAATGCAATGCGATACTAATACGCTTTAAACCTTAGCAGGTAAAGAAAGACACAACACCGTTCTGTGGTTAAGCCACTGGGTTCCGACACCACAGCGTATTATTGCTGAAAGGGGGTTACAATACAAACAATACAATACAACAGAATAATGGCTACATTCAATGGTACATACGTGATTGGATTCGCCGCGCTACCCGTCCGGTCCTCGGTCATCTAATAGATAACTTTGTGAGTCTTGTGTCTGACCAGGCCTGCTGCAGGCTCTCTTTATACAATTCATCCAAAACATAACACAATGGATACTGTAATCTCTTTGTCCATTGGACACAGGGATGGTCATTTACAGTACAGGAGAGGTCATAGGTCGGTTTGAATAGGTAGGCGATGTCTGTTCCAACTGCTCTTGTGGGTGGTCTCCTCTGGATTCCCGCCGCATACATAATGTACAGTAAATACAGTTTATATCTATATTCTGCTCCTGCACATAACTGTCTGCAGGAACATGCAATCTTTCTCAAACCAACACCGGAATGTTACCCTTAAAATACCCTTCAGCTGGATACCAAACACCACCTTATAACCTTGTTCTGTCCCCTCCTATCCTGTAAAGGTGAATCCCTTTGTTCTGTTACCATTTAAACTGTTGTTATTTTCTGGTGTGGTGCAGGGGGACTATGTGTACATTGTGCACTATTTGGATTAAATATGTAATGTGTTTTGATGGCTTTTCCATGCGTTCACAAACTCTACCATAAATACTCATACCACGCGCTAATGCGCAGGACCGCGGGAGTGACCATATGCAAATTGCGGATATGCGCACGCACGGCAGAACAAGTACACGCACGGAGGCCATCTGTGCGTAGTTTGTACGTAATGTATGTACTGCAATATTTTTCGACTTTGACAGTCACCAATAACTGTCACTATCTAATCACTAAACAGAAAAATATCTATACAATATCTACAGAAGCTTTGATGATCGGGGAGAGTTGTAGGTGGGAAATGTACGACCTAGTGGGATAGTAAAAAGCATGTATGTATGAATCCATGTCTGAGGGGCATGTATCATCGTGCCGTATATGTTCTAAATAAGCTTCGAGGTACTGCGAAGTATACATTAAATCCTTCTCATCCCGTACTAAGGTTCTGTAAATGGACCAACAAACACTACCAAGCTCTTTTTGGCTTCTTGTTCCAACAAATGGGGTGCACATTTAGTTGATGATACATGGAGGGGGAACATATGTGAGTGCTAGTATATGTGGATATCACCTGTCGACTATGTGTGCTGTTAACTGGAGGTTGCAGAGATGAAGATAAGACACATATCTAAAATACATTCACAAACATTTTGGGTAGGGCTGATGTCTTTTCCGGATGGATGTATCTGGGCAGAGGGGGAAACAAAAGAAAAACCGGTGAAAGAAACAGGCCATGAAATTCATTTGCAATCCTTATCATAACACTGTCTCTATGGATGGGTCGTAAATTAAATATGCTGCTATAACAGCGCCCTCGCTCCTTAGACTCATCAACTTTGTGCCGTGATTGCGCCGCGTCAGAATTCGAACACACCTAAATATCGAACCAATAATTATGACAACTCCCAGGATACAAAGGAGAAACTTCCCTACACGAACCAATTTCGTGGGTTCAACCATGAGACCCAGCTGGTCAGTTCATTACTCACAGTCGCTAAGGTAAGGTTGTGCTTCCTCCTGAACTCCCACTTCAACTGCAAGATATCGTCCATCTTTTGATCGATGATCTCCGTGGGGTCGTCAGTACTGTTCGTAATATACGTACAGCACTTCACACCATATTGAGTTGCCAGAGTAACACAGTACCCACCTGTCACGGCTGTGATCTAATTAAGGACCATCCTGTGCTGAATCAGTTCCTGCTTGTAAGCTTGTAACTCCCTTCCCGTATACCTGAAGGTGTCGTTATACATCTCAGTGATAATATCTATCAAGTTCGCTAGCGCATGGATATACCTATAATTTATAATTCCTCTGGCAGTACGGCATCATCTGGGAGAACATAGGGGACAAAATATAACATCACCATATTACAAACTTTCCAAGTGAAGAAACCAATCCCTAGTTCTCCCATCTGCTCAGTACAAGTATCGGGCTGGATGATTTGAGCACAATACCCTGGCGATACTTTTCCAACCCACATGGTCTTGCTTCCACAAGTATACCTATACCGAAAATACTTCCCACTGTTGGCTATTTGGCGTACAAGTTCAGAGTCTATGGGTATCCTATCAGCTCTGTGTGAAAAGGTCATTGTCTGGTTATTCCACGTCACTTCCCAATTTCCCGGTTTTCGGTAATTGGAAATATTAAAACACAATAAGGACCTGTCTACATGATACTGGTGGAGCTTCAAACTAGGGGGCCTAGAGATATTGAATTTCTTGTCCACCGGTCTCCCACCCCGTAATTCGAGTACCTCATCTATTGCTAAAGGGTACGGTACTAATCCTGACTTGCTCTGACCTTGAGGTACCTGTGAGCACACCCAGCATTCTGTCTGGTTTAAGACCTTACCCACTAGTGAGTGGTAATCACTCAACGGATGCCGGTCCATGTCGATATTAAGGTTGGACTGACACTTCTGGATGCACCCATCCTCAACTATATTTTCACAATTCCTATAAATACAATATTCATCAGACAATAACCCCTCACAGTGCCTCCGAGCTCCCTGACTACCAGAGCGCTTACTGATGCCAGCCTTTACTAAAGTGATGCGCTGATCCTGAGATCCTACAAATTCATACTTGCCATCAGAACCCATTCCAGATCCCTGCTCGACCTCTCTGGGACCCTCACCAAAACAAACTGTCCTTATCAAAACCAGAATTACTAACAGAACCCGAAACTCAGTCTCTTGTGATCGATCCATTTCGTTAGGGGAAAGGAGGAAAATAAGAAGGAGAAAAGAAAGGAAAAATGCAGGGGGAGGTGAAAAAATAAAGTGGTACGACAACCGTTCTATATCTTGTTACTCTCTGTGCTCAGATGCCCTTCAACAGTCCTGCCTCTCAACTTTCCCGGAACAGACACTCCAGTGATACGAGATTCTCTACACTCTGCTCTTTGTCAGGAGTTCTCTCCGGGTCAGCGACCTTCTTGCAGTGGGACGAGTGGATCCAAGTCTCTCTTTCGGCGACCTTCAATGCTGTTGTGCTGGTTAACAAGACTTGATATGGTCTTTCCCACCTGTCTATGAGGCAACCTGAGCGTAAGAAATTTCGTATCATCACATAATCCCCAGGTTCAATGTCATGACAATTACTGTTCGGTAGGTCAGGAATCACCAGCTTTAAATTTCTTTGTTGATTTCTCAGCTGCTGGCTCATCCCAACCAAATATTTCACAGTCACTTCATTATTACATTTCAAATCATCCTGGGGGTCTATCATTACATGAGGTTGTCGACCAAAAAGAATTTCAAAGGGTGATAGGTAAAGGGGAAACCTGGGAGTGGTTCTGATGCTGTACAACACTAGTGGCAAAGATTCTGGCCACGACAATCCAGTTTCAGCCATTAATTTGCTCAGCTTGTTCTTAATAGTGCTATTCACTCTCTCCACCTTTGCACTCGCCTGTGGACGGTACGGAGTATGCAGCTTGCTATTAATTCCCATCAGCTTGCAAATGACCTGAAAGACTTCACCTGTAAAATAGGTACCCCTATCACTTTCAATTATTCTAGGGATACCATATCTACACACAAATTCCTGCACAATTTTCTTTGCAGTGAACGTAGCAGTATTTGTGGCAGCAGGGAACGCTTCTACCCAGTTGGAAAATACATCAATACAAACTAACACATATTTTAAATTCCTACAGGGTGGTAACTGTATGAAATCGATTTGTATTACCTGAAAAGGTCCGTATGTCTGAGGGATATGGGATGGCTATGTTGGTATTGACTTTCCAATATTCTTCCTCAAGCAAGTAAAACATGTCATTGCTCTCTTACCTGCATGAGAAGAGAATCCTGGCGCACACCAGTAGGCTCGCACCAGCTTACACATACCCTCTTTACCCAGATGAGTCAGACCGTGTGCCGCCTCAGCTAGGCTTGGAAGATATGCTCTGGGGGCCACTGGCTTACCTTGTCCACCTGTCCACAGTCCTGAGGATTCCTGGCCATATCCCTTTGACCTCCAGACTGCCTTTTCCTGTAAAGAACACAAATCTTGCATTTCAATTAATTGTTGTGTGTTGATTGTGTTAAATGTAATCAGTGGTGTGATGTTCGTTTGTATGGGGGTGCTGGCTGCTGATTTAGCAGCTTCGTCTGCCCGGCTGTTACCAAGTGAGATTGGGTCTTGGTTGTAACTATGTGCTTGGCACTTGATAACAGCCACTCTGTCTGGTTCCTGTATCGCTGTTAAAAGTCTTTTTATGTGGGACGCATGCGCTACCAGTGTGCCAGCTGCCGTCATGAAATTTCTGAGGTGCCATAGGGCCCCGAAATCATGCACCACTCCAAAGGCATACCTAGAATTTGTGTATATATTAGCTGACTTACCCTTGGCCAATTCACACGCTCTGGTTAGGGCGACCAACTCAGCAACTTGTGCTGAGTGCGGTGGGCCCAGGGGTTCAGCTTCTATGATACCTCTGTCGTTTACAACTGCATATCCAGTGCACAGGTCTCCCGAGTCCGTCTGTCTATGGCAACTACCGTCAGTGTAGAAGGTAAAGTCTACTCCTTCCAGTGGGTTGTCACTGATGTCAGGCCTTGCAGTGAAAGTCTGATTCAGGAATTCCATACAATCATGCTTATCAGTGTCTGCACTTAATCCTCCTTCACCATCATTCTCATCCTCCAACCTTTGTGCCTGTCCAGGCACACTTGGCAAGTAAGTTGCAGGATTTAGTGAGCTGCATCTCTTAATGGTGATGTTTACAGGGGCTATCAGTGATAATTCCCACTTTGTAAACCGAGCAGATGAGACATGTCTGGTTTGGGCAGAGTTCAGTAAGGCTGATACTGCATGAGGTGTATGGATGGTCAGGTTGTGTCCTAACACTACATCCTCGCTTTTACTTACTAGCAAAGCTATCACTGCAACACTTCACAAGCATGTGGGGAGAGACCGCGCTACGGTGTCCAACTGTGCACTGTAGTAAGCTACCGGCCTGCTGGCATCACCATGTCTCTGGGTTAAAACTCCTGCCGTGCACCCTGCACTTTCTGTACCATATAATTCAAAGGGCTTCTCATAATCTGGCATACCTAATGCAGGTGCCTGTGATAGGCACTGTTTGAGTCTCTCAAATGCCAGTTCGGACTCATCTGTGTGAGAGACCCATTCTGGTTTGTTCGAAGAGACCATTTCTTGCAAAGGTAAAGCCAGTATAGAGAACCCTGGAATCCAGTTTCGACAGTTCCCACACATTCCAAGGAAAGTGCGGATCTGTTGCTGCGTTTGTGACAGAGTCATGTCGCGAATCGCCTGTATTCTATCAGCGGTGAGGTGTCTAAGTCCTTGAGTCAAGCAATGTCCCAAATATTTTACCCTGGTCTGGCACAACTGCAACTTATCCTTTGAAACCTTGTGTCTCATTTGGGAAAGATGAAACAGAAGCTGTATCGTGTCTTTCAAGGACGATTCGAGTGAGTCAGAACACAACAATAAGTAATCGACATACTGTATTAGCACTGATCCACTCTCAGGTTGAAAGGATTGTAAACAGTCATGCAAGGCTTGGGAGAAAATACTCGGGCTGTCAATGAAACCTTGGGGAACTGAGTACAGGTGTACTGTACTGCCCTGTATGTAAAAGCAAAAAGATATTGGCTGTCAGGGTGCAGAGGGACAGAAAAGAAGGCAGAACAGAGGTCGATGACAGTGAATAATTTTGCAGTAGAGGGAATTTGCATGAGGATGACAGCTGGATTGGGCACTACGGGGAATTGGCTCTCAACTATCTTGTTTATTCCCCTTAGATCCTGCACTAGCCTGTAACCCCTCCCCCCACTTTTTTCACAGGGAAGATGGGACTATTGGCAGTGCTGGACGTCCTGACTAGGATGCCCTGTTGTAACAACCGCTCTATGACGGGGTACACTCCTAATTCGACCTCTGGCTTCAGAGGATACTGAGGGATTTTTGGAGCTATCCTACCATCTTTTACTTGCACTACTACTGGAGCTACATTTGCCATCAATCCAGTGTCTTGTCCATCTTTGGTCCAAAGGGAACCCGGTATTTGTGAGATCATTTCCTCTACCTTTGAGGGACACTTGTCTATAACAGTAGAATGCGACATTAGCCTTTGAGGGGTGTCTAATATATCTTGTACTTCTTGAGCGTGGTTCCCAGGTATATCCAAGAAGACACCCTCAGGAGTACAGTATATGACACACCGCATTTTACACAATAAATCTCTGCCGAGCAGATTAGTCGGAGCCGATGCAGCCAACAGAAAATAATGTTTGGTTTGCAAGGGCCCTATCGTAATCTCTGCCGGTCTACTCAAAGGGTATTGTTGCACAGTTCCTGTTACTCCCATTGCCGAAATTGTTTTTTCCGTGGTTCTTATACCTACCGTTGAATTTAACACTGTCCTGGCCGCCCCTGTATCTACAAGAAAAGGTAATGGTACACCAGCTACATCAACTGTGACCTCAGGTTCGCTACCAAGGCTAGCAATCAACTTCACTGGCTGCAGACTACAGGTGTGGCCCAACCCCTATTGTGTGGTGAGACCCTCCTGCAGCGCATTGGCAGCTACAATATGTGAGGGGGGTAGCTGAGAATTTTCGTAGGCCTGCCAGTCTCTCCTTGGTGGGTACCTCCTTGTTTCCCCTGTATGTGGCTCATAATTTCTCCTAGGTGGTCCCTGATCCCAATTATGTGCATTGTAGTGTGGTTCATATCCTGGTCTAGGGGGTCGGTATACATTATGTGTACCTTTATTCCTACAGTCCCTTGCAAAATGTCCTACCTTGTGACAAGTATAGCATGTTACTACACGTGGCTTACCATCAGGGGTCTGGGGTTTCGGCTGATATGGCTTTTTTGTAAGTGCGTCTATATTTACTGTCATCAGCCTTTCCCCCTGTAACTCCCTGTGCTTAATGATGTTCCTATCATGCTCGACAGCGGACTCTCTCAATGCAGCCACCGAGATACCTCTCCAGTTTGGTAGAGAGGTCTGTACCCTTGTTCTTAATGCCTCCTTTAACCCGTCCATTAATGCAGTAACAGCTACCTCCCTGTGATGCACATTATCTTTTATGTCCTCGATCCCAGTGTATCTAGACATTTCCGGCAGTGCTCGATGGAAATATTCGGATGCCGTTTCACCTTCCTTTTGTCTTATGGAAAAGATTTTATTCCATTTGACAACAGTAGGGAAATATACTCCTAATTGCAGATTGATTTGCCGTACATTCTCCTGATTATATTCATCAGTGAGAGGTGCTTCTGTGTCTAACTTACAATCAGTTATGAATTTTGCGGGGTCAATATTTGAGGGTAAACATACACGTAGCACTATTCGCCAAACTTTGTTCGTGGGTTCGTTGGCATTACCTAACTCTTTAATGAACCTCTGGCATGCGACTAGATCTTTCCTGGGATCGGGAAATTCTGACATAATTGACCTTAACTCTGCCCGGGACCAAGGACAATGCATGGCAATGTTTCTGATGGGAGTGACTCCCTGAGCGTCAGTCTTCCCATTGGGGACTGCAATCACCCTGACAGGATTTAATTCAATTACATCATTCTGGTTTGATTCTACAATGTGAGGTGCTATTTGTTTCTGCATAATGTACGGTACCATACTTACCTGTGGACACGACCTCACTTATCCCTCCGCTAGGGGGCCTGACTACTGCTCTTTTTGGTTGGGCCGTGCCCACCTGAGTGTCTTGTATGGTGGCTGCTAGAGAGAGTGCCGATATCGTGCTGGGCTCATCTTCCTGCTCGCAGTCCTGGGGAAAACTTAAAATGGGATACAACTGGCAAGGGTTAGCGTTAGTACATTTATCAATTACTCTCCTATCCTGTACCAATGTACCATTGTCTGTAGCCACTTTCTCCCCCACAATATATGGTGGTGGTGGTGCGGTCGCCATTGTTTTCCCGCTAGGTTTGGAACCTGCTGCGCGAGCTATTTCCCTTTGCATATCCCCCTCCTGTTGCCATAAATTTAAACAATCTGTATGTCTAATCCTTTGTTTCTTGGATTTTATCAGACATATCCTTATCCTTAAGTTCTGTAATACCTCTGGTTCAAAGCTGCCCACCCTAGGGAATGGTTCCCTATCTTTGTTAGTCATACATACCCATTCATTGCAAAAAAACCTCTGTGTGTGAACCATACTTTTCACACATAATAAACCTTGCTGACCCTCTCGGGTCGCAAATCTGACCTTTTCGGTCCCACTTCTTCAGCCTGAACCCTGGCTACTGAACGCCCACTGCTTGTGCAATTGGATCCCATTGCGGACTTTTTGCCAATAAACGCAATCCCCAATGCACACCGCAGATAAACGGTGACCGACACCTAGCGCTTTCACTCGCTGACACCCACGTTGGCCAGTACTACCATACACTGTCGATAGCGAAGGCAATGTACCCAACCTAGGGCCCTATCTGACCTATATTTACTGGAAGTTTTTAGGAATAACTTACCCTTTCCAGTAAAGTATCGGTCGTTGGAGATTTTCCTGAGAGAGACCAGCGAAAACTCCCTATGCACTTTATTATACACAAATCACGCTTGCGTAGGCTCTATACAGCACTAATGATACCGCGATTTTACGCAAAAGCTTGTAAAAAGGATATCACGTTGCGCTATCTATCGCACCCACAAACGCGCGGTCCAATCGCACAGCATATAGGTACTTGTTACCTATCTGCCGTACGACCACGGGTCGATGTACAAACTGCGACCCTCAGCCCGGAGCGTAATACAAAAACCTTTTAATTTCAATACTTCGCACTACTATGCACTATCACGCTCCTCTGCAAATCACCTCACGATTTGCGTATTTCAATCTATATTAACGCGAGTCAGCCGCCTCACGCCACCAAGCCTCTACTAACTTGATGTACCACGGGACCCGATTTCCGGAGTTCAATACATTCACTCTTACATTCGCTCACTCACATATACTTTGTTTTTCTGTACAGAAAATTTGGATTCATTCAGGTTGGCAGCTAATCCCCCAGAGGCAATTTAAATAAAATTATTTATACTAAATTTTGTTTTTATACTAATTTTTTTTTTAGAAACTGGGTAGTTTTGTGCTATTGTAGCGTGGCTACTGTCCCACCTTTAAACTAAACAAACTATTGTATAATTTGTACTTAGCGCCCGTACTCTTATGCAATTTGCGTAAACACGCGACCGTGCATGTCTCTTACGCTGTGTGTGCAGTTCCGTACTTTGTCCGAGACACGTGTACAAAACCATACGTCCGCAAAAGAACAAATCATACAACTCTATAAATGTGAGCAATGAAACTACTATTGCCCACTAAACACAACACAGTTTCTTTCTGTATAAACCTTTACAACTAGGCCAGACTGCGTTTGTGCTTTACGCTTACTTCCTTAAATATTTATTTTAGTTTTAACTATATAGCAACAAATATCTCTGGTTTCACACAGATCTAAATGAATCTAGCAATCTGAGTGTTATGGCAACAATGTGAGGGTATACAAAGAGTATGGGTGCTGTGTACGCTTTTGGTGCCAAAAAAAAATTCACAGATTTTTAAATAGCTTTTTTTCTGTTTACCTTACGGGTTCTACCAGCATCTCTACAAACCATACAGAGCAGACGTCATCTAATCAGCAAATAAGTAGGGTTTTCAGTGTATCCATCGACCAGGAAAAGGATACGTAGGATACTTTCTGTCCACCCTTTTGCTGATAGATTAAGTCTGCTGTGACCTGTTAGGCTGTGAGTATGTGGAAAACCGGACGGAGCCCCCAATTGATAATGCTGATTTATATACAGGAAGGAAAAGCTATACCTTATACACACTTTAAATACACTTTACCATGGAGCTGCTGCGGCCGCTATACTTAATACACACTCTACGTACTTTTTACGCTATTAGCGTAAAGAGTCCCGTACTGCGTACGGACTTTGCGTACAAACGCCGCGCTGATGGTACAAAGTACACACAGCGCGTACACACCCAATGAATACACTTTAAACCTTATACAGCAATGCAATGCAATACTAATACGCTTTAAACCTTAGCAGGGAAAGAAAGACACAACACCAGTCTGTAGTTAAGCCACTGGGTTCCGACACCACAGCGTATTATTGCTGAAAGAGGGTTACAATGCAAACAATACAATACAACAGAATAATGGCTACATTCAATGGTACATATGTGATTGGATTCGTCGCGCTACCCTGTCCGGTACTCGGTCATCTAATAGATAACTTTGTGAGTCTTGTGTCTGACCAGGCCTGCTGCAGGCTCTCTTTATACAATTCCTCCAAAACATAACACAATGATGAGCGGGTTCGGATCCTCGGAATCCGAACCCCCCCGAACTTCACCCTTTTTACACGGGTCCGAGGCAGATTCGAACCTTCCTGCCTTGCTCGGTTAACCCGAGCGCGCCCGAACGTCATCATCCTGCGGTCGGATTCTCGCGAGATTCGTATTCTATATAAGGAGCCGCGCGTCGCCGCCATTTTTCACTCGTGCATTGGAAATGATAGTAAGAGGACGTGGCTGGCGTCCTCTCAGTTTTATTCAGGTGGCTGCAAATATCTGTGCTCACTGCTTTATTGTGGGGACTGGGGACCAGCAGTATTATATAGGAGGAGTACAGTGCAGAGTTTTGCTGACCAGTGACCACCAGTATTATACGTTCTCTGCCTGAAAAACGCTCCATATCTGTGCTCAGTGTGCTGCATATATCTGTGCTCACACTGCTTTATTGTGGGGACTGGGGACCAGCAGTATTATATAGGAGGAGTACAGTGCAGAGTTTTGCTGACCAGTGACCACCAGTATTATACGTTCTCTGCCTGAAAAACGCTCCATATCTGTGTTCAGTGTGCTGCATATATCTGTGCTCACACTGCTTTATTGTGGGGACTGGGGACCAGCAGTATTATATAGGAGGAGTACAGTGCAGAGTTTTGCTGACCAGTGACCACCAGTATTATACGTTCTCTGCCTGAAAAACGCTCCATATCTGTGCTCAGTGTGCTGCATATATCTGTGCTCACACTGCTTTATTGTGGGGACTGGGGACCAGCAGTATTATATAGGAGGAGTACAGTGCAGAGTTTTGCTGACCAGTGACCACCAGTATTATACGTTCTCTGCCTGAAAAACGCTCCATATCTGTGCTCAGTGTGCTGCATATATCTGTGCTCACACTGCTTTATTGTGGGGACTGGGGACCAGCAGTATTATATAGGAGGAGTACAGTGCAGAGTTTTGCTGACCAGTGACCACCAGTATTATACGTTCTCTGCCTGAAAAACGCTCCATATCTGTGCTGCATTGTAGTATATAGTAGGAGTACAGTGCATAATTTTGCTGACCACCAGTATATAGTATAAAGCAGTACGGTACAGAAGGCCACTGCTCTACCTACCTCTGTGTCGTCAAGTATACTATCCATCCATACCTGTGGTGCATTTCAGTTTTGCACAGTTTGCTGACCACCAGTATATAATATATGCAGTACGGTACAGAAGGCCACTGCTCTACCTACCTCTGTGTCGTCAAGTATACTATCCATCCATACCTGTGGTGCATTTCAGTTTTGCACAGTTTGCTGACCACCAGTATATAGTATATAGCAGTAAGGTACAGTAGGCCACTGCTCTACCTACCTCTGTGTCGTCAAGTATACTATCCATCCATACCTGTGGTGCATTTCAGTTTTGCACAGTTTGCTGACCAGCAGTATATAGTATATAGCAGTACGGTACAGTAGGCCACTGCTCTACCTACCTCTGTGTCGTCAAGTATACTATCCATCCATACCTGTGGTGCATTTCAGTTGTGCGCAGTATATATAGTAGTAGGCCATTGCTATTGATACTGGCATATAATTCCACACATTAAAAAATGGAGAACAAAAATGTGAAGGGTAAAATAGGGAAAGATCAAGATCCACTTCGTGCTGAAGCTGCTGCCACTAGTCATGGCCGAGACGATGAAATGCCATCAACGTCGTCTGCCAAGGCCGATGCCCAATGTCATAGTAGAGAGCATGTAAAATCCAAAAAACAAAAGTTCAGTAAAATGACCCAAAAATCTAAATTAAAAGCGTCAGAGGAGAAGCGTAAACTTGCCAATATGCCATTTACGACACGGAGTGGCAAGGAACGGCTGAGGCCCTCGCCTATGTTCATGGCTAGTGGTTCAGATTCACATGAGGATGGAAGCACTCATCCTCTCGCTAGAAAACTGTAGTGCCACTCCTAGATGGGCCAGGTGTTTGTGTCGGCCACTTGGGTCGCTTAGCTTAGTCACACAGCTACCTCATTGCGCCTTTTTTTTTCTTTGCATCATGTGCTGTTTGGGGACTATTTTTTAAATCTGCCATCCTGTCTGACACTGCAGTGCTACGCCTAGATGGGCCAGATGTTTGTGTCGGCCACTTGGGTCGCTTAGCTTAGTCACACAGCTACCTCATTGCGCCTCTTTTTTTCTTTGCATCATGTGCTGTTTGGGGACTATTTTTTTGAAGTGCCATCCTGCCTGACACTGCAGTGCCACTCCTAGATGGGCCAGGTGTTTGTGTCGGCCACTTGTGTCACTTAGCTTAGCCATCCAGCGACCTTGGTGGACCTCTTTTTTTCTTTGCATCATGTGCTGTTTGGGGACTATTTTTTTTGAAGTGCCATCCTGTCTGACACTGCAGTGCCACTTCTAGATGGGCCAGGTGTTTGTGTCGGCCACTTGGGTCACTTAGCTTAGTCATCCAGCGACCTCGGTGCAAATTTTAGGACTAAAATTAATTTTGTGAGGTGTGAGGTGTTCAGAATAG
Organism: Pseudophryne corroboree; assembly: GCF_028390025.1. Lineage (NCBI taxonomy): Eukaryota > Metazoa > Chordata > Amphibia > Anura > Myobatrachidae > Pseudophryne > Pseudophryne corroboree. Next base: position 730,227,657 of record NC_086447.1, read on the forward strand.
ACTGAAAATGAGTGTAAATTATGGTTATTGAGGTTAAAAATACTATGGGATCAAAATGACCCCCAAATTCTATGATTTAAACCGTTTTTGAGGGTTTTTTGTAAAAAAACACCAGAATCCAAAACACACCCGAATCCGACAAAAAAATTTCAGGGAGGTTTTGCCAAAACGCGTCCGAATCCAAAACACGGCCGCGGAACCGAATCCAAAACCCGAAAAATTTCCGGTGCACATCACTACTTATAACCTTGTTCTGTCCCCTCCTATCCTGTAAAGGTGAATCCCTGTGTTCTGTTACCATTTAAACTGCTGTTACTTTCTGATGTGGTGCAGGGATACTATGTGTACATTGTGCACTATTTGGATTAAATATGTAATGTGTTTTGCTAGCTTTCCTTGCGTTCACAAACTCTACCGTAAATACTCATACCACGTGCTAATGCGCAGGACCGCGGGAGCGACCATACGCAAATTGCGTATATGCGCACGCACGGCAGAACAAGTACGTGCACGGAGGCCATCTGTGCGTAGTTTGTACGTAATGTATGTACTGCAATATTTTTCGACTTTGACAAAATATATATACATCTCTATATATGAATTTATAGAGATGTAAATTTGAGACGTCTTAATGTAAGTAAATATTAACCCATGGTACTTGCCGTTACCATGCGTCGGTAATGACGTAATTATGTCAAATCCCTTTTCATCCTTTTAGGGGAGGTTTATTAACATTCTAATTACATAGTTTTCCTATTTCCCACGTGAAGAAAACCTATGTTAAATTTCAGCTCCCTAACATATCGAGAAGTAAGAGAATTAGATATGAGTCAGCCAGTCAGTGAGAGATACGGTAAAAAGTGACAGGACTATTTTTGTAGTTCATGAAATTCTACACACTGTAGGTGCAATCCAAATTTTTTTCCGATTGTCCATTTGGGCGTTATCGTTCACGCGATGCAAGCCACGCATCGGTGATTTTGTCATTATGTCAACCCCCTTTTCTCCCCTTAGGGGAGGTTTATTAGCATTCTAATTACGTAGTTTTCCTATTTCCCGCCCAAAAAATACCTATGTTAAATTTCAGCTTCCTAACATATCAGGAAGTAAGAGCGTTATGGGTCTATTTACTAAGCCTTGGATGGAGATAAAGTCAACGGAGATAAAGTACCTGCCAATCCACTCCTGTCATTTTTCAAACCCAGTCTGTGACTTGTCAGTTAGGAGCTGATTGGCTGGTACTTTATCTCCGTGGACTTTACCTCCATCTAAGGCTTAGTAAATAGACCCCTTATGCTGCTTTCAGATCGCAAATGCCGGATCCTACCCGGTAAGAGAAACGTGTCCTTACCGAGTGGGATCCGGTATTTGCTCTCCTCTGCTGGCTTTCCGACTCGGCAATATACCGTGTTGGTTGCCAAAGCAGCGGGGGGCACAGCAGCAGCAGGGGCGGGGGTGGAGGCGGCGCTGGGAGATGAGCTCATCTCCTGCGCCGCCTCTCCCTATGCTGTGAATGGGAGCCGTGTTGCATCGGAACGGCTCCCATTCACACTGCACCTGACCCGGTATTCAACCCGGTAATAACCCTTCTTTTTAACCGGGTTGAATTACCGGGTCAGGCGACCCACTAATTCGGGAAAGGCGCTTTCACATCGCACACTGACCCGTTTCGACACGGCAATATACCGTGTCGATACCGGGTTATTTGTGCGAAGTGAAAGGGCTATTAGTGATGAGTCAGTGAGTGTGTGACTGAGTGAGTGAGTGAGGGCTTTTGCATCTTTGTAGTTTATGAAATTCTACACTCTTGAGGTGCAATCCAAATTTTGATCCGATTGTCCATTTGGGTGTTATTGTTCACGCAATGCAAGCCACGCATCGGTAATGACGTCATTATGTCAACCCCCGTTTATTAAAATTCTTATTACGACATTTTCCTATTTCCTACCTGCAGAATACCTATGTTAATTTCCAGCTTCCTAACATATCAGGAAGTAAGGGTCTATTTACTAAGCCTTAGATGGAGATAAAGTCGCTGGAGATAAAGCATTGGCTCCTAACTTACATGCCACAGGCATGTACATATGTATCTTTAGGGATTCTCCCCCTCCGACGTCAGGATCTTCAATGTCAACAACTGGGATATCATACTGAAAATATATATATATATATATATATAAATAATTATAAACCTCTTAGCGGCTGAGGAGTGCCCTGTGTGTGCATCAAATATATAAACAATTATAATATTCAAACCAGAAATAAAGACACGGAGGCATGTATTTGGCAGAAAAATTGTCAGCTGTTCATTTATATGAACTACTAAGTTTTAATGCCTAAATAGTGTTAGGTTCCTGGTGCTCAGAACAAGGGAGATGTTGCGTAGTGAGTCCTGAGCACCAGAACGTGACGCTGAAATAAGGTGTGGTGTGGAAATAGCCCCTAGCACCCTACCTCCGTTGTTTTACCCGTGTGGTCAGTTCACGCCTGAGTGACTATGGTTTCTTGGGCCCACGGCAGCCGCGTTTGAAGGGCGGATTATGTCTGCCCAACTCCGATGCCCCCAGGTCTTAGCGTGAGACAAGGCGTGAACCGAGACAGGATAATAACAAGGGGACCTCTGACTAAAACAACAGAAAGCTAGGGGCTACTAACTACCCTAAAACTAAATATATGTGCGGCACGCCGCCAAAGGAAAAGAACAACCAAGGAAATGCTGTCCACTGGGTGACAGCATAAGCAGAACCCTCTGCAAAACACCAGTAACAAAATATAACCAAAGAATACTGCGGCCTAGGCCGACGGACGCGGCAAAGCCGCTACTCACGGAACCGGTATAAACACTGGCAAATGGACAGGAACCCCCAATGTAGCCGACACAGACTCTCAGAACTGGAGGACAGGCAGAATCCCAAACGACAGACCGGTGGACACCAAGAAGCCAGATATTCGACCAGGCACAGACAAAGCCACAGGACTTCTGGACAGGAATGCTTCACAGCAGGACACGGGATCAGACACTGGAATTGACACAGGAACCGACACTCGAAGCAGCTAGATAGACACTGCTAGACAGGAGCTCAGGAACTGGCAGAAACTAGCTCAGAACTCAAGAACTCTGGAACTCAGGAAATCTGGAAATATCACCAGCGTCTGTGAATTGCACTGAGCCAGCATATAACAGAGAGTCTTAATTAATTATGTCGTGCAGCTGCCCTGCTGCACAACTGAGAGGTGCGATCAACAGACAGGTGAGGCTGAACACATGGGAACAAGCTGCAATTACACAGACTCACCACTGGCAGCAAACAAGAATATTCTTAAACCAGAGCAACGTGAAAACCTGGCCTGCAAGACAACTATAAACATAAAATAGGAATGAACCACTACCTGTGGTTCATAACAGTACCCTTTCCTTAAGGGTGAACTCCGAACACCCCATGACACCCACGGGGAACATGAACAGAAGTATAACATAAAATACATAACCAAAAATGCAAAACAGGAATGAGCCACAGCCGTGGCTCATAACAAATAGTAAATGAAATCAAAAGATATGGTGGCACCGAAAGAACGGCTATAAAGCAACCCTAACCCACAGTACAAATCCCACTCTATAACAACTAAAGCAAACCATCTAAAACACAAAAACGGGTATCCACTCAACCTACTTCATGACTACCCACCCGCAGGGCCGGTGCAAGGTTTCTCGGCACCCTAGGCAAAACTTCTGCCTACTGCCCTTTCCCCCTACCCGTCCTTCAGGTGAAAGGCATGCTGCTGCTCTCCCCCACCCCCAGTCTATTGCATGGCTGCTCTCTTCTCCCCATCTCCCCAGTCCATGTGGGTGCCTGCTGCTCTCACCCCCTCCCCACTGTGTTAAATGTCTGCTGTTCTATCCCCCCACTATCTGTGTGCATTCTGCTGCTCATCTCCACCCCCCACCCCCTTCCCAACTGCTGTTCTCCCCCTCTTTCCTTATCAAATGCAGAGAGTGCACTGTGAAGCCACCTTACCTGCGGACTGCGATGCAGAGTTGGGACTGAGTAGTCTGTGAAAGTGCCTGGAAAGAAGAGCAGCGCCGCATGTCACCCTCAGCCAGAACTCCAGGAACTGTCAAAGTTACTGCCTGTGCCGGGTGCAGTGGTGCACCCAGGGGGGGTTTCCGAGTACCCAGAAACCCCCCTCCACTATAAAAAAAATAAAAAAAAATTTTTTTTTTTTTTTTTAGCTGCATGAGTATTATTAATGACTGTCTAGCGTCCTCTGCAGCCTGCTGTCTTCCTGGTGGCACTTGCAAGTGCAATAAAAGTTTACTTTATTTTAATTATAGTACATATATATCCATGTGCCTACATATATACACATGCATATACATACATACATACATATAAACACGCACACACACACACATGATATATATATATACATGTGTATATATATGTGTACTGTATGTGTGTGTATATATATATGTATGCATGTTTAATATGCTATGTATATGTGTATATGGGTTCACTACGATCTCCCGGCGGCCGGCCTCCCGGCGACCAGCATACCGGCACCGGGAGGCCGGCCGCCGGCTTACCAACAGTGTGGCGAGCGCAAATGAGCCCCTTGCGGGCTCGCTTCGCTCGCCACGCTACGCGCGCCACACTATTCTATTCTCCCTCCAGGGGGGTCGTGGACCCCCACGAGGGAGAATAAGTGTCGGTATGCCGGCGGTCAGGCTCCCGGCGCCGGTATGCTGGTCGCCGGGAGCCCGACTGAAGACCACCCGTGTATATGTATGTGTGTGTGTATGTAGATGTGTGTGTATATATATATATATATATATATATATATGTGTGTAGATATATGTATATGTGTGTATATATATTGTGACAAGAACACTGGGATAGTGTTTGAGGGCAGGTATATTTGTCCCAGGTTCTTGTCTTACATGTTTTAGAAAATGTTAACTTCTAGGAAAAATGCTTTTTGTTTTGTCTGAACCTTTTCAGTTTGCTGTAAAAGCTGGGTAAAGGCTCTGAGAGAGAGATAAGGCGAGTTCTAGACATTGGGCCCAGTTCGGGTCTTTGGCCTCACAGAGGGCTAATCAGGGTTTCAGCTGTGTAAGAGTGATATAGTGCTTCTAACCTGATTAGTATGGGCAGACTGCCTGGGAAGGCTGCAGGATCTGTGTGTGAGAGACACGCTTTCTGATGCAAGTAAGCTATACAGTATGTACTGAAGAACTCTGTGTTTTGTTTAGTGACAGTTAGGAACATCTTATGTTTAGTTAGTGCCGGACAGGCAAGGTATTTTTATTTTGGGGTTTGTTTTATTTTCTGTTTCAATAAAACTGGCCGGGGTCAGTTGTACCAGAAACTGGACTTGTGTTGTTCCTCAGCTGCTGCGTGCTGCCATATTCCCCAGGAAAAGGCACCTTGCACCCCTACAGTGTTACAACTTGGTGGAGAATGCGAGCAGGCCGTTCTGCGCATAAGTGAAAGCAGCAGCTTTGTGAGGCCTGCAGAAAACGGTGGTTTATGCAGATACAGCCCAGTGTGAAGTTACTGAGACTCACCCCTGAGGGTTTGATATATGTCCTGGGTGAAAGCAGCTGCAAAGCCGCCTGAAAAATCTGTTGACATGGAGGATCTGCTTAAAGCCTTGCTGCAAGCTACAGCGGCTCAGCAGGAGGCCAACCGACAGCAGCAGGTGGCAATGGAGGAAAATTGGAGACTACAGCGTCAGGATAGAGAGGCCTTAGCAGAAGTGGTGCAGAGACTTGCAGCTCGGGTTGGAGATGTGGCCGTCAGTGCTCCAACCAGCTCTAGTTCTATACGAGCCAGTCACTTCCTGCAGAAAATGACAGAGGCTGATGATGTGGAGGCCTATCTGACCACGTTTGAAAGGACTGCCGAGCGTGAGAACTGGCCGAAAGCACAGTGGGCCAGTCTGCTGGCACCTTTCCTGTCAGGTGAGCCCCAAAAAGCTTACTTTGATTTAAGCCCTGCTGAGGCTCGGGACTATGATAAACTAAAGACTGAGATCCTGACCCGCCTGGGAGTCACGCTGTCAGTACGAGCACAACGGGTGCACCGTTGGCTGTACGCCATGGAGAAGCCTCCGCGCTCCCAGATGCACGACCTTATTCAGCTAACAAAAAAATGGCTGCAGCCAGAGACATTAACTGGTCCCCAGATGGTGGAAAGAGTCGTCATGGACCGCTACTTGAGATCTTTGCCCATGGTCCTGCGCAAGTGGGTGAGCCATGGAAACCCGGGTACTGCTGACCAATTAGTGGACATGGTAGAGAGGTATTTGGCAGCAGAGGAACTACTGATGACCACCCAGCAACCCATAGATCCTCGACAGCGCCCTTCAGTAAAGACTGGTAAGACTGTTCCGCGGGAAAACGTTGCTGGGCGGTTAAGAGAACGCAAGGCTGGAGAGACTGTAAACACTGGCCCTGGAAACAGGCCAATGGGGCTAGAACGGTCTATGCTGCCCAAATGGGTTGATAATCGTGTGGTTAAATGTTTTAGGTGTGGTATGCCAGGTCATGTTATTGCCAATTGCCCAGTCACGCAAGAACCCATGCAATGTGATGCTGCCTTTGAATGTCGCAGAATGTCTTTCTTTGCTAGGTTAGCCTGTACTGTGGTACCTTCACCTGAGCTGGAAAAACAAATGTGTGATGTGTTCTTAGAAGGTAACCGGGTAGAGGCCTTGCTAGATTCAGGAAGTTTAGTTACCCTCGTGAAAGCTGGGTTAGTGAACCCCTTAAAGGTCCAGCAAATACCTATTGGGGTAACTTGCATACATGGGGATACCCAATATTATGCCACTGCTGAGGTGAATATAGAAACTTGTTGTGGGTCAGCAATGGTTAAAGTGGGACTGGTCCCTACCTTGGTGCATGAGGCCATAATAGGGAGGGATTTTCCTCATTTTTGGAAACTGTGGGAATCACGGTTATCAACAGATGTGAGAAGTAAAAAGCCAGTTGATAATACCGGTGATTTTTTGGATGTACGTGGGTCTTCGGAACTTTCTGGCCCTTTGCCTTTTGCTAGTTTGGCTGGGGAAGTGACAGATGGGGAGTCCAGTGAGGACCCTCTTGCCGGGAACAGAGACATAGTAGTTAGAACTGAAAGCGTGCCTGACCTGGAGGTAAAGAAGGATCTGTTTGCGTCTGAACAGTTAAAGGATCCTACCTTAATAAAGGCTAGAGAGAATGTTAAGATTGTTAATGGGGAACCTGTGGTACCAGGTGACAGGGTTACGTATCCCCACATGGCCATCTGTAATGAGCTCTTGTACCACATTGTCAAAAGGGGTGAGGATGTGGTGGAACAGCTGGTAGTTCCCCAGCCTTATCGGAGAACGGTACTAGATTTAGCTCATAGTCACGTTACCGCAGGACATTTAGGGGCAGAAAAAACCACTGAAAGAGTTTTACAAAGGTTCTTTTGGCCAGGGGTTTATAAAGAAGTGTCTGAATATTGTTCTTCCTGTCCTGAATGCCAGTATCATGCCCCTAGACCCCATTTCAGGAGCCCACTAGTTCCCATGCCTATTATAGAGGTCCCGTTTGACAGAATAGCCATGGATCTCGTGGGGCCCTTGTTAAAGTCTGCTCGGGGCCATCAGTATATCCTGGTAATTATGGACTATGAAACTCGATATCCTGAGGCTGTCCCTTTACGCACTATCACAACCAAGGCGATAGCTAGGGAGCTGGTGCAGGTATTTAGTAGAGTGGGAATACCAAAAGAAATTTTGACTGACCAAGGTACTCCATTTATGTCAAGGATCATGAAAGAATTATGCAAGTTATTTAAGGTCACTCACCTCAGGACGTCCATCTACCATCCCCAAACTGACGGGTTGGTGGAAAGGTTTAATAAAACATTAAAAAGTATGTTAAAAAAGGTTGTTGAGAGAGATGGGAAAAACTGGGATTGTTTGTTGCCCTACTTGTTAATGGCCATCAGAGAAGTTCCTCAGTCCTCTACGGGGTTTTCTCCATTTGATTTGTTGTATGGTAGACACCCCAGAGGGCTGTTGGATGTTGCCAAAGAGACGTGGGAAGGACAGCCCACTCCTTATAGAAGCGTTATTGAGCATGTAACACAAATGCAGGATAGGATTGCAGCCGTGGTACCTGTTGTCAGAGAGCACATGGAACAGGCCCAAAGTGCTCAACAGAGGGTCTATAACCGGAGTGCCAAGATACGGGAATTTGCTCCTGGAGATAGAGTTCTTGTTTTGGTACCCACTGTGGAAAGCAAATTCCTAGCTAAATGGCAGGGTCCATTTGAGATTAGGGAAAAAGTGAATGAGGTTAATTACAAAGTATACCAGCCGGGAAAGAGAAAACCCGAACAGATCTACCATGTTAACTTAATCAAACCCTGGAAAGATAGGTTGTCTCTGTCAGCGGAGCCTTGCCCTTCGGTGTCTTCACCCCGGTTGCTTCCCGCAGTGAAGGTGTCAGAGACATTATCAGCTGATCAGAACAATCAGGTTAAAGAATTTCTCATCCAAAATAGGGAGGTATTTTCAGAGCTGCCTGGCCGAACGACCATAATAAAACATGACATTGTCACATAACCAGGGGTCAGGGTTCATTTAAAGCCATATAGGATTCCTGAAGCTCAGCGAGAAGCTATTTCTAAGGAAGTTAAAACCATGTTAGAACTTGGAGTCATAGAGGAGTCTAACAGTGAGTGGTCCAGTCCCATAGTGCTCATCCCGAAGCCCGACGGTAGCATACGCTTCTGTAATGACTTTCGTAAGTTAAATGAGGTGTCCAAGTTTGACGCATACCCCATGCCCCGTGTGGATGAGCTTGTAGAAAGGCTGGGAACAGCCAGGTTTCTCACCACATTGGACCTGACCAAAGGTTACTGGCAAATACCTTTATCTGATAGCGCCAAAGAAAAAACAGCCTTTTCGGTTCCGGAGGGGCTGTACCAGTATAAGATGTTACCCTTTGGGTTGCATGGGGCTCCAGCAACCTTTCAACGGGCGATGGATAAAATTTTGAGGCCCCATAGAAAATATGCAGCTGCCTATTTGGATGATGTGGTAATTCACAGTACAGACTGGGGGTCACATTTGGTTAAAGTACAAGCAGTACTGGACTCAATCAGAGAGGCAGGGTTAACTGCTAACCCAAAGAAGTGCTGCCTCGCAATGGAGGAGGTCAAATACTTGGGCTTCACCATAGGCAGAGGTCTGATTAGGCCCCAATTGAATAAAGTTGATGCTATTCAAAACTGGCCTCGTCCAGTGAATAAAAAACAGGTAAGGGCTTTTTTGGGAATTACTGGGTACTATAGACGGTTTATTCCTAATTTTGCGACCACAGCGGTGCCGTTGTCAGACCTTACCAAAGGGAAGCAGTCAAATGTGGTGAAATGGAACCCTGATGCAGAAAAGACGTTCCAAGCGTTAAAAGTGGCTTTGTGTTCACAACCGGTGTTGATAACACCAGATTTTTCAAAAGAATTTGTGGTACAGACAGATGCCTCAGAGGTAGGGATAGGTGCTGTGCTGTCCCAAACCAGAGATGGGGACGAACACCCTATCATTTATTTGAGTAGGAAACTCAATGAGCATGAAAAAAGGTATGCCATTGTGGAAAAGGAGGCTTTGGCCATTAAGTGGGCACTAGATACCTTGAGATATTACCTCTTGGGTAGACAATTCAGACTAGTGACAGACCATGCCCCTTTAAAATGGATGTATGTAAATAGAGGCAAGAATGCTCGTGTAACTAGATGGTTTCTAGCGTTGCAGGACTTTAAGTTTACTGTCGAACATAGACCGGGAACACAATTGGCCAACGCAGATGCATTGTCTCGCATCTTCTGTTTGGGGGCTACAAGTGTTCCGGCCCCTAGGTCGAAACAGGGGAGGGGGATATGTGACAAGAACACTGGGATAGTGTTTGAGGGCAGGTATATTTGTCCCAGGTTCTTGTCTTACATGTTTTAGAAAATGTTAACTTCTAGGAAAAATGCTTTTTGTTTTGTCTGAACCTTTTCAGTTTGCTGTAAAAGCTGGGTAAAGGCTCTGAGAGAGAGATAAGGCGAGTTCTAGACATTGGGCCCAGTTCGGGTCTTTGGCCTCACAGAGGGCTAATCAGGGTTTCAGCTGTGTAAGAGTGATATAGTGCTTCTAACCTGATTAGTATGGGCAGACTGCCTGGGAAGGCTGCAGGATCTGTGTGTGAGAGACACGCTTTCTGATGCAAGTAAGCTATACAGTATGTACTGAAGAACTCTGTGTTTTGTTTAGTGACAGTTAGGAACATCTTATGTTTAGTTAGTGCCGGACAGGCAAGGTATTTTTATTTTGGGGTTTGTTTTATTTTCTGTTTCAATAAAACTGGCCGGGGTCAGTTGTACCAGAAACTGGACTTGTGTTGTTCCTCAGCTGCTGCGTGCTGCCATATTCCCCAGGAAAAGGCACCTTGCACCCCTACAGTGTTACAATATATATATGTGTGTGTAGATATATGTATATGTGTGTATATATATATATATATATATATACACACACACACTAGTTTTACAGACCCAGCATATACTGGGTCACCTCAGTCCCCACCCCCGTGATTGGCTCCGCCCAGTTCTGGAAACCCCCCCATGCAAATCCTGCGTTTGCCACTGGGGTGGAGCAGGAGGTGGAGACTGCAATACGGGAGCTTGGCAGTTACGGCTACTGTAAGATATGAGTGCCGGGGCAATTGTGGTGGTTGTGGGAGGTAGGACCACGCTACCTTTTTCAGGCATCTGTAGCAGGCCGCCCCCTTAGGTTCCGGCGCCCCTAGGCAGCTGCCTAAAGCTGCCTAGTGGAAGCTCTGGCCCTGCCCACCCGTATGGATGATGAGGCTGCCCTCCGTAAGGGTGGTCCAGCAGATGTATAACAGTCAACGAAGGTGAGCGCACCCAAGAAACCAACCAAAAATTGAGCTCCAACCAATTTTCTAATCAAAATCAAGCCGTTCTTTCCCACCAAAAGCAAGGATCCCTTAAAGGAACCATGCGCCACCACCATACCCCTAAAACAAAGCACTAACCACCGAAAACAAATCCCTCTCTAGCGAAATGAACACCATCCAACCTAAATAAATAAAAATATCTAAATTTAATTTGAGCATGTCTGACCACCGCACCACCTCTGGCCAACACGAATTTAGCCACGGCCGAACTTACTTTCTTCCATACCACATAAATTGCCTTACAATCAACCACTCCTCGCCAACATAACCGGGGCACAATAAAAGACCAAACAATTTTGCAAGAAGGCACAGCCTGCATAATCTCAGCTATATTCTTCTCTACAGCAAATCGTAAATTTAAAGCTGGCCTTTTCCATAAATCGTTCCCATCTAAATGTATAACCAGAATCCTAAAAAGTCTGTCTTTCAAATCCTTCCACAACATGTCCCTCACTCCTATGCATCTCACATCTGCTGACCTTGGAAAACACGGCGTCCCCTCTGAGGCCATAAACGTAGCCGCCCAAAAAACATAGGCGTGACTAATTACCCAAATCTCCAACCTATCATATAGTAAACCTATAATAAAGGGGGAAAGCAAAAAGAGTGGTTAAAATTTCCGATAATAAAAAGCAAAAAATGTGCAAGAGAACTGGGTAACCAAAACATGAATGAGGATCTGCCAAAAATAAAAAATTTTGAAGGAGCTGAAATTTCCACCCAAACGAGCTTCATGCCAATAGAAGCAACATAAAGACACAGGAGGAAAAACCAAAATAACAAATGGAGAAAAAGGAAAAGGAGTGAGGGAGGGAGGACTGTGAATCTGGAACATACAGGTGAAATCGGCTTGAGGTGAACCTTAAAAACCTTCTGAGGGACTTTTAATTGTGAACCAATTAGCCAAATTGATATGAATAACCCGAATTCAGTCCGTCAGACCAGTAAAAATAACTGTGAAAGAACTCCAGACCCCCACTGGCAGCAGTGGCGAACAGCTAATCCCCAAGTAGGAAGACAGGGGAGACAAACAAAATAAGACGATAAAATAAAACGTTGAACAATGAACTACAATAGTAAAAACATCACTAAAAGTCTACTCAACTTTCGACTGAATACAACACTTGTAGCTAGCCGATTTCCATTGGCCCAAATTCTTAATTTCGGGAAAGAAAACTCTGCCGATGCTGCAGAGGTGGCGCCCCCGATTTTAAACGAAAGCATGCAGAAGTCACGTGGGGACAGGCACACACTGGACAGGCAGCGTCGCATCATCCTACTAAATTGGTATCTTGTCAGCAGCATTCCATCGCAATGTAAAAGCCAAGAACCCTCCATTGAGGGCCTCACCTCCACATAACGACTGACCAATGCCACCGGACAAAACCTCCAAAGTGACTCATCGCCCCTTCCGTCTTAGAGCGACGCAGCCTGCACAACAAAGACCCCCCCAACGATAACATTAGAATGCAGCATAATTGAATTCGCCTTCTTGGAAGCTGCAACCAATTCTGACACCCTAAATAAATGCTCCATGAAAAAGCCATAGAAAAGGCCAGTTGGAATAAGAGCGTCTGAAAACTCGACTCCGCCACCTCTGAAACAGCCGCCAGAATTAAAGGAAGGAGGGACGCATCGATAGGACGACGCCTATCAGGTGGAACAGGCACCGAACGCACCCAATGCTTCAGGGCCTTTGATAAAAGGAAACTCTTTGTAACATCTTGAATACCCTTTAACTTGGAAAAAAGGATATCCCAGCAAGACACCGAGAAACAATCGCTGTCGACCTACCAGTTACAAAGAGTTGCCAAACAAAAGAAAGAAGCAACCGTTGACCACTCTTACCTCTAGGCCCTCTGTCATGGGAAAACACTTCCCACTGCATCCAGGTCTGACAGTACACCTTGAGAATGGCTGGGGTGAGAGACAGCTCCGCTAGCCTCTCTAGTCCTGTTCGATAACCTGCCAAACATAAGAAGGGCAGGGTACAGCAGGGTATAGCATCAGCCTCTAGGGCCAACAATTGGAATCTACAGTATCCCATTGGCAATACCGTTATCAACCCTGGGTACATGCTGAGCTCGAAATAAGACATTGCGTTGTATGCAAGTCAGCACCAGCTGTCCCAAAACATGCAGCACCCGCAATGCCTTGGCTCTTTGATTATTGACAGCATGCACAACACCCAAATTATCGCACTGGAAAAGGATACTGTGATTGCAAAGCCGATCGCCCCAGACCTCCAAGGTAACTATGATAGGAAAAAGCTCAAGCAATAAGAGATCACTGGTCAGACCTTTCTTAACCCAAACCTCAGGCCATCCGAAACCTGAAGATTCCATCACATCC